>NC_134018.1:36801459-37454584 GCF_040712315.1 Castanea sativa
GCCCCTAGAAGGGAGCTTCCTATTCCTACGACGTGGTAGGCCATCCTCTTCGCAAGAGGATGTTTTGCTAGGGGGCGACCATGACCTCGAACTGTAACTACTTCCCCGAGATTCCTCCGAAGAGGTATTGGATGAGGGTGAAGCACGCCTCCACCTAACGCGATGTAGCTTCTTCTTAAGGTGATCAATCTCCCTCTGCATGGCTTTAGCACCATCTTCATGGGTGGTACTATCTCCTTCCCTGTGAGTATGACTCGTTCTAGGATACTCGGTGCGAGCGCTACCTTCTCGATCCCTCCAGCGCTCAAGACGCTCGAAAAGATCCTCAGGTTGCGATCCCTGAGATTCTGCATGGTGTGAGCGTAAGCCTGCCATGATGTTCGAGTTCTTCCAACGCTAGATTTCCCACAGACGGCGCCAATTGTAAGTGCACAACTGCACCTGGACCCAAAAACGTACGTGGGCTCAGGCCCAATGAGCCTTAAACAATTAAATTTGTAGAGTGTGGGTTCGCAATCTAATTCGATGGTGCTCGAAACTTGATGAACGGGCTAGAATATTACAGTATTTATAAACAATGGACAAATAGGGTAAAATGAACCTCCTCGGACGTAGGCCGAGGACCCTTTGTATATTATTTCTCTTTTTCCTTATAAAGGTTACAGCTCCTAGTCCTTCTCCAGTTCTTTTCAAAAAGGCCTCCTCTCTCTGCTACCCCCTTCTCTCCTTAAATAATTCATTTCCTTCTCCTTTTATCCACGTGTCACCCAAAATCCCCTTCCACCACCTTCTTGAAATCTTTAAATACTAACTAGAAGGCTGAATTCTACTGTTCAGGGGTCACTTCCCCATTAATGCGGCCAGGGAGGTAGATGCAGAGCCATTAATGTGGAGGCAGCAGCCTTTTTCTGAGATATTTCTCTTACACCGCCATGTCTAGAGAGTATTTGGATCCCCTCTTTAACCTACAGTATTTACAGAACTCTGTCTTGATCTTTCTAGTGAATCTCCAAGTAATCACGGGTTTGTCCGATGAGAGACTCTACCTCGGATAAATCCTTGGGCCCTCGGCTTGTGAGCCAACTCGCAGCCCTAAAAACCTTTAGTCAAGAACGAACTAGCGCCCCTTGATAAAGCCCAAGATCTAAATACCCACTTAGGTTCTTTCACTCCCCACATTACCCACTTAGAGTTCCGTTACCTACCTCTGTTAAAAATTTGGCTAAATATGTATTTTTGCTCTTTTTTATGTCCCTCTCCTCTCAAAACATTAAAAAAAAAAATTAAAAAAAGAGATAAAAAAAATAAGGGTTTTCAAGAACCTGAGACCCTTATGACATGAGGTTAAAACTAAAGAAACAATTCTTCTTTGTTGATCTTTGAACTCCTCTTCCAACCTTACATCCCAACTCACGTTTTCTCTTCAAATATGAAGATTAAAAGTAAAACCTCCATATTTAATAAAGAAAAGCTTCTTCTGTTTTCAATTCCAATTTATGTGTTAAATCCTTGATATTGACTTCTTTACTTGTCATTAAGATCTGTCTCACCAAGATTTTTTATCATGCGATCAAAGGTGGAGAGAACGTCTCCAAGAACTTCCATTTCATTCTCCAAGTTAGATAGTAGCTATAAAAGAAAAGTAGAAGAATCATATTAGATGGTTGTGAATAAAACTTCAATTATGAAATTAATTAGTTAGTATTCAAGTCCACTCAAGTTGGAGGAAACACACAGTGCAACTTGAGGTCAGACAGAATTCTAAAGTACCGAGCTTTAACCAAATGCTGAAAGATAAAAGCCAGATCAATTCACCAAAATAAAAAAATAAAAGATATTGTCCAATAATGGCGATGGCAAGCCCATAATAAAAGATATTGTGGTTGTTTGAGAGCCAGGTATCTCGCACCATGTGAGTTGTCTAGTTTAATCTGGGGTTACCCAGGGGCAGTGGTACTCTTTGGTTAGGGGGTTCAAATGAACCCCTGACTTCAAAAAAAAAAGAAAAAAAAAAGAGAAGAATTATATATATATATATATATATAAAATATTTTTTTTTGTTAGTATAATACACTAATTTAAAATATAAAAAAATACTTTTGCACATCCTGATTTAAATTTTATGTACCCTTATTACAAGTATTTTTTACTTTAAAATAAGAGTAAGTGTTTGTGAATTGTAAGTATCATTTTTTATTATATGTATATGAGTGTGTTTAATATTAATTATGTGCATTACCTTTTTTTTTTTATAATGTCATTTGTGTGAATGATGATGTGTACATGGATATTTGTGTGTATAATATAAATATAATATAACTTTATATAATTTAATAATTAGGAAATAGAGAGGATTTGTTACATGAGTGTCTATAGTTATCATGTTATAATAACTTTTTGTCATAAAGTTAGAAAAATTGAAGAAAAAAATTGCAAAGTTGGTGATTATTCAAGTATTTGATTGGTTAAATAAACACGTAGTGAATTATTTTATGTATGAATGAGTGTGGTTATGTGCGTCAATAATTAATATAGAGCCAATGAGGTGAGTTTAGTCATTTAGTTTAAAATATTTTTATAAAAACAATGACAAATATATAATATTTACTACATAAATATAAAAATTTAGACAAACTTAACAAAATAAAATGGTCATAACTACCTATATTGGCAATAAATTCTCATAATGAACGATTGTATAACAATTCAAAATTTGAAAACTTGTAGAGGAAAATTGTAAAAATTCATGTTTTTTTTTTCTATAACTTGATATATTCAAATTTTCTTGTTATTAATTTAGATATTTTAATGACCCCCTAAACAAAATTCATGGAGGGTAAATCATGGAGCCGCCACTGGGATTACCCTCTGTACAATCTTCCTGTTCAGCCTCAAAGTTTGGACTAGAACAAATATTGATGTATCATCCAACTAAGCACTATGAATGGAAAAACCCTTACTTTTTGATCTTGTTTTCTCTTTTCTTTTTTTTTCTTTTTTTTAACGTTTTGGAAGGAGAGAGACATGAAAAAGAGCAAAAATACAATTTAGCCCTATTTTTTACAAAATTCTAACTTAGCTATAACCCCAAGCGGGTAAAGTGCTAAATTTCAAACCACGAGTAGGCAACTTAAATTTTGGTTTAATTATAGGTGGGTAAATTGTAATTAGCCCAATATATATAATGCTTATGTTTACAAGTTGAAAACTTCATCGATCGCCACGAATCAAATCCGAAAATCAAACAACCAAGGTGAAAATTTTAAAGTCTCTTGCCTTTGTGAGGCAAAGAGAGCTTCATTGAGCTAGCTTTGCCTACAACTGCCAGTAGGTATCGGGTTGTTTGAGTCGGGGCTGGACTACAAAAAGAAGAGCTATCTGGGTCCCTATTGAATAGAGATACGACGTCATTTGCTTCTTTCTCTTTCTTTTGCTGCTGATGCTTCGACGACAAATTGAAGAAGAAGAAGAATGCGAGTTTGGTTTGCACAGAGTGAGTGAGGTTAGAGACCTCAAACTCAGGCTCAAGGTCACTGGGGGTTCCTTCCTGAGGTTCTGATCATTTATTTGAACACTCACACTCACTCTCCACAATTTCTTCTTTCTTCTATAGTGTGTGGATGTGGTTTCAAAATTTGGATCCGAACCCAATAATTTGCCCGAACCCAAACAAGAAACAAGGTATTCATGGATTATAGTGGATAATAATTAAAAATTTAGGCTATATTTGGTTTGCCCTATTCTCATCACCCATCACTTTCTTTTCTATGGCTCACATCATTTTAACTTGTTTGGCTTGATCCTCATTCTTAGTTTCCATCGCTCAAGACTCAAATTTTTTTTTTTTTTTTTTTTTGCTGAATACAATTTTTGTGTTTCTGGATCACAAAAATTTTGAGTTAGAGTGAGAGAAAATGAGAATACAATTTTTGTGTTTCCGGATCTCCAAAACTAAGTCCCACCACTGTTCATTCCAGCCTTTATTTCTTTTCCCTCATTTCTCTTAACCATCACTTGGACTTGTGTGTTTTTCTCAGCCTCCATTATTGTTGTTTCCGAAAAGGTGAGAATGCTCTCTGAAATCTCCATGATCCGGTGAGTGTGATCACTGATCTCCCTCTTCTTCTTCTTCTACAACTCTCAGCCATGCATGTCATTTCCCTTGGTGACAGCTCCTAGGTACTAGATTCTACTACAAAGAGAAGAGAGCCTCTACTGCAAGTTGTGAGTGTCCAAGCTCAGGTAGAACCAAGTCCATGCTTATCTTTTTGGGTCTCTGACTGTTGTAGTGGGTCAAGTTTTCTAACCTTTTTTTTTTTTTGTTATAATTTTTACTCTTTGGAATAGTTGTCTGTGATGTGGCTTTCATGGTAATCTTTGGTGAGAAGGCCTCAATGATTAATACTACTGTTGAAAACTAACCAAGTTCATTGATGTGTTTGACAATTTTTTACCCTGTGGGTTTGGGGATGTATTGGCTTCAATCATTCATCTAAGTTGTATTTCTTTGAATACCACTGAGAATTGGGAGCCAAACACAAAGATAAGAAGAGTTATGAGAAATTTTGAGTAGAGTTATGAGAATTGGCTAATGAGATTTGAGATTTAAGTGTTGATTGTTGAGATATGAGTGACTTCAAAACTATCTTTTTTTAGTAATGGTTTTTACTTGTTGAACCACCGATTTTGGCCTCTTTATTGGACCAATTTAGGGTCTAACTATCGGTTGAACTGGTCAGTTTTTAAAAGAATATTTTAGCTCAGTAAGTATTTTACCTAAATCTAATATGATATGTATGGAAAATTCTTAGGTAGTCCCGGAGCATAGAGAAATGGTACTCCTTCCTCTCACATTCATGGTAGGCCCCACCATGCATTTAATGAACAGGTCCCACCATGAATGTGAGAGGAGGGAGCACCATTCTCCATGCTCCGGGAGTACCTAAGAATTACTCGATCTGAATTCAGCTGGTTTGTACATGTATTCAATTCGCTCATGAAACCTTAATTATAAAATTTTAGACTTAAATATTTTTTGTTGCCCATTTCAAAATAAAAACACTAAAGATAATATAATTAAAAACACTAAAGATATTATTTCTCAACTTGACAACCCATTCTGAAATACTGAGTAGTTTATTGTCGAATTTACTATAAATATTGAGTGGTTTTTACATAAGTTCATTGTAGTTTTCATTCCTAATAATTTACTTTTTTATTTATCCCAACATGTTATATTTTATTCTTAAACTTGTAAATATTGTATAAGTTTGGATTTTTTTTTTTTTTATTTATGTACAACAATAATTTTGTCAACTTTCAACAAATAAACAAATAAAATTTCAGTAAAAAGCTAATTCAAAAGAACACTTATTTCATGTTTGATGTACATGCAACCTCTCTCTCTCTCTCTCTTTTTTTTTTTTATTACTTGTCAACATTACTTGAGTTTTTTTAGTTGAAAGAGTATTACAAAATACTAAAAGAGCAAGAATAGGGATGTTACAAGTTTACTACATAGATCTTGCAAAATAATATGTCATCAATCACAAAATTATAATTAAAACATGTCTTTATCATATGTTGAAATGACACCAATCACACTCATAGTTACATTACTTCGTAACAATTTATATTAAAATTTGTAAAGATTAAAACCCAATGCCACCTCATTTTATCTTAAGCAAAAACTAACAAAACAACTATACTATTTTCATTTTTCACATCATTTTCATCTTTCACTTAACAAAAAAAACATATTACAGACATGGTTTTTAGACTTGGATTGGACCGTATGGTCTGACCCAGTTAACCGTGAACCTCTCATAAATGCAGTTCTTTTAACCCTAAGAACCTATCTATGCTAAAAAAAAAAGTAGGGAACCGTGTAACTATATGGTACAACTGCATGTTTTTGAGAATTGTGACAGGTTTCAATGGTTCCCTACTTCCTTTTGAATCGATACCCCCAAAACTTCCACAAAAAAGGGACAAACATACCTGTACAGCTACAACAAAAACAAAACAAAAAAGTAATGGTAAGAAATTTAAAACTGAAAAGTCAAGAAGAAGCACTGGTAATCTATTGGTACTAGGTTGAAGATAGAGAGAAAAAGAATAACAAAGAGGAAGACAAAACAAAAAAATTATAAAAGTGAAGATAAAGACGAGAAGAAATTCAAAAGTAAGGAGGGTAGAATTGGAGGAGTCAAAAACTAGATTTCATGGATGAGAAAATATGAAATAAAGGGGAAATAAAGTGGTGTTATGAAACTGAAATGTCAAAATAGAGGCAAAGAAAGAAGTGGGGGTAGATGGGGATAATTAATGGAATGTCATGTTTCACTTCTTTTTTTCTTTTTTTTTTTCTTTTTTGGAGAAGGAGCAGTGTAATGCTTTTATTAAGAAATACCAGCTAAATCAACTTGGTATGAAGAAAGTACATCCGATGGAACGTATTCCATCCATATTACACAATTTGGATTATTAACCGCTAAGTGAGCCAAACTTTTTCATTGGTTGATAGACTTTTTTAAATATGTATATATTCAATGTGAGTTGCCTTTATTGTGCCATGTTGTTTGCACGCAATACAAGTTATATTTAACTTTTTTTTTTTTCCAAAAAGAAGTTGTATTTAACTATTTACACCAATTACCCGTTTAAGTATATAAACATTAGTAATTGGTATTAAAAAAAAATAAAAAATAAAAAGCAATTCAACATTTCATTTCATAAATTTAAATATAGTTATAAATGACTAAATAATTATATATTATATGAAAAATACATTTAATTGGATTATTTTAGTCAAATTTTCTATTTGTACTAATTTAATATATTAATTTATATTTTATATAATTATTAAATTAATTATAATATCATTATAGTTTCACCTCGATTCAATTTCTAAAATTTTGAACTTCCTCCTTTAGACGAACCGTCCAAGTTTGAAAATCATGACTACATGTACGTGACTAGTGGTTATTAAAGACAATATTGGTTATGTAGCTACCTCAAAGGTAGAAGCCGCTTGCATAGAATGATGTCCTCATCCAATCACATTTCCACTTGTCCGGATCATATTCTCCGCAATATGATTGAATTTATGGATCTACAAATTGGCTATTCTGGGCAATGCTTTTGGTGGAACACAAAAAGTGGATCGATAATTTGGATTCTCCTCTCTCGGTCTCAATCTCACTCTCATGCCTTCTAATTCAACGTCTGGGCCTACATATAATCTATTTTGACAGACACGTTACCTCAACACGTACTCCTCCTCCTTGACCTCTATGCCTTCATTTTAAGTTCAAGAGTCGAAGGAGCTCTCTCTTCAAACAGAAGCAAAAATAAAAGAAGGAAAAGTAAGTTCCAGACGTTTCAATCAAATTAAAGCGCCCAAAAGAAGAGTGGGTCGAATCTGATTTCATTCTGGTCTTGTGCAATAAGTAGAATATGTTTGGACAAACTTACACTATGCCATTATATATGGTTGTCTTTAAGAAGACAGTGTGTCTTCAAGGGTCTAAAACCAATTTATAAAGCTCAAAGAATAAGAAGAAGAAATTGAAGAGGAATTTATAAATAGGGAATTGAATGGCTGTAGAGTATAGCTGTTGTGAAACAGCGTTTATCATTCGGAAAATACTTATAACTTTGCTAGCATTGTTTGCTGGGCTCATGTCTGGGCACACGCTGGGGCTCATGTCGATGAGCCTGGTCGACCTTGAAGTTCTTGTCAAGTCTGTAACACCCAGTGATCGTAAACATGTTGGTAATTCATTCCATCAATCTCCCTCCCTCTTGTAATAATTCTGTGAGTCTGAGCATTAAAAGAAATTACATTTTACGTACGTTTTCTTCTAGTGCTACATGTATTTAGCCGAATATGTATGTATGAGTATGTGAGGATCACATGAGACATGGATACTTCATAGCAATACTTTCAAGTTTCAACTTCAAGTTACGAGGTATTGTTAGTTTCATCAGTTTTCTGTTTCTTGATCGAAAACTTGTTTGAGCATTGTGTTAAATTGTATTCACTTATACCTAGCACTACGTCATAAAACAGCGAAGATATTGCCAGTTGTGAGAACGCAGCATTTATTGCTTTGCACCCTGTTAATCTGCAATGCTGTTGCAATGGAGGTAAGTGCTATTAGAAACAATGTAAACAACATATATTGTAGACTCAAAAGCTAGAATCATAAATATTCTTGATGTCTTATTTTTTCAGACGCTTCCTATTTTACTGGATAGTTTGGTCTCAGCCTCGGATGCTATCGTTATTTCAGTAACTTTGGTACTTTTGTTTGGTGAGGTTAGTTTCTTATCTTGGGGTAAGTAATTAGTTACGTGGGGCAAGAAAATATGTGTGCAAAAATGCATGTCCCCGAACAACAAGTCGACCAAAGGATATGTAGAAGATTTGGTGAGTTGATATACACTTATCAATCATCATGCAAAATATCATTTTAATTTAACATTAATTGGGATATGAACTTTTTAGAGCAGATTTTACCCCAAGCTGTTTGCACTCGATATGGTTTGGCAATTGGTGCAGCAGTGGCTACAGTTGTCCAGATACTTGTTTGGATTTGTTTTCCTGTTGCTTATCCAATAAGCAAGGTGATATTCTTTGGTTTACTATAAATCCCTTTAATTTTCTTCAAGGTGCCAATATACTGTTAATTCAATACATATGTCGTTGTCTTCATGAATGATCCTTACTCTTGGTGGAATTTACCAACTATTAGATCGCTTTTTGGGGAAAGACCATGATGCACTTTATCGTCGAGCTGAACTGAAGACATTGGTTGATTTTCACAGTAATGAGATATTTTATTTTCACATGCATCAACATTAAAGGACCAATTACAAAAATCATTTACTACTTGTTTTATCAGTCTGTTCACTAAATGAATCAAAATTTCTCAATGCATTTTAATCTTTTTTTTTGGGGGGGGGGGGGGGGGGGGGGGGGGGGGGGGTTTCTCTTCTTTTAAACCACTGCAACTCTTTCTTTTCTGCCTATTGATTAAATGATTGTCTTCTTGTTAACTGGTATGCAGACTGGAAAAGGTGGAGAACTGACACGTGATGAAACAATGATCATTGCAGGAGCGCTTGAACTTACTAAGAAAACAGCAAGGGACGCAATGACTCCTATATCTGAAACTTTTGCAATTGACATCAATGCCAAACTTGACAGGTTTGATGAGTCTTTGTAAAGGAAGAGCTAAGTTACATTTATCAGTCTCCTCATGATGATTAAATGTCTTTCTCAATCTTGCGATTATATAGGGATTTGATGAAGCTAATTTTGGAGAAAGGGCATAGCAGAGTGCCAGTATATTATGAGCAACCGAGAAACATCATCGGACTTATATTGATTCATGGTTGTTGCTTTACTTGAACAGTTTATCACGAGAATAAAAGTAATTTGTTTTTGTTCTCTATGTGATATAATATAATAGCTAATGATTTGACAAATCTGTTAATTATCCTGTATCCTTGTCTCCACCTGCAATACTACATTTTTGAATTATCCTTTAATTTGGTTTTGATTCTGGAATCTGGATACCAAATATCTATACATGTGTAGTTTCACTAAAATCATCATTGTTTTCTCCATTTTTCTCATATTTTCCTTATTTAGGCAAAATTTTATGTACTGTTATCTAACAATATCTATGCAGTTGTTTATTCAGCAATTTATACACTGTTAGGTACTTGCCTCTTGTATTTACTTGATGCCTAAAAACAAAATAAGGAGCAATAAATTTCTCACTGTAGATGTCAAGTCTCAATCACTGTATATTTTTGAATTATAGGTGAAGAACTTATTAACTGTCCATCCAGCTGATGAAGTACCTGCAAAGAATGCCACTATTCGCAAGATTTTGAGGTATTTTGCCTTTAATGAAGAGTAAGATACTATATGTATAATCTATCACATGTATATGTACATATTCTATATCATATGTGTGATGCAGCAAAATGACTACTGTAATTCTTTTTGCTAACCGAAATGTAAGGTATATCAAACTACACAGCAGAGTGAAAAATCCAGCAAATCTTGATGGACTAACCTATTAAAATAAATAAATAAACAACAGTGGAGGATGAGGCTGATCTAGGTTGATGATCTTTTTTAAGTATTTAAATATCTTGTTAGGTTACCAAAAAAAAAATCTTGTTAGTCTTAAGAGTGATATAATATTCAAATATATCCCTTGTTCAGATTCTAAAATCTATGAAATTGATGTATAACGTACGTCGTATAGCCTACCAGGGTGTCAGAAAATATGCCTCTGTATGTCTTACTAAATGAGTTTCAAAATGGTCATAGCCATATGGCTGTTGTTGTTGGAGAGCACAGCAATCACACAGAGCAGCCATCAACTGAAAACCCAACTGATGGTAAGCACCAACTTCATGCAATGGTGTGCCATGTTTAAGCTGTCCATAGTTCATATTAATTTTTCCCACAGGGCTAATTTGCACTACTCATACAATAAATTTAGTAAGAGAAGTGAGGGTGGACATTCACGTTGAAAGGCATCCTCAAGAGAAAGTCTAAAGAGCAAGAGAGCACATAAAAAGTTGAAGTCTATCAATGAATAGAGGATTATCTAAGACCAAGAGCAAGAAGTGGTCAAAGGACTTCCACCCAGAAGTCCTGCATATCAATGATGAGCCACTTCCAAATTTCAGCAAAGAAGGGGAAGCTATTGGTGTCATGACATTGGAAGATGTCATTGAAGAGGTCTTACAAGTACGAGGAACTTTGTTTTATTTATTTCTTCTCTTCTCATACCCTCAAGAAATTAATACCCCTATCCATTTTGTTCTTTTAGGAGGAAATCTATGATGAGACAGATCATCGTGATGGGAATTAATAATTGAAAGCTTCTTTTTCTACAGAGACGTAGAGGCATATAACAAGCTTCTTTTACTACAGAGACACAAACAGGCATATAACAAGCTTCTTTTACTACAGAGACACAAACAGGCATACAACAAGCTTCTTTTACTAAGAGGCATATAGGCACACAACATTGTTCTAACTATAAGAAGATGATAAAGATTTGTACTATGACTCCATTAGACTTTTGAAATGAATGATACATATAATTGAAAGGAAAAAGCAAAAAATATCATGACCTTGGAGCAAAATCTGGATTTTTTTTTTTTTTAATAATTTCCTTTTTTATACTATTGAAGAACATAACAACTACATGCCAAAGCTTAATAAGTTACAAGCCCATATAGTATCTATATAATATCTAAAAGTTAAGGTGTAGTATTTATTGTTGCTATGCTCTTGTTGAGCCACAAGATCGTAGCATTTTGGTCCACTTTGGTCAATTTCGGTCCAGTTTGGTCTACTTTGGTCCTTTCAGACATTTTGGTCCATTTAGAGCCCGTTTAGGATGTAATGCAAGCTTCAATTTATTTGAGTTTTTAGCTTCTTTTTGTTACTTCGGAGATGCTTTGAGATGAGAGGTTTGTGTAGAACAAGTAGCTACATCATTGACAATTATATCACATTCTTAGCGTAATTTTGATAGATTCTCGACAAAATTACATTTTTCATATGTTATTAAAGTTCTTTTATTTTTCTTAATATTGGCGAAAATTCAAACCCTCTAACCTCAACCATAACCGCACCATCAATTGAAATCCCCAAACTTTGAATTCCACCCATTAGACTGACACTACGACTCCTCCCATTGGTCTTTTATTTCATATTTTCAATTTAGCCGATCTTTGATGTTTCTGTGTTTGGATTGCGAGAAAATAAACAAAAATAAAAGGGAATTAAATTTTCTATTTTGGTCTTTAGCAAATCTTCATTTTCTTTTATCTTTATTATTAGCTCATGATGTGGCATATTTATTTATTAAAATGATGAGGTATCATTTTTATATTATTTTATAAACCACATAAGTTTTAAGTGTGGAAGCAATGCACACCATTTGCCATGGAGACATTTTCAATTAGTGAGTTGATGATAGAAACTAAATTGATTGCAAGTTAAAAATAATTGGGACCGAATTAACTGCTGCCAAAATGTAGAACCAAATTGACTGTAACTCCAAAATGTATTGGCCAAAATGGTATTTTTGTCTTTAACTTAAGTGATGAATTTACTTATATTTGTTATCTCTTTAGGCCATTCAAGATGTATAGAAGATGAAGAGTTAATAAGGAATACTAAAAAATAAAAATAAAAATCTCATCACACATTACATTATTCACAAAATATCTCGTCATATATAATGACTGCATGCAAAATGTATTATGTTTCATTGAAAAAAAAAAGACTTGTAAAATTTAAAATATTTTCAAATAACAAATATAAATAGCTTGATTTAGAAAATCCAATATATTGTATCAACTATATTTTATTAGAAAATAATGACATCATTTTAAGAAGGGTTTGTGTCTAACACTTATAAGTCTCATCTACTATTTTCATTTGTCATTTGTCGCTTAATAAAATAACAAATCGTCTAAGACAAGTTTATATAACAATTGGAGGCTAATTTGGCTAAGATGCAAGGCTCTACAAAAACTACACTCACCACCACAAAAAAGCCATCTGCAGCTTCAAACCTCCTAGATGACAGATGTCCTCCAACACGGACGATGCTTGCCACGGCCAACATTCCCTATTTGCAACAAAACTTTTGATCTCTTTAGAAGGTACTAGAAGAATAATTCTTTAAATCCCTGCTCTCTTAGCTTGTAGCAGTGCCCACATAAAGCCAACAATAGTTATCTTCCTACTGCAAGGTTTGAAACTTATGAAGCCACCAAAAATTTAAGTTCATGTGGTTGACCTAGCAACAAAACCTGTACCACTCCACATCCTGCTTCACTTCCAGACACCCTTCGCTATGATTAGGATCTGCCAATCCATCAACCTCCTCTCAAATTTGGCTTTGCCTAGTCATGCTATTCAACAGGTTTTCTAAAATACTCTGAGGAGCACTTGAATGGAAGAGAGCTTGAATCATTGTTATGATTGCAGGCCTCACTACTCCCCAGTTTTTTTTTTGATAAGTAGATAAGGGGGCAGGGGGGGGGGGGTTTGTTCAAACCACATGCATAGAGCACTACAAAGAATGCTGTTACCACTAGGCTATCACGTGAACTCCCATTATCTTCAATAAAGGACCGTTGACAGTCTATCCAGTCCAGGAGCTTTGGTTGGGCCTGATTGAAAGACAACTGCTTTTATTTCTTCTTGTGAAACTAATCCTTCTTCTTGTGAAACTGGCCTGTCTAGCTCTGCTTTTCGATTTTCAGTGAATACTGGTAGATCGAGGCCTTCAGGCTGTTGCAAAATCTCACACTATTGCATGCTCTCCTATTGCCCATAAATTCCTTTGAAATGCTGCAATGCTCCATTTGGCTGGAACCATCATACCATTCTCCATCTTCTCCCTTCAATTGAGCAATTCTTTTGATCACTCTTCTTTTCCTTACCATAGCTTGAAAGTACTTGGTATTTCTGTCCACTGAACGACCCAATTACTTCTGACTTTCTAATCCCACAAAATCTCTTACTTTTGCATCAACTCCTCTAGTTGCTCCCTAATTTGTTGTTCACCACATACATTCTCTTTTTTTTTTCTTTTTTTCTTTTTTTCTTTTTTTTTTGAGAATGCATACATCCTCTTCATTGCATATGTTTGCTTGAATAGCTTGCAAATCATCTCTCTTCTGGGCAATGGCTTGTCAACCTGTCCAAAAACAGCCTTATTCAGTTATTCCACTCTGTTAATCTTTTTCTAACCTCCTTCAGTTTTCCCAATAATTGAAAAGCATAAGAACCTAGCCATTGTATGATCTGATCATGGTCCTATGCTTTTGGATATAACAGAGGTTTATCCCCCTTTCAGCCCAACGCCTTTTAGGTTTAAAATGATGTGGCTCACAAACCCTTATTGTCCAGAGATGGTAAAGAAGGCTTGGGGGTTTAATCTCTGTGTCCCAGACCAAGGCCTTTCAGGTTTGAAATAACGTGGCTCACACACCCTAATTTTCATTCTTTAACTGTACTTTTTTTTCTTCTAAATCATTCTTTAACTATACTTGCAGTTAATGGGAAATACATGATATAGTTTTTGGGGTACATAGGGCAAACATGGATACATCACACCTAATAATTAATGACAGCCATCGTTCACAAAGTTAACATCCCTATAGATTTTGAGCAAGATTGAGTGCTTGGGAAAATACATACAGCTCCTTTCTATGTTTTCGAATAGTAGATTGTGGTTATGCATTGGACAAAATTTCCCATATGCACAGGAAATATACAATAGACTGCATGCACAATTATATTGGTTCTTCTACTCTAAATCCCATACTTTAGTGGTGAAATGTGGCCTCCTTCCTATTTATAATTACTATTATTCATCATAAAGATATGGGAATAGCTACAACATCATACAACCGTACTCATCCCACAATGGCATACCAACAGTAAACAGAAATCTCCTGTCCGCAAGCACCAAATACAACCTAAATTATCATACCATCCAAATATGCTGTATAAATATCAAAATTGTTAAAAGTATCCTTTTTCTGATCAAATAAAAGCATAATTCAAATAGAACTTCAGTTGAAGCAGCATCCACCTTCCTTTAATGTGGAATGGCATCCAAATGGTGGGCACAGCACAAACAATAGGGTATTTTGGAATATTCTTTCATGAATCATTCTAATTAAATAATGAGTCATACAATATCCCTCTCGTGGGAGAATAATTAAGCATACACCATAGCCATCACTTTGAACAAGTAAACCCAGTAATGAATGCTGAATTGTTGGAGTTGGACATTCTTTTTTTCTTTTTTTCTTTTTTGATAACCAAAAAGGGTTGGAGGGAGCGACCAAAATGGCTTCTCTACCTGGGCATTACCATAGTAATTAAAAGTTGGACACAGTCACAAACACCTGGAATTGACATTAAAAGGCCATAATTACTTGGTTTCTGTTGTGTTATCTCCACCTACTCAATTTACAGAAAAGCTCTGCAATATGCGGGAAACGTTTTAAGAACTGACAACGACTACAGAAAAAGAAACAGAGTAATACCACCTTTTAATTTCTTATCAAAAGAATACCAATTTTTTTTTTTTTTTGAAGGCTAAGTATTCCACCTTTTAATTACTGGGAATAGCATAAATGCACGCCAATAGTAAGAAAGGAATAATATTCAAATATTCTGCTCCATTTGAGAATGAGAAAGCTATCTCTACCTCAGACGCTCAAGTGACAAGTGTAATTCTCTATTTTAAGCATAAATAAAGGAAGCAAAGCCAACTTATAGTGAGCTCTATTGAGTTTATCAACAACATCAAAAGTTCACAGGACTGAATAATTTTATCCCATCTCATAGACAGACTGTTTCTAAGACACACAAAAGTTAGCGTACAACCCAAACAATGAGAGTGAACAAATGGCCAAATCATTCTTTTTATCAAAATTTTGAAAGACTTGGTCGACTAAGAGGGGAGATCATATTGGAAGCTTAAGTTCCTTTATAAGCATATAAAGCAGGGGTTTGATTGTTATTTGATGGGATCCAATCCAAGCATAAGAATGGCTAGATTTATCAACCCCCAGGACAGGTACCCCAACCTACATCCACATAGTGCCATCTACTATGCAGAATGATCCAAATGCATAATATTATGGATCATGCAGTATGAGATAATAATATGGCCAAATATAACTATTAAAGAAAGAAAATGACAAAACGTACCAGATATTTATGAAAAGGAGATGCCAATTATGAAACCTGCAATATAGAACCCAACTAAATGAGGAGGGATTTAAGAAGATAGAATAGCCACCAATCTTGACACAGAATCAATTCTGAGGCACAAGAAATTAAGACATGCTTATTTACCTTCCTTGTGTAATAATAAGGACAAAAAAAAAAAAAAATCTAATGTAGGTTGTACACCATATGATATATTTCAGATGCCACTGCCTGCAAAAGTGCAAATAGCCACAACAAACACAAAGTAGATTAATAATATGCAAATAAATCATCAGTGTAACATGTTCACTAGTCACTAGACTAATTTAGCAGTAAATGATACTAGCAGCATAACACGGCAAAGCAAAATTTGTATGCTATGATAACTCTCAAGTCTAAACCACATCAAGCAATGAAAAATTTATCCAGAAACAGTATGTTTCAGGCTTCTTTTAGAAATTGACTCAAGTATGGGATACTATTTGCACCTCATGGTTGCATAAGCAACTGTCTGGCAAAATTGAGATAGCCTTAACTTATGTAATGCTCTTGGATCTCCCACTTTTCTCAAGCAGGAGGATATAAGAAGTTGTCTTTCAGTGGCAGTGTGAGTGTTTCAATCTAGATACTAGAGTGTCATAGTTTTTTGCCCGAAATCAAAACATCCCTTGTTCTTGAAGAGGGCTGGATTTCCTCTGTAACACATGAATTACATCTAGCCAATGTAATAAATAGCACAATATAACAAAAATGAAACAATTTGATGGAATATACGGGCAAGAAAGAATGCTACTGAAAATAAGCTGCTCTTTTCCATGTCCATTAGCAAAGCACCCATTGCAAAAGTTGCATCCCAAACACATCCAAACAAATACTTTCGTATAAAAAAAGAAAATGAAAAGAAATAGGTCCAGTCCTATAACCATTCATGACCAAGTGCATTACCTAAATACTGGCTGGCAACGTATCACCTGCGCACAATCTGCTAACTAATTGATTTACTTCATAGAAACCCTCTCATTCAAACTACTAAAGTTTAGCTCTATTACGCCCTCCACCCCACTGGCGTCGACAAGCCCTCCTTTTCCTCCCATCTTTTTTCTCCTTGACTTTTTCTTTCAAGTCCCTCTCTCCTCGCCGTTTATACATCTTGAAAGTTATCTGTCTATCTGCAGCCATCTTCCTAACCTTCTCTGTTATCTCAGCTGCAATCTCTCTGTTATAAAGTTTCCTTAAACCACGTATGAGTTTAGCAAAGGTATCTGCCTGTGGCATTATATCTGCATCCATCATTTCCAGACAGTATGAACAAGCCTCCTTCACATGCCCATTCCCAAAGAGCGCATGAATCCAAATTGTCCATGCAAACACATTAAGCTCGGGACCTTTACTAGTGATGCAACTCCATAAATCTTTAGCCATCTCAAGCTTCTCAGCTCTTAATAGAGAATTCAGGAACTCCTTCAAGGTACCATAATGACGAGCAGATAGAAGACCTCTCCCAACCATTTCTTTGAAGTGCTCACAAGCTTCAACCAGACAATTTTGCCCAATAAACCCATGAATCATTATGATAAAGGTATCTAGCCCTGGACTAAGTCCCCTTCCCTCCATTTCGTTCCAAAGCCGAACGCCTTCCTTAACCTCTCCCAACTTGCAAGCTAACCTAATCACTGTATTGTAAATACTAAGATCAGGAATGCAACCAATCTTCCGCATCTCCTCCATGAGTTCCATACACTCCTCTAGCTGTTCCTTCTTCTCATGAGCCAACATAATGTGCATATAAGTCGTCTGATTCGGAAGAAGTCCTTGCTGTATCATAGAATCCAAAAGCTCATAACCCTTATCAATCTTCCCCCACTTGCAAAAACCACTTATCAATGTAGTGTAGGTTACAACATCAGCTTCACAGCCATTTCTCTGCATCTCAACGAAAACCCGCATTGCCTCTTCCATTCTCTTCCTCCCACAAAGTGCCTGAATCAAAATAGTATACGAAGTTGCATTCGGCTCACAGCCCTTCCTCCTCATCTCCTTCAAAAGATCGAAGGCATCGGTCATCTTCCCTAATTGAGCATACCCACTAAGCAAATTGTTATAAACCACAATGTCGGGCTCAAACCCCGCCTCCCTCATCCGCACCAACACAAACTTGGCTTCTATAAGCTGCCCTTCTTTACACCAACCATACAACAACGATGTGAAATGCTTAAGCGTAGGTGTAAACTGAACCCTCATATCCTCAAATAACAATGCAGCTTCCTTAACACTACCATTCTTACACAAAGCATCTAACAAACACCCAAACACATACTCGTCAGGCTCACAACCATACTTTGGCATCTCATCCAATACTTGAATGGCTTTCTTAACCATTCTATCTGAGGCGAAGCGTCTCATCAGAACAACAAACACTTGTGGGGATATTAACTGGGGATTATCCCTCCTCATCTCTTCAATCAGTGCCCAAACAGCACCAAATTGCCTCATTTTCCCTAAAATCTTAATCATAGATTTGTAAACCTCATAACTATGCCTATAACCGGGTTGTTTGGAAGCCCAAATGAAAAAACTGTACCCCAAGTTCCCGGCATCGCCGCAGCGATCCAATACACGTTCGGTTAAACCAGAACGCATAATAACACCAGATTGTTGCAAAGCGAGTTCCAATTTGGGAACCCTTGAGTGGAATTTCTTTAAAACTCTGTATACCTTTTCGACATCACCAGCAAACTCGTCGTGGCTGTGATTGTAAAGGGTTTGATCATCATCTGGGGCAGTTTGAAGGCGAACTAGCCCAAACCCAGTTCTTGTATTGTCTGATAGAAGGTGGTTGTAGTTGTTGTTGCTGCTGCTCTGAGTCTGAGTCTGAGTCTGAGACTGAGAGGGATGGGTTTGGGGGATTTTGTCTGTATGGGATTCAACATTTGAAGTTGTGTGAAGGAGGAAATGAGTGTTTTGTATGTGTTTGTTGAACAAAGTGGTGTGTTTGTTGAACAAAGTCGTGGCTTTTGAAAACACTCTCTGCATTTCGAGGGTCTGTCTGAAACTACGCAACAGCTCCTCAACTACTTGGCTTCCGCTTATTCATTAGTCATTACCCAGAGAAGGAGATAAAACAAAATCTCTCGGAATGTCTATGGGGTCACTTTGGTGTTGTATTGTCAAATAGGATCGATTCTGCAATTGTCAATGTTGTTGGTATGACAAAGATGACTCCTATATAATTGAGGATTTGCTTTTGGCACCAATTATGAGAAGTTCCAGGAGGAGAATTAGGATTTTTTTTTTTTTCCCAAAATAATACCATTTTGCTATTAGCAAGATTTTCAAACTATTTAAAAAACTGACATCTCGAATATCTAATACTTAAATTTCATGTGCAAGAAGAGTTAAGGTGGATAAAAATTCGCGTGAAATTCAAGTTTTTGAGATTCGAATTCCAGTTCCTACGAGTTCTTGTTCTTCCTTCATTTGTCTTTCTTAAAAACCAAATTAAAGATTCAAAAAAATACCTAAAACTCACTATTCTTCATTTTTATTTTTCTTTTTTTCTTTCTTAAGACCCAAATCAAAGATTCTAAAAAAACCCCAAAGGCTTGAGAGACGAGTGTTTGGTTTGGATTCAAAGAGATGAACTTGAGAATGGACCACTGTCGATGGTGACAATAATGGTCATAGGAAGAACCAAGAAAGCTTGGCCATGGAAGTTTCAGAGAGCAAAGGCCGCTGCCTAGGTTCAGTTCGAACCGTGGGGTTGCTTTGTTGTTGTTTCTTCAGGTGCTTCGTTCTCGTTTTTGCTTCTTTGGTTTGTTGTTTATCAATGTTCTTGCTTTTGTTGCTTGCTCTGGGTTTCTGGGTTGCTTCGTTCAGGTGCTTTGTCCTCTATGGAACTCAAGTTTTAAAGACTCGAGTTACGCGTGGAATAATTTTCCACCTCAACTATGCTTACACACATGGAAATCGAGTTACTCGAGTCTGTTAGGTTCGAGATGTTAGTTTCCTAAATAGTTTGAAAATATTGTTAACTAACGAAATTATTAACAAAATTGTGTTATTTTGCAAAAAATCCAGGAGAACTATATTGACCTTTTTGGACCAATTTGCTAACCGTTGTACTAAGGTATTTGGCGAGAAACAATGAACACTGCAATGGAACCATGTGTGCACAACTGTGGCAATTGCCATATAGTCTGTTCTTCGAGGTCTCTCTCTTTTATTCTTTTAATCTTTTATCTGTGTTTTCCAGTTTAAAATTTTATTGGAAAGTTGACCATTCAAATGGGCTTGGGCATCAAGGCATGGACTTAATTTAATTTAGATGTAGGATTTCATAAATGTTTTTTTTTTAATATATATATATATATAATAATAAAATTATGGCCATCCCAAAATAATACACTAGTATTGATTGATATCTAAATATTTCATCTTTCTCACAAAATCGAAATGACTTTCAGGACGGTATTGACTCATTTGATTGAGAAACTCTGGGTCTGTTTGGTTAGCTGGAAAAAAAATTTTGTTTTTTGTTTTCATTTTCAGTTTTTAGTGGGTCCCACCACTAAAAAATTGGTTTGGTTTTAGTATTTGTATTCAATTTTCATTTTCAATATCCTAAAAGCTGGATTTAAATACAAAAAATGAATCCAACTTTTCAACTTTTTCATTTTCTATGAATACAAATATAGTGGCATATTCGTAAATATTATGAAAATACAGTTTTTTTTTTTTTTTTTTTTTTGTGATGTGATATGTGTGAGTGAGAAAAGTTTTTAAATAAAATTTAAAAAAAAATAATGACCAAATCCAGGTATGATGTATTCTATACCCAAATTATGTATTCAAAACAACTAACCAAATACTATCACATGTGAAAATAAATGCTTTTCCTATATTCAAATTCAAGATTTGGATATAAAATAAAGAAAATGAAAAGTGAATGCACCACTTTTTGAAACCAAACAGGCCCTCAATATATATCTATATTTGCTTAGGATTTATAATTGGTATTTGCCTTCTAAAAGTTAAGATAATGAAATATATATTTGGAAAATTTTAGTCAAATTTTTTTTTTACTAATTTAATATTTATTTATCTTTTAAATAATTATTAAATTATGGGCAAATCACAATTTACCCACCTACAGTTTGGCCAAAATTTAAATTACCTACATGTGGTTTGAAATTTGACACTTTACCACCTGAGGTTAGTTCAGTTAGATTTTCTTAACTCATTTCTGTTAAAAACATGGTTAAATATGTGATTTTGCTTCACTTTTATGTTTCTCTCCTCCAAAAACACACAAAAAAAAAAACCATAAAATACAAAATCAAATAAGATAAAAAAAAAAAAAAAATCTAGCGAAACACTTGCATCATGGTATTTCAAAACACAGATAGGCAGCTTAAATTTCAGTCAAATCTCAGGTGAGTAAAATATCAAATTTTAAACTACATGTAAGCAACTTAAATTTCAACCAAATCATAAGTGGGTAAGTTGTAATTTGCCCTCAAATTAATTATGACATCATCACCGTTTGACCTCAGTTCAACCTTGGTCCAACCTTAAAAACCTTGAACTTCTCCTTTTTTTCAGTTTGTTGAACGGTCTAGGTTTAAAAACCAATTGAGCTACGTGAAAGCATAGTATTTCGGTCCAATTTGATTTACTTTGGGTCATTCAGTCCAGTTTAGTCCACTTTGGTCCTTTCAAAGTTTCAATACATTTTGGTTCATTTGGGTCCAATTTGGTTCATTCAATCCACTTCGATGATGTTGTGGGAGGAGAGGTTTGTGTGGAAAGAGGAGCTGCGTCGATGAGAATTATGTCCCGTTCTCAGCCAAAATTTGGTACTCTGTTGATAAAATTACATTTTTCATATGTTATTAAAGTTTTCATATTTTTTTTCATATGATAAAATTCAAACCCTCTACTAGGGCCACACCATCAATTGAAATCCCCAAGCTTTGAATTCCACCCACTAGATTGAAACTACCACTCCACCCATTAGCCTTTTATTTCATATTTTCAGTTTTCACATTCCAATAGCAGATCTTCAATGTTTCTCTGTGTGTTTGGATTGCAATAAAATAAAAGGAAATTAAAATTTAAGCTTTGGCAAATCTTCATTTTCTTTTATCTTTGTTGTTTGTTCATGACATGAAATTTTTATTTATTAAAATGATGATGGGTCATTTTTAATATTATTTTAAAAACCACAAAAGCTTTAAGTGTGGTAGTAGTGCACACAGTTTGCCACGTAGGCATTTTTCTTAATGAATTGACAATAGGACTAAATTGACTGATAGTTAAAAATGTACAGACCAAAATAGTATTTTCTCCCTTAATATAAGTGATGAATTTACTTATATTTGCTTCCTCTTTAGTCCATTCAAAATGTATAAAGGAGAAACCGTTTGTAAGGAATACTATAAACAAATTCCAATTACACATTATATTATTCACAAAATGTCTCACTTTATATAATAATTGAATGTAAAATGCATTATATTTCATTGGGAAAAAAAAACTAACAAAATTTAAAACACTTTCAAATAACAAATAATATAGATTTTTTTTTTTTTTTGGAGAAGAACAAATATAGATAGTTTAATTTAGAAAATCTAATATATTGTATCAACTATACTTTATTAGAAAATAATTACATTATTTTCAGAAGGGTTTGTAACTAACATTTATAAGTATCATCTACTATTTTTATTTTTCACTTAACAGAAAAATATATATAACAAGGAGAAAATTTGGTAACAAACTTGGTTATAACATAATTAAGGCTACAACTTCATCAATATCTTTTTATTGGAAATAAATTTTGACAAATCTACCATCGGATTACATTTTCTTCTTATATCCTCTATGCTTGGAAAATTTTTTAAAAATAAAAAATCAATAGCTATGTCATCAATTAAATGTTTAAATTTCAAAATTTTTGTAGTCTAAAATTATACATAAAAAATAAGTTTATGGATAGAATAATAAATAACATCCAATTGATACAAAATTTGACATGTAAGTTAAGAATATAAAGAACATGCAATCCAACGGTTAGATTTTCAAAATATATAATAATGCTAATTTTTTTAGTGGGAGTTGTAACCTTAAGCTACAATCAAGTTTATAACCAAATTTTGTAAACCAAGTTTTTGATATAAAAATAAAAATAAAAATAAAAAGGAAAGTGTAAAATTGTGATTTACAACTATGTTTTTGTTGGCTTTAATTCCATGTCAAATTTAATTGTATTTTCATTCAATCATTTCGCTGTATGTTTGTGGAATTTAATATAAGGATTGAGTGTGAGACTTTGGTGAAAATTTGTGAAAATAGTGAAGTTTGCAACTGGCTCGCGAATGGACAATCCACGAAAGGCTACGTGAGAAGCACATCCTTGGAAGCTTAACAGACTTATGTCAAGTTGGTTTTCATGAGTCACTTCGTGCCTCAGTCAAGTCGTGAGTGACTTGCAAAACTCTTCGCCTAGAACTTTTTATAGAGTGCTTTTCTCATTTCTTTACCAATGCTATATAAGCCCACATTACCCAC
The DNA here is from genome assembly GCF_040712315.1 of Castanea sativa. Lineage (NCBI taxonomy): Eukaryota > Viridiplantae > Streptophyta > Magnoliopsida > Fagales > Fagaceae > Castanea > Castanea sativa. The sequence goes on from NC_134018.1 coordinate 36,824,816, forward strand.
GTAATGGTAAGGATATTTTTAGATAAAACCCTAACAAAACACTTGAGAGTTACAGATTTTAAACTCACAATCATCTACACAATTTCTCTTAATTTTCCTCTACTCCTACCTCACCAATTATAAATCCTTGAGAGATTCTTAACCCAAACACTTACCTCACCCAATCTGAGTGTTGAGAGAAGTTTTGGTGCGTGTGGAAAGTATTGGAAGAAGCTATTAATTGGTGGATGCAATTTGGAGCTACATGTGGGATCTGGATAACTAGTGAAGACATGGCTCGGTGAAGTCCGTTGGTAGTTGGAACTTAAAGGGTTCAAGTACTTTGGGTAAATTAGGCTTGAAGGTTCTTTTTAATACCCTTGTATTCCAACTTTATTCATTAGTGGATCAATTCAATTTGGAGGGCCGCGGAGAGGTTTTTTGCCAAGTACTTCGGTTTCCTCTTCAATAACACATCTCGGTGTTATCTTGTGTTCGTATCTCTCTTCTTTTACTCTTTAAGCTTTACATTTATTGGTTATTGCATATACTTATGCTTTAGAGAGTTGTTCATTGTGTTACACTTACTCTTATTCTGCACTTAGTTAAGTAGGGTAAAAAAAATCTAGATGTTAGTTTTTATTTGGGAGTCTAAACAAGCAATAGTATTTGAGCTTTCACAAAGAAATAGGTCCAGTCATCTAAGTATTCATGACAAGTGCATTACCTAAATATTGGCTAGCAACATATCACCTGCGCACAATTTGCTAACTAATTGATTTTTTTTTTTCTGAGAAAAAAATGGGTAGAAGGAGGCGACTTGAGTCGACGTCATCTACCTAGGCATGACTTTAGTGATACTCTACCTGCTAGGCTTGGGCCTGCAGAAACTGGGAATTCAAATAAGGCATAGCTGTGCACCCAAACCTATCAAAGACGCTAGCGAGCATGAGCCAAGAGCATGAGATTATTACGCCCCTACTAACTAATTGATTTACTTCATAGAATTAGAAACCCTCTCTTTCAAACTACAAAAATTTAGGTCTATTATGTCCTCCTCCATCCCACTAGTGTTAATAAGCCCTTCTTTTCCTCGCATCATTTTTCTCCTTTCCATTTTCTTCCAAGTCCTCTGTAGTCTCTCCTATCCATTTATATATCTTGAAAGTGATCTGTCTATATGCAACCATCTTCCTAACCTTCTCTGTTATCTCAGCCACAATCTCTCTGTTATATATAAAGGTTCCTTAACCACGTATGAGCTTAGCAAAGGTAGCTGCCTGTGGCATTACATCTACATCCATCATTTCCAGGCAATATGAACAAGCCTCCTTCACATGCCCATTCCCAAATAGCCTTGAATTCAAATTGTCCATGCAAACACATAAAGCTCACACCCTTTACTTCTGATGCAACTCCATACATCTTCAGCCATCTCAAGCTTCTCAGCTCTTAATATAAAATTCAGGAACTCCTTCAAGGTACCATAATGAAGAGCAGATAGAAGACCTCTCCCAACCATTTCTTTGAAGTACTCACAAGCCTCAACTAGACAATCTTGCCCAATAAGCCCATGAATCATGAATTTTTTTTCCATTCGGCCTTAAATTTTTAACAATTTTGTTAATGGTGATTTTTGCAAAACAATATGGAAAAATAGCATCTCGAATTTCTAAAACTCTAGTTTCATGATAGAACTCAAGTCATAAATGCTCGAGTTCCAGAGCTGGCAAACAAAAACTATCCACGTGGAATCCACGTAGAACTCAAGTTTATAATACTCGAGTTCCTCTGTTTTTCAGTTCAGTGTTCTCCTCTGTTTTTTAGTTCTGCGTTCTCAACTCCAAATCTTTGTTCAGATCGTTTTGCGTTCTCCACTCCAAATCTCTATTTTTCTTCTTCGAATCTGAGTTTTTTAGATCATATTTTCCAGATCATGTCTTCTTCTTCCTTCGGATCTGGTTCTTCAGATCGTGTCTTCTTCTTCCTCCAAATCTTCGTTCTTCAGATACTTCTTAAGTCTAAGAAACTCGAGTTCCACGTAGATAAATTACTCCATCTCAGAACTAAAACTCGAGTCTTTGAGGCTCGATTTTGTCACCGTACTCGAGTTTCAAAGACTCGAGATGCTAGTTTTTTACGTGGTTTCAAAACATTACTAACTAACAATATTCTCTTCCAAAATTATGCTAGCCTGCAAATTACCTCCATGAATCATTATGAGAAAGGTGTCTAGCCCTGGACACTTCCCTCCATTTCGTTCCAAAGCCGAACGCCTTCCTCTTCCCGAACGTATTTGGACGGTGTCGTTTACGTGAGACTCATACCTTCAGCTCATGGCGGGAACCAACGGCTCAGAGCTTCAACGAACTATTACTATTTACTGTTAACAAAGCCTGAAAAAACATAAACAATGACTGATGAAGCTCCCATTTTTGAAAACCATAACCAAAAGCACCACCCAACAACTCCAACTCGTTAAACTCAACCAACAGCTCGCAAACCTCACTCGCTCAAACCGTTACTCCGATTCCCTCCACCTATTCACTAAAATTCACTCTTCCCAACACCTCAAACCAGACCACTCCACCCTCTCCACTGCTCTCACCGCCTCCGCTAATCTCCGCCAAACCTCATTCGGGAACCAACTGCATTCCCATGCCATATTCACAGGCCTCAGATTCTACCCTCATGTAGCAAACACTCTGCTTTCGCTTTATGCCAAAGCTGAGGATTTGCATTCCGTGAAATGGGTTTTCGAAGAGATTGAGAACCCAGATGTTTATTCGTGGACCACACTGTTGTCGGCGTGTACTAAGCTTGGTAACTTTGGGGATGCTTGGGAGGTGTTCAATAAAATGCCGAGGAAAGATGTGGCAGTTTGGAATGCGATAGTTACTGGGTGTTTGGAGAATGGGCAGGCGGAGATTGCTGTTAGTTTGTTTAGTGAAATGCATAGGGTAGGGTGGATGTTAGGCATGATTATTACACTTTTGCTAGCGTTTTGAGTGTGTGTTCTTTAGAGGGTTTGGATTTTGGGAAGCAGGTGCATTCGTTGGTGATCAAAAATGGGTATTTAGTTAGAGCTTCTGTGGTTAATGCTCTGCTTACAATGTAATTTAATTGTGGACTTGTTGTCGATGCGTATGAGGTATTTGAAGAGGCAGAGGATGAGGTTTATGATCTGATTACTTTTAATGTGATGATAGAGGGTTTGGTAAGTGTGGGAAGAGATGAAGATGCCTTAGGACTGTTCCAAGATATGCACAAGGCTTATTTTTAGGCCTACTGAACTGACTTTTGTGAGTGTGATGAGCCCACGTTCATCCATGAGATTTGGGCATCAGGTACAAGCCCAAGCTGTTAAGATGGGTTTTGAAGCATTTGCATGTGTGAGCAACGTGACTATAACTATGCATTCCAGTTTTGGGGATTTACATGCTGCTCATGTGGTCTTTGAGAGACTCAAGGAGAGGGATCTTGTCTCATGGAAGTTGGAACACCATGATTTCAAGCTACGCTCAAGAGAATTATGGTAGATCAGCAACCTTGGCCTACCTACAAATGCATAGGGCAAGATTTGAACCAGATGAGTTTACTTTGAAAGTTTATTAGCAAGCTCGGAATGCTTGGAATTTGTGGAGATGATACATGCCATTGCATCTAAAAATGGGCTTGTGATGCAAATCCAAGTTTCTAATGCATTAGTTTCTGGATACTCTAAGCATGGGAAGATAGATCAGGCTTATCAAATATTCCTTGATATATGCCCCAAAAATTTGATCTCCTGGAATACCATTATTGCAGGGTTTTTGTTTAATGGATGTCCAATACAGGGATTCGAGCAATTATCTAAATTGCTCAAAATGGAACTAAGGCCAGATGTCTATACCCTCAGTCTTATTTTGAGCCTTTGTGCTAGCATTTCATCTTTGGAACATGAGCGACAGGATCATGGTTACATTCTTAGATTGAGGTTATTTTCAGAGATGTGTTTGGGTAATGCCCTTGTGACAGTGTACGCAAAATGTGGGTCTAATGATTGTTCTTTGAGAGTGTTTGATGCAATGGGTGAAATGTTGGGGATATTAAACAAAATAATAATAGAAGAACAAGGTTAACACAAAAGACAAACAGAAAATGTATATCTTGAAGGCATAGTATCATTTTTCTTAGACAATATTTGCCCCCCCCCCCCCCCCCCCCCCCCCAAACAATTGTTGCTAAATGGTGATCGTAAATTTGTCCCCAGGGTCTAAGGTTGAAATACAACTTTCAAGTCACCACATTGACAATATTGCAGAATACTTCCCTCTAAATCTTTCACAACTTTTTATTGAGTACAATTTTCAGCATGGCTACCATTTATTATTGGAGAAGTTCAAATGTTTAACGTACAAAAGACGATTAATCAATGTCAGAAAGAAAACCTGATACATGAAGCTTCCAAAATTATACAAAAGGTCAAAAAGATATTCAACCTCAACATGAAAAACTTCCAAAAGAATAACACAGTTTTGTAAAAGAAATAGCGTCTCTACAAGAATTTCTCAATGCTAGCAATTAGTGTGGTTTTGGGCACAGCACCAATTACTGCATCTTTCTTCTCACCGTTGATGAAGATCATGATTGTTGGGATGCTTCGAAGTCCATATTGGGTTGCAATTGAAGGACTATCGTCAGTACTCAATTTGAAGCACTTGAGCTTCCCATCATATTGCTTTGCCAGTTCACCAATTACTGGATGGATCATACGGCATGGCCCACACCATGGAGCCCAAAACTCAACCAGAACAGGCCCATCAGCCTTGAGGACAAGTGATTCCCATGTAGCATCAGTCACAATAGGAACTGAAATTTGAAAGCCAAGCAAGAGGTTAATCCAGTTGGGTGCATTTCATGAAGAGCAACATAGATATCCACCATTCATCATTATCAATGGTCTTATTCTAGTAATGGACTGATAACACAATTCACAGCCGAGGAGTTAATTTAAACAATAGCACCAAATGAATGGAACCATGGTATGTTCTAGAAAATCCTACATAGAAGTCGATTAAATATATGTATAATGTATTCAATTTATTGTGTTGTTCTCATTGAGCTGTAGTTTTCCTCCTTTTTTTACCAGTATTTTTTGACCTCCGTTGCCACTATGCCTTTCATGGGCACCGCTTGCAGAGCTTGCAAGTTCTCTCCTTCTTTGTGTGATGGACATGTTGAGTTTGTTGAATAGCTCAATAAATCTTTCCATGACCTGCCTGCATCTGTTCTGAACAGAGATGAGAGAGCTAACCTTTTGCTCCAACTTTTCCACTCGCTGGTCCATGCGCAAACTCTAATACCAATTATTGCGTAAACTAATTATTATGAGTAGCTTCAAGGAAGCCAAGTCCCCCCCCCCCCCCTCAGTTTTATTATTATTTTTAAAAAAAAAAAACTACTTTTAGTGAATCCTAACCTCATACACTGAAGTGTTTCTTTGAAGAATAAATTATGATACTTTTTATTTAGTTTTGTTGCCCTTTTATTTTTATTTTTATTTTTTATAATAAATAATGGGAAGGGGGGTTCAAATCCTAGTGCTCAGGCACCAAAAGAGGTGCAGGAACCAGTGGGGTATCCCTCAAACCCTAGCTTTGTTGCCCTTTTCTAAAACTTGAATAACAAGAGCAAAAAAAACGTAGGACATGTTAACTCTCACAAGCTAGGAAATATTTACTTCTTAAAATCTACATGTAAAACTCATAACAAATTGGACTCAACAAATAAGTTTTGGTTAGCTCAATCAGTAAAGTCTCTTAGAGTCCGTTTGGATAGAACTTATTGCTGAAAACTGAAAACTGAAAACTGAAAATACTGTAGCAAAATAATTTTTAAATGGATAAAAAACACTGTTCATTCCAGAAGTTACTGTGCATTGGCCTAAAATTACTGTTCATTGCCAATGAACAGTAACAAACACGCGTTGAAATTATAAAAAAAAAAAAAAAAAAAACGTGGACGCAGCTGGAAAACGCTGAATCCAAACGTATTCTTAATGTCAATTCTCATACTCAAGGGCGGACCAGGCCCAAGTCCCTTAGAAAGGGGCACTGGAGAGGCTAAGAGCAAATTTTTGAATTCCGTTCTGGAATGGTTATTGGAACAGAATATTTTAAGCACCAAAGTATAGCGATGCACTGTCTTGGGATTGGCCTTTTTTCAATTTCTTTCAATTTATAAACATCTCACGTGAGATTGGCCTTTTTTGTGTCTCACCCTTCCAGCTTTCCCTATTTCTTTATTCTTTTCCTTTCTCATTTAACTTTACCTTCAACATTCCTTCACCTTGTCTGTTTAGACTGTGCCTATTCTGTATCTATCTTCTCATCTTCCCTTTTTTTTTTTTCACCATGCCCTCTCTAATTTCTAACCTCGTCTTCTTCTTTGTCTTTTTGTTTTTGTTTTTGTTTTTTTCCTCGCCTCTCCTGTGCTTTACCAACCAGATCCACTGATTCACTGCACAACTCTACACTTCCCTCTTTCTCTCTTACAAAATGCATGGAAAAGAAGAAAAATCACAAGAAAGTGAGCCTTCTAAAATCCAGTTCAGAATTCTAGTTTGCCCAAAATGGCAAAATTCCACCCAGAACTCTGGTTTAGGCCGGAATAGACAGGAATTTGGGACGATACAGAATTAGGGGGGGGGGGGGGGGTCACCTACACTAGTTTATCCACCGGAATGGAATGAGATTTAAAAAATTGCTTGAGAGCCCCATCGTGCCCAAACCTTGTTGCACCACAAGGTACTGCCGAAATTGTCATTGCATTTGGCCTGATCAAGACTTATGAACAACTTTTCAGAAGGGCCATGAATATTTTTCCCTATAATTTATCACTAATTCATCGCTTTTAACTTTCTAGACAATAGGGGACCATTAAGCAAGCAACTGTGGTAAATATGAGACAAACTTTTTAGGAAGGCTGTTTAATCAAGTTCTAGTCTTTTACTTTATTTAAAAAAAATAAGCAAGCAAGTTTTATTCAAATAAAAAATAATTCATCATACAGTACATGGGATATATACTGTAGACACATCAAAGATCATGAGAAGGTACAATTATCAGTGAACTCCAATATACTAGAAGACGAATGACCACATAAAGAGATTATCCAACTATACAAAGTACGTAAAAACAGGAATTTCACATCCATTATAGATTGTTCCAAGCCTTCAAAAGCCCTTGCATTCCTCTCCAAGTTTTGAGGGATGTGAACGATCTATCCTTGAAATTAAAGCCTTTTCTTTCATACCTTAGATTGGAGCGTTGCTTTTTGTTCTCCTCTTTGTTTTACTTTTCTAGATTTTTTTGAACATTGTAATTTGAGAGATTGATTGGTCTTCTCTCCAGTACACTCTGGTGTACTTGTTTTGTTTCATTTTAATAAAAATTTCCGTTCCTTATCAACCAAAAAAAAAAAAAAAGAAGTCCCAACCTCCTATACTTCAGTGTTTCTTTCGAGAATAAACAACGATAATTTTCATTCAGTTATGTTTCCCTTTTATACAACTTGAGTAACAATAAAAACAAAAGGGTAAGACATGTTAATTAACACAAAATGTAAGGTTTGCAGTTTGCCTATGTCCTATCTTGGCATGCCTCTAGGGGCTTCACATAAGCCCATTACCATTTGGAATCCTATTTTGGAGAAATTTGAGCATCGTTTAGCTGGTTGGAAAAAGTTGTACCTTTCAAAAGGTGGTAGGTTGACTTTGCTTAGGAGCACGCTCTCAAACCTTCCTACTTGTTACCTATCTCTTTTCACTAGTGCGGCAAATAGGATTAAAAAGATGCAAAGAGATTTCTTATGCAGTGGCATGGGGGATGAGTCTAAAATACATTAGGTGGCATGGGATAAGATTTGTGTTCCTATGGAGAACGACGGTTTAGGGATAAAGAAGCTTACTAAATTAATAGAGCACTATGGGGAAAATGATTGTGCCGGTTTGGGATTGAGGAGACAAGGCTTTCGAGGAGGGTGATAGCTATGGAATTTGGGGAAAAGTGGGGTGGATGAACTTCCAAGTTGGGTAGGGGTTCACATGGTTGTGGTCTTTGGAGGAGCATTAGAATGGGTTGGGAAACCTTTAGTCGTTGTACTCGGTTTGAGATTGGGTTGGGTAATCAGGTACAGTTTTGGCATGACTATTGGTGTGGTGATCAACCACTTAAACTAGCTTTGCCAGTTTCGTATGTGACTACCACTGATAGGGAGGCTTCTATAAAGTCTTCTTCGGTGAGGTAAGGGGGTGGGGGAGAGGAGTTGAGATGTGAGGTTCCCATGTGATTTTAATGATTGGGAGGTGGAATCAGTGGTGGATTTTCTTCAAATCATGGAGTCTAATATTCCTTCTACAGAGAGTGGAGACCGTGTGAGGTGGAGGTTGAAAAAGAATGGAAACTTCAATATCCACACTTACTATTATATGCTTTGAGGTTCATTCTTTGTAGTCTTCCCTTGGAAAGGCATTTGGGGGGTTAAGGCTCCTAGACGAGTCTGTTTGGACTAATGCATGGGAAAAGATACTCATTAGTGATAATTTGAGGAGAAGAGGTTATCCTATGGTAGATTGGTGTTGTATGTGTCAGTGTAGTGGGGAGATATTGGATCATATTTTGATTCATTGCGAGAATGATTATCAATTGTGGTGTTTTGTCTTTAGTTCATTTGGGGTTTCTTGGGTTTAACCAAGAAGGGTGATAGATCTACCATTTGGATGGAGGAATTGGTTGGGAAAGCATTCTTCCGACATTTAGCATATGGCTCCTTTGTGTTTGATGTGGAGCATTTGGAGGGAGTGCAATAATCGTGTTATGATCCTAATGTCCCACATGGATTAAGTATAAGCTTAACCATGTGTTTATAAGCTCTTAGACACCATCTCCTTGCAAATTAGTTCTAAAGGGTGAGTTCTACTTTCATCTTTTTTGTACTTCTTGGCTACTTCGTGATTTTCTCGCATGAAGTAGTCTTTTTTTCAATGAAACCTATCCCAAAAAAAAAAAAAAATTCTATAAAGACGAAAGACTCTATAATAACTTCTGTAAGTCTAGACTCAACTAGATAAGCTCCTTGACATTTTCAAATACTTGGATATATAAACATATAAACACACACACACACACACACACACACACACATATATATATATATATATTTGAAGAGATGGATATTTTTCTCCCTAAAATGAATCACTCGTTCATCATTTGGATTTTTAGTCAACAGGAGACCATTGAGTAGCACCTATATTAAATATGAGTTCACTTCTTCCACCAAAAAGTACTTCTCTTTAGTTTCTTAGGTGTCACCTCGTTGGATGTGATATACTTCTTTTTCCAGCCTTCTTTAAGTATTTTATTTGCAATGACATGCATCTAACTTTCCAATGTCAACAACATAGAGGTACAGAGGCTGAAATTTTTTACAGTTTTGTGACCATACTTTGTCCACCCAAATTTGAGATTTTATTACTAGTTCTTAGTCTCACAGATCTGCAATCCTTGGAGGCTTTTTTACGCTTATAACTTTTTGTGACCCTCCAATTGTCATTATGCCCTCAATTGAGGGCCCCTCTTGCACGAGCTTGCAAGTTCTCTCCTCTATATGATGGATGCAAGCTCTATCTTCCTTCTCTGTATGATGGAGACATGCTGAGATTGTTGAATAGCTTAGTGTATCTTTCCACAACCTGCAGTATCTGCTGCTGACCAGAGATAAGGAAGCTAAATTTTTACTTTAACTACTCCACTCACAGTCACTAGTCCATGCCCAGACTCTAATACCAAGTGTTGAGTACACTAACTTGTAACGGTTGCTTTGAGAGAACCGAAGTCTCTAAGTTTGATGAAATTGACTACTTTGAAGGAGTCCTAACCTCCTACACTTGCTTATTTGGAGAATAAATGACAATATTTTTTATATGCCTTTTGTTGCCTTTTTATACCACTTGAATAACAACAAAAGAAAAAAAAAAAAGGACATGTTAACTCACACAAAATAGAAAATAAGAACTAAACACTACATGTACAAGTCAATAACAAATTGGAACAAACTTGGACTCAACAACTCACAAAGGACTCATTAACCCCTTCCCTAAGCCTAGACTCATAAGTCATAACACATTGCCCAATTTTCCTCAAGAGCGAGAACCTAGGTTCAAATCGTCCTCTCCCACTTGTTGTAATGCATCAATCCTGCCTTGATTGAAAAAACCTCGAGACAGTATGGAGAAACTTTTTGGTTCAAGAAATCGACTCATTAAAATGCCTAGCTGTACATATTTGTTATGGATGCTGAGAATGTAGAAGTGATCGCTATCCAGAGGATTCAGATTCATTAAAAAAAAAAAAAATTTTAAAAGCTTCCAATATGACTAATCTGCCCTTAACTCACTTCCATCTATGCATCCATTACTCATTCAAATGATGGGACTCAGCAAAAGCAACATGCCGACTTAGGCAGTTAGGCATATTGATCATATATTTTGAATGGTCACCCCAAATTTCAAGCATTTTATTTCTTCTGATTAGTACATTACACACGCATCAATCGAGTACGTCTTAAACCCACAAACTCATCCCTCTCCCCATTCTTACAAAAGGGGAGTGCCATTTGAGACGGAGCTCATTGGCCGTGTTGTGAAATTAAATCTCATTGTAAAGACTAAAGACTTGTCCTTTGAATTCAACCCATATATCATTTTAAAAAAAAACTGCAAATCTTCAATCAAACATACGATTTGATGAATGCATTAATACTAAATCCTTACAGAAATCTAAAGAATCTCAATCCCCATATGAAAATTAAAGCATAAATAAAAGTGCATGAACAAAATTCAAAATTTTATATAATAAAGGGATTTTTTTTTTTTTTTTTTTTAAAGAGGGAAAAACTTACTATCAAGAGCGGTTTCCTGAGCTTCACAAGAAACGCGAGCACATCGGCGAAGAACGCTAGGGTTTCTGGAGCTGAACGACGAAACGGGTCGGTGAGAAGGCAATTGGATCCTGAGGCCGGTGAATTGGGGCAAGGCAGTAAGTTTCCGGTGGGCGGAGAGGGAGAGTGACAGCGGTGAGGTCAGAGACGGCGATAGGGAGGGTCTGGGATTGGAGAGAGAAGAGAGAGCGAGGGATTCGGAAATGGTCGCCATTGGAAAAAAACAGAAAACAAAAACTGAGAATTAGGTATGTGAGATTGGGATCTATATGTGATTATTATGCATACCTATAAATATTAATATAGGCGTAGAGAAGAGAGATGGAAAGGAAAGGAAAGGAAAGGAAAGTTAGATGAGAGAAAGAGAGGAATTGGGGATGAGTGTGGAAGAGAAAGTGATAGTGTAGGATGATGGATTCATTGAAGAGTAGTTCATGCTGAGAGTGTGGTATAACAGTATCATTCCTGCTTTTTTTATTATATATCTTTTCTTTCTTTCTTTTTTCCTTCCAGAAGGCCTATCGGTAACGAGTAATGACTCTATTTCACTATTTGCATGTTCCTCTCTCTCTCTCTCTCTCTACCTCTCCGCTAATCTTTTTGCTCTAATTTCTAACACTGCCTTTTATGTATGCTTCTTAGAAAGGAAGATCATAATTATGAAGTAACAAGGAATGTGGGATGATTATAGAAAGCTAGGGCAAGAATGTGATCTTCTTCTTTTTTTTGAGATAGGATAAATAATATTCTCATTAATGCTATGTTTGGATATTGGGAGAAAGGGGGGAAGTAGAGTAGAGGGAGGGAGAATAATTAAATTACCTTGTTTAGATGTTTTTTTAAGAAATGAGGGGGAGAGATTTGGAGGGCTTTTGAGGAGTTTGAATTACTTCTAACCCCTTATTTTTAATTCCCCCAAATTGGAGATATTTGAAGGGAGAGTGAAGTATAAAAATACTTAACCAAATGAATTATCAAATTTGCCCTTAGTATATTAATAAAATTACAAATGAAAAGTCTAATAATATCTTTCTCCCTTACTTAATTTTAAAAACATCCAAATAAGGTGGAGAATAACCATTCCCCTTTACTTTCTTTTCCACTACTCTCCTTCCCTCTATTCTCCTCTCTCTCAAAACTTCCAAACATAACATAAAACTCAAGGAGTTGATCTAGTAGTTCTCAATAAAAAGGTATCTAATGTTCCCATGATACAAAATACCACATTTTTCACCCGCCTATGAGGCTATATGTTGTAAGTATATGTTGCATGCATTTAAAACACAAGATACCATTAGATTCTCAATGTCTTAGGTTTGAATCTTTTAACTAACATCTTAGAGTCACTCTCAACATATGAGCTACAAAAGCTTAAATTGCATATTGTTTTTCAAAACTGAGCCACAATGTGAAACTTTCAAGGTGGGATAAGGCAAGCAAATTTCATTCCCACTCCACCTCTTTAGAAAAATTTATTTTATAAGACTAGCTCTTACAGTGTGCCCCCCCAATAGCATGTGGGGCCTTCCATATGTGAAAGCAACCACAAGACAATCTCATGAGATACTTTATCCCTCTTAGAACAAGAAAAGGAAACCTATATAGGTTAAATGAGTGGAATAATACATTTTTTCCACCCCACTAAAAGCTGAAAATTTTTGTTGTCACCAATAAACTTGTAACTGAACTAATTGGCACCTCTTAGTATTTCCAATAGAGAAATTGATGATTTAAATCTCCCCTCCTCGTTTTAACAATCAAATTATAAGGGGGAAAAAATTCTTTGTCTTAAGTAGGCCGACCAAAAAACCGTCCGACCCGATACCGTGACAGTCAGTAGCTACCGGGTCTTCGTCTCCAAAAACCTATTCTAGTTGTTCAATTTGCAAGTCTTTGCATGAAAACTCAATTCCAACTAACTCAACCGATCTCCACACCGAAACTTGCCATTCCAACCAGTTTTGGTTAGATTTAACAAAATCTAGAGACATCTTGTCAACATCTCTCTCTCTCTCTCTCTCTCTCTCCAATCTTGTTTTAAGAGAAGCTGGGAAGAGCAAGACAACCACAAAAAGACAAGCAAATGGTAGAAGGGATGAAAAGAATTTCCACAAGGAATCAACAAGGGTGATCAAAAGGTGTTAACTTGAAGTCAAATAGTAGTGAAGTTGTGGGTTCCAGTTAGCTCAACTAGTAAAGTCTCTGATGGTTGAATTAGAGATCTGGGGTTCAATCCCCGCCTACACCAAAAACTGATTAGTGTCTTGGTCTGATGACAAAGATCACTCATCAGGAACGGACGTTATAGGTTGAATCTCTAAAAAAAAAAATAGTAGTGAAGTTGGATCCATTGGAATTCATATAAAGCCATCCAATATAATTGAAACAACCCAATGTGTGAGGACAAAATATTTTACAATTAACAAAAGGACCCTAATATGAACTATCAAATCCCCACCCTAACTATTGAAGATTATTATTATTTATTTTAAAAAAACTCTATTATTATAATTATTATTTTTTTGGGAAAAAAATTACATAGTACTTGATATCACAAAATAAGTAGTAGTATGGAAAAATGAGTAATGTTAGAAACATATAATTGTTTAAAAATTGTCTAAAGCTGCTAAATTTGGAGACTCGAGCAATTATTTTAGGAGCTGCCCCCCTAAAGAAAAAACAATTGGCCCCCCTAAGTTGACTTGAGTTGTCCACGTTTTTCTTCCATTAAAACGTACTTTTCATTTTTAATATTTTTCACTCATTTACTATTACAATATTAGTCTTTCGCCTATACTATTGGAAACCCTTGACATGTTAGACAATTACCTTGATATAGAAGTTTTACTTTTTCAATTTCCAAGCTTCCATATGTAATATGTTGCTCAAAATTCCCTTCCTTTCAAACTGCTCTTCCACCACCAGCTCTTCAAGTTCCATTTGTGTTATATGCTCACATCTCATTCTCATTTAGTATTTAGATCCTCTATTTTCCTTAAGAAGAGTAGCAAAAATGACTTAAAACATTTAGAGGCACTAAATTCTTATTCACTTTTTTTTTTCTTTTTTTTTTTCATTTCTATGTATTTATTTATCCTATGGTTTATGATTTTTTTTTCCCTTTAATTTAATAAACCAATTGATAGGCTTTGTTTTGAATTTCATTTTGACTTTTATTCTATCCCAATAACCTGATGTGAAAGTCATCTTGGCTTTTTATATATAGTTTCATATTGGTTTATAATGATTTTGTTATATTTAATTTCTATTTATTTTATGTTTTCTCGTAGATGTTGTCAAGTGTTGTTATTAATTTTTTGAATGTTATGAACTCATGTTATTAAAGGAATAAGAGAAACTTAGGGGGGAAATTAAAAATAATTTCTTCAATTGGTCATTTAGTTTTGCTAGTTGCTAATAAAAATTATATTGGTTAAACTAATACACAATCGCATTTATCTACTTTGAGTTTTTCTTGAATTATGACTCAATACTCAGTCTCCCAAATCAGAAATTCTTAGTTCCATCCCCTGCCACACCCCGTGAACCCCGTGAACAGCCCTAGACTCCTAAGGGGTGTTTAGTATTTGATTTTGAACAACAGCTTTTAGTATTTAAATAACATTACACATATTTTCACACACACTTTTTTCACCCACGCATATTTTTTTAAAAAAATGATGATGCAAAGAAAATCAGTAGGCTGGATGCTTCGGACTTGAAAGAACCACTTGCTCTCTCAACGGCCTGAAAAAAGAAAGAAAAGCGATCAAAGGTGACCGGGGCTGCTGGCCAAGAACCCTCCGATGGCAAAGTTAGTTTTCTCTCTATATTTTTGGAGTTCCAACTTTTTGGGAGTAATCACATACCTTTGCTTTGTCTGAATAAGCCTTTATATAGTGTTCTAATAGACGGTTATCGCAATTATAACCTCCCCTGGATTCAAGGAGGCGTGAGTATTTAAAAATAACTTTCATAACCGTTTAGGAGTTATGTACTACAACGGATACCTGGAAGTTATGCGTAAAATAAGGAATTGTCACATTATACTCGGAGATTTTCCTAAGTATGATACCCTCGTCCTAGTATCCCCTTGTCGAGTGTGCTTAACTCATGAATAGGGGTCGTTCCGTCTACGGACGAATTTATTAAGGATGAAATCGCCGACACCTTGGACGAGCGTCTCATTCCTTGGTCACGACGACCTCGTCCTAGTCTCTTCTTCTCCGGACGAGATGGTTATAGGTAAGGTTTTCTGGGGTGCTTGCAATACTGTTGGGTCACGGACGACCTCTATGGACGACTTCAAGGTGAAAATCAGTACCCATCAAAAAATACAAATAACGTTATTAGAACAACATTGCCGCACGAGCCTCTAAGCGCTTTTGGTGACGAATTTTTGTCAATGTGTTAGTACTAAATTCCTCTCTTTTAAGGCGATACAGTGCGCTTTAAGAAGCTTAATTCTCGCTGCTACAAAGAAACGAACAATATGCTGTCTCTTTGGAAAAGGCAAACAACGACGATTCCCTTGGAGGCAATTTTCAGAATAGCAGTGTGAGGGAGGGCAATATAGTAAGTTAACACACATCTGAAACGTATTAACAAAATAGCATCTCGAGTTTTAGAAACTCGAGTTCCATTTTAAAACTCGAGTCCCAAACACTCGCTTTGTAGTTGATGACGTGGACAGCAAATTCCAGAAAATGCCACATAGATCTCGAGTCTGTAAGACTCGAGTTCCACAAAACAGTAAAGATCTAGCAGAACGACGTTGAAGAAAACCCAGTAGAAGAAAAACAAAGAAACCCAAAGAAAAACAGAGAAACCCAACAGAAGATGATGAAGAAACGAAGATGATGAAGAAGAAGAAGAAACCTATAACGATCTGACGACGGAAGAAACAAGAAACTAAGATACGAACTAATCGACAGAAGCAGAAGATGATGAAGAAACCTGAACTAATCGAAAATCAAACAAGAAACGAAGATGATGAAGAAGAAGAAGAAACCCATAACGATCCAACGATGGAAGCTGGAGGAGATGGGACTGATTTTGGTAATAATTCTGGGTTGCTGCAGATCCATAATTTGGTGTGTCATTGAAAATACAGGGGAAAATGAAGACAACGACGAAAATACAGGGGAAGATGAAGACGACAAAGGTTGAGCTGAAAGGGAAAAATGTTAGAACTCGAGTTTTTAAAACTCAAGTTCCACGTCGAATTTTATCCACTTGAACTTCCACCGCTTGGGTCTCGAATTTTTAAAACTCGAGTTCAACCATTAATCTTGAGTTTTAAAAACTCGAGATGCCAGTTTCCTACTTTCTTTTCCAACAGGACAACTAACGATATTATTAAAAAATTAAAGTTAAATGGAAAAAAAATTCGATTCCCTTGTAGTTTGTACACAAAAATAAAAACGCAGTCAAACAGGCGAAGATGCTAAAGTGACGGACAGCACACCATGCTCATCATCGCCTCCACAACTAGTACTACTAGCACTAGGGCCTTCACATTCGCATTCAAACACTCTCTTTCTTCGTCTCTCGCATTCAAAATAAAGACCCACTTCCACATTATACACCCTAAACCCAGAACAATCCTCTTCCTCGTCAGACCCATGTCAACCTCAGCCTCTCGCTCTCCTCCTAGAGAACCTGTCAATGGGTCCATTACATTGCAGGAGTGGCAGGCCTGGGGCACCACCTCTCCTTTGCCAACTATGGTCACCGATATCGTTGACCAAATGAAGGCTTTGGAGGTAGATATTGATGCCCACATGACCTTTGGTGGTAGCGGTGGCAAGCTCCAGGTCCTTCTTCAACTACTTCAACTTTGTCTTCTTATAAATATATTTGATTCTTTGTTTGGTTTCTGGGAAAGCTAAGGAAAGAATTACTCACGAATTTGAGCTGGGTGTTGGAGAACACTGAGCATCACTTTTGTTTGTCAAATAAAATGACGAAAAGAGAAGAATAAATCTGTTGGGTTCATTTATTTATTTATTTACTTATTAATTAACCACAAACATCAATTCAAAAGGGTCAAATTAATTGAGGTTGAAATTCGAGGTGGGTACCAGGAAAATAGAAGAATGGTGATGATTTGATGGGATTTCTATCAGCATTTTTCTTCCTTATGTCAATAGCATTTTAGTGGTTCCTAGTTTTGTGGGAACCTTTAGACAACTGTAACTAATTTCTCATTCATTAAGTTTCTAGACCATAATGTCATAGACTTTCTATGTCAATTGTTGTTCTTTTTTTTTGTTATATAGGCTACATTATTTGCAAATTATGATCGTGGAATAGATGATGAATCAGCTACGAATTAATAGAATTTCTAATATAAAATGAATATATAAGTGCAGAGTCTGTCTCAGTGTTATTATTTCCTTCTATAATCATCAAGCAATATTTCAAGCATATCTATTTTCCACTTGACATTTGATTTCATGACTATTTTTAGCATATTGCTCATGTTGAACTACATATCTTAAATTATAGCTGAGGTGGGGTTTTTCCATTTGGAAACTAAAGCAAATGAAACATTGGACTTACATTTATTTGAAATCTTGGACTTTTATCAATTGATTAAGTGTAATTGTTGAAAAACCAACTCCATATATGCATGATGAAGAGTTTAGACAACAGTATTCATTTATAGTTTGTCTTTCACAATGTACAATGATCCTCTACCCCAAAACACCTGTATCTGGAACCTGCCATAAGGGGTGTTAGATCAATGCAAAGGGAGTTTGAATTCCTCATAGTTATACACACATGACACTGACTTTAATTTTGTTCAAGAAAGAGTTGTCTTATGGGAAAAAAAAAGGAAGTTTCTGTGTATTAACCATGGTCACTGGTGGTTCAGTAATCCCTGTTTACTTCTAGTTCTATTGGGGTTGCTCCGATTTGTAGAAACCACATTTGTAATCTTCTATTTTAAATTCCAGGGCCATTTTAAGGTTCAAGAGGATAAAAAGCACAGAGCAACATATCAGGCTTTAGGAGATTCTGAAAAAAAGCTTCAATTTTTTTCAGCTCGACAAATAGCATGTCGCTTGCTTGGGAGTAGGGGTTACCTTTGTCAGAAGGTATTTGTTTGCTGTATAGAATCATTGCAATATTTTGCTGGGTTTTACTTTCCATTTTCTTTAATGATTTGGTTGGTAGCGTGGCATTTTTGAGGGCCAAGATGTGTTTAATGCATATCAGAAGAGGATAAAATGCATTTTCATAGTTTCACAATTGTTTCATATTTTCATAATTATGCAGTGCTGGCTTCCTTTTGAAGACTGTATGTGTTCTAGAATCATGCCCTGCAGTCTATGGCATGGAATGCGGTTCTGGTTGTATATGCATCCAAAGGTTTTTCTATTTCTGCTCATTTTGTGTATCAGTTTTTCTGATGCAATAATATCTTTCAAAGTTCATTTGACTGACAGTCAAAAAATTGTAGGATTTCCTTCGCCAGAACAACACTGGAAAGTTGTTATGGCAAGTGTTTGGTGTTGAAGCTGCAACTTTGTGCCTCTTTGGCATCACTGAACAGGAAGAAATCATGTGGAACACTTTCAAACATGCAGGTCACTTGCAGTCTTCTTGCTTTATTGTGATTATGAAATTTTACATTAGTTGATGGCAGTATGGTACCGTTAAAAGGTGTAACTTTTGTATATGGAAGTTGTTTATTGTGCTTTAAATATCAATTCAGAGTAAGTTCTAATTTCAGTATGGTGAAATTTTTATTTTTATTTAAGTCCTCCTATGTCCAACACTTCATTATTGAGTTTCCTACTTGATACACGTTTAACTATTCATACAGAATGTTTGGATTTTTAGTGTTGGCATATTTCATGCCAAATTTCATTGTATTGTTTTACAAATGATTACATGTATTTGTACATTTTTGGCCTGAATTGTATTTGAGATGAGAGGTTCAATTGTTGGAAGAGGAGTTGCTGCATCAAGATTTTGCTCAAGTGAAAATGGCATATCAAGCAGATTTCAAGTGAAATGGAAGTTTTTAAAATATCATTGGGCAAAGAGTTTCGCTTGAGACTGGTCTGACTTTCCTTTGAGCGAGTTTCAGAACTTGAGAAAATTCAGTTACTTTCCTTCCCCGCTGTACCCATTCAATTACCCTGTATCTCATACGTGTCTCATATTACACCCTAAATTTCAGATTGAAGGTTGAGAGAGCTACCCATTTCCTTAGAGCAAAAAACCCATGGTAGCCTCGCACCTTTACCCTCTCCAATTGCCATATCCATTGAGAGGAGACCCAAGCCATCTACGAAAGATACCTTGAGTGATCTTTGATTGAAGCTTGGTGCTAGGAATCACAGGAGCAATCCCTACAAATCTTCAAGTGGCCTTGAAGTGTTCAAGTGCTTGGACTTGCGGTTGGTGTCTCAACTTGAGGAATTGGAAGCTAGTAAGGAGAAAGGATTGGTGCAATTGGATGCTAGGAGGAGCAGGGAGCTCAGATACATCTACTCTTACTTAGAACTTGGAGTTTTTGTTAGTGTAATGCGTCGCAACTATCCTTATTAGTGGATTGATTTGGTGCTATAGGCCCTCGGAGAGTTTTTTGCCTATTGTGGGTTTTTCTCTCTGTAAACACTTCGATGTGTTGGTGTGCATGAGTTATTGGGATTTTCTGTTTTGTTGTTTTATCCATGCAATTAATCAATCGGATAATCAAGTAACTGGACTTAATTGTGAAATATGTTTTAAATTGGTAATTAGCCATAATTGGGGTCAAAACCATTGTTTCTCACAAAAGTTTACTATTCTTTTGTTCTTGCAGCTACTGATACAATGGTTTTTAAATTGCAGATGGAGTCATTGATGTGATTTTCTTTGCTAGTTTGAATGTTATTGTTTCATTGATTATGGTTGTTATAAACTGCATGTTGAATCTTAAGGATGGGCATTTAGCACAGCTAACATATTAAAGTTGATTGACCTCATTCTGAGCATTTTGATTTCACACCGTAATAGTCTTACATTTTAATCCTGTGGTATCACTTCTTCTGACCATATTATATTAATTTTCAGGAAAAAATAATGTTTGGTGCCTTTATCCCAACAAGAATGCCACATCAAAATCTGTTCAGGATGCCTTTGGTCAAGAATCTTCAGCAGATAAGAAATGCACACAATTGATGGTAGTCTTTACTTTTAACACAATGTACTTTACTAGATTTCTCTTTGTGGCTTTTACATATAATTGTTGCAAATCTTGAATTATATTTGGGATTACCATGAATTAATATTGTCATTAGAACTGAAACTAAAAGTGCAGAAACTAATAAATTTGTTGATCATGTCTCACCAAGTCACCATATGAATGCACAGCATGAAAAATTAGGATGATCACTTATTACTGACTGTTTCATTTATCATGTTCTTTTAAGCTGTGTTAACTTAAAATGTTTAATAATAATAAATACTTATCAAAAAAACTTGTAATATTTAATTCAAAAAATTTGTATGGCAATAATATTGAGTTGCTTGCTTGCTTCCTGTCTTGCTGATATGTTCTATCTGAATTAATTTCTTTTGTTTAAGTCATTGTCTCTCATGACACTTCTCAGGATACACCCATGTTCATTTTGGCTCTCCCATGACCTTGCGGATCCTTCAATCTATACCATCTGCCTTTATTGCTGCAGTCTTAGGCCATCAATTTTCTAAATACATGACAAACCAATTAAACTGAAACCAAACAGAACAATTAGATCTTTTTTTGCTTTTTTTTTTTTTTTTTTTTCATTTTAATTAACTGGCCACTTTGAAATGGAAGAAAAAGGCATTATTTTGGATGAAAGTGAAAATTAATTGTATGATAACAGACATATTCTAAGCTCAGAAAGCATTATCATGCTCAACAGAAAATTTGCAGGAACACAAAAGCTCTAATGTGGGAGAATCCATATGATATCATCAATCCATTGTGACAACAACAGAGTGATAGAAAGAGAATAATTTTGTGAAGAAAAACAAACAGCAGTTCTGTCATTCACTAGTGTAGTGTGCATGGCCATTGCCCCTTGGCATTCTTTTAGTAAAACTACTTGTCGCAAAACGAAAAAGGGGGGGCACTAATCTTGGAAAACCTCAGCCAATCCTTAATCCACTGTAAATGGAAAAATAATAGAAAGATGCTGTTCTCTTTGCATAACAACATAATTTAACTTATTATTGATTGTCACCTTTTTCTTGATGTAGTTTTGGGTGTCTTAATTTGTAATTTATTATTTCTTCTTCCAGTTGAACAAGGTGGTAATTTTCATGTTGATTCTACTGCACAGACAAATGGAGATAAAACTCTGAATTTCATTCTAATTGATGGTACCTGGAGCAATTCAAATGCAATGTTCAGCCGTCTTAAGGTGACCCTATAAAGCAATATTTTGTTCCATGATTTTGCTTAACATGTATGTTATGAATAGTTGGGTTTACACTTTTCATTAACAAATAGCATACAATTATTTTCTTGTGTGAGTTATGCCACATATGTTTGGCCATAGATAATGCAAGATGCAACTTCTTATTAGTCAGTCCCTAAAGGTGTCTCTTATACTTATGTTCTAGTCTTAGTGATTATGATGAAAAGCAGATCAGACCTATGGTTAGGATATCTGCCTCTGGGGAACAGAGAGACACTAAAAATCAGGAATCTCAGTTTTGTGTATAGTTTTTGAAAATTGGCCTCCTTGCTGTTATAGGGACATTGTCCCTAGCTCTGGATTATGCTATGGAATTTAATTTATACTACTATGTCTTTTGCCTGTGCAGGCAGATATATATATATATATATATATATATATATATATATATATATATATAGATAGATAGATAGCTATTCTGATGAGATCAAAACATGATATTGGTTCAATTCTCTAGATTTGTTTATAGTTTTTTTTTTCTTAATTAGAATTGTATATAGTTGACATGGATAAAGTGTTGACTAAGCATTTATTTAATACTTACTTTGACCCTATTGTCCCACTTGAAATGCATTGGCAAACCAGTAAACAATGAATTTCACGGTTTCACCTACTGACCTACCTCAATATTTACTTTTCAATATTACATTTTTTACTTTTACCTTGAAAAGAGAAAAATTAATCATATTTCTTGTAATAAAATACAATTGACAAAGGTTATGTGGAAGTGTAAAAAATTATTCTTACCTTTGGAGGCAATGGACAAATATTATAGGGATGTAAAGAATAATACTTTGAAGTACTGTCATTTATAAATAAATAATACTTTGAAGAACTGTCCAACCTTCTTTTACTTATGTGGACAACCCCCAAAGAACACTTTGAAGCTGACGACTCAACGAAACAGAAAAATTGTAGACAAATATTTGATTTCTGCTATTGAAAGTTCATTTATTTATTTGTTATGATGAGCAAGTGTCGAGAAATTTATTAACATACTGTTTCTATGTGCAGGAACAAGCAAAGTCAATCTGGGGAGCAGAAGACCTTCCTTGTATTTCTCTGGCTACTGGAGCATCTGCTATGCATAAGCTTCGGTGAGAAGTGAAATGGGATTTTAAAATTCTTCCAATCTCTGCTTCTTTGTTCATTCATCACTTTTCCATCTATGTTAAGCTCCTTGCTCATTAAACTTGCTTGGTAAATGGTACTAAATTATATTCTTTTGAGGGCAGGCCCCAACCATCTTGGGATCGTACTTGTACAGCAGCAGCAGCCATTGGCCTCCTCTCTGAGCTGCAACTTCTCCCAGAGTTTACATCCTATGGATTGGATAAACAAGCTGAAGCAGTAGAAGATGCTTTAGTGGCATTATTAGAAGCACTCACCACTAGGCGTCTTCGAATGGGCAGGTCCATCACACGTAAAGTAAGACACTGCAGAGATATCTGTTAACCAACTAGGCAAGAATGAGATTGATAGCAGCCATACTGATCACTTTGTTGTGGTGTTGATGCAACCGTGGCTTTGATGTTGAAGGAACTCTTTGTGATTGCTCCGAAGGGGATTGTGTTTCTGGTAGCATTAAATCTTAGGCAGTGCACACTAATTGGCATCAAGTCCTATTAACAAGTCTCTGAGACTCCCTAAGATGATGGTGCACACTAATTGACCAGTGATACTCACATCACGTATAAATTAAATTCCATTCAAACATGGCTGTTGGAAATTTTTTTTTTGGGGGGGGGGGGGGGGGGGGGGGTGGTTTGTGCCCCTGCCATAATGTTTTGAGAGAAGTTTCTGTTTTTTCTGGCCAATGCATAATTTTTTTTATTGTGTCAGGCCCTCCAACTTCAAACTTGAATGCATGGTTTTCCAGAGGATAGGGGATTATTTCCAACACTCATCTAGATGGTGAATTCTTACATAGTGCTCCGGGACTATGTAATTATTACTTCATCAAGATGGGTCTTACACTCTTACTTTTGCTGATACTTTGCGCTGTCTACTTCCAAGTACATTGAAAGTTACTTTTGCCAAATCTGGTACCTTGGTAAACTAATTCAAAATTGAAAGTTTTGATTATGGAAGTGCAAAGTTCTTTGAAGATGACCTGCTCCGTTTTTTGCCAAAGTCAGAGCCCGTTTGGTACATGTTAAAACACATGTTTTAAGTTTTTAAACATTACACGTATTTTTATACACTTTTTCACTCGCATGTATTTCAAAAAAATATAAACAACGTTACTAAAATAATATTACCAAACGGGCCCTCAATGTGCCAAAACTGCAGAGATGTGGGAGGACGTTTTGGACTATGTTTGTGTTGCTTGGGGCCAGAAATTAATTTTAGTAAGTTTTAGACTTCTCTGTGCCAATGTTAATATGAACTGGGAGAGATTGTCTTAAGTTAGCTACCAATTTGGGCATAAATTTTTAGGAAATTTGAGTTGAACGTGGAGGTTGTGCGTTGTGGTTCATTAGGTAACGAATGGCTCTAGAACCAACTCCCTACTGAACCAATTGTTAATGATTGCATGTAGCTCCTAAAGCAGTTCCAAGCTTTTGAACTTTCCCATTCTAATCGGGAAGCAAACAAGCGTGTAGATATTCATAGACTAGCAAGAGTGAAATGTTATTAATCGGAACCTTTGTTATCTTGGATGATCCATCAATTCATATGTCGTGGTGCTTTCTTTTGAATGTATCTAATACTGATACCATTTGTACGGTTTCTTGTCAGTGTTTAATGTCATATACCATGAATATCACTTAAACCCCCTAGAATTAAATCTTTTGACAAGTGATAGCGTGACCAGGCAAAAAGGATCAGTAGTAATTGTTCTTGAGTAGAACAAGTTTGGAGCAAAAACCAATAATGTGTAAACAGTAGTTTTTTTTTTGGTAAATAAAAAAAATAGTTAGAGGAGGTGATCAACGTGGCTTCTCTACCTGAGTGTGACTATAGTAGCACTCTAACCGCTCCCAGGTTAAGACCTTACACTATAATCGCTAATAAACTAGGTGAACAGTCTACCGGCGAGGTATAAAGAACTGCAACACGCTGCTAGTGGGGGAACTCAAACCCATACTCTAAGTCATGTTGACCCAAGCTCTTACCACTAGGTCAACCAATGTGTTAGTTAAATATTAGTGTTTATTGCATACATATTAATGCACACCTTTACAACTAAAGTCACGATTTCAATTGTTTTTTCTCGTAAAAAAATGTGCAAAACAAACTTCTATCATGTGTAAAATGTACTAAAACGCTCTTAACTTTGTATAGGTCATTTGAAATTAGATCTCCTCATCCTCTATTTTCATCAATTTAAACTATTTAGTACATGAATTGAACTTTAATCACAGTGCTAAATAGCCCATTCCCAAAAAAATATAACATCCAGTCCACGTGGCACGCACATGCGGCCTCATTCAAACCCAATTTATCAAAGTCACTCCCATTCTCAAACCTGTCTCACTGACTGAACCACATGCATGTATGCAATTAGGATTGTTTTGTATGTTCCAGTGGGCATTGGTCTGAGATTGAGTTTTGTTTGGGAGCGACAACAAAATCGAGTTTGAACGAGGCCTCGGCATGTGCGTGTCACGTGCACTGGAGTCTGGAGTGGAGGTTAGATTTTGGAGGGCAAGGGATTGATTTATTTGGCAGTGAGTGGCACACAACAATGCAGATGCTAATACAGTTTTAATTTGAATGTAGACTTACTAAATTTGGCAAGATGATCCCAGAAATGGACAACTGGATTGAGTGGTACCAAATCTAAAACCTTATAAGAAACCAACGTCTTACGTTGTTGTTGTAGTAATGACATTAACACACAATAATAAGGGACTCTCTTTCCTCTAACAATAAAAACTTACGCGGTTTTTTCCCACCACATTTCCTGCACTTCTTCCGCAACTCTCTCCTTCAAAGAAAAACCTTACAAAGTGTTGCCGAATTTGTGGGAAAGGCGGAGATTGTCGCCTCCACAGCCCGATCTTCCAAGCAACCATCCAAAAACCCCAAATTTAAATATAAAAAAAAAAATGGCATCTTTGAGTCATCTTCTTCTTTATTTCTTCCTCTTCTCCTTCTTCCTTATCACAGGCTTGGCCTCTTCTAATTCCTCTTTCCTTTCAGGTAATCTTCTTTTCCTTCCCTTTTTTTTTTTGTGTGTGTGTGTGTGTGTGTGTGTGGAGTTTTTGACATGTTCATTATGAATTCTTGAATTACATTAATTTGGGGTTTTTTTTTTTTTTTTGTTTAATGTTGCAGATGAAATATTTGAGTCACGTGATGAATCCACTGGCCGTGTCCTCCTGCAGGCCAAGAAAGGTATTACTTTGATCTCTTTTTCCTCTTGTGGCCTATTGTTTTTGTTCTTCCACTTTTTTTTTTTATGTTAATTGTTAATGCAACTGAAAAATGAAAAATGTGCTCTAATTTTTTTTTATGCCTCTTTTCTTTCCCGGATTTCTCTTTAATCAATGTATCACATTGCAGGCTGATGTCTGAAATTTTAACGGTCATAATGGCATTGATTCCTAATAAATGGTGTAACATTTTTTTGTTATCTGTTTCTGTTTCTTTTACTACAAGTTTTTGAGCTTTTTATATAAATTATTTTTTCATTTAAGAAGGTGGGAAAGAGGATGTAGAAATATGGTTGTTTATTGCCTATTTTATGATTTGCATCTATTCAATTCCATCGGAAATTCTAAAACTTTCTGCATAGCATTCAATATATTTTTGTGAAGCCCAAAAAATAATTAAAAAAATTCTAAAAGTTATGGCTTTGAGGGGTTCATGCATTATTTACGATCAGCACCATGTCATGACATATACATGTCATTTTCTAATAAGAAAAGTACCTGCAACTATCTGTTTTTACACTTCATTTCATTTTGCAACCACAAAGAATGAAAGAAAAAAAAAAGGAGCTTTTTTTATTAATAGGAAGAAGAAAGAAATTAAAATCAAAGAGAGTGTTAACTCTGAATTTATAATGTCATTTTTACATGATTGAGTTAGACGTGGAAGAGTTGCGATATGAAATCACATATGTTTCATTATGTGCAGCATGCACTGAAAACTTTGAGAACAAGAACTATACAATCCTCACAGCCCGGTGCAAAGGACCACAATACCCACCTGTGGTTTGTTGTAACGCTTTGAAAGAGTTTGCTTGCCCTTTCGCGGATGCCATCAATGACTTGACAACTGATTGTGCTTCAACCATGTTCAGCTACATCAACCTCTATGGAAAATACCCACCAGGCTTGTTTTCCAACCTGTGCAGGGAAGGAAAGCTTGGTCTAAATTGCACTGATGTAGGGCCTGATCCCGATGAGATTAGTTATGGAGTTCATACAACTGTGACACACTCTACATTGCTAATCATCACTGCTGGCTTCATAGTCTTCTTATTATTCCATTGGTTCTGAAGGATGAAATTTATGAGAATATATAGCCACTCTACCATTTATTGGTTTATTTATT
Organism: Castanea sativa; assembly: GCF_040712315.1. Lineage (NCBI taxonomy): Eukaryota > Viridiplantae > Streptophyta > Magnoliopsida > Fagales > Fagaceae > Castanea > Castanea sativa. The sequence continues at coordinate 36,851,749 of NC_134018.1, forward strand.
CATTCCCTGTCCTAAAATATCTTTCCATTCTGTCTAACCTGTGATTTTTTTTTTTTCTTTTCTTTTTGTCAATTTCTCTAACAAGTCCTTCCTATATATCCACTCTGTGGCATGCCCTCTGGTCTGGTTTCCTAGCTAGGTTGTGAGTCTGTGACATTCAAAAATCAACTTTAAAATTTTTTCTTAATTTCACATTATGTAAAGTGACTTGCTGAGTGTAGCATTATGTTTGAGATATATGAAAAGAACTGAGTTGAATTGTTCTGAAGCAAGTTAATTGGATTAGAGGGAATATAGAGAGAGAGAGAGAGAGCTTTGGGTGAGTTTTTAATTAGATTAAGATTAATTTCTGATGCTGAAGTTTGACCAGAAATTAACTGGTTAAAATTGGTCTCTGATAAGTGCAAATTAAATCATGACCTTTTTAAGGACATTACATCATTGCCTATTGGGGTCAATTGCACGAGTGTGCATTTTTAGGTACGGTTTTGAAACGTAACCACTATGCAATGCATCTAGTGGTGCAAGATTTTATTATTATTGTGTGGTCTTTCTAAAATAGATGGGAATAAAGAGTGGAAAGGTTGGTGGTAATGAGCCGGTCAAAATGTTATCAATCAATATAATTAAAAGCTCATTGGGTTTTAGAGATTTCTTTAATGAATTGCTATGTCAATGCGCCGGAACATTATGGTATATGTTACATGTGTACCATCAATAGTTGGTGAGCCTGATAGTCATTAGTCAAAAAAGAACCTCATTGTCAAAATAAATTATGATTCTTTTCGTTTACATAAATCATGCACCAAGATTTTATTTATTTATTTTAATTTATATCTTAAGAGATATGGTGAGAACAATTATAAGACCAAAGAGGGCCATGGCCCAGCAAAAAATAAAAGTAAGGGCTAAACTGTGTTCCTAAATTCATTCCAAGATTTTATAGAGGTTTTCAGCCATCGGTTCGACGTTTCGAGTATTTTTTGAATATTAATGATTTTTTTCTATTTTTTAAATTTCAAAAATCATAAAAAAAAAAAAAATCTGACCTTGAAATTTTTACCACTTCAAGGTTAAATTTTTCTTAGCATATGTGCAATAAATCAGGACAAAATTAGAATAATTTCCCCTAAAAATGCCATTATATTTCCTCAACAAATCAATGTTTTCTAGTGTCCAAGGTTCAAATAATGATTCATTAAAAAATAAAATTGATATTTTTTTTGTGGTGTCTTATATATGTGGTTCGAACTTCACCTCTCTCTTTTGTGACTATTTCTCTATCTTATAAAAGACCATGGTCCTTAATGAATTTTTATATTGAAAAAAAAAATCGTATTATTTTTTTTATATATAAGATATGAAAATTTGGACTAAAAGAATTTGTACCTAGCCGAATTGAAAATGATCCCCCATCATTATGTTGAAAGTTAGCCCAAAGAACTCATAAATAAAAATGCTACCTTGCCTATATCTATAGTGGTTGGCCCCTCCCAAAACAAAAACAAATTTTTTTTTGTGACAAAAAAAAATCCCTAAAAAGTAATATCTTAATTCAGAGAAAAAATAAATGACTTATGACTGTGTTTGACATGACACTTTTCTTTTGGCCTGATGTTGAAATTTGGTTTTTGGAAATTTGGATCATGTAGCTCCACCTAAAAAAAATGTTTGGGTGTTTTTTTTTTAAAGAGCATCCACATTGATCATGGTATATGCCAATGCTAAGCCATTTTTTCCAATTTTAGACAAAAAGGTGGCTCCATCGAAACTTGTAAAATGTTTCGATTGTAAAATTTTTTACAATATTGCTACAGTGCCATTCTACAAGTAGAATGCACTGTAGCACTATGGTATAAATTTTTTATACACTTTTATTCTTTCTCTCTCTCCTCTGTCTTTTCTTTCTCTTTTCTCTGGGCTGAGTGAGTCTTCTTTCTTTCTCAACTCACTCTTCTTGTTTTCTCATCTACCCTCTCTCACTCTCTGACTTGCTGTTGGCCAAAGTAAGGTCCGACAAAGGCGTGGCAGTGATGGCGTTTGCTGATCGGTGATGGCGTGGGTTTCAAATCGGCGGCGTGAGTTTCAAATCGGTGATAGTGTAGTTTCGACGGCCTGGGTTTCAAATCAGTGATAGCGTATTTTCGAAGGCCTGGGTTTCAAATCAGCGGCGTGGGTTTTTGATCGGTGGCTTGAGTTTGCTAATTGGTGGCTTGGGGTTGCTGATCGGTGGCTTGTGGAGATCGGCGAGTCGGCGTGGTGGGTCTGAAGTGATTTCCTCGTGGGTTTGAAGTGGTTTTTTCTCTTGGTGTGTTTCTGGCAATTTCTTGTGTTTTTGGGTATTTTTTGGCAATTTTCTCAATCGGTGGTGGTGGTTTTTGACAATTTTTTGTGTTTTTTTCCTCTTGGTGGTTGTTTCGTGTGGTTGTTGTTGGTGGTGAGTTTGGTTGTGGTGGTGGTTGGTGGCCGGTGGCGTGGTGGTGGCAAGGTGGATTTCTGGGTTTTTGTTTTTTGGAACAGGTTTCTCTAAGATGTATTTGGTTGGTTATATATTTTAACGTGTAAATATATTATTTTAATGTGTAGAATGGTAAAATAAAAGTTTGAATGTTGGGTGTAGTATAAAATGGTATTGTATAATTGAAAAAGTGGCTTTTTGAGATGGTAAAATAGGATAGAATTGAAATAATGAATGTGGATGCTCTAATTATCAAGATGACTATACAATTGAATATCATTAACAATACGATATTTTCTATGACAATTACAAGGATTAAAAATTTGATTAGTAAACATGCAATTTAGTTGCTTATTCTTAACTTATCTTTGAATATACTCAAGAGACAAATGAATATTTTAGAATTGATTATATATATTTGTTATTAAACAAGTTTTATTTATTTATACGGCTTCACAAATCATAAAATTACAAAGACGACTGTTGAATTAGAAGCATAGAACCATTTTTATGAGCATAATGTAATTTGACATATCTACTTCATAATTTTTTTTCTCAAAAAAAACTTCATAAAATTATTAAACATTTTTAAATTATGTTAATAATTATAAAAGCCTAAAATATCAATTTTAATGATAACTATGGAAAAACAAAGCTAATAGAAAATTCAATTAGATTCTAAATTGAATTCTAATTGTTGTTTAATTTCACACAATGTGTCCTATTTAAGTTTTTTTTTATTTTAATTTTTGTTCTAAATGAGTTAATGTTGTGCAAAAGAGAAAGAAAATAATATAAATAAATTAAACTATCCAAAACCCAATAATAAAAGAAGAAGTAAACTCATTTGTATATAATAATAATAATAATAATAATAATAATAATAATAATAATAATAATAATTGTGGGGACTAAAAGGACCTAAGTAAGTGTTTGGGCCTTGGGCTTTGTTGATGGGCGCTAGTTTGTTTTAAACTAAAAACCTCCTAGAACTGTAGGTCGGCCCATGAGTCGAGAGTTCGAGAATTCGTCCGAGGACGAATATCTCCTCGGACAGACCCACGATGACCCTGGGATTCGCCAAAAAGATCAAGGTAGAGTTCCAGAAAAATCGTTGGTTAAGAGGGGGATTTAAGCACCCTCCAGACGCAACGGTGTGAGAGAAATATCTTAAAAAAAGGCTGCTACCTCCACATTAAAGACCCTGCACCTCCCTCCCTGGCCGTATTAATGGGGGAGTGACCCCTGAATAGTAGAAGTCAGCCTTCTTGCTATAATTTAAAGACTTCCAGAGGGTGATGGATGGGACAGGTGTCTAATAGGGTGATTTGTGTTACACGTGGATAAAGAGGGAAGAAGAAGAAGTATTTAAGGAGGAGAGAGGGCAAAGAAGAAGGGGGAGACAAATATTAAGAACTGTGACTTGTGAGAGAAAAAAGAGAAATAATATATAATTTGTCCTCGGCTTATGTCCGAGGAGGTTTATTTTGCCCCGTTTGTCTATTATTTGCAAACACTGTAATATTTTAATCTGTTCATCAAGTTTCAAATATCACTAAACTAGATTGCGAGCCCACACTCTACAAATTTCATTGTTTAAGGCTCATTGGGCCTGAGTCCACGTGTGTTTTTGGGTCCAGGCGCAATTGTGCACTTACAATTGGCGCCGTCTATGGGAGAACTCGAACACCATGGCAGGCTTAGGCTCACACCATGCAGAATCTCAGGGATCGCAACCTGAGGATCTTTTCGAGCGTCTTGAGCGCCAAAGGGATCAAGAGGGTAGCGTTCACAGCGAGTATCCTAGAACGAGTCATACTCACAGTGGAGGGGAGAGTTCCGCCCATGAAGATGGTGCTAAAGCCATGCAGAAGGAGATTGATCACCTTAAGAAGAAGCTGCGTCGCGTCAGGCGGAGGCGTGCTTCACCCTCATCTAGTACCTCTTCCGGGAAATCCCGGGGAAGTAGTTACAGTTCGAGGTCATGGTCGCCCCCCAGCAGAACATCCTCTTGCGAAGAGGATGGCCTATCGGGTCATAGGAGCAGGAAGCTCCCCTCTAGGGGCTTAGGGAACGATGCCATGAGCCGGGCGTTGCACCAGCTCTCCAAATCGCCATTCTCACGCAGGATTGAGAATGTGAGGCTCCCTAGGAGGTTCACCCAGCCCACCTTCACCATTTATAATGGCCGGACCGACCCGGTGGAACATGTGAGCCACTTTAACTAGAGAATGGTTGTGCATTCTCACAATGAGACCTTGATGTGCAAAGTCTTCCCTTCTAGCTTGGGACCTGTTGCTATGAGGTGGTTCAACAGTCTCAAATCAGGGTCTATAGGTTTGTTCGGGGAACTGACTAGAGCATTCGCGTCACGGTTCATTACATGCAGCAGAGTTCCTCGACCGTTGGACTTACTGTTGTCTATGGCTATGAAGGAGGGCGAGACGTTGAAAGCATACTCCGACAGGTATTGGGAGATGTTTAATGAGATAGATGGTGATTTTGATGAGGTGGCGATCAATACTTTTAAAGTGAGCCTTCCAACTGATCATGACTTGAGGAAGTCCTTGACCAAAAAACCCGTACGGAGTGTACGTCGCCTCATGGACCGTATTAACGAATATAAAAGGGTCGAGGAAGACCAACAGCAGGGGAAGGGTAAGGCAAAGGTTATCCCGCAGGAGAGAAGGGATTTCAGGTCGGATAGGTATCACAACAACAAGCCGAGAAGAGATTACTCCGGGCAGTCTGGCTCAGCGGCACCTCAGATTGTTAATACTGTATTCCGAGAGCCGATGCACCAGCTACTGGAGAAGGTTCGTAAGGAACCCTACTTCAGATGGCCCAGTAAGATGGCAGGGGATCCTACCAAGAGGAATCAGAATCTCTTTTGTCAATACCGTCAAGACGTGGGTCATACTACCGAAAACTATCGGACCCTTTGGAATCACTTGGAGCAGCTTGTTAGCGAAGGAAAGTTAAAGCAGCACCTGTACCAACCTAGCAGGCAGGGCAGTCAGTCTGGCTCGAATAATCAGAGGAATAACTCATCTCGGCCTCTTTTGGGAACGATCAACATTATCTTCGCTGCGCTTGGTAGGACTGGCTCATGTCCTACTAGGGTGATGGCAGTTTCGCACTCCCAAGCCGAGGAGGGGGGCTCCAAGCCAAAGAGATTGAAGCTAAATGTGCCTGTCTTAGGATTTTCAGAGGAAGATAAGGTTGGGACCATCTAACCCCATGACGACGCCCTAGTGGTTACTCTGAGGATAGGGAATTATGATGTGAGAAGAGTAATGATTGATCAAGGCAGCGGCGCGGATATCATGTATCCTGACTTATTTAAGGGGCTAAAGTTAAAATTAGAGGACCTCACCCCTTACGACTCGCCGTTAATAAGTTTTGAAGGGAAAGCCGTTATACCAAAGGGACAGATTCGGTTGCCCGTGCAATCTGGCTCCGAGACGGTTGAGGTGGATTTTATCGTGGTCGATGCATATTCCCCATACACAGCCATCCTTGCCCGGCCCTAGCTGCACGCTCTAGGGGCCGTTTCCTCCACCTTGCATGTTAAGGTTAAGTTCCCTTTGACGGAGTGCATTGAAGAGATTCTCGGCAGCCAATTGATGGCCAGGCAATGCATATCGGCCGCAGTGCTGCATCAGACCGAACTGCAGTCCTCGACCTTGGCTGTAAAAGACTTATAGCAATTAACTACTCTAGATGTGCCCGACGTGGTGACAGCAGAGGAGGCCATATGCGAAGACCTTGAGAAGTTTTTGATATCGGATGATCCCGAAAGGTTCTTCCAGGTTGGGGTATGTTTACCACATCAGGAGAAAATGGAATTTGTGGAGTTTCTAAAGAGCAACGTCGATGTTTTTGCCTAGGACCCCTATGAGGCTCCGGGGGTTGACCCAAGCTTCATTTGTCATCATTTGAACGTCAATTCTGCTATTCCCCCTAGAAGGCAGCCCCCTCGGCGTTCCTCCAGGGAGCACTCTGAAGCCGTTGAGGAAGAGGTGCTCAAGCTCAAGAGGGCTGGGGCTATCAAGGAAGTTTTCTATCTGGAGTGGCTGGCGCACACGGTTGTGGTCAAAAAGAAAAGTGGGAAATGGCGGGTATGTGTGGACTTCACAGATTTAAACAAAGCCTATCCAAAGGACTCATTCTCGATGCCGCGCATCAACTAGCTAGTGGACGCCACCGTCAAACATCCTCGGATGAGCTTTTTGGATGCCTTCCAGGGTTATCGCCAAATTCCACTGGCGGCAGAAGATCAAGAGAAAACTGCCTTTATTACTCCAACAGGGAATTATCACTATAAAGTGATGCCGTTCGGATTGAAGAATGCTAGGGCTACTTACCAAAGGATGATGACCAGAATGTTTGAGTTGCAGCTTGGAAAGACCATTGAGATATACGTGGATGACATGGTAGTGAAGAGTAAGACGATATCTGCACATGTGAAGGATTTAGACGACACTTTTTAGGTACTTAGAAAGTACAAGTTGCGTCTTAACGCCTCAAAGTGTTCTTTTGGTGTGAGTTCTGGGAAGTTCTTGGGTTACATGGTTACTCATAGAGGGATAGAGGTGAATCCAGCGCAAGTCGGAGCTATTCAGACCTTACAGCCACCTCGAAATCCGAAAGAAGCTCAGAAATTGACCAGAATGATCGCTGCTCTCAGCAGGTTCATCTCTCGGTCAGCTGACTGATGCAAGCCTTTCTTCCAAATTTTGAATAAGTGGAAGGGGTTCCAATGGTTCGAGGAGTGCATTGTAGCCTTCCAACAACTTAAGGAATATCTTTCCCGGCCACCTATTATGTCTCGGCCTGAAGTAGATGAGGTCCTATTTGTATATCTGGCAGTGGCCGTCCATGCGGTCAGCCTGGTCCTCATAAGGGACGACGATGGGGTGCAAAGACCGGTCTACTATGTCTGTAAAACTCTGAATGATGCCGACGTGCGTTACCTACTTTTGGAGAAAGCATTTTTAGCCATAGTTCATGCCACGCGGAGGCTTCCTTATTATTTTCAGTCCCACACTGTTGTGGTTTTGACCCAACTGCCTCTCAAGTCAGTTTTGCGCAGCGCTGACTACTCTGGAAGGGTGGCTAAATGGGAAACTATTTTGGGAGCTTATGATATCAAATACATGCCGCGCACCTCAATAAAAGGCTAGGTTCTTGCAGATTTGATGGCAGAATTCGCGGAACCATTGTTGAAGGAAGCTGTGAAGTAATCACACATGGATGAAAAATCAGTTGGCGTGATCACGGGCATAGGACCTCCCACTTGGGAAGTGTACGTTGATGGGGCAGTTAACTAGAAAGGGTCTGGCATCGAACTTGTCCTGGTATCTCCTGAGGGAATTGTCTTTGAAAAATCTCTGAGGTTGGCATTCTCGGCTACTAATAATGAGGCCGAGTACGAAGCAGTCTTGGTCGGTATGAACACGGTGCATAAGATGGGCGGAAAGGGAGTTCATGTGTGCTCGAATTCTCAGTTAGTGGTCGGCCAAGTGATGGGGACCATGGAGGCTAGGGACCCCAGAATGCAAGGATACTTGACCCAGGTCAAACGTTTACAATCTAACTTCGATTCCTTTATCCTGTCTCACATCCCTAGAAGTGGAAATACATATGTAGACTCCTTGGCTACCTTAGCGACATCCTCGGCTTAGGGATTGCCTAGGATTATCCTTGTTGAAGATTTGCTAGAGCCAGATCTTGCCATCGTTGGTGCACCCCGTATCCATTTAATAAGGTCTGGACCTAGTTGGATCGACCCTGTGATATCCTTTCTGAAAAACGACATTCTTCCCGAGAACAAGTTTGAAGCAGACAAGATCCGTCGAAAGGCAACGCGTTTCTGGTTGTCTGAGGATCAGAAGCTATATAAACGATCGTTCTCCGGACCATACCTGTTATGCGTGCACCCCGAGTCAACGGAGGCACTTTTGGAAGAACTGCATGAGGGGATTTGTGGAAGCCACACTGGGGGAAGGTCCCTAGCCATAGGGCCCTGACTCAGGGATATTGGTGGCCCAATATGTAGAGAGAAGCTCAGGATTATGCAAAAAAGTGTGATCAATGCCAGAGGTTCGCTCCTAACATACATCAGCCTGGAGGAGTCCTTAACCCTCTTTCTAGTCCTTGGCCTTTCGCTCAATGGGGATTGGACATAGTGGGGCCATTCCCGAGGGCAGTAGGAAACAAAAGGTGGCTACTCGTGGGCACCGACTACTTTACCAAGTGGGTCGAGGCCGAGCCCTTGGCAAATATTAGGGACGTCGATTCGAAGAAGTTCATCTGAAAAAACATCGTCACTAGATTTGGGGTACCACATACACTCATTTCGGACAATGGGGTTCAATTTGATAGTAGAGCTTTTAGGAAATATTGTAGTGACATGGGCATCATAAATAGATACTCCACTCCAGCTTATCCTCAGGGAAATGGGCAAGCTGAGGCCGTTAACAAGGTTATAGTTAGTGGACTCAAGAAAAGGCTGGACGATGCGAAGGGCAGATGGGTGGAAGAACTACCACATGTTCTGTGGACGTATCGAACTACGCCGTGTAGATCCACAGGAGAAACGCCATTCTCTATGACTTATGGAGCCGAGGCAGTGATACCTTTAGAGTTTGGTTTCCCCACACTAAGGACGAGTACTTTTAGCCTAGAGAATAACAACGGCCTCCTGGAGAAGAGCCTAGATTTAGTTGAAGAACGGCGAGAAACAACTATGGTCCAAATGGCTTATTATCAGCAGAAGCTTAAACAAGGGTATGATGCCCATGTGAAGCTCAGGCCACTTGCGTCTGAGGATCTGGTTCTGAGAAAGGTTGTAGGTACTACAAGAAACCCAGCTTGGGGAAAACTAGGACCAAATTGGGAAGGACCATATCGGATTATTTCTATAGTAGGCATAAGGTCATATCGACTAGCTGATTTAGGTGAAAAAGTTGTACAACGCCCATGGAATGTAAACAACCTTCGAAGGTATTATTATTAATAAAAGACACTTTTGTCATTTGTGGTTTAAATTATAAATGTATATGGACTTATCAATTACAACTCTCAAAATATCAAATAGAAACTTGGTTATGCATGGTCCTCGGACTACATACCTAGTGGAAATTGATATCTTATTATTTGTTAAACAGAACCTTAGTTATGCCGAGTCCTCGGGCCTTCTACTTTGGGAAAATTAACATCTTAGGTTACTGTTCTGAAATATCAAACAGAAACTTGATTATGCATGGTCCTCGGACTACATACCTAGTGGAAATTGATATCTTATTATTTGTTAAACAGAACCTTACTTATGCCGGGTCCTCGGGCCTTCTACTTTGGGGAAATTAACATCTTAGGTTACTGTTCTGAAATGTCAAACAGAAACTTGGTAATGCATGGTCCTCGGATCACATACTTAGTGGAAATTGATATATTACTAAATATCAAACAGAAACTTGGTTAAGTATGGTCTTTAGACCCCATACCTTGTTAAGATTGATATCTGATTGTTTGTTGAATAAAACCGTGGTTAGAATGGAGTCTTAAGTTATATATCTTTAAGTGTCAGGCAGAAATTTGATAAGGTAGGATCCTCAGACCCCACACTTTACTAAAATTAGCATTTTAGGTTACAAGTCCTAAGTATCACATGGGTTTGCAAAATGAGGTACTGCTTACCAGCTAAACCAGGTTAGTCTTTGTTAGGTTCTTGAACGCTTTACTTCACAAGGCAAATATGTGTATTGCTGTTTAAGGTTTTAATTGTTCAACTGCTAAAAGTAGACTTATTTATCTGATTCTTTCTTTCGCTGTGTGCTAATGAGAACTTTTATGGTAAGCATAAAGATGAAAAGATGAAATAAACACAACTCAGATCAAAATCAAATAAAACTGTCTTTCATTAATTATGTCGATATACATCATTACATGGGAAATTCTAAGTACAGAGAAAAAGAAGCCCTATGCATGACCCTAAGCTTTCGGAGGAGGGTCTTGCTGAGAAGTGCTGGTAGCCTCAGTGTCTTTTAATTCCAGCTCAAACGAAGACAGAACTTGTTTTCCTTTGTCTGTTGTAGTGGTTGGAGGGATGATAGGTTCCACACTTTGGCTTAGGCCCTTCTCGGCACCCCCACTCCCTTCCTTCTCTTTATTGGAACCTGAAGGTTCTGTAGGATCCGGAATGAGCTCTGGGATCATAGGAGGAAGAGCAGGAGGAACTGTCTCAGGGGCAGGAGCAGCAGCAGGAGCCTCTTCTATCTCCTGTATGTCCAGGGGAAGCCAAATGTTCTCGGACTTCCTTAGCTCGGAGGCTGAAGGAACTCCTGCTACGTTTAGGGCTTCCCCCTAGACCTGCTGATAGTATTCTCGGCACACGACCGCGAAAGCCTCTGTCAGCTGGTCTTCCGTTGCAGCTACCCCTTCCTTGTAACTTGCCTGCTTCGCGGCCTCTAGAGAATGCTTGAAGGTGCTAGCTTCCTCCTTCATTCGCGCAAGCTCCTTCTCCAAGTCCAAGCATTCCTTCTGGGCTTGGGAGAGCTCATCATCCTTTTGATGAAGAAGCTTGCGCTGCCCCTCCATTTGAGTCCTCATCGTTCTCAAATTGGCCTCGGCGCCGTCTCTTTCTCTTTTTAAGTTGGCCAACTGAGAGGAGAGTCTCTCGTTTTCTGCTAAGGCCTGGCCTAAGGACTTCTCAGTCTCCAGAAGAATCTCCTGCTCCATTCCGGCCCTCTTCCAAGAATCCTCCACGAACTTCTCAGCAGCAAAGACCTCTTGAACGGCCTGTGACAAAGTATTAGAGGGTTAGGAGTAGTAAAACATTTACAAATAGCCAGATGTTACAAAGAATGAAGTGTACGCACGGAGAAAAACATACCAGGGCTAAGTCCCTTTTTAAAGAAAGGAACAGCTGAGGCTAGCTCATTTTTTCCAAGGCATCCATATCCTTGGGCAGCAGAAGGGGACGTTCCAACGCCTTAGCCAGATGGTGGGTGTGGCCTTGCTGGAGTGCCCTAATGCTGGACTGGCAAGAGATTGGTGCTCCGTCCAATCTTAAGTCAGGAGACCAGGTAGCCGGTGCTCGGCGCACTTCGGCCATATCCCTAATTTCCCCACTTTCAACTGAACGGGCACGTCCCTTGCCCTTGTCCAGTTTCTGCTGCTGGGCTCGTTGTGGCTACTGTCTTGGCTTCTTCTGTTTTTCGCCACCAGCCTCCTCGGCGTCCCCCTTCCTTTTCTTCTTGGGCTCCTCAACTAGAGGTTTAGGATCGGTTGGAGGAGGGGGAGGTGGCAAGGTCGGAGGAACTTGGGACCTTCCCGCTCTTTTTTGGGCGACTCTCTCGCCTCTCTTAATTAGAAGGCCGCTGAGCACGTCCATTTCTTCCTCCTCGGAATCATCGTTAGGCCGGGCAACTATTAAACCTGCAACTCCAGAGGCCTCGGCGGGCTCTTCTTCCTCGTCTGAGAGCACGACAAACTGGTTTCCTCGGGGTCTTTCGACGTCCTCGAGCTGAAACTGGTCTATCTCGTCGTCCAACGTGTGCGAAGAGGACACGTGCTCCTCCGGGACAGTAGTTGCTTGAGAGTGCGTCGAGAGAGGGATCACCGCGATGGGTCGCGAGTACAAGATGGTGTTGAGGTCGTCCGGGATGTCGTAGTCGGCAAGAAAGTGCGGCCTTGCTACGTTTATCCTCTTGCACCTCCTATCTCCCGCGAAAATCGCGTTCTCTATCTCCTGGAAATCCGAGGATATTGGGTCGTACCCTAGTATTAGGTGAGCTGCTCTAAGTTGCAGGTCTTCGCTCACAAACACTTCTGAGCGAAGTACGCGGTTTAGGTCAGCAACGTTGCAGTGGCTCAGACGGGGGCGCACGAGTTGTTTATCTGCAAGAAAGAATACCAAAAAAGCCAAGTATGGTCAGATATGCAATGCATATGAGAAATCAAAATGGACAATGTGTAAAAAGAAATAAACAGTAGAAGATTTTGAGATTGAAGTTCGGGGTAGAGAAATTAACTCCTAAAGAGTCACACCTGGGTCTCCCCATACGACTGGGCAGTGAAGGCCGTCGTGCCAGTTGCCTGAGGCGATGAGGTAGTCGTCCTTCATGCCTTTATTAGACTTGGGCAGACAAGAAATTAACCTAACTACACTAGACCAAGATTTAATGTAATAGCCTACATTCCTAAGTTTGTGGCATTCGTACATGAAGACGACATCATGCCAAGTGAGGTTCAAGCCCATCTGCTCGTTTAGAGCGTCGGCACTTCCTAAGACCCTAAAAACATTAGGTGCGCATTGGTCTGGGCACAACCTGTGGTTGCGAAGGTATTCCCTAGTTACGCTCCTCATGGGGAGGGTCATCCCACCTTCTATGAAGGCAATCATGGGGATAATAACCTCTCCCGTCTTCCTAGAACCACCTACGGCTTCCGCCGGACAATATTTCAAACCCACGTCACTGGGAATATGGTATTTGGCCCTAAAGCCTTCCATCCCAGCGGCGGTATCAACTAAACACTTAAATCTACCCATCTAAGAGAAAGGAAAAGGCAAACTTCATGAAGGAATGTGGTTAAAAAGGAAGCCGAGGACATAATCTGAGGAGAAAAAAGTAGAGAAAGTAAGGACTTACGAGTTTGTAGTTATACGAGTTTCCACAGGTTTCTGGAGAGAAAAGATGATGATTGACGCTCTGATGTGATTGAATTCTGAAGAAATGAATGAGGGCGCAGATTTCCAAACGTCATGACGTGCAGGAGGCAGCCTCGAAATTGGATTCTTCCCTCCCAAATTTTCAGGAGGTGATGAGGACCGTTGGATGTTCATCTCACCATTGAACGTGGGGAACAGGGTGTAACTTGCAGTCATAAATGCGCGCGTTCTGGAAATCGAAGCGCCAAACGGCATTCTCTAGGAATGAAACTACCCCCACACGCATGGTGATGTACGAAACGTGTGAAGGGAGCTTTGGTCGGATCAAAACCCTATTTTTCTCCTCGGATGAGGAAAAATAAAGTTTTTAGGGGGCTATTGTGGGGACTAAAAGGACCTAAGTAAGTGTTTGGGCCTTGGGCTTTGTTGATGGGCGCTAGTTTGTTTTAGACTAAAAGCCTCCTAGAACTGTAGGTCGGCCCATGAGTCGAGAGTCCAAGGATTCGTCTGAGGACGAATATCTCCTCGGACAGACCCACGATGACCCTGGGATTCGCCAAAAAGATCAAGGCAGAGTTCCGGAAAAACCGTTGGTTAAGAGGGGGATTTAAGCACCCTCCAAACGCAACGGTGTGAGAGAAATATCTTAGAAAAATGCTGCTACCTTCACATTAAAGACCCTGCACCTACCTCCCTGGCCGCATTAATGGAGGAGTGACCCCCTGAATAGTAGAAGTCAGCCTTCTTGCTATAATTTAAAGACTTCTAGAGGGTGGTGGATGTGACAGGTGTCTAATAGGGTGATTTGTGTTACACGTGGATAAAGAGGGAAGAAAAACAAGTATTTAAGGAGGAGAGAGGGCAAAGAAGAAGGGGGAGACAAATATTAAGAACTGTGACCTGTGAGAGAAAAAAGAGAAATAATATATAATTTGTCCTCGGCTTACGTCAGAGGAGGTTTATTTTGCCCCGTTTGTCTATTATTTGCAAACACTGTAATATCTTAGCCTGTTCATCAAGTTTCAAATATCACTAAACTAGATTGCGAGCCCACACTCTACAAATTTCATTGTTTAAGGCTCATTGGGCTTAAGCCCACGTGTGTTTTTGAGTCCAGGCGCAATTGTGCACTTACAATAATAATAATAATAATAATAATAATAATAATAATAATAATAAATCATGTATATATTGACTTAAAAAATGTGTAACTCTTACACTATGTATAATTTAAACCCATATATTTATGAAATTGCAATTGTTTTTAATTGTACCATGCATGTACACGAGTTATATACTAGTTATATTATGATAGTTACATGTTATCCAATTATAATTTGATTTTTTTTTTCTCTTAATTTTTGGTGAATTATTTTTTGCAGATCTTGTTGCTATATTAATTTTTATCATTCTTATAACCAAATACACTTTTTTTCTGACAAACTTATAATCAATAAAATATTATCTCTTCTATAAGTCAAAATTCATTAAAAAATAAATAAAAATGTTTCCCATTTTATTATTGTCTTCTATGGTTGTGTAATGGGCAAGAAAACTATGGTATAATTACATAATAACATATATGTAGGGCCCCAAATTGACCCACCGGCCCAAGATATCAGAATGAGGGCCCAAGATATCAATATGATGGCCCAACAAGCCTAAAACAATAAATTTGTTAAAGAGTGGGCTAGAAACTGAACGTTCAAAGAGTCAAATATGAATTCTAGCGGGCTAGTTGGCAGGAGTACGAGTAAGATAAACAATTTAAGAAGAAAAAATACTCCTCAGTCAGGTCCGAGGATGATATGTTCTTATATATTTCTTTTGGACTTATGCAAATATTCAAGTTCTTTACACAATGTTTTTTTTTCTCTTAATCTCAAACGCGTCCCCTCTGTAATGGAATTCTTCCTTTTTATACTCCCTTCCCTCCTTTCATCTAAGCCTTCCACATGTAGATCGGATTGCTAATAACCTTGAAACTTGTCCCATCAGCACCTTCCTAAAGTTTTTGTGGGTAGTTGTAAGGCTGAAAGTTACTGTTAAGATATCACTTCCACATTAATGCAGTCCAAGGGTTAGATGCAGAGCATTCAATGCAATGGTAGTAGCTTTCTTCCCAAATATTTCTCATCTCTCTGGTGACTCACCTCTCACTGAAGCTTATCCTCCCAAGCATGTTTGCCCATTGCCCAATACTTGATGGGTGGTCGGACTTTAGGCTTCTACTCTATTGGCCGAGGAGAGATTGCTCCTTGGACAACATCATCGGTTCATTATGATTAGACCTCCTCCTTGACCCAGTAAGCTACTTGCCTTTACTTATACGTGCTTGTCTTCGGGCTCTTTGAAGTCCTCGGGTACGGCCCATGGCCCAAAATCCTTATTTGGACCCTTCATCCCTAAATAGCCCCTCGAAATTCTACTATTTCTTTCCTCAGGGAAAAGTGGGATTTCGATTTTTGGTAAATGTATCTCCCACCCTTATGTTATTTCCTCATGTGTAAGTGTCTTTTTACCTGCAAAGGAGCACGCTCTTGACTCTTCGGCAATTGGGACACTTCAGCATTTACTCCATATGGCACCCTGTCCCCCACGTTTTATGGTGTGATGAAGATCTGAAAGTGGAGATTTTCTATGTGGATTTGATTGGGAACTCTCCCACTTACTTTTCCCATCCTTATATAAGTTGTTCAAAGAATCCAGATGTCCCACTTTTTGAATCTTCAACTCTCAATAATCAGTCCGAGGTGCTTTTCCCTTGTGCTTGTAAGTAACCTTTGGCCTACCTCTTTATTTCTAGGACACCTTCTTCCTCGGCCTCCTAATTTTCACCCTGTTCTTCTAACATTCTCCACTTACGTCTCAAATGGGTAGATTTGCTAGTTTGGTAGACACCTTAGAGGGTATGGAGAGCTTTAAGGCTTATTATAACATACCAGCTGGGGTTTCCTTTAGGCATTGCCTTCAAGGAGAATGGCATGCCTTGAGGTCAGAATGAGAGGTGGTGATCCCTATGATCGCCTTCATTGAGGTAGGGATGAGGATCCCTATGGATAGAGTTACTAGGGACTTTATGATCGCTCATAGACTTTGTCTAACCCAATGGGCCTCAAATATGTTTAGGGTGTTGGGTAGCATAGATGTTCTCAACAAAAAGATGGGCGTAAGTCTCACCCATCATGACGTTAATTGGGTGTATAACTGTCAGCACCTTAAGGGTCAGGGATACTACCTTAAAACGAGGGTCCCCGAGGTTAGACTTATATCATGTTTTCCTGAAACTAACAAGGGTATGGACCAAGATTTCCTGATTGTCTCGTTTGAATGGCATGATGGACTTCATTACCCAACACGAGAGAGGGAACTAGGTGGGGTACTTAGGTTTAGGCCTCCTGTTTTAATACCTCACATTTCGCACTAACAATTTCACGTTCCTTTTCTTGTAGTTTGCAAAATCACTTCTCCTTATTTGATGATTTCCCATGCTAATGACGCTTTTTTTTTTGGGATTTTTGTAGATAAGCGTTTTACAACCCCTAATCTCAATCTTGTCAACGAGCCCAACCTGACGAGGATACTCAAGTCCGAGATATTCATTCATTCCAACGAACAACTATGAGCAGCCCATATCATACTCGGATACAAGCCTATCTCCATAAGTTTTCAAGCCCCCAAGTACGTCATAAAAGTGAAGGATCCTCGGTTGCAACAAATCAACGTCGCAGTTCTCGGATTTATTACTGGTCCCCCCCTGAAGGTACCTATCCAGTAGAACTGCCCCTCCAGCGAGTTGCCAAGGAAGAAGCGACTCCTTCTAGTGTCCCTCTCGAGGAACAGACAGCTCGGGTGATAGAAGTCGCAGATTCCAGTAAGGACTCTGGCGAGGATTTTGAGGCCTTCAACCAATCCTTCTCACACTTGCCCGCCGCAAAAATGAGCAGTAATCAAGAACCGAATAGCATCTCGGGAGCCATGGTGCTCCAACGTAAACCAAAGGCCAACTTCCTCATGCTCCTTGAGTCTTACGCTGGAGGGTCTATCCCCAATGTGGCCATTCAAACACAAGCTTCCATTCCTCCCTATGATCGCACTTCCCCTTCTAGGCAAGCAGATAAGAAGAGGAAATGGGACAACAAGGGCAAGAGTGTGTTTGAGCAAGGTGAGATAGTGCCTATCAAAGAACTTGAGCCCCAAAAAGGGGCTAAAATTGCCAATGGAGTGCAGAGGAGAACTTTCTCTGAGGGCACGATTATAGCAAGGGTGTCCGAGCACCACCCCAGGGTTCAAGCCTGGAACCCTCCATTAGAACTAGATGGAGCCCCACTCCCCTTGAACTTATCTATTAGGGCTTTCCAGAAGGGTAAAGCTGGGTACGTGGCCAATGCCCTTGAGCAGCCCCTGCTTCTGCCACGAGATATGGCTGACTTGAGGACCCTCAAGAAGCACGAAGTGTTTCTGACTTTAAAGAGGGATCCGGCCGTGGTAAGTTCCTCACCCTCATAATCAGACTACTCACACCCTTCTTTTTGTAAAATGAAAAACTTAACTTGGCGTTCTCTTGCAGGCAATTCAAACGACCAATATAGCCGAGGAGATGGTGAATGACGCACATCGCCAATTCAAGGAGGAGGAGGCTCAACATATTGCTGCTGTGCAAACCCTTTCTATGGCTGAGAAAAAGTCATGGATCTCACCACCAAATTGACTGAAGCCAACAAGGATAGAAAGAGTGCCGAGGCTGCGTTGGCTGATGTTGAGAGGTAGGCTAAAGAGCAATTGGAAACCCAGAAGAAGCAGCTAAAGAAGGTTGAGGAGGTCGCAACTCAGGCCGAGCAAGAAGGCTATGACACCAATGTGAAGGAAACCGAAGAAAACTTAAGAGCCTAGGTCACCAGTGTCTGCCGAGGTTACTGCCTACAGGTGTGGACCGAGGCTTTAGATCGGGCTGGGGTAAGTGCCTTTTCGAAGTTGAGGAAGCCCGAGAACACATTTTACCCTCCAGCTCTTTGCCTAGCAAGCCCTCCCCCCTATCCGGGGAAATGCTGCCATCAAAGCGCATGAATCTGGCCAAGCTGCTCTCCCTAGTGCTCCCCATCTTCTTCTGACCCATCTACTAAGGGTGATCAAATGAGCTCTAAGGGCAAGGAAGAGGAGCCAGCCAAGGAAAAGGTCCTTGAGCCAGCCAAGTCCTTACCCACATCCAAGGAACCTTCTAAGGAAAAAGGGGCAACCTAAGGCCAGCCACTTGTACTTGTTACCCTCCCCTTCACCACCATGGAGAATCCTAAGGACAAGGGTGTAACTCAAGCCACAATGCCTGAACCTACTATCCAGGCCGTTACAAAAACCAACCTTCCTTTGCCCAAGACCATTTAGGGTTATACTTGCTATTGTTATGTTTTTTTTTTTTTAAGTATTTACTCTCGTTGCCTTTTCAAGGCTTTGTTTAATGAAATGTGCTAAGCTCCTTTATACTATCAGTGTTTCTATGTTAATTGCGATTTCACTTTACCAATTGAACATAGTTTGATTGCCCAACTGTGAGTTCAAATTACAACTTCTTCTAATTAACGCATGGCATTGCCTTTAACCTTGACAAACATCTGTGCAATTGGTAGCCTAACAACTCAGTTCCTAGGGAATTGGCAATCTAATAAATTAACTTCCAAGTAATTGATAGTTTAACAACTTTACTTAGAAACAATATTTATGTACCTGAGATGTTCAGTTCAAAGGGCTACGTGTGATTAAGGCTCTATTCATAACTCCAAATAGACATAAGGCATTAATTTATCTGAGGCATTAATTTATCCAAGGCATATGACCCAAGGAGTGCGGTTTAGTGAAATAAGGTTTATCACCCAAGAATATTTCATGGATATACTTGCAAATGCTTTAAGTGATGCTCGTGGATATTTCTTCAGTTAGGATATTTTGAAAAGAGTCTTCATTATCCATTGTGGATAGGTCAAGTGCTAATTTACCTAAGGTATGTGGTCCAATTAACCAGGTATGACCGATGTTCTATTTAACACTTAGGGGCATAGGGGAGCATTAATTTACCCAAGGTATGTGGTCCGAGGAACCAGGCATGACCAAGGTTCTGTTTAATACTTAGAGGAATAGAGAAACATTAATTTACTCAAGGTATGTAGTCCAAGGAACCAGGCATGACCAAGGTTCTGTTTAACACTTAGAAGAATAGCGAATCATTAATTTACCCAAAGTATGTAGTCTGAGGAACCAGGCATTACCAAGATTCTGTTTAACACTTAAATGAATAATTGAAAGCATTAATTTACCCAAGGTATATGGTCCAAGGAACTAGGCATGACCGAGGTTCTGTTTAATACTTAGAGAAATAGGGAAGCATTAATTTACCCAAGGTATGTGGTCCAAGAAACTAGGCATGACCAATGTTCTGTTTAACACTTATATGAATAATTGAAAGTATTAATTTACCCAAGGTATATGGTCTGAGGAACCAGGCATGACCGAGGTTCTGTTTAATACTTAAATGAATAAAAACAACACATATAATAATAGAAACAGAAAAAGGAAAGATCGACTTTCATTAATAATAGTACCTTCGTAGGTTATTTACATTCCATGGACGTGGTACAACATTTTCGTCTAAATCTTTCAAAAAGTAAGCCCCTATACCAGTTACCGAGGTGATACGTTAGGGGCCCTCCCAATTAGGCCCCAGCTTTCCCCAATATGGGTTCTTCACGGTACCTACTACCTTCCTTAACACCAAGTCCACTGGTGACAATGGTCTTGCCTTCATTCCCGCATCATACCCCTGTTTAAGCTTCTACTGGTAATGCGCCAGTTGTACCATAACAGCTTCCCTTTGCTCATTAACCAGATCTAAACTCCTCTCAAACAACTAATCATTACTGTATGGGGTGAACATGCTTGTCCTTAATGTTGGAAACCCAGGCTCTAGTGGAATCACAACCTTGGACCCATATGTCATTGAAAAGGGTGTTTCCCCAGTTGATTGATGAGGAGTAGTTCGATATGTTCAAAGGACTTTGTTGATAGCTTCAGCTTGCCCATTTCTTTGTGGATAAACTAGAGTTGAATATATGTTCCTAATGCCTAATTCACAACAGTATCTCCTGAATGTTTTACTGTCAAACTGGAGTCCATTGTTCGAGATAAGGGTGTGAGGAATCCTAAATCGAGTAACAATGTTCTTCCAAACAAGCTTTTTTGTATCAATGTCCCTAATATTGGATAATGGCTCAGCCTCCACCCACTTCGTGAAGTAATCAGTTCTGACCAAAAGCCATCTCCAGTTTCCCACCGCCTTAGGAAATGGTCCTACAATATTCAAGCCCCATTGAGCAAATGGCCATGGACTAGACAGAGGATTGAATATGCCCCCAGGCTGATGAATGTTCAGAGCAAATCTCTGACATTGATTACACTTTTTTACATAATCTTGTGCCTCTTTCTGCATGCTCTGCCACCAATACCTTGAGTAAAGGCTCTATGTGATAACGACCTACCCCCTATATGACTTCCACATATCCCCTCATACAACTCTTCTATAAGTGGCTTCACTAACTCAGGATGAACACAAAGCAGGTATGGTCCAAAGAAGGAACGTTTGTACAACTTTTGCTCCTCAGACAACCAGAAACGAGAAGCTTTCCTCCGTATCTTTTACACCTCTCCCTTCTCATTAGGCAAAACACCTTCCTTGAGAAATAAAACTAGTGGGTCCATCCAATTGAGTCCGACCATGATTTGGTGAACCTAGACCTTCTCCTTCTTCTCCTCGGCGGACTTATGCAAGTCCTCAATAAGAATAACCCGAGGTAGGTCTTGTCCAGAAGAGGTTGCCAAAGTTACCAAGGAATCAACATGTGTATTTCCGTTTATTAGGATTTGTCGTATGGTGAAAAACTCAAAACTTGACTGCAAACGCCGAGCTTGATTGAAATACCCTTGCATTCTCAAATCCCTAGCTTCCAACTCTCCCTTTACTTGTCCCACAATCAACATTGAGTGTGAGAACACTTCAACAACCTTCCCTCCCATCCTCTGAACCATAGTAATCCTTATAAGTAGAGCCTTGTACTCGGCTTCGTTGTTCATGGTTAAGAAACCTAACCTTAAAGATTTCTCAATGGTGATCCTCTCCAGAGGCATTATAACCAGCCCCACTCCAAATCCCCTCTAATTTTCTGCACCATCAGCATATAATTTCCAAGGTGAGGGCCCTTGTGGAGAAATTGCCTTAACCTGCTTTTCTTCTAAACTATGTTCCTCGTCCTCTGCCTCTATTGGAGATTCGGTAAATTCTACCACCAAATTTGCAAGAATTTTCCCTTTAATGGATATCCGAGGCATATACTTTATATCAAATGCCCCCAAGATCATTCCCCACTTAGCAATCCTCTCTGTATAATCAGCTTTTCGAAGCAACGACTACAGAGGAAGTTGAGTTAGAACCACAACTGTTTAAGTTTGAAAGTAATAGGGGAGTTTTCGTGTAGCATGCACCACTACCAAAATGGCTTTCTCTAAGGGAAAATAGCGAACTTCTGCTTCATGTAGTGACTTACTCAAATAATAGACTGGTCGTTGTACTTTATTCTCTACCCTCACTAATACCAGACTAACTGCATGAGAAGCCACGACAATGTAGGCAAATAGCGAACTTCTGCTTCATATAGTGACTTACTCAAATAATAGACGGATCGCTGTACTTTATTCTCTACCCTCACTAATACCAGACTAACTGCATGAGAAGCCACGACAATGTAGGCAAAAGGGACCTCTTCCTCTTCGAGTCTGGACATAATGGGTGGCCCTGAAAGGTAATCCTTCAATTGCCGAAAAGCTAGGACACATTCTTCATTCCGTTCAAACCCTTTCCACTTGTGCAAAAGTTGGAAAAATGTTCTACATCTATCTGCAGTCCGGGAGATAAATCTATTAAAGACTGTAGTCATTCCTGTCAACTTTTGGACCTCTTTGAAATTTTGAGGAGGTTGTAAATCATTGATTGCCTTAATTTGAGCGGGGTTAACTTCAATCCCACGGTGGGTGACCATGTAACCCAAAAAATTTCCTAAACTGACACCAAAGGAACATTTAGAAGCATTAAGGTATAACTAATGCTTTCTCAATACCTCAAAAATACCTCTGAGGTCACTCACATGCTCAGCCTCTACCTTACTTTTCACCACCATGTCATCTATGTAGACTTCAATATTCTTGTCAAGTTGGGGTTCAAACATTTTAGTTATCATCCTTTGGTAAGTAGACCCAACATCCTTCAATCCAAATGGCATCACCTTGTACTAATAATTCCCAATGGGTGTTACAAAAGCAATCTTCTCTTGGTCAGCCAAAGCTAACGGTATCTGATGGTACCCTTGAAAGGCATCTAGAAAACTCATCCGAAGATGGCCAACCATCGCGTCCATTAGTTGGTCTATCTGAGGTATCGGGAAGGGGTTTTTAGGGCTAACTTTGTTTAGATTTGTGAAATACACATACACTCATCATTTTCCATTCTTCTTTTTTACCACCACTGTGTTGGCCAACCATTCTAGATTAAAAAAAAAAAAAACCTTCCTTTATTGCCCCTACGCGCTTAAGCTTCATCGCCTCTTCTTTAACGGCATCAGAATGTTCTTTTGAAGAGTGTCGAGGTGGTTGTTTCTTAGGGGTGATAGATGGGTTAACATTCATATGATTACAGATGAAGTTTGGATCCACCCCGGGAGCTTCATAAGCACTCCATGCAAACACATCAACGTTCTTTAGAAGGAAAGCGACCAGCTCTTCCTTCTCCCAAGGAGGCAACTGAACTCCCACTTGAAAAAACTTATCGTCATCATTATCAATAGTGATTTTTTTCCAACTCTTTGCATCTCATCCTTTCAGCTATAGTGTCCGAGGACATTGTTGTTTCCTTTGGTTGCTATAAAGTCCTTTCTATGGTGGCAAATGATTCACCTTCAGACTGATGTCTAATTGCCGCAATCAGGCATTGCCTAGCCATAGCCTGACTTCCAATCATCTCCTTGACCTAGTCCCCTGACGACTTCTGACCCTGTTTGAACAAGCAGTCTGATCTGGCCCTTTGGAATAACTATCTTCCCATCAAACCCCACCAGAGGGGAATCAAAACTGACCAAATTCTCAGGCTTCAACTATAGCCCTTTACAAGTCAGGGTACATGATTTTTGCCCCACTACGTTAATCCACCAAGACTTTCTTCACATCATACCCTCCTACCCGAAGGGTAACTACCAAGACGTCGTCATGCGGTTGAATAGTTCTAACCTTATCTTCATCAGAGAAGCTAAGGGTTGGTCGGACCTCCATTCTTCCCCGCTTAGAATCAAGGATCAAATCCTCGGCATGTGGCCTTACTATAGACATTACCCTTGATGGATACGAACCAGTTCGACTTGAGGCAGCAAAAATAACACTAATTGTTC
The DNA here is from genome assembly GCF_040712315.1 of Castanea sativa. Taxonomy (NCBI): domain Eukaryota; kingdom Viridiplantae; phylum Streptophyta; class Magnoliopsida; order Fagales; family Fagaceae; genus Castanea; species Castanea sativa. The sequence goes on from NC_134018.1 coordinate 36,875,360, forward strand.
CCAAGGGTGGTCTTGAGGGAGCTTCTCTCTGGTGTGCCAACCCGACCTAACTCCCCTGCCCATTGGGCTGTTACAGGAATTGCTTTAACTTCCCACTTTTGATTAACTGTTCCAAGTAGTCACGCAAAGTCTTGCAATCTTCTATAGTGTGTCCTCAGTCCTAATGGTATTGGCAATGAAGGCTTTGATTACGCTTCATGGGGTCTCCTCCCATCTTATTTGGCCACTTGAAATATGACTCATTCTTTGCCTTCGCCAAGATTTGGTGTACAGGCTCTCTGAACACTGTGTTAACTACCTGGGTAGTAGCATGCCTAGTATGTCCCGTAAAATCTCTCCTAGGCCGATTGCTGTTATACCTCTCTAGCCTAAAGTCTTTTCAGTCCTAGGGAACTACCTTCGCCTTCCCCTTTCCTTGTTGCTGATCCTCCTCAACTTGTTTATATTCATCAATCCGGTCCATTAGCTGACGCGCACTTCAGGCAGGCTTCCTAGTTAAGGACTTCCTCAAATCATGCTCAGAGGGCTGACCAACCATAAATGTCCTTATTGCTACATCATCAAATCTCCATCTATCTCGTTAAATATCTCCTAGTATCTATCCGAGTATGTCTTCAGAGTCTTTCCCTCTCGCATAGTCATAGGCAACAAAGAGTCTAGGGGGCGAGGCACCCTACTACAAGTGACAAATAAGGCCCCAAAGGCTCTGGTAAACGCTTGAAAAGAGCTATTTGATCCTTCCTCCAACCCATCAAACCACCTCATCGCCATTGGTTCCAAACTAGATGGGAATACCCTGCACATCAAGGCCTCATTCTTCGAGTGGATAGCCATTCTTTGGTTAAAATGACTAACATGCTGCACTGGATCCATCCTACCATTGTACATGGTAAATGTTAGCTGGGTAAACCATCGAGGAAGCTTTCCCCTCTCAGTCCTCCGTGCAAACAATGATTTTGAAATTTGGTGTAAGGCCCTGCTTATAGCATCATTCCCCAAGCCCCCATAGGCCGGGCTTCTGCTCCTTCGCTTATAATGGTGATCTTCATTATAAGAGAAAGACTTACTGGGAGGAGTCCTTGATTTGGGTCTATAACTATCATCATCATCAAACTGAGACCCCGAGCTTGGAGGAGTCCTTCTCCTTTGCTTACGACGTAGCTTCCTTCGTAAATGATCTATTTCTAGATGCAGGTTTTTGGTATCTTCTCCATGAGACACATGGCTCCCAATCATGGAATGACTCCTACTGGTACGAGTCATGTGCACATTGACTTCACGGTCTCTCTTTTGTTTAAGATTAAGAAATTGATATTGACGTTGGGATCCCACAGATTCCTCACAGTTTAGTCCTGAACCCATCATGATTGAACAAGCTCAAGAATGTTCAATTTCCCACAGACGACGCCAATTGTAGGGCCCCAAATTGACCCACCGGCCCAAGATATCAGGATGATGGCCCAACAAGCCTAAAACAATATATTTGTTAGAGAGTGGGCTAGAAACTAAACGTTCAAAGAGTCAAATATGAATTCTAGCGGGCTAGTTGGCAAAGAAGAAAAATACTCCTCGGTCAGGTCCAAGGATGATATGTTCTTATATATTTCTTTTGGACTTATACAAATATTCAAGTTCTTAGTTACACAGTGTTTTTTCTCTCTTAATCTCAGATGCCTCCTCTGTAATGGAATTCTTCCTTTTTATACTCCCTTCACCCCTTTCATCTCAGCCCTCCACGTGTAGATCAGATTGCTAATAACCTTGATACTTGTCCCATCAACACCTTTCTAAAGTCTTTGTGGATAGCTGTAAGGCTGAAAGTTACTATTCAGATATCACTTTCACATTAATGCAGTCAGGGGGTTAGATGCAGAGCATTCAATGATGTAGTAGTAGTTTTTTCCCCAGAAATTTCTTATCTCTCTGGTGACTTACCTCTCACTGAAGCTTATCCTCCCAAGCGTGATTGTCCACTGCCCAGTACTTAATGGATGGTCGGACTTTAGGCTTCCACTCTATTGGCCGAGGAGGGATTGCTCCTTGGCCCAGTAAGCTACTCGCATTTACTAATACGTGTTTTTCTTTGAGCTCTTCGAAGTCCTCGGATACGGCCCACAACCCAATATCCTTATTTGGGCCCTTCATTCCTACAATAGATTTATGTAAATTGTACTTGGGTGCTCATCTACCTATTAAAATTAATTTCATTATTCATGAGTGTAAATTTGAAATAAATAAATCCTTACAGATAAATAAAAAATAATGAATATGTTATTGTTTTATGGATTCTTTTACCGTAAAACTATCACTTGGTAAACACATGAATGGTTTTTTATTTTTAATATTGGTCTTAAACAGTATGGGTGATGCTGATGCACCTCCTTGGTGTTAATTTTGTTTCCCTTGAAATTAAATCAAGGCTCCACAACTAGTTCGAATGGGTGAAGCTGGTGCACCTTCTTTACCAACAAAATGGTGTTATCTAATTTCACATACCTTGGCAAACTAATTCTTATCTGATTTTGAGGAAAAGTTAGATGTGTGGTCATTTGGAAAGATAAATGCTGTCCCTGTGTAGCACTATGTGTGCCACTCCATTTCCATTTCCATTTTCCACTAACTTTACAAACTTTTAATCCTCCCATCCAAAAGGAAAAATTAAATTATAAAAGAAAAGCACAGCTCGTTAGCAAAGCAAATACTATTCATCAATCACACCTTGCAATAGTGCAGGAAAGTGCTTGGTGTTAATATAGAAAAGCACAGCTCGTTGGCTAAAAGTATGAAAAGGATGTGAGAAAAAATTGGCCACCGAAAGAAACAAACAAAAAAATGAAAAAAAAAATCAACAACACAATCGCACAGAAAGGTAAGCACAGAAAGTGTAACACTAAGTTTGTGACATCAATTTTTATGGGGCCATATCGCATTATTGTAGGAATAGATTAGATGGGTAGTGTGTAGAAAGTAGAATAATAAAGCAAAGCATGTGAAGTGTGAAAGGTTAGTTGCACACTTGAACAAGTGGGGGGATGTGCTCCGAGTCCCGACCGTTTTCAATCAAAATATTAACAGAATGGTTGACAATGCTTTTCAGAATGAGGCATTAAATTGCGCCCATGAGTCATAATTGATGATTTATATGATGTTTGTCTGAATAAAAGTGTTTTGGCATGCATCATGGAAGTTTCAATATCGAAACCTTTGAGATTTTTAATGCTCGTCTAATCATCACAAGGAATTAGAGGATTTCCAGGACTCCTATATTTTGAGTGCACAAGGAATTGGAGATTCTACATTCTACTATCATTGAAACAAGAAAAACCTCCCCCCCCCCCCCCCCCCCAACTATTCAAAGAGAGAGCTCTAGTCATGAAGAACTCAGGCCTTACAAATTCTAGGCTAGTGCGGAATAGCACCTCTTTTAGAATAGCACCTCAAGTAATTTTAATACTTAAATGTATTGTGAAGTCAATGCGATGGTGCATAATAGAGTAAGAACTTGAAATTAGACTACACCATAATCAAATTGGAATAACAGTTCTTGTAGTGTCAATATCTGTGATTCGAACCTCACTTTTTCCTTTCCCTATTATCTACCTATTAAAAAATTAAAAAAAATTAAAAAAAAAGGGTTGTTGCCTTGTTGGATTAGAAAAAGAACATTTGGGATCATCTCCAACTGAGTTTAAGAATGGAGACCAATCAAATTCCAAAAACAACAAGCTTATCAGTATAATAATCAGATCAGGCAGTTTAATTTTAGAGAACTAGAATTGTCTTCTGGGGCTTCATTGAGGATGAGGTCCTGAGGTTGTTATGGATTGTTCATAGCACTTACCTTTTGCCAATTTTGGAGCAGTCCAATCCCTCCCAAATTCCCAATTCATAGCAATTCCCCTAATTCTCTAGTTGCTTGTTGACACGTATGAGTCATTTTTCACGTGAAACATAAAATTAAAAACGTCATCATTCACGTCTCAATATTAAAATGAGACTAAGAAATTGTTTTTTTGGAACAATCTCATTGCATGCCGTCATAGATGGTTGTCTTTTGTGTACTATTTTTTTTTTCTATTTTCTATTGCACATAACATAGACTGCTAAAGGTATCACTTTGACAACCTTTATTGGCAATTGAATGTTGAAAATTACTCTCCTTTAAAAGTAAAACAAAAACATATCACCACGATATAAAGAAGAGAAAGGCTTAAATATATAATTTATTAGAGAGACAGAGAGAGAGAAAGAGAGAGGTTTGTACAATAACAAGCATAGATCTGACCAGTAAAAAAAAAAAACTACCACAACACCTGAAATATTACAGTTCCTTCATTTCTCAACTTAAAATCTGATCTACCAAAAAAGTTGAAATTTCTTCAGAATTGCCTTTTTAAAAAAATAATAAAAGACAAATATCAAATATGGATAGAGGTCATGGCTCTTGAGCACAGAATCCTGAAAGCTTGATGATGAACCTTATCTGTGAGCAGTGACCAGCGTTTCAATGAATCTTAGACCATCAAACCTCGGCGCAAATTTTTCAGTCGAAGATGACCTTAGATGTGAAGAGCTTGCTTGATTTTTGCTCAATTCAGCCTCCTGAAAAATCATAACATCAATTAAAAAAGTTAGCCTTGAAAGTTGAAATTAGGATTAGAAAAAAACAGAGACAGAAAGAAAACGTTAACACCAAAATTAATCAATTACCAAATCTTCGAAAACTTAAAGAGAGAGAGGGAGAGACATGAATTGAAAAAAGGAGAAAGCTAGAAGAAAGGAAGAAAGGAAATAAAAAATTTGGGACTTTTAGGCTATGGCCTTTTCAAATTGGTTTCTTGAAATACAAGTCAAAAATTATTTTCTAGGAAACCAAACAGGGTAGAACACCAAAAAGAAGGGTGAAAAAAGCAAAATTGGAGAAACCCAATTGAAAAATGAATGAGAAAGATAAAAAGGAAAACAACCCAGAAACAAATTTAAGGTTAATTACCTGTTGAGTAGTATTACAGACAGAGCTTGGGGAAGAAGCAGAGATGGTAGCAGAAGCTGCGGCAACTGAGGCAGCAAAGAATCCTGGTTTCTTCATTTTTTTTTTTTTTTTTTTTTGGCTTGGAGATGGAATAGTAAACTCTAGTTCTGTAGAGAAGAGTCTGATTGGAAGAGAAAGTGAGAGAGAATAAGTTGGGAAGTTGAAGTGTTTTTTTTTTTTGCTGGTTGAAGTTGAAGGTCGTTGACAGCACATAAAGATATATATAGAGAGAGATATAAATGGTCAGTAGTGGTTCATATTCACAGTATTACGCGGCAACTATCCTTGCCATTTCTTTCTCCAATGAAAATACGATTATGGCCCTTAAGATTCTCCTTTGGAAATATTGTGTTTACCAAAGTGCCATCTTGTGTAGTGAAAGACATTTTCAACATTTTCCTTTGTACTCTAATTATATAGATTTTTTGAGGCTCCAAATCGCAAAGGGATAATTATTTATTAAAATATCTGAGCAATTTAACAACAAAAAAAGGTGCTACAAATTGTATAAGTTTTTTTGGAAGCTAAATTGTATAATTATTTGACTTGAATAGTTAATAGTTTTAGCTTCTTCTTCTTCTTCTTCTTCTTCTTCTTTTTTTTTTTTTTGTCGTGATACTTTTATCAATATATTGATCTTTGCTTAAGTGATTTTATTTTATTTTCTTTTCTTTTTAAATGGTAAAAAGAAGGCTTCAAATAAAAATAAATCAAATGGGTTAATTTAGTAATTAGGTGAATTTCCTTCTAGATTCTGACATAATTCCAAAGGGACAATTTGGTGATAGTGGAAAATTGGAAATTACTTTATTGGTCATGTCAGTCTACGTGGATGTTGATATTTTAGAGGCTAACTATTTTAGCAGTTAGTCGGTTCTGAGAGGCTGATCTTTTCAAGTAGATAGTCAATTTTCTTCTGGCACGTGTATGGACATGATGGTACCACGCAATCAATACCAATTTCACAAGCACCACCTTCCAATATGTATCAATCATCATGAAGTGGCTGAGCAGGAGAGATACAACACCACCTTCCAATATGTATATATAATTACAATTTTAATTTTGACTTATTTTCATTTCAATATTTTTATGTTTTATTTTAGTCCTCTTTAACTTAAATATTTTTTAAAATTTAATCATTTTTTTCTTGCTTTGTCAAATCTTGTGGTTAGTTTTAGTATTATTCATTTTTTGTAACAATGTTGGTTTCGTGAACTTTTTTTTTGGAAAGAGTTTTAATCTTTAGCGTCCAATATGTATCAATCATCAATAGAATGGCTGAGTAGGAGAGATACAACACCACCTTCCAATATGTATATATAATTACATTTTTAATTTTGACTTATTTTCATTTCAAAATTTTTATTTTTTAAATTAGTCCTCTTTAACTTAAATATTTTTTTTTAAATATAATCATTTTTTTCTTGCTTTGTCAAATCTTGTGGTTAGTTTTAGTATTATTCATTTTTTGTAACAATGTTGGTTTGGTGAACTTTTTTTTGGAAAGAGTTTCAATCTTTGGCGTCCAATATGTATCAATCATCAATGGAGTGGTTGAGTAGAAGAGATACAACACCACCTTCCAATATGTATATATAATTACATTTTTAATTTTGACTTATTTTCATTTCAATATTTTTATGTTTTATTTTAGTCCTCTTTAACTTAAATATTTTTTAAAATTTAATCATTTTTTTCTTGCTTTGTCAAATCATGTGGTTAGTTTTAGTATTATTCATTTTTTGTAACAATGTTGGTTTGGCGAACTTTTTTTGGAAAGAGTTTCAATCTTTGGCGTCCAATATGTATCAATCATCAATAGAGTGGCTGAGTAGGAGAGATACAGCACCACCTTCCAATATGTATATATAATTACACTTTTAATTTTGACTTATTTTCATTTCAATATTTTTATGTTTTATTTTAGTCCTCTTTAACTTAAATATTTTTTCAAATTTAATCATTTTTTCTTGCTTTGTCAAATCTTGTGGTTAGTTTTAGTATTATTCATTTTTTGTAACAATGTTCGTTTGGTGAACTTTTTTTTGGAAAGAGAGTTTCAATCTTTGACGTCCACTCCTAATGATAGCTCTTTATCATCAGATCAAGACACCAATCAGTTTTTGGTGTAGGCGGTAATTGAACCTCAAATCTCTTGTTCAATCATCAGAGACTTTACCAGTTGAGCTAGTTGGAACCCACTGATTTGGTGAACTTAACGATGCATATTGAATGTAAGGACCGTATTAAAAATAAATTGAATTAAAGGAAAAATAAAATTTCAAAAATAGAATTGAAAACATGTCAAGCTTAGAGGGTATAATTTATAATTTAAGATAAAATAAATGATGTTAACCTCATGAACAAGTTATGCATCCTTGAAAACTTCTTTTATTTTTGGATTTGATTAAATAAATTGTTAGATGTGCGTAGTAGGATTTGAAAGAGTATCAGACCAAGATACAAGAGACAATACCGTGAATCAAAAAAAAAAAAAAAAAGAAGAGACATTACCAATAACTCTAAGAGAAAAGTAAAGTATAAATTCTAATACATAATTGAATATATTCCTTAGATGTCTTTTTTTTTTTTGTGCATCACAGTGTCCCTTCATAAGATATGATATAATAGATTAATATAATCATTAATCAACATCTTATAATGTTGCCTTTTGAGATTGGAAGGGTTACTTGTCATCTAAGAAAAATAATTCTATAAAAATTGGTAAACTTACATAGGATGGCTTAATTACATAATGGTTTTCTACTCTTTTCTCAAAAGAATATTACACTAATGCCAATTTAACATATAAAAATGAATTTAATTATGTTAAAAGTAGAATTGTGCTTATTAACCTTTCAAATTTTTCATAAAATAAATGAGTGACTCTTCAAAACACGAATGGAAAACATAAGCGAAATTAAATATGTATTTAATAATTTAATGTACAATTAGGAGTTATATCATTTTACTAAGTGTCTGTTTGGCAAAGATTATTTTCGCCAACTTATTTTACTATTTAGCTTATTTTTGCTATTATTAATGAGTCTCACTGAACTTTTTGGTACTATTCATAGATCTCGCTGTACTATTTCAGCTAACTGATCTTACATTTATCACAGTATTTTTAGCAAAAAAATTTTAGTTTTAGTAGAATAAACGGATCCCAAATGAACACTGAAAGTGTTAAAAAAAGTTGAATATTGCAATAAAACCCATAAATAATATCAAAAAGTGCAATAAAACTCATAAATAGTAACAAAAATAAGTTAAAATTACAAATAAGCTAAAAAATTCTACTCATTCCAAATCCTAAGTATATTTATTTATTTAAAAACAAATCTTAAAAAAAAATTAAATCAACTCATGAAGGGCATAAATGTGATTTAGTAGGTGTAGTTAGGTTAGTTGGGTAGCGGCATGAAACAAGGTTATGGTTATTCTGAACTCTGACGTAAGAGATGCCAACTTTATTATCAACCACCCATTTATATTAGCAAAACTTTAAACTAGCAATATTTTATTACTATTATTAAAGTTAATTATGTGGACTTGGGGACAGTTATCATAGTTGAACAGGGTGTGAGTCCGAAACCACCACACAAAAACAAAGAGATGACTTTCTGTAACAGCAACAACAACAACAACAAATGACTAGAAGTGAAGTGAAATGAAATGACAAACCAAACTTCCCAAGGTAGAGAAGAAGAAGCGTGATGAGGTTGTCATTGTTTCTTACTTTATTTCACTTTCTGACAATATTCTCTGCTGACATTTGAATCTTATATAGTTCTTCTCCTATCGATCCTCCTGCTCCAATAATTCGTTGAACTTGTTGGAGGGTCAATTATTGTGGGATTGGGAGCTACATTAAATGACTTTCATTAATGGGAATATGGGATGGTTTTGAACCCTGGCTTATATTGTAAGAAGGCAGGAAGTATGTTCTTAATTGGAGAGATATAAATTAGAGTCATGCTATCTTATAGATAATAATTAATAATTTATTTTAGAAAAAATTTAACACTACTTTTATGAAAAATAAAAAAGTTGTCAAAATATTAATTACTTTTTTTTTACCATAAAAACTTTCCTTAAATGGATTGTTAACTATTACCCTTAGGACATCCATTAGTATTTCCTTATAGATTATGACACTCGTATTAATGCTCCGTATAATAGAAAAAATGATTATGTTTTAGCTAATTAAATCTAAAATTCATTTATATCATATTATGCAAAATTGTGTAAAAAAAATACAAGATTATTGTAATAATCATGTAAATTTACACTGACACTATTTATTTTGTATTTATTTTTTTATTCCTTTTTACATAGTTCGAGAATGAATGAAAAAAATTGAATTGCAGTTATTAGGTGTGAATAAAGAGAAATAATTTTAAAACATCAAGAAAATCAATATTTTAATGAAATATAGTGTATAATAAATAATTTGACGTATGATGTTTTGAAATATGAGTAGGTATATTTGAAAAGATATGTTCTTATGCTAAAATAAAAAAATTTGTATATTATTAATATGTGCATCAAAGTGAGATGGTTCAAAAACGAATTTACGGTTTAAACTTTAAATACAATGAAAAGCTGGAGAATTCTTTTGCTAAGTATATAGGATAAGTTATAGATGTAACTCCCAAGCCCACCTCAAAGCACCTCAAAACTAAGGTTTATTTATAAATTTGTGAACACAAAACAGAGAAAAAGGAAGGGTTTATTTATCTTATTGAAGTAGCAACCTTCAAAAAAATTGCCAAGTCAATTTGTAAAATTAATATAAAAAACTAAAATGATCAATTATGATCCATATAATTAACCCTGCGGTTTTTCTTTATTTTAGTTTTCCCAAGTGATTTGAAAGAGAGAAGTGAACGAGGCTCGTTCATTAACTTTTTCAAATATGAAATGATATAATGCATGAATCTTCTCGTGATTATAAAACTCAAGCAATCAAAGAAAGAGGGAATCTTTCATATGATTGCTCATTAAGGATAGATCCATCCTATACTCGAGCATTTTTATCTTTTTTCTAACCGTGAAAATATGACTCGTGATTTGACAAAATCTTGGAAGGATCTCTCTTTCAGAGAAAAGAAAATAATTTCTACCACATCTTTTTGGTCAAACGCCGCATAAAGCAAGCACCCCGCACCCATATTGATATTGTGGCAATGGCAGAGGAGAGGACCTCATAAACACAATGTCATTGGGCATTTAAGAATTCTCAATTCAATTGGTATATCACTATATTGGTATGCTTGTGTTTATTCTATTGGCACATAAGAGGATTGTTATCTCAGAAATTCAATATTGTAGCAGCATTCATGCGGAGCATCATTAATTTATTTATTGGTAGATACTAGATAGTGAAGACATGTTTTCAGCAATTAGAGTGACGTAAATCTAAATCATTTTAACATGGAAGAAGATGCTCTTCATTTGAAACAAACTCTCTCTACTTTATTCTTTCTTTTTTTTTAATCATGTTGAAAATTCAGTTAAATTATTAAAGAATAAATTGCAATATACATCCTTAAATTGCAATATACCGAATACAAAGTACGTTGACCTACTTAAGGAGCTCAAAATGACATAATTTTGAATAGAAAAAATTACGTAGTTTTGATTTTATATGTCAATTTACAAACAAATCTGCAACAAATATGGATGGAAGGACTTCAGTCTAAACACTAGATAATATTAATGGTATGAATCTAAAAATTTTATTTCAGGAGGCAAAATCAAAATTACCTTAAAACTTATAAAAACCCACATAACACGTGGATAATGTATGCAAAATGCAAATACTATATAGGCATACCAATACAAGTCACCAAGTACAAACCACACGTCCCCACCCCTAGAAACAAAGAGAAAAACCCATTTATTAAATAATCAAAATGGAACATGAAAAACAGGTCAGTAATAATGTCAAATCATATAATGGAAATCCCCCGGGGATGGCATTTTTAATGGGGGAAGAGGTATACCAGGAAAGATGGGGTCGCATGCTGCATGTCGTGCTGGCAAGAGGAAACTCCAAGCACTGGTAGTGAACTCTTGACTATTGTATGCAACAAGTGATAAGCCACCACGATCCTACTGATTACATCACAAAAGTTTCATAAGAAGTTTATCCATTGGCCTCCTGCAAATAACCCGGCCACCCAAATTTTTTAAAAAAAGGAAAAAAACAAAGATGCTAATGCAGGCAATGATGATGAAGGGACCAGCACATGAATATTTAACATAAAAAAAATTTAGGAAAAGCAGAAACTAGCATTGGGTAAGAGAGTAAACGAAATTATTCACACCAAATGTAGTGTTTACGAGGTGAATGAAATCCTGACTTGGTAAACCAAACAATGAAAAATTAATATAAAAATAAGTTCATCAAAAGCTTTGTTGCGTTAAGCTTATAATAACATGTTGCAGCTAATCTTCTTTAGTTATCCAATTGACAAGTTTAAATCATGCAAAGTTATCGTGCACTATTTTGTCTTTGTTCCCTTTGCGTGACATGCTTGGACTCGAAGCAGAAAAGTTGGACCTGATCTTCGTTATGAGCACAAACAAGCAGAAAAGTTGGACCTGATTCCTTCCTCTTTCAATTTTAAAAAGTAAAATTCTGTTTGTTTTTTAGTATGGTGCACATCTTCTTATCAATAATTTAATGTCGTTGCTTTTCCATGCGTTTGTTTTATAAAAAAAAATCGTATCTTTCTTCTAAGTCAATACGCATGCTCCTTGGCCATCTCAGATTCTCAATAGCCAATACACATGCAATGTTTTGTTTAGGATATCTGAAACCAATCAAGCTTCAAACAGGACAAGAAATAAGTCCTAGAGTCTAGCATAATACGAGTAACTGTTGTTCTTTTATTTATACTATCCAAATTTAAATTATGTTATTGAAATATTTCATTGAGTTTACTTATGATTTTATATTTTGGCACAGTGCTAATTACATTCCAAATTTTCATCTCCCCTCTTTTTCTCTCTCTATCTTTTTGGAAAGTTACGCATACACTTGATAGGTCCCGAATACACAACCTCGCCTCACTTTCCATCCTTTTATATATTATGAAGGGAATGAAATTTCATTTGAGCTAGAGTTCATCAGCACAAATTTTCATTCTTCCCAAACTGCACTTCTTTCTTCTCAATAAGTGAAAGAATATAGCAGATTAGAAACATCATAATGAGCGTCAATTACATGATAAAAGATGTATGGTGAAATCATTTACCCTAACATCATGGCCTAAGATTTTATGTATAAGCAACTGTCATGATCTACAAGTTGAAAGGGAAGGGCCCTGCATCTGCAGCAGATGAAATGAAGTTTGAACTTTCAAGAATATGAAAAACATAGGAACTGGGAGAAAGAAAATTGATTGTGGCAGCTAGAAAATATACAACACAAAACACTTGTGATCACAAATCATCTGGTACTGATTGTCACCAGAGAAAGGAAACCTAGTCCTGACTCATATTCTCCCAATGTCAATATATCAGACTTGCCTGTATGGAGTCTACATCTGGAATTAAGCAAAAACTAGGAAGAATGAAGACTATTTAGAGCATAAATCCCTGACCAGAGTAATAGATGTGCACATGAGCTCTAGCTCAAATGGCACCTCCCCTCTAAAAAGTGCAATGCGGATGGCGAGGTCATGGGTTCAAGCCCACTAGGTGCATGAATAACTTACCAATAATTTCAATATATATATATACACACACACACACACACGAGGCAATGATGAGCTTCTAGAATTCAGTAGATACAAGGGTTTCAGTTTTAACTTTTAAGTCAAACAATTCTAATGAATTTTTTCCATCAGAACTTATCTATGGTGCCTGAGAGTTCACTTATAGAACTGAATGAGTCTTGAAAATAATTGTTTCAAAGAAACTTAAAGTAAATCAAATGGCTTTTCCCTGAAATTTTGCTATGCTATCGATAGTAATTTAAGCAAATGAAAGAGAAAGGAGTGTTAATCTACCATGAGAACCATGAAGCCAGAGGGCACAACACACAACAGATCAACGATACTGAAAATCAAAGGTAGACAGAATCAATATGTTTCCAAAATGATAACCCTCATTTAATTCGTTCATAGTATCCACCCTACATATGATTCCTCTAGGGGAAGAAAGATAACCTTTTGGAATAGGTAATGGGTCAAGTACCTGAAATTGCAAAAATGTACATCTCTATAATGCATTTTTGGGAGCAAAATGGCATAAGGAGCATAATTGGTACTTACGTTACACTTTTATTCATACACATACAGTATGTTGCATAGGGCTTAACTCATCCTTTTTCTTAGTTGAATCTTCACTATATGAAAACAGGATTTAGCTTGTCATAATCAAGGTGAAAACTGTGTCAGAAGTGGAGTTTGCAGGAGGTAGTACTATCAAATAAATAAGTATTTAGAAGATACTTCAGCATCAATGAGGCCAAAGATTTTTTTTATTTTTAGTTTTTATAAATAACAAAAGTTCATTAATCAAAATACCCAGGTACACTGGAAGTGTACATGGATAAGAGTACATCAAGCTCGTAAATTACAATGATCAAGCATATCTAAAAGATTAGAACACGAAAAAGAATTAAAAACAGAACTCCAATCAAGCAAAGAGTAGAGGAGGAAAGATTTATTCCTGAGAATCGACTGTTCCTTTCCCTCTAAGCATCTAGCATTCCTTTGTTGCCAAATACACCATAAACACAATGTGGGACAGCCCTCCACAAGTCTATTTTATGATGTCTACCAAAAGGGCCTGGCCAAGCTGTAAATAAATCCGTAACACTTTGTGGCATAACCCAAATCACACCAAAATGGGCCCACACCATAGACCATAGCTTGAAAGCAATGAGAGAATGAAGAAGAAGATGATTTACCAATTCCCCACTCCTTTTACAGATATAACATCAATTCATGACAGGGACACCCTTATTCCATGATCTACCAAGAGTCAAAATCTTACCTAAAGCGGCAGTCCATGAGAAGAAAGCAGCTCTAGGAGGAATCTTTGAGCGCCACACAGGTTTCCAAGGAAAAGAGTGTCAAGGGTCGAGAAGAGGACAGCTGGAAATCTACCGGAGGAACAAACTTGAGATTTACCATATCATTAAGGTCCTCTATCCCCTTGATGCTCTGAAGAAAATTTTATAGTTTGAGACAACCAAATAGACTTGCCAGTTGCCACTCAGATATTTGTCTTTTATCATACCCAACAGCATCCCACTTGTCAATGACAAGTTGTCATTGGTTTTCATAAGATCAACATCAGACTACATACTAGCTCTTAATCTGTTCAAGCACCATGCATGGATGTGGTGTGGAAATCTTAGTCTTTACAACAAGATATCTGAAGCAATGGCTAAGCTAAAGTCTAGTTGTGGACCAAATTTTTAAAACAAAAGCAACACTTAAAAACATATTTTTCAAATTGCTCTCCATTGCTACACAAAGGTCCTGTAATTGTGTACAAGGTGAATCGGAACATACTTTAAGCTGTCCTTTTCTTTATTTGTTGTTGCCTTATCAGGTAAGAGATAGCTAAAGCACAATTCAGATTAATGAAGCTTTATCAAAGCCTACTTGATACATCTTTAATCATAACTACCAGGATTCATGTATATATGCGAAATTCTCACTGTTCAGCTCAATCTAGGGCCAAATACTTCTTTCATTTCAGATATTCATGGCTTTTTAAAAATATATATTAACAAGGGGTGCAAAACTCTTTGAGCACCTAACTAATCTGCTGACATACATAGTCCCCTGTCTCACACACAGTACCCAATTACAGGGATAAATCCCCAGGGATACTCCCAAAGAGTTGCTTGGATTCTAGTTAGGAAAGTCAAACTCAATACTCCATTTGAGAGATCATGAGTTCAAGGAACAGCTAGACCAATCCCTACAAGAGTCATGGCTTTATCTACTGCCTCAAACTCAATGCCATCAAATTCTCACAATCATCACACAACCATTTTGACTTCAAGTGTTGGTTTTGCCTAGAAGATCCAGTTTAGCCACATTTTCACGCAAGGAACCTCCTACATGATGCACTTCATGATCATATATAACAGGCAAGTCAAAAATAAAATTCTTTCTCTACAATACAGTTATAGCATCTTCCCCATGAAGATCCACAGAGTAAAAATAGCAAGCCAAAATAACAGAGTTCTTTCTTATTCAAACAAAAACAACATGCATTGCAACAAACAATGACGCAATCACAGAAACGAAAAAACATCATTAAGTACCTTTTTGTCAAGAAGATTTAATTGAATCAACAAACCCACTACTCAGCAATCTCTCCACATACTTCCCCAATATATCCACCTCCAAATTCACCTTCTGCCCAACATTCTTTAAAGGAATCACCACCTTCTCCTGAGTATAAGCTACCAACATGAAATTAAAGCAATCCTCATCATCAAACACATCCACAACTGTCAAACTAGTCCCATCCACAGCAATAAACCCTTTGGGCACTATATATTTCAACAACTCCTTCCCAGTCTTTACCTTTATCCACAAGGAATCCCCCTCAGGCTCCTTTGACACTATCTCCCCAGTCCCATCCACATGCCCCTGCACAAAATGGCCCCCCATTCGGCTCGTGGGTTGCACCGCCCGCTCCAAATTCACGAGGGAGCCTGGCCCGAGCTCGATCAACGAGGTCTTCCGCAGTGTCTCCGGCGCTAAACCGACAGTGAATTCGGACAATTGGGTATCGAATTCAGCGACCGTTAAGCAGGTACCATTAACAGCAATGCTGTCACCGAGATTTACTCCTTCCAGAACGGTCTTTGCGGCTATTCTCATGTCGAATCCGCCATCTTCGGCGATACCCAGTTGCTTAATCTCGCCCACTTCTTCAACTATGCCGGTGAAGAGGCAACAGATGTGGGATTCGAATCGAGTTCTGAAATGGGTTTTGGGGTTTTTTTGGATTGGGAGGAAGAGAGAGAGAGTGGAGGGTTTGGAAATGGGGTTGAATTTGAGGTGGGGTTTGGGTGAGAAAGTAGGGGGAATGAGAATTGTGGTTTTTGGAAATGTGGGTTTTGGGATTTTGGAGAATGATGTGAGAGAGAAACAAGAAATAGCCATTGAGGAGGTGGAAAATTAGGGAAGAGAGAAGAAGAAGAAGACGAGCAAAACTCTGAACCTCGGCGCACAGATAGTCAACCTTAACCAGTGTCGGAGCCACAGCCACTGTGTTCAGATGGATTCATTGTAAGAAAAATAAATATAATAATAATAAAGACAACAACAACGAAAAATACTAGTGCATTGGAGATTTTAAATTTTTATTTTAAAGTAATACTTGGTCATTTTAGAGGATTTTTTTTTTTTTTTCATTTAACATTATTTTTTAAATATTTTAGTTAGTTGTCAGGGTTAATACCCATTTTTGTGACACAATTTTTTATAAGTCCAATTCATATATTATGTTTTATTTTATTCTTTTAAGTATGGCCTAAGCTCATGCGACTTATTGGAAAAATTGAGGAAGTGTGATTTTGAGGGTATAGGTCAGTTCCTTTCAAACCTTTTGCATGAGCCCAACCCATGCGTACTACCAAGTGGGTAAGGGACATTGGTAGCACTTCGGCTCAGGGAGGAGGTCTTGTACCCAAAATTTCCACCTCAAAAGAGCTTTTATGTTCTAGGTGACTGTGCCCCTAATTTTAGCCCAGCTCCCTTTCCACACCAAAACACAGCTAACTCTAAGAAAAATGTTGAACATCCTAGCTCACTTAGCCACCCAAAATGTAGTTTTCCAAGGTCTACAAAGACTAGAGATAGTAGCCATGAAGAGGAAACAACTTTGTTTCCAAAATCATGTAAAAAGCAACCAAACATTTCCCTACGCATAAAACATAATACACCAAGTCATAGAAATAGCATCTGAAAGGTCCAAGGCCTTCCTCCCAACTAAAAAACTGCTCACAAGCATCCCTTAAAACTTGATATAAATATTGATCACTAGCCCACAAGAAAAGCAACCACGTTTTACCCACATACTTGAAACTTCAAAGCCAAAGCTCATTCAGCTAGTCAATAATCTCACAATTCCGAAACTTGGGGGTAGAAATATGGGTACAGGGGACCTTCCCTCTCTTCCTCACAACCACTCTCAGTTTCCTCTTCTCGGTGACTGTAGGTCGAAGTTTCAAACCTGTTGAACCACGTTTTCCCTATAGAACAAAAACTTGAGAGCAAAAACCCACTGAGTCAAGAAACATTCTCACAATTCTGAACCTTAGGGATGAAAATATGGGTACAAGGGAACCTTCTCTCTCTTCCTCACAACCTCTCTCAATTTCCTCTTCTCGATGACTGTGGGTTGAAGTTTCAGACTTATTATGTTTTTATGTTTTTTCTGCACTTTTGTTATTAGCATTTTGATTCTCTCTTATCAAAGCACCATTAGCTTTTTGTTTATTATACATTTGGAATTTTAGGCTTGATTCTCCACAATAAACACTTCTAAAGAACCCAAGGGGAGATTTGGGCTAATATCACATTTTTGGCCCTTGTCAGAAAAACGTCCTCGACATTTTGGTGACTTCACTGAGGAGTCAAGCAGCTAAAACAAGAGAAATCATGTATCCAAAGACGCAAAACCAACAAAAATATGGTGTTTCTCACACCAACTTGTTGTTCCAACAAAAACCATATGATACTTTGCCGCGCAAGAAGAGCATAGTGAAGTTAAGCTGAAATAAGTTCTATCCTTAGCTCATTGAGCTGTTGGAGATGCTCCAAATCATGTGACGAAATCGCTCCAACCTCCGGAAGCCACCTAAGAAGTGAGAGATTGAAGAAGAATCAAGGGGAATTTTTTTTTTCTCCCACTCATCTATATTATTTTTTTTAGCTATCATTCCTATGGATGAATCATCCTATATCTCTTGCTTTACATGATATTTGTGAAAAAATTTGTTGTAGCTTGAAAATGCAAAAATGGTGAGCCACAAGTCCAACTACAAAGGGAATGACGACTCCGACTAATAATCAACAATGCAAAGCTCTAAACATCAATTTCAAACCAAAAACCCAACGACAACAGCTAAAAGCTCATCCTTAACATCTTCTCAACACATGTGTCCTTTATTGTTGAGTTGTATTGTTGCTGAGTTAGCGCCGAGCATATGGGGGCTGTTGCGGGTGATTGACTCATTTTGGGACAAGTATAGTTGACGTTGTGTGCAGCCCTTCAGAGTTGAATATTTTTTGCGTCACCGCTAAATGAAGTCTTTACCAAATAGCTAAAGGCCATAGCTAAATGGCCCACTGCTAGTTGCTAGATATTCGACACACCAAGTCTTCAAGTAGCAACATTTCATAAACCAAGTCTTGAAGTCATGCAAGCGATATGCTATTGTCAAAGCACACTTAAACTAAGACTTTCAAGCTTTCTCTTTACTAATTCATCTTTTTTATATATCGCTTAAACCATTTCAATCCTTCAAGTTCTATATCAAAATATTTTCTACAAGTTATTTGTGCTAATGCTTACCCATGATTATCGTTTACTAATATAAATCATAACTACACTAAGGGACAAGGCGAAAACCTTCTCGAAGCATCCAACAAAGAAGGAAAGCCGGACTTGATTTCCTCTCGTCAAAGTCGTGACACGTTCACTCACTCTAAGCCATGACAAGCTCACACATCCAAAATCATGGTCGATCGGCACACGCTAAGCCATGGCATGTTCATATATCTCAAGTCGTGACAAGCGCATGCATTCAAAGCCAAGCCAACGCTTTAATTATTCTTGAATTCAAGATTATGCTTGAAGGGGGAAGCACCAATGTTGCCATCCTCAAGAAAATTTTTCTTGTCACTCAACTCTTGCAAGGAGAATTCCTAAGTAAGCCTAATGGTAGGAGGCTCGGCACACACCTTTGAAGAATGTTTTGCTAAACCTCGCTCTAGATATTGATGTCAAATAGCTCAAAAGCTTGAAAATGCAAAAACGGTGAGCCGTAAGTCCAACTGTGAAGGGAAGGAAGGCTCCGTCCAATAATCAACAAAGCGAAGTTCTAAACTTCCATTTCAACCCAAGAACTCCTCATGCGCTGAGCATATGGGAGCTGCGGGTGATTGACTCATTTTGGCGCAACAATAATTGTTGTTGAGTGCGACCTTTTGGAGCTGAATATTTTTGGTGTCACCGCTAAATGAAGTCTTCACCAAATAGCTAAATGCCATATCTAAATGGCCCACGGCAAGGAGTTAGATATTTCGTACATAAAGCCTTGAGGTAGTGACATACCATATATCAAGTCTTAAAGTAGCGACATTTCATTAGCCAAGTTTTGAAGTCATCCGAGCAATATACTATCGTCAAAGCACGCTTAAGCTAAGACTCTCAAGCACTCTCTTTGCTAATTCATTTTTTTATACATATCGTTTAAACCATTTTAATCCTTTAAATTTTTAATCAAAATATTTTCTATAAGTCATATACGCTACTTTGCTTAGCTATGACTATCGTTTACTAATATAAATCACATTTGCACTTAGGGTGAAACGGAAACCTTCTCGGAGCACCCAATGACAAAGGAAATCCGAACTCAATTCCCTCTCACCGAAGCCGTGACACGCTCATGCACGCTAAGCTATGACGAGCTCACGCATCCAAAATCATGGTCGATCCGCGTGCGCCAAGCCATGGCATGTTCATATATCTCAAGTCATGACAAACGCATGCATTCCAAGCCATGCCAACGCCTTAGTCATTCTTGAATTCAAGATTATGCTTAAAGAGGGAAGCGTTAATGTTGTCATCCTCAAGAAAATTGCTCTTGGCACGCACCTTTGAAGAATGCTTTGCTAGAGCGCGCTCTAAACATTGATGTCAAACAGCTCAAAAATCGCAAGTCGGTTGCTAAAAATCCATTCTAAAGATTTTCTCGTGGAATCTTAGTACAATGTGGAAACTTGGAATAAGCGGCATAGAGGCTAACGATAGAAATTTGTTGTGCTAGGAATGAAGCAACCCTATATTGACATCTCCGATGCTTAACCGATCATCATACCAAAATTAGAAGCCAAGTTGACAAAGTATAAAGTCATTGTCTACAGCACAACATATTTTCGGCAAAGAAAAATCATGTTCTGCCCTCTATATAGCAAATGCAAGAACCCCAATTTTCAGAAGTTATCTTCGAGTAGTATTGAGAATACTAAGGGAGGAAGAAAGGTCACCAAATAACTCTTGGTGAAGGCATACCATTGGTTTGACATTACCAAATTCACTAAAAGTCGCAGCACTTCCAAATGCACTCCAAGCTTATACACACACAACTTATAAGCATTCGAGACATGAGCGCCTCATAGCCTTTTATACTTGGGGGCTTGATCTCATCAGACCTATCCATCCACCCTTGAATGGGTACATTCAAGTCTTTGCCGCACTAAGTAATCACTAAGTGGATGGAAGAAATTCTACTCAAAGAAAAGTAATGGGAGTGGCCATAACCAACTCCATCAAAGAGCATATCATTTCTCGCTTTGGCATCTCGAACAAGATCATAAGCAACAACAATAAATCCTACTCATACTAATTTTTGGAGGCAAGCCCTATGAAACATTAGGAAACCGACGAACTATCATATTATCCAAGCATAGTGAGACCACTACATGTAAAGGTGCAATGCCTTCAATAAGTTAGGGAAAGCCAATACTTTCTCTAAATGGAAAACCTCGCAAAGCAATGAGAAAGCCTACAAATTACTCTTACGGCAAAACCTCTACATGCGAGGGTAAATTTTAAATAAATAAATAAATAAATAAATAAATAAAACTCTCAATAAGGTAGGGAAAGCCAAACACATACTCTCTCAGTGGAAAGCCCTATCAAATGGTTGGGAAGCTAATGGGAGATTTCATTGTAGCAAGACCCCTACTTACAAGAATGCAACACCCTTAACAAGTTAGGGAAAACCACCACTATCTTAACGGCAAGCCTTACAAAATAGTAAGGAAGCCAACATAATATCTTATAATTCAAGCACGATGATCCACTACATGTGAGGACATAACCATCCCTTGAGAATATGGAAAAGTCAACACAACGGATCACTACCTCATTGCCACATGGTAATTAGCTATACGCGAGAATAAAACTCCTCCTCAAGAAAATGGAAAAATTGTGCATTCTATAAGTCACTATATGCAAGAATGTGATATTTTCAAAAGGTAATAGCAATAAAAGCTTTATTCATGCTGCTATCTGTGAGAACGCAATCAACCTCTATGAAACGATGACAAACAAGTGCACCATAAGTCGTAATGCACGAAAACGCAACCCATATGTGGGGGCTTCTTGAAACTAACAAAGTAGCGACCTAATATATGTCGAGTTTAAGTTGGCTACCAAGCAGTGAGCCAAGTTTCAATATATATGAGTTGTTGTATGTGAAAGCAAATTTTCTCATCAAAAGATCGCTACAAAAAGAAAATGGCGCACAAACAGCAAGACGTACGCTTAGCCAAAACCTGTTCGCAAAGGCATAAGAACCAAGCAACATGTCTACTAACTTGCCCAAGCAAAGGCAAAGCCATATTCACAAGCTACCCAATTCAAGCACAAGTCATTCTCAAGAAACTAGTGTATATAATCTATCAAAATTATGCTACTCAATCACAAGGTGCACATGACATTTCCAAGCAAGCTCTCCTCAACATACTCAAATGCTTAGAGCCATACATGGGCTGTTTTCACAACAAAAACGTGCTCATAGCCTATCAACGAAAGGTACAAAGTCATTCTCAAGGTATAAATTACAAACCATATACATCATTGAGGTACAAATCAATTTTTCGTTCCAAAATACAAAATTTACATCCAAATGTCATATATGTTTACTCTGTACAAAATGCAAATTGTGTCTACTAACCATGATAGTACAAACTCAAAGTGGCACCAATACAACTA
Organism: Castanea sativa; assembly: GCF_040712315.1. Taxonomy (NCBI): domain Eukaryota; kingdom Viridiplantae; phylum Streptophyta; class Magnoliopsida; order Fagales; family Fagaceae; genus Castanea; species Castanea sativa. Next base: position 36,897,390 of record NC_134018.1, read on the forward strand.
GATAGGAGCTGCTCTATACATAAGTGGGTTGTCCACAAGGGTGAAATACAAGAGAAATTGTCTCCAAGGCAGCAGCCCATATTACACACTTCAACTAGTTCGAAATTTCAAAGCTTAGGGCTCAATACAAGACAATCGGATATAAAAAATAAAAATAAAAATAAAAAAGCAAGAAAGGAGGCGAAGGAAAAAGTTGAAGCAATGTTGTACTTGTAATCCCCATCCAACATCACCATCTTTGGGACATTGGCTTGTAGTCGCTCTCTTCTTTACTTCAACGCCGCAAGTGAGAGACAAACCAAAATGGTTCAAAGTTACTAACGGCTGCCATGGTATCATCTATTGTAGTTTTACGTTGCTGCTTGCAATGGCTTCAACCTCAGAAATGATAGATTGGCAATGGAATTGGCCTCAGGAATGAAAGTGCCAACAACGACATCACAATTGTCTATGCCAAAGTCATTTTACAAGAAACCATGCTACAACACACTCAACAATCTCTATTGGCATGAAAAGGGGTTGACAGCGAGTTTTAACTTGCCACAACAAACTTTAACTTGCTAGAGAAATTGCAGCTTCATTCTGAAACAAACGGAATTGTTGCCTGTGCACCGACAATTGCATAGAAGGAATAGTGGTTGTAACATTGCCACAAACATAAGCATCTCATACTAGATGGACAGTACCATGATTAAACAATAGACGCTTTGTGAAGTCACCAATCTCGACACCGACACTCTAGCAACAAAGCTATGGAACATGTTCTTTACTCAATGGTCTCAACACTTGATGATTTACAATTATCAAGCGGCCAAACAAGTAATGATAATACTTTAAGCATGAAATTTCTTGCATATGAGTAAATGCCTATACTTCTCCAACACTCGACAACCTTCTTCGGCCTTAAAGATGTCACGTCTTAATGCATACTGCTTGGAGCTAGGAAAGGGAAAGACGCTAAGAGCGCCCCTCCTATATATAATCATTGGCAACTTTGGCTTCAACACTGCACAATCAATAACACCTTTCAGTGTCTTAATGTTACTGCCCATCCCAATGGTCTCAACCAACTATTTCCTCATCATTACAACAAGCACAATGCAACAACTTGTGGCCATATCTTTTGCTTGCATTTGTCACAAGGACGCGATACAAGGGACTACCATGCCCACATAGTGGCTATGCCTTATCTCTATACTACATTGGCAAGTGATATCTTCGCTCCATTCCACCTCAAATATACTATCCCAAGGCAGGCAGCAATATCACTCATCACTCATGGTTGCGAATTCGTTAAAACTAATCTTGGCAAACACAATCTCACCAAATTTACCAACAATCAAGCAACTCAAATATTGAAGCATCCTGGTGATCTAATTTGTATAGAGGTTCAAGATGGTTTCTCATTCATCATCATTTTCCCCTATGTGCCCAAGTCAAAATTGCAGTCAGTTATCAACTCATTCTACTTCCAACACAATGGCCAACTCAAAGCCAAGCATAGCCGCATTGCAAACTAAGTTCCATGCCTTGCAACTATCAGAATCAATGGAAATTGGCTTCAACATGAGCATTTGGCTTCAATTAAAAAAAAAGGCTTAACCTCATGAATCAACGCAATGAGACTATCATTTTTCCAAAGAAAAGGCACTTTACAAATTTAATTGAATAATTTGTTCAACATATCAAAAAGCACAACGAAGAGATAGCCACAATGAACAAATCAACTCACCAAGGTCAGCGATGAATTTACCTTTATTTAATATGCTAAAAGAAAAACGGGTTTAGAAATTTATCGCCAAGATCAGCAGCGTATTCTTACAACGTAACCTTGCTCCTTAGCAAAGAATGTTATTTTCTCTTTGCCGTAGGCACCGCTCCACCACCATTGGTACCAACGAGCTCATGGCCATGGGTAGCGGGTTGCCGCGAACTTTCTTTGGTCATCGTCAGCAAAGTTTCCTTGCTTCATATTATTGGGTTCCCTCTCTTCTTCAGCAACAACACTTTGTCCCTCCCAAACCCCGACATTTTGAATGGTGGATGGTGCTGAGCTCTTCAAATTTATGCTCTCCACCAAAAAAGATCTCCTCCATTTCACTGGCATCATCTCAAATGGGGGTTAAAGTAAATATTCACAACTCTTGAAGAAAATAACAAAGAATAGAAGAAAATATGAAAGTTGTATTGCAAGGGAAGCAAAGTGGTGTGAATCAAAAAAAGAAAAGAAAAAGGGGCCTACTGAAGCAAAGTGGTGTGAAGGCCACTAAAAATGAGAAGAAAAGAGACGAGGAAGAAGCAAACGATGTGTTGGCTAAAATCCTAAATGAAAAAAAAGTTACCTGATGCAAAACTAAAGCAAGTAAGTGGCGTGAAAGTCCAAGGCTTTAATAGAAGAAATGCTAAAGCCACCTATGTGGTATGAAAGTCAAAGGATACAAAGGAGGAAAGCCAAAGTCACCAAGTTGTCAAGGAAGTGAAAGTTCCTATGGTAAATGCTAAAGTTACCATTGCAAGTATGAAAAGAAAGACTAAGTAAAAAATATTCTAAAGCTACACGTGGACATAAAAATCCAAGAGCTAGGCCTGGTTGTTGATCCACTGAAGCCGACGGAAATTGGTCTGACCGCACCGATCCGCCCCCCTAGGGCTCCGTCGAAGGTTTCCGGCACTGTGGTCGGCGGTATCTCTTTAGTACCGATGTCAGACCGGTGCGGCCATCGGCGCCGAGATTTGCACACCACCGAGAACCGAACTGCACCGAGTATTTGTAACATATATATATATATATATATATATATATATATATATATATATACATATATATATATATATATATATATATAATTTTGTTTTTTTTTAATATATGGCGTGCTCTTGAGCACATCGTGCTCTCAATTTCTCAATCACACCGTGCTCAAACTCTCAGTTTTTTTTTTTTTTTTTTGGATGAGGACTCTCAAGTCTCACCCGCGTGTGAAGTCAAACTCGCCAACACGCCGTGCTCAAACTCTTTTTTTTTTTTAGATGAGGACTCTCAAGTCTCAAGTATCACCCACGTGCAAAGTCAAAAAAAGTAACGTTAGCGTGTGTCTATCCTCAAGCTTGAATTTTCTCAATTAGGTCTTGTCTAAGTTGTCTTGCATTTTAAAAAAAAAAACAATGGCGTATGTGGTTAGTGTTTAAGTCACTGCGTAAGATTTTTTTTTCTTGATTACTCTTAGCCACACACATACCCACTACCCGGTACAGACTGAGTTGTCTAACACTCTAACTTCTCTCTTTCTTTCTTTTTTACACTTTTGCTCTCAGGCTCAACTCACTCAATCACTCAGCTCAATGCCTCAGTCACCTACATTTTCTTTAAATAGTAAATTTTCCCTCTCAATCTCAGATTCTCAAGCTCTCATCCAACCATTTTTCTCTAATCTTTTACCCTCAACCACATAAATTTTTTTCCATACCCTAATTCCGCCAAGCAAACAGTAGTTTTTCCCTCTCAAATTCTCAATTTTAGGCTCCCAGTCCCACCTATGACCTAACTTTCTACTCTTTAAGAACACAAGCTCTCAGTCTCACACTCTTAAGACCCGTCTCCGATTCTCAGTCTCTCTCTCACAAAGAAAGACTTTCCTCTCAAGGTCTCACAGAATTCCTAATCCTTAAGTCAGTCAGTCTCCTTCCCATCTCCGTTCTCCACCATGGTTCTGCCACTATGTAGTTCTGTCTTTGGTAACCCTAACCTCTAATTTTTTTTTTGGTTTTATTTTGAGTTCACTGAATGTTTCTTGTTAATGTTTTTTTTTTTTTTGGTTATTTTCTTGTAATTTCAGGGGTAATTTAAGAGATTCAGCTTCAGCCTTGTGAAGGACTAAATCTCAAAGGCTCAAAAAGTTCCTGTGTATCTTCTCATACTATTTATATATATATATATATATATATATATATATATATATATATATATATATATATATATATATATTTTAGTTCACTAATGTTTGATTATATTTTTTTATGCTATTTGATTTTGTTTTTCAGTTCACCATGTTGTGTCAAACTTTCATGTTTGTGTTTGATTTTGCTTTTAGGTTTTTTTTTTTTAAGGTTCACTCATGTTATTTGCTGTTTGATTTTGTTTCTAGGGTTCAAAGATTGTAAACTTATTTGTTGATCATCATTTTGATTGATTATACTGTTATGATTTTAGTTTATTATATCATTATATTAATTGATTATACTGTTGTGATTTTAGTTTATTATATCATGCTATTATGGTTTTAGTTGATTATCTTGTTGTTGTGATTTTAGCACTGAATAAGCTACGTGTATGGTTTTTATTTACTAATATGTTATTAAAATTAGTTTGTGACTGTGTGTTGTAGTTAAAGGTTGCTTGCTTAATTTATTTGTTGTTGCTTCCTTAATTACTATGTATATGTGATTGTTATTTATATTGATGTAATTAGATCATGGCTGTTCGCGCTTCTTGTTCTACCCGTCCTACTGAGCCTACTCCTAGTCCATAGACTGAGGCTAATCAATCAAACACACATTCTTTCATTCCACCATCAGATGTTGCACCCCCTCAAACACAAACAGAAACTTAACAAGCTACTATTAATGGTGGTAAAAAGCCTTCTAAAATATGGGATCATTTCTCTAAGACAGAAGGTGGGTTGTGACCCACTTTACCCTAAGTCACAATGCAACTATTGCCAAAGGCGTTATAATTGTCACCCAAAAAGAAATGGAACCTTTGTCAAGTGGTCCCATATAAAATCTAGTTGTAAAAAGTACCCTTATAGACGTGATAAAGGCCAAACCACTTTGAGTTACCAAAGTAAAAAAAGGGGGAGGGAGATGGTGTTAATGAGCTAATGTTGAGGAAGTTTAGTATGAAAAGACTAAGGATGGCCTTGGCTAGGATGATTATAGTTGATGAACTACCTTTTAGGTTTGTTGAGCATGGTGGGTTCATTGATTTTATGGTAGAGGTAGAGCCTAGGTTTGAAATTTCCTCTCGTGTTACTGTTGCAAGGGATTGTCTTAGACTTTACATTAGGGAGAAGGAGAGTTTGAGAAGGGTTTTAAAGGCTGGTCAAAGAGTGTGTTTGACAACTGATACTTGGACTTCAATCCAAACCTTAATTACCTTTGTTTGACTGCACATTATATTGATATTGATTGGGTTTATCATAAAAAGAATTTAAATTTCTGCCTAGTACCTGATTATAAAGGTGAGACCATTGGTAGGGTGGTTGAGTCTTGTTTGCTTCAATAGGGAATAGATCATATATTTACAATTACCGTTGATAATGCAAACTCAAATGATTTGGCCATAGAATATCTTAGAAGGAAAACAAAGGATAGGGTGGGTAGCCTCTTGGGTTGTGAGTTCCTTCATATGAGTTTTGGTGCCCATATTTTGAATTTAATTGCGCAAGATGGGCTAAAGGACCTTAATGAGTCAATTGTTAAGGTTCGTTATGTAGTAAGGTATGTGAAATCATCTCCTAATAGATTTGAGAAGTTTAAGGCATGTGTTGAAAAAGAAAAAATTCAAAGCAAAAGTTTGTTATGCCTTGATGTGTCTACTAGGTGGAATTCAACTTACTTGATGTTAGAAAGTGCACAAAAGTTTGTGGCTGCATTTGAAGGGATGGAGGAAGATGATGGGCATTTCCTTCGTTATTTTGAGGATCCATCAAGTGGTCCCTCTTAGTTTTTAGATTGGGAAAATGTAAGACTTTTTACAAAGTTTCTTGGTATGTTCTATGAGGCAACTTTAAGAATTTCAGGTTCCTTGTTTGTGACTACTAATGTGTATTTTCATGAGCTTGTTAGTCTTCAAGACCAGTTAAATCAGTTGTGTAATGGTAGGGGTGATCCTTTGTTAAAGGGTTTGGCACAAAGAATGAAATTGAAATATGATAAGTATTGGGGAAGTGTTGATAGGATGAATCTGATGTTGTTTGTGGCTGTTGTGGTTGATCCTAGATATAAATTGAAGTATGTGAAGTTTTGGTTTAAGCAATGGTATGACAAGGAGAAGGCTGATGAGTTAGGATTGAGAGTTAGGGAAGCTTTGAATAGATTGTATAAGCACTATAGTGGAGTAATGGGGACCCCCTGTAATGCTAGTGCTAGTGGGACTAGTGAGTCTGGTAGCAATGATGTTGCTGCCATGTCCTCCACGTTAAGTGGCTTTAGTAGTGCAGAAGAGAGGATGAAGAGGTACAATAACATATACAAACAACACTTAGCAAATGAGAATAGTGTAAAATGCAAATCTGAATTGGACCGATACTTGTTAGAAGCTAGTGTAGATCTAGAGTAGGAAGGCTTTGATATTCTTGATTGGTGGAGGGTGAATTCTTCAAGATATAGAATCCATTCTTAAGTTGCCCGTGATGTTTTCACAATTTCCGTCTCTACCATTGCATCAAAATATGCATTTAGCACAGGGGGTCGTGTTTTGAATCCTTTCCGTAGCTTATTGTCTCCCAATACTTTTAAAGGTTTGATTTGTACACAAAATTGGTTGAGGTCCAAGGGTTCAACTGAACCAATTGACCTACGAGAGGCAATGGATGAAGTGGAAAACTATGAACTTGAATCGAGTAATGTGTTTTTTCGGCTTTTGTTATTTATAAATGCTCGTATTTTTTTGTTATTTATTTATTTGTGAGTAATTATTTATATACAATTCATTTTGGTTTTTTTTCTTTCCTTTTAGAGCTTGCACCAAAATCCACTATGCGTACAAATTTTGTTCTAGACTGATTTGGAAGGTGGGGTTGTTTTTTGGACTTAGCTACCTAAGGTAACTTATAAATTTTATGTAATCTGCTTATGTTTGTTGGCTGCCGTTTGTAATGATGTTAATTGTCATGTATTGTTTTCTACTTTCTATTTATCATTATTTTTTGGGGATTGACATTGTAGGAATGGAGTTTTTTGTATATGATGATTGGAGTTGGAGTTGGCTGGCTGATTGCTAACATTTTTTGTGGATATTTTGCTGACTTAATCATGGAGAGGACCAAATTAGGTGTGTTTGGGTGCTTGGGTTGCTGCTGGTGGCTTGATGCTTCTGTTGCTGCTATGTCTTTATTTATGTTTACTAGATGCACACATGACAACACAAGCACTAAACACACTTGAAAATTATTAGACTATTAGTCTTAGTAGACTAAACTGCCTCCATTTTTTGTGAAAAATATGTAGTTGTGTAGTGTACCAACTGTATATTCTAGTCTTACATCCATTATGTATATTTGTATAGTGCTTCTCAAGCACTACTTGACTACTTTGTAGTGTTGCACTACCAGTCTACCACTCCTCCTTGGGGCTGTGATACTGCTTATATTTGATGTGATTACTATGATGTTAGAAATATTAATGTTAATGTTGCTAGCTTACTGTCATGCTAGAATTCTCTGGTTTGGGTTGAGACTTGAAACTTTATAATTGTGTGTTTGATTTGGAATGTTGTGACACGTTTAGATTTATTAATATGTGTTAATGTGTTTAATAAACACATGTTTAATTTGACAGGTTGAGATTTAAGTCATATTATAGTTAAGACTTGATACTCTATAATTGAGTATTTGATTTGGAATGTTGTGAGTCTTGTGACAGGTTGAGATTTTGTGTTCGTGTGGTTGAAACTTGATAAAGAAAGTCTCAGTTAAAAAGAAGTCAGTTAAAAAGAAGTTATAATGGGCTCAAAATGCTATTTTTTTAAGGCCCAAAACTTAGAATAGTAACTTTTAAAAGACCAGCCCATTTAACCAAACGAACCGCACTGAACCGCTAAGATTAACCGCACCTTGTGTAGACCGGTTCTAACCTTCCAAAAGTGAGGTGTGGTCAAGCATAGGGTGAAATCGCACCCTATAGGCATGGTGCAAAAAACCTCTTCAAAACCGACCGAACCAACCCGTGTACACCCCTACCAGGAGCAATTCATGTTGGACCTATCACTTGGTTACAACTCGACTTTCTTGGACTAGTGACCACGATATCTCTACAAATGGGCTTCATCAACTAGTATCATCTCAAAAAAAAGGGAGTAGTTAGGAAAAAATTAATTCCCAAATCCGCGACATCTATAAGCAATAGGAAACATCAATTATTCACACACATGCCGCAAGCGCCAATCATGCTCGGGGGGCTAATGTTGATACCCATTTTCATGACACATTTTTTTACAAGCCCAATTTATGTATTATGTTTTATTTTATTCTTTTAAGCATGGCCCAAGCCCATGCGATTTATTGGGGAAATTGAGGAAGTGTGGTTTGGAGGGTATAGGTCAGTTCCTTTCAGACCTTTTGCATGAGCCCAACCTATGCGTGCTACCAAGTGGGCAAGAGACACTGGTAACACCTCAGGCTCATGGAGAAGGTCTTGTACCCAAAATTTCCACCTCAAAAGAGTTTTTATGCTCTGGGTGACTATGCCCATAATTTTCAGCCCAGCTCCATTTTTCACACCAAAACACAGCTAACTCTAAGAAAAAGGCTGAACAGCCTTTTCACTCAGCCACCCAAAATGTAGTTTTCCAAGGCCTGCAAAGACCAAAGACAGTAGCCATGAAGAGGAAACAACTTTGTTTCCAAAATCATGTAAAAAGCAAACAAACATTTCCCTAAGCATAAAATATAATACACCAAGTCATATAAATAGCATTTGAAAGGTCCAAGGCCTTCCTCCCAACTAAAAAACTGGTCACAAGCATCCCCTAAAACTTGATATAAATATTAATCACCAACCCACAAGAGAAGCAACCACGTTTTACCCATATACCTGAAACTTCAGAGCAAAAACCCATTTAGCCAGTCAATAATCTCACAATCCCGAAGCTTGGGAGTGGAAATATGGGTACAGGGGAACCTTCCCTCTCTTCCTCACAACCTCTCTCAATTTCCTCTTCTCAGTGACTGTGGGTCGAAGTTTCAGACCTGTTGAACCATATTTTCCCTATAGAGCTGAAACTTGAGAGAAAAAACCCATTGAGCCAAGAAACATTCTCACAATTCTGAACCTTAGGGGTGGAAATATGGGTACAGGGGAACCTTCCCTCTCTTCCTCACAAACTCTCTCAATTTCTTCTTCTCGATGACTGTGGGTTAAAGTTTCAGACCTGTTATGTTTTTATGCTTTTTCTGCACTTTTGTTATTAGCATTTTGATTCTCTCTTGTCAAAGCACCATTAGCCTTTTGTTCATTATACATTTGGAATTTTGGGCTTGATTCTCCACAATAAACACTTCTAAAGAACCCAAAGGGAGATTTGGGCTAATATCACTTTTTTGGCCCTTGTCGGAAAAACGTCCCCGACATCATGTTTACAAACTATGTAGCAAACTAACATCTCGAGACTCTAAAACTTGAGTTCAAAGGTGAAATTTGAGTTTCTAAAGCTTGAATTGTATATGATGACGATCTGATGTGGAAAAAAAATCTACGTGAAAATTGAGTATTTAAAACTTGATTCCTGTGTGGAACTTGAGTTTTAAAGATTGAGGGTCCGTTTGGTAGAGGAGTTTGAGTAATGTTGTTTGTAGTTTTTTGAAATACGTGTGGGTGAAAAAGTGTATGAAAATGCGTGTAATGTTGTTTAAAAACTGAAAATGTGTGTTTAAGATGCTCTACCAAACGGGTCCTCGATTTCCATAAAGAGGTTTCAAAACACATTAAAACACCAGTACAGAAACGCAAAGAACACCAGAACAGAAACACAAAGGAATAACCAACAAATCAGAAGAAACACAAAGGAACAACAAATCATAAACAAATACACGAACAACAAATCAAAAACACCTACATGAACCCAAATCTCCCTAACCCAGGAGCGACAGAGGCAACGGAGGCAACGAATCGTGTTCTTCTATGGGTTCCCTGGGTTCTTCATCGTGTTCTTCTGTGGGTTCCTTTCTTCATCGTATTCTTTCATCAATTTCTTCAGATCTTCATCGTCTGGTCTTCAATTTCTTCAGAATCTCATATCTTCATCGTGTTCTTCAAATTCTTCTTCTTCTTCTTCTATGAAACTCGAGTCTTTAAGACTCGAGTTCCATGTGGCAAAAATATCTCCATGTCAGCAATCGATCTCGAGGCTTTGAGGCTCAATTTCTTCACTGAACTTGAGCCTCAAAGACTGGAGATGTTATTCTCCAAACTTCTTCCCGATTCTTGCTAACTAACGATATATTGTGGCAATCTCATACTACTCTACAAATTCCCTCCATTTTAGAGCATTGCAAGAGCAAAATTTTATGTTTATTGTAATATAAAAATCTTTTTTTTTTTTGTTTGTGTTTTACACTATTGCTATTCAAAAACATATACATTATATATTCAAATTATCTACTTTATACTTCATTTTATTATTAAAATATCATTTTTTATCATTTTTTTTATTCTCTCTATTTCTTTATGTATATAAGCAAATAATTATTAAAAAATGAATTTGAATGTGAATAGTAATCATGTATATTTATATGGTTAAATGTGTAAAATTAACAATTATGTTATTTTACCCATATTGATGTGATGTGAGTTTTCTTTTAAAAAAAATACTCCTAATTTTTTTTTTAAGCTAATGTATGAGACCTAAGAAATAGTTTTTTTTTAGGGTAAATAGACGACTTTCATTAAAAACTAAGGAGTAGACAATGAGTTTTGAGGACAGTTCCTCTCATAGTACAACCCAATATTGTCATAATATAAAAAGTACAGAAATGTCCACAGTCAGACTATCAATAACAACAAAGTCTTGTTGGATGAATGGCCCTTTCCTAGCTAGAGCATCTGTGCACTTGTTGGCTTCCCAATAACAGTGGCTCATCTTCAATTGGAAAATTGGTTGATGAGGGTCTTACAGTCCATAATAAAAGAGGAATGGTTAAGATTACAATTAGACTCACTAGAAATACAGTCAAGAACAATTTTTGCATCAATATCTATTTTCAATGCCAACATTGACCCAAATCATTTGTAAGCCCTAAGAAATAGTTTGTTATCTCCACTCCTGCTCACTTATCACAACCACATCTTGCTGCAGTGCAAGGCCAAGCTTGGAATTTCCTATCAGTTTTTACCTTTTTAGATTGATTAATTGATTTTCCCCTGACTGGATTGATTTTTTTTTCTTTTATTGGAATGAATTGGATTAAATTTTTTGTCTCAATTATGATGTTTTGGACAATATTGTAGCTAGGGGTGACAATTCGTGTTCGCGTGTCGGGTTCGTATCGTGTCAAGTCATGAGTATTCAACTACATAGGTCAACACTAACCCAACATGTTTATTAAACGGGTCAAGATTCCTCAACCCTAACACGACCCATTTATTAAACGGGTCAGTCGTGTCGACTTGTTTATCAGATTTTATCAAAATGAAAAATAAAAATTAATGAAAAAACAAACAAATAAATATTTTTAATACAAAATTCAGAACTAACGAGTAACTGCATCACAAATAATCATTCAAAATTAAAGCATATCCCAATATCACAAATAATCAATCACAATATGTCAAAGAATATAAATCACAACAACTAATAAGTTCATATACTTAGAGTTTGAAGGGTATATTGGTAAAATATCATTTAATTAAACGAGTCAGACGAGCCAAACGGGTTCTATGTGTTCAACACTAACCCAACCCATTTATTAAACAGGTTAGCCGTGTCAACCTGAATATGACACAAACCCGTTAAGCCTCAACCCATAACTTGCTAATTTCGTGCCGTGTCGTGTCGGGTTCGCGGGTCGTGTCAAATTTTGCCACCCCTAATTGTAGCCTTGATTCTTTTTTCATGATTATTTGGGCTTGATATTTATGAAATTTCCAATTTGTTTATTTGGTTTATCCGGTGTTTGTCAAAATGGCCATGTGTTTAATTATTACTATTTTTTAATATTAAAAAAAAAAAGGAATGAGTAAAAAAAGACTTTTTTTTTTTAAGGAAAAAAAAAAACTTGAACAGAGATAAGCCAAACTTTTTTTTTCCCCATAAAACACTTATTTTCAAACGGACCTAGCTGGTTTGAAGGAAAATTTCTCTAACTCATTACATAGTGAATGATAAAACAATTCACTTGTACTTCACATGACCTATTTAATTAGTCGTATAATTTATTTAAATAATCTGTTTGGATTGTTTTAGGAATTGGCATATAATAGCCTGAAATAAATTTCTTCAAGTTAGTTTGAAGGAAAACATTGTCTTTTTTTTTTTCCTTGGATAGTTAAAACTATAGAAAAATATGTTTCAGATAGGGCATTGATTGAGATGTGGACATGTAATAATTATTTGATACATGTCCAAATCCCAAAATACTGGACCCAAGCCAATTCCTTTTGGATAAATAATTTTAAAATCAGTTTTAAAAACATATATTTAAATAGGTTCTAATTAGTTCAACTAGTAAAATTTTTTATAGCTGGGCAAGCAACATAGGGTTCAATCTCTACCTACCTACAACAAAAACTGATTATAGTGTCTTGGTCTGATGACAATGAGCAATCATTAGGAGTAAATGTCATAGGTTGAAACTCTAAAAAAAATGTATTTTAAAAATGATGAGCCAAAAATTAAGAAATTCTTGAAAGTTATGTTGGAATATATGCACAAATAATCTACTTTTGTGATTTTGTGAACAAGATCAATAAACAATATATGCACAAATCTATATGTGTAAATGTAGAGAAAATAAAGTAAAATTTCCAAACCAAATGAATGCAAAATTGTTGATACAAAACTAATTAAGGATAGTGTTTAACAATATATCCTTAAGATAGATTTTGCCCCTTGTACTATTTATTTTGTGATGCTTTGAGTCTTTCAGAGGTATGCCTTCAAAATACAATCATCAACAACACGCAGAAGAAACATTACAATCTTCATGCACAACAAACAAAAATGTGTGTGTGCCTCTCTCTCTCTAAAGACTCTTATGAATGAATGTGAAAGAAGTTTTTGAAATGAAATGAGGGATGACCATTTATAGACATATTGTTACACACTCACATTAGTTCAGAAAATGTGCAATAACGAATAGACATATTGGAATTAAGTACAGTGCACACAGACAAACATTAAAATAAAAAATGATTAAAATTTGATGGACAAAACCCAACCCACATGGGCCGGCGCTTACGGATCAATTTTTCATTCACACCTTAATGGTTTTTGGCAAGTGTCTATGACGTTAATAAACCATTTTTCCTAACAGTTTAAAGTCACATAAATTATTTGCTAAAAACACTCACAACAAATATTCTAATCTTTTATAATAAAAAAAACTCACAAAAATCTAAATTTGCAATAGTTAACATTTAAGTTGTTCGGATATCCTCTAAAAAAAAGGTTGGGATCTGTTTAGAAATTGAACTTATAGTCTTCTTATATAGCATATTCTAGAAAAAAAAAATTAAAGAGCTTTAAACAAATTTAGTTAAATGATACAGATCTTATATGTTTAAAGTGATCTTATATATTCTTTGATAAAAAAAAAATTTAAAAAAAATTTATGCTTTTGACCATTATCTATAAATTTAAAAGGTTACATTTTACATGACAAAATATATCCTTGAACATAGATAAACATCTTAATTGAATAAATATACATATTTTAATTTCAACAAATTTAAAAAATACTCTAGAATTTAAGTGTCATATTCACAGTGCTCACTGTGTGGGCCTTTTTTGCGAATGTTAGGCTGGGCCGCCTGCCGCTGCACTAGGCCCAAAGATTTCTGGATCAGGGAGTTGGGACCGGTCCAAGAGCAACCCTCCTTGGTCCAGCTTGTGTGCAAACAATGCTTCTGTTAATCAGGCTTTGATCACAGGCCCATAACAGGCAGAACTGTTACACCAACTACGGCAGGCAGATACAATAAGATAATAATAGAAAATTCATTTAGGATTCAGATAATATAAATAGTGGGCTTTGATAAGGAGTGCCCGTTTTACAAAACAGCAACAAAATAGTAAGTATTGAATGAACAACCGCAAGTTTATTAAAAGAAATAAATGTCAGCCTGCCGCGTTAAGTTATGCTGCTAAGTCTAAGTCAACAAGAGGAACCACCTTTTCAATGCGACTAATCTCCACAAAAGGGGAAATTAGCTGCTTTGAAGGGGTGGACCTAAATGACTTGTATTTTACGAGATCTTTCTCCGTTACCAAAGAGCATGGGTTGAAATGGGAAAGGGAAATTGACCCATTCGGTGCATGCCTACCGCTCTGTTCTCTCTATTTTCTTTGCTTCTTCTCTTTATTCCTTAGTTCTTTTCTCTCTTTCTTTTCGTTTTTTACTCTCCTTTCTCTTTCCTCTAATTCTTTCTCTCTCTTTTCTTAGTTTTTTATACTCACTGCCTTTTTTGATTCCAGTGATTATACCCCAGAGGTTGCCGTCCTCCCACCGTGCACAACAAAGGTCCCTTATATAGGGCCAGCCGTAGCGGGCTTTTACCATTTTAGCCCTTAACCGTTTTTTGTCTGGTGTGGGTGTTCTTGCCGACCATTACTGACTGGTCAGTCACCCAACCAGCGCCACTTACCTGCGCTAGCCGTGCTATTCTGCTTCACCAGACAAAGAAAGCTCTTTTGTTTGCTTGCTTGTTGTGACACTCTTACCTGCCACGGTGTAAGTACTCTCCTTCTCTCCGTCCCTCATGGTATGCACCTAGTGGTTCCAACTCAGTTTTGCCTCTTTTGGGTGGTATGTTATCCCAACAGGACATTGTCTCCAAAAGAACTTGAGTAGGAAGCACGAAAATGGGTTTTTTCCCCCTCCCCACCGCCAAACCGTGCCCTCTTACCTCTGACCCATGACCTCACCATTTCCTGTATTGGCTGGATACAGGCTGGTGGTGTCTGGGCCTTGCGCGTGCCTTACCTCCATGCTCATCCAAATTCTACTCGTTGCTCATGTGTCTGCCGCGGTTTGAAGGTCAATCTGTCCAGTCTACCGTTCATCTTTGACTTCTTATAGCGTGGGTCGTTTTCCCTGACTTCTCATTTATGGCTTGCTTCTTTTAGGGGGCTGGGCCTTGCCCAATTGTGGGTTGTTCCGTGCTTTTATTCCCAGCCCTTGTTATTTGTTTCATGCCACACCATTCTGCAATGTCTGCCATGAGGTTTGTTTGACCCAGAGGCGTTGGGCCTTTTCGGGCTTTTCTGCTCTTTCTTTCTCTGAAGGCCCAATAAACTCTTTGGGCTCTTTACTACTTGCGAGCTCCCTCATCCTACCTACTTTCCTTTGGGCATCCTTAGCCCGTTTAGTTTCTTGGGGCATCCTTGGCCCTTTCCAATTCTATGCTTCCCATGGGCTTTTACTAACTCCTTGGGCTTCCTTGGCCCAAGTGCTTCTTACTTCATCCTTGGGGCTCATGGATTATCCATTGCCCCTTATTTTCTTTACTTACTTTACTTTGGGCCTGCCATGACAACCGTGACCCATACTCACTTTTCTACATCCATACAGCCCATGGGTTTGTTATTTCTTTCTTCTGGACCTTCTTAGGCCCATTTATTTTTTCAGTGTCTATTTGCTTGCTTTATGGATCCATGATCTATTATTCCTACCACTTGGGCTTAATGGCATTTTCTATCCTACTCTTTTCAGCCCACGTCTTTGGGCTTTTCTTCCTGCTGGGCTTCTAAAAAAAATGAGCATCTACACTCTCAAAGTTAGGATATTCAAGAATTGATATGTCCTACTTATAAGATGAGAATTCTAATTTTTCCTGTTTCATAAAATTTGATATTGTGGTGGGATATAAGTCTTGAAATTTTATTGTCAAATGAACTATTAAATTTTCATGAATTAACAATTTTAACTAAAAAAGACAACCTTAAAGAAAGTTGGTATGGTTGGTAGAGGTTCCCAGACTTTTGTTTTTATGGTTTGGCTTAAGTCCTTACCTAAAATGTTTGGTGTTACGAGCTTGCAAAGTTGGCTCTAGGCTAGGCTAAGGCCCCATTACAAAAGAGGCACAACCCATTTATAAAAGAAAAATTTTTGTCTCACACTAAGAAAGAAAGAATGTTCACATTTTGTGTGCAGAGTGTGGAAATTCTTGAAGTGAGACAATTATAGTCCTTTATATTTGTAAAAGGAAAAATGTTTTTCTTCAAATTAGTTTGGAACCCTTCAAACTCTCCTTATATCTTATTGGATGTAAAATTTAAAAATCTAATAGTTGAATTGAATGCTCTTATTATATTCTCCATATTTACAAACTTTTACAAAGATCAAAGAGTAATAGCTATGTTATCATTGATATGTTTAAATTTCAAGTTTTTAAGGTAAAAATTATGCATAAAAAATAAGCTCATTGATAGAATAGTAAATAACATCTGATTTAATTGAAATTTGATGTGCATGTTAAAAATAATATATATAACATGTAATCCAACAATTATATTTTCAAAATTAACATTCAATAATAAAAAATAAAGTAATACTATGACCACATAAAATGGCACAACTTGTGCCATAATTCGACCTTGTGGTGAGTTGTGAATGGCAGAGGTGTGTCTCCACATGAACCCACCATTACACCTCATCAATGACAATTAACTTCCACCAAAAACTTAAGGCTTTATTTTTTTAATCCAATAACCTACACAGTACTTTGTCAACATAATGTCCTAGGTATCCCCTTACCGTACAATCTCTCTCACAAAATCAATATTGACTTCCATTTAGTTGGGTGGCTTTTAAGAAGGATGAAAAAAAAAATGGGAAGGAAAAAAAATTGGAAGGAAAAAAAATTTATTGAAGTGTTTGGTTAGATGAATGGGATCAAATTAGTAAAAAAAGTAATTTTAGGACCACATCTTTTACCACTCAATTTTTCACAACTGTCTTACGTGACAAATTGTGATCGACTTCATGTCATTTTTACATAAATCCACTACTATTTTTTTCTATCACTTACAATATAATATATCACATCAAACTGTAGCAAAATTGTGACACGAAAGGGTATGATCCGATATTTTATTTTCCCTAGTGAAAATGCACGTGCTTACAAGTTTTCTCCACCCAAAACAAAGAAAAAGTAGATTCAGGCATATCTAATTCCTCCTTCTTAGCTGCCTAATTCGTAATTACCAACATCAAGAAAGACAATAGAACCCCAAAAATAAAGGTCCACAAAGCAGAAAAATTAGAAAATCTATAACTGGGCGGTAGTGGTGGCAGTTGAGAATTTCAACTAACAAAGAACAAAAAAGTACGAATACAAGTGCACCACCCCTCATCTGTCTTCCTAACACTCTTTAACCCTTTAGGTTTCCCATTCCCAGCAGTAACATTTCATGTTTTATATTAATATGTCATTTCGACCTTAATTCCTTGGAATCCCATTTCCCTTGTGCACCTAATTGAGCTCCAACAATATTGTAGCATCCATGGCCAAAACCAAGAGACTATGCACCCTTCTGTGTAGGCTTATGGCATTAGGTGCCACCGTTTCAGCTGCAATTGTCATGGCTACAAGCCATGAGAAAGCTAACTTCTTTGCAGTTTCTTTCGAGGCAAAGTACAGCCACACGCCTGCCTTCAAGTAAGTGATTTTTCTGAGTCTTTTAATTTTGTGCCAGTGCCACTAAGACTTTTCATTGTGTTCTTCCTTTTATTGGTTACTTAAAGCTTGCCATGTATAGGTACTTTGTGATCGCAAATGCTATTGTCAGTGTTTATGGGGTTTTGGTTCTTTTTCTTCCTTCTGAGAGTTTGCTCTGGCGATTAGTCGTTGCCCTGGACGTGGTAATTGTTTACGAAGCCTTCTCTTGTATATACCTTTGTTTTTACTTTGGTTTGTTTCATATCAGTACAGCATTCAATGTTGAATTGTGGTTCTAATTAAACCATAACAGAAATCCACCAATAAAGATACGTGGCAACTATTGAGGTTTTTGGCAATCCAAATAGGGCTTTGTTTTCTATTTCCATTTGTTAAAATAGTAAAAATAAATGTATTAATCTTAAGAAATAGCATAATGGGTTGAGGATCACGGAGGTCATCAGTTGGAATCTTCCATTTCCAATCTCTTAGGATCATTCATATATATAAAAGAACCCCATAGAGGTAATGTACTTGGGAAATGAAATTGATAATAGCACAAGCCATTATACCAATTATAGCTGATGCGTTTCATTATTTGGACTATAGGTTTTCACCCTGTTGTTGACTTCAAGCATTTCGGCAGCTTTAGCGATTGCTCAAGTGGGGAGGCAAGGAAACTCTTATGCAGGTTGGCTACCCATCTGTGGCCAAGTTCCCAATTATTGTGGTCACGTTAAAGGAGCTCTTATTGCTGGCTTCATTGGAGTCATTCTTTATGCGCTGCTTCTTCTCTACTCCATACACAGTTTCCTTGATCCTCTTCTCTTAAGAAAGAATTAGATAATAATGTTCTAGGCCTTGCTATAAAGGTTTCTTAACAGATTAATCTATCAATGTTCTAGGCCTTCTTCTCCATTTTTACTGGTGTGGCACGGGGATCAAGTCTGGTGACAAATATTATGTTCAAATTTTTTTTTTTTTTTAGAATAAATATTGTGTTAAATGATTGTATGGACTATGGCACACCTTTTTTATAAGTTTCAGCTTTATCTGGACTAATTAATCAACTTTTTAAATTTATCTTTGCATCGCAATCAGAGTTCTTATTAAGGGAGTGCCATAATAAATTGATAATCAGATAAATGAACAATATCATGAGAGCTAAACTTAAATTGGGCTCAAGACAATTTTGTCTTAAGCTTATTCCAGAGGGGTTATAAACTTATAAGTTATAATCATATGCACTGTGACAAGACACATAATTCAATTGATTCACAGAATATGATCCCTAGGGGCATGTAAATGTCATTTCCTGGGGTGGGCTTAAGATTGGGAGTTATACTACTGTTTTTACTTTTTAGGATGGGCTTGTGGCTAACATCTAGGCCTTCATTTACACCTCTCATTCTTCATAAAGTTCTTTGTGGGCTTTGTCCCATATTACTTTTCTTTTTCTTTTTTTTATAGGATTGTCCCATATTATTAAGAATGAAGTTGAATGTTAGCTTTATAAAGTGTCTAAATTACCTTGGATAATACAGTACTCTTTTTAAGGTGGGTTTGGGGGTTAACACCCGCTAGTCTTTTATCTATACTTCTCAACATAAGACAACTGGATTAAGTACCTATCAAGAACATCACAAATTTTATTTCACTGCCTTTGAAAAACAAAATATCAACAATGAGGAAGGGTTCAAGTGACAAGTGTCGAGGTACAAATTTTCATGCCTTAATTTTATTAGCTCATTCGCAAAAATACCCACATAAGCCCATAAGCTATTTTGAGCCCACATAAATATTTCCCACATATTACTCAAATATTCTCCATGTTATTGGGCTCTCACAAATATTCCATATATAAGCCCCATAAATTATCCTAGGCCCTCTCACACATATTACCCACATGTTATCCAACTTGAGTTTTCACAAAAGTACCAATCATATTACTATCAAAATTGGGCCATAAAATTATACTATCTCCACAAAAAAACCCAAAAACATTTACCTTGTGGGAAAATCCAAAAAGTCCAACAAAACCACCTCTAAAGCTCGT
This sequence comes from Castanea sativa, assembly GCF_040712315.1. Classification (NCBI taxonomy): domain Eukaryota; kingdom Viridiplantae; phylum Streptophyta; class Magnoliopsida; order Fagales; family Fagaceae; genus Castanea; species Castanea sativa. The sequence goes on from NC_134018.1 coordinate 36,917,038, forward strand.
TACGATACAGCACCTCTAAAACTCGTTAGGACACGGCACTCTAAAAGCCCATTACGATACGACACCTCTAAAGCTCGTTACGATATGGCACCTCTAAAGCCCGTTGCTACACAGCATTCTTACTAAGTCCGTTGCTACACGGCAATATTTTTACAAAATCCTACAAAGCCCAAATATTATTTTGGTACTATTTCATAAAGCCCAAATACTAATTTGGCACCTATTTTACAAAATCCAAATATTATTTTGGCACTATTTTACAAAGCCCAAATACTAATTTGGCACCTATTTTATAAAACCCAAATGTTATTTTGGCAATACTTTACAAAGCCCAAATCTATTTTGGCAATTATTTATAAAAGCCCAAAATACTATTTTGACAAAAACAATTACATTATGCTCAAAGCCCAAAACTATTCTTCGCAAAATATATACTAAAGTCCATAACTCATGGGAAATATAAATTACACATCTCTCAAAAATATTTCTTTCACAAAATTCATGGGAATTATGTTTATTTCTCCATAATCAATTAACTACAAAAGCCCATGTATATTGCCCATGGCAAAACCATTCATTTTTATAGGGATAGCCAAACCCAAAGAATCTCAACTACAAAGCCCAGCTGAGCCAACCCAACTGAGCCAGCCCAGCTCATATACAAATCCCAGCAACTGAAGCTCACATGAGCTGTCCAGTCAAACTTCAGCACAACTTGATAGCTGAAGCCCATCACCATCAGTTCCAGCATGTACAATCAAATCAAAAGAGGGACACGTGTCCAGCAGGGGTTAAACCCTTCCTTCCCAAGCTGAATTCCATCATTTCTCATGTGACATAAAGCTAAGGTGACATGACAAAAAGCTAGGAAGCTTTAGCCAGCTGTATCTCCTTCCTTCTCTAACCCATTCGGTCAAAGAACAAGGGCAGCCATAACTAGGCCATGAAAGCTTCTGGAACAACATGAAATCAGTTCATTATCATGCCAAAAACATGTACTTTCTGGTTCATGGACCAAGTACATGAACCCAAATGGGGAAACTTAGGGAAATGTGATTTGGAGGGCACCAAAGGAATCTCAGCAGAGTTCCCAGCATATGGCTCCAAGATTGACACCTAGCTTAGGGTGATACAATCTGCCCTAGAGAACTCTGATTCTAGCAGCAGCAAAACTAAGATCATTAGCCTAATACATGCTTTAATCCCATCAGCTAAGGCCAAATCAAAATTTAATGCTAGGCCAGAATCCCAGCTATTATTACCCAAAACAACAAGAACATCCTAAAGCTGAGCTTACTACTCTTGGCCAAAAATCCTAGAAACGATTCTCTAAGGATTTTTCTGAAGATTGAGGAAGATTTAGCAGAGATTATTTGCTAATTACCCCCCTCAAACTCAACCATAAAGGGAACTCTCCACTAATCCTTGGGGGGGGGGGGGACCTATACACACTAAGAGATACACTGATTGAAAGAGTTCTTCCTTAACTTCTCTGCCAAAACCTTCTCTAAGCTCAGGCAAAAGGTCCGAGTTCTTAGTTTCAAGCTTAAAAACCAAGTTCTCCAGCTCCTAGCTCACAAACACTCCTCATACCCCTACTCATAAATACTTATCTGTCCCCAGCAGAAAATCCCAGTAGCTTTACTATACACACTCTCTCTCATTACTCATACTACTTGAAATGTCCCTCATTACTCACTACTTATACTATATTCATGAGCATGTCCTGACACCATAATGATCTTGCTGCGCTAGCGGGGATCTCTTTCTCTCCCTTCATCTCACACTAAGTTTTCCTCATTATTTGTTATAATAGAGCCCATAATATTCACTTACTCATTCACTATTGAAGGTTATGATGTAACTGTCACTATAGAATTTTTCCCTCATATTGTTGTGATAGAAGACTCTTCTCTAGAGTCAATGAATGATGAGTTTGAAAATGTGGATACTTTCCTTAATCTGTGAAATAGCTAACAGCCGGAGGTTTATTCTGTCCTGTCTTATTTTACTGCTGGGCCATTTCCTGCAGAAACATCTTATTGCTGGGCTATTTCTTACAGTATGCTTTTTAATCATGCTGATGTGTCTGCTGTAGGAATTGTTTATGGGCCATTCTTGTTGGTCTCAACCTAAGCCCAAGGCATAAAATAGAGTGAGTTCTTCAGATCTTCACCGATAGCCTTTGGGTTGTACCTCGAGCACATCGTCGAGTTTCGGTTTAAGCCTCCAACCCAACACAAATCTTATTTGTCAAAAGGAAAAACTTTTTCGCCCCCAACAATAGACTAGATAGTAGCATTTTTTGTAGTGTTTCATGTCTACAGTTAAAACTCAATCACCATCCCTTCCCTCACTATCTATCTTCTTCTCTCTTTTTTTAATAACTTTAATAAAAAAATTACTGAAAAGATAACTTCTTTTTGGCTTCTAGTCACACAACAATAAGGATTGGACATCAACATTTTACCAATGTGTTAAGAAGATCATGCCAATATTTTGTCTATCATATTTGGGGGAATGCAGTGGAAAAAGTTCCTAGAAAGAACTATCAAACTCTTCTACAAAGATTTGTGAAAATTTTGGTCAATCACCAAGCCAATCTTCCTTATATATATTTTAGCATAATACAAGATTTACTAGAGTTCATATATATATATATATATATATATATATATATATATATATATATATATGAGAGAAAGTCAAGGCTTATATGAATCACTACATGATATATAAGGGTGTCTATGGATCGATCCGAGTCAGGTTTGTGCTCAACCGGGATTTGACCTGACCACTTCAGGTGGGGGAGAACAGAACCTGCCACTGACTCGTCAAATCAGGCCTCATTGGATGGCGATCGAATATGGTCGAATATGTCGAGATCTCCTTATATTGGCAGAGACAGTAAAAAAAAAGTCTTACTAAATTGAGGCCCAGTAAACGAAATATGGCTGGAATATTGATGTGGATTGCAAAGGAACCTTCAAATGGGTGAAGAACTCGCTAGAAAAAGGGTAGAAGAGAAAATTTTCGAACTAGTTGATTCATCAAGTTTCAAGCCCTCTCACCCGTCACTCAAACCGACTTCGTCGGGTCTACACCTTTCAGAACCATCGTTGATTGACAGGCTCTTCTGATCAATTGAACTTTGAATCAAATGACAGTAGGTCAGTCGATTTCTCGGGTTCGGTTCTCCTTGGATAACCCTAATGATATAAGACAATTAACTACTTGTGTGGCAAAAATAAAACAAACTATTTTCATGAATATAATTAAATAAAAAAAAGAATAACTGGAAAATTTTAAAATTGAAACTTTTCCCTTGGATATTTTCTTTTTTGTTTAAAACACATGAGTATAAAGTTATTCAAAAAAAAAAAAAACCAGAAAATTTGAAAATGAGTCTTATTGGTCTTTTGGGTTTGGGCTTGAATTGAAGGAAAGAAACAAATCACGTTTAGGATTGCATATATGTAATGTTTTAATAAATTAAACGGTTATGTCAGTAAAAAAAAATCATTTCATTGCTCCATTAGGCACATAGTAAATAAAAGTATAAAACTACAAAAAGTTAATTGAGTGACCAATAACGCTCATTTTATATTTTAGGATGCTCAACAGTTACACTTTACGACTAACAGCGTAGGGTGTTTTTTTTTTCCCCTGTATAATAATAAGTATTGAATAGAAGAGAAAATATGTAAGGAAAAAAAGAAAAAATATGAACTATGCGAGGCCCAACCTATCTGGATCCTTCGATACATAAATCCAAGAGATGGGGGGATAAGTCATAAGTGCAAGCCCATTTGGTTAAGTTGTAAACAATCAAGAGCCCACTTTCATCTTCCCTTGTGCATCCCACCGCAAACGAGTATTACCTTTTGTTTGTATTGCTTCATTTTGCAGCCTCTTTAGTCTTTAGTCTTTAGTCTTTAACCCAAGTCAATGAAAAGCTACTCCAACTCCGATTCTCCATGTTCATCATAACATGTCGTCAGTTTTTATGGACTCAGCAAGCTGTTTTGAGCTAAACTCGAATTCATTTTACATCTAAACCTGTTAACATATGGTCCCCAATGCCAATATCTTAATTTAATAACCATTTTACTTCTTTATTGTACATTTCATACAGCCACTCTTTCTTCGACACATGTCACACACGTATTGCACATACATTGCACGTGACCCAATTCCTCATCCGTTAAGCAATCCCTCTCATTATTATTCCCTATTTAAAAACACGCACACACAAATAAAATAACATTAGAATCATAATCAATACAGATATGGAAAGATTATTTAAATCAACAGTCCCCAAAAGAAAATTAAAAAAAAAATGGGGACCATATTCAAAGAGGGTAGTAATTGTTGCATGTTACATTTTTTTTTACAACTTAAAATCTGTTTTTTAAGCTTAAAATTGTGATTTCAAGTCATAATTTTAGTTAAAAAATGAAATATACATGACATCTTGTATGTAATAAACACAATTTTATTTAATGATACTAATATAGTACACAAACACACATCATTTACCACAACTGTCTTATATAGAAAATTATGAATAATAAAATAAAAAATTATAAATTTATATAAAAGTGAGAGATAACTGACCATAATCTGTAAGAATGTGTTGGCCGTAAAGTGTATAAAGTACTGAATCGTTGGAACATAATTAAATACACAAAAGACAAAGGGCATGGCTGCAAAAAGCATGGTCGGTGACTGTCATCCTTATCTGACCCGCAAAGCTAACACAACACACAATCTGTCACCAATCTCTATAAATATAAAACCAGCAACAATATCAACATAACAAAAAAAAAAAACGATTTTCACTTAAACCCTGCAAACCCGTAAAGTAAAATATCCACGAAACTTCTTTTCCAAACAAAAGCTGAGCTAGTCCCACGGAATCTCTCTCTCTCTCTCTCTCTAGAAAAAAAAAAAAAAGTAGAAACCCTAAAGTCTCTCTCTCTCTCTCGATCATTCGATTCTCCGTCGATGGCGTCCGGATCATCGGGCCGGGGCAACCCGGGTTCAAAGGGGTTCGATTTCGGATCCGATGACATTCTCTGCTCCTACGAAGACTACACCAACCAGGACTCTACGAATGGGAACCATGGCGACCCAGTCATCAGCTCCAATTCGGGAAAGGTACTTCACCGTTTGTCTCTAGGGTTTCACTGAAAATTGGTGTTCAATGTAATTTTGTCTGTTTTCTGAGGGCATCTTTGGAATCTGGGTTTGGGAATGTGGATAGGGTTTAGGATTGTGTAGATAATTGGATAAATTTAATTGGGTATTTATTTTATTTTTTTTCCTTGTTTGAATTGTAAAGATTGCATTCTTTTTTCTTTTTTTTTTTGTATTCTATTTATGATTTGTGGATTGTTATAGCTTATAAAACTTGAAAGCTTTGGTTTTTACTTTTTATATATGGAAAGAAATTAAATTTCCAACCCTAGATTTTGTTTTAATTTTATAAAACTTTGCGGCGCAGATCACTTTTATACATGGGTGTGCTTAGTAGTTAGTAACAGCTCAGCTTTCTGGTCTTCTTGGTTTCTCCAAAGATGGGTTTTCATTTTGAGCAAAGACAACATTGTATTATGTTTTGGTTTGGTTTGGTTTGGTTATAGTATATACATTCATATGTGTAAATGAATGTCTGGGTTTGAATGGGTAGCAAGCTCTGCTGAAAAACCCCATTTGAAATTTAGTTATACTATATTTGTGCTGCAACTTTTTTATACTTTGGTAGTTTTTACTGGTTGGGATCTTCAAAGATTTTGCTCACAAGGTTGTAAGAATTTCATTTTGTCTACTTAATTGACTTGGGAAGCTCATTTTGAGTATTTGGTAATTGTTTTAGCTGCTACTTGGTGTTATCATTTGATACTTTTAAGTGACTATAAATGGAGCTTTATTGTATACGCTTACTTACAAGGAGTTGCTTTGTCCCATTTTGGTGCAGGATTTTCAGAAAAGCAGAATCTCAAGATCGGCGATGTTTCCTTCTGTTTATAGCCAGCCAGAGGATTCTTTCGGCCAAGATGTGATTGCAACTGTGGAAAAAAGTATGAAAAAGTATTCTGATAACCTTATGCGCTTTCTTGAGGGAATCAGTTCACGTCTGTCTCAGTTGGAATTATACTGCTACAATCTTGATAAATCAATTGGAGAAATGCGATCGGAGTTAGGTCGTGATCATGGAGAGGCCGATTCAAAACTTAAATCTCTTGAGAAACATCTTCAAGAAGTGAGTCACAATTTTAAATGTTTGTATTTCTGAAGTAGGAGGATATTCTTTAAATTTTTTTTTTTTCCACTATGTGATACGAAATGCAGCACCTTTACACTCACATTGTAGGACCTTTATGATATTATAGGCTTCCTTTGGTTTTCTGAAATTTTCCTGTTTGCAAGCAGTCATCACAATGGTGGGAGTGAGGGGTTGTCAGGTTTCAAAATTAGTAGCATTCAAGAGGATGCATGGTTATTAGAAGTCATTGTATTTGTATAAATACATCTTCTGTATGTATCCAAAATTTAAAAAGATAATACCTGTAACGGGAATGGCACTGATATGGGAGGCTCCTATTAATGACTAGATGAGGGAGAGTCGCTTGAGATGGTTTGGTCATGTTTAGTGATTGTAGTTAATGCACTAGTGAAAGAGTGAGTTGATTCAAATTGAGGGAATAAAGAAAGGTATAGAGGAAGATTAAAAACAACATCAATATAAGTAGTAAAAAAGGACATGTCAATCAAGGAAATAAAGAGTGAATTTTGATAGAATAGAATGGTGGAAAAGAATACATGTGGATGTGGTAGACCCTCACTATTTTGTTGAGAATTCATAGCGGACCCCAAAAATTTGGGTCTTGATTGCTGTTGTTGTTGTTGTTGTTGTTGTTGTTATTGTAATGGCACTGATACAATGAGATATAGATGGATGGTAGCCAGAATATGGCATGGTTAGATTTTTGGGATTTTTCTTCATAAGAAAATAGGAGCTTTAATGTAAATTATGTGATCCTGAGTTCTAGGAGGTTAGAAACTTTCAAAGTTTGAAATTTGTGTGAATGTCAAACTTATATTATTGATCATCTCTTATTTTGCAATTTATAGAATCAATCTTAGTTATATTATGATACAATGATCTATGCCTATTAATGTTTGTCATTTATCTTTTAAACTAAACATTTAATGTAATGTCTATTTAAAATGTTTTACCATGTAATAAATAATTAACACATTTGCTTTATTGACACATGGTTGGATATAAATAGAAGCATCAGATTATTTGTGATCATGGTCTTGTTCTTCTGTACAATTAACAGAAAAATGCTGAATATTTTCTTCCATGTTCTTCTTTAGAAGGTTTTGTAGTGTTGACTAGTCTCATTTTTTCTTTCCTTTCACCCAATGCTTGTTTCTCATTTCAGCATAGTCCCCAGGGTTCCTCATCATAAAAAAAATAAAAATGTTTATTTCTCATGTAATCATCATCATTTTGATTATTATTTACATGTTCCATTTTCATCTGTCGAAAATAATTAAGAACCTCAGGTCTTTCCCTATAATGTCTATTTTACAATACAAGTTTGCCTATGGAAAGTGTAAAGGCCAGTGATATTTATGTTTTTCGGGGTTCAATAAGTGGTTCTCCATGAACATCAACTGGTAAAGTTTCTTGTCATTGGATAAGGAAGGGGTTTGTGTTTGAATCTCACATACACAAAAGAAATCTACTAGTGTCTTGGCCTCATGGTAAAGAACGGCCGTCATGAAGTAGATGCAATATGTTCAAAATTTTATTGAATTTCTAGGGGGGGAAAAAAAAAAAAGCAGTTTGATGATTGCATTATGTTTGTGTTCCTCTGCTTGTGTTTCTTTTGTTTATGACTTGCTGCCAGAAGTGTGTTAATTAACCTTTTTGCCCTCAGAAAGTATTTTAGTTATTATAAATTGTGTTGTATTTTTAATTTAAAATTTGAATAACGTCTGAGTGTGTGGCATGCTTTTCTAATTAATACCCCATGGTTGTCATTGGACACATTAATGGATTTATATCATCAAAATGCGTTCGAAAGTCTTTTGTGACAGCAATTATGCAATTTGGGATTCCATTTCAAATCTACTGTGATAATATCCAAATATTTCAAAGTTTTATTTTCCAGATAAAGTCTGCTGGTGCCATTTTGAGTCTTTTTACATACTCACTATTGAAAAGTATTAAGTCTTTTCTTTTCCAACTTTGACCTGATATGGAGTGGTAGATATTGTATGACTTTTGTGTTTGGGAGGGAAGCACTTTGATTTGCTGTTAATTTGAAGGCTCAAATAAACTCCACTGACATGCTTTACAGTTATCATTTATTGATTACATGCTGTGATCTTCAGTACAAAGCCTTCTGCATGCCATTTGCTGCAAGAGATTAACTTATTTATATTGCCCACTTCAGGTCCACAGGTCTGTACAGATCCTAAGAGACAAGCAAGAACTTGCAGAGACCCAGAAAGAATTAGCCAAGCTTCAGCTTGCGCAAAAAGAGTCATCTTCTTCAAGCCACTCCAGTGAGGAGAAAACTTCATCAGCTGCTGCTGATGCCAAAAAGACTGATAACACATCTGATGCACATAACCAGCAATTAGCTCTTGCCCTGCCACACCAAGTAGTGCCACAGCAACAGCCTGTGGCACCTCCTCCACAAGCACCACCACAGAATCTAACGCAACAACAATCCTATTATCTCCCTCCAACTCAGTTACCAAATCCACCAGCCCAAACCCAACACACACACAGTCAATATCCACCTGATTCTCAGTACCGAACACCCCAACTGCAGGACATGTCTAGGGTGGCACCACAGCCAACACAGTCTCAAATAAATCAGACAGCACCAGTCCAACCATTCCCTCAGTATCAGCAGCAATGGCCGCAGCAATTACCTCAGCCATCGCAACAGCCCGCAATGCAACCCCAGATCAGGCCCCCATCGACAACGGTTTACTCGTCCTACGCACCAACTCAACCAACAAACCCATCACCTCCAGAGACGCTGCCAAACAGCATGCCAATGCAAATGCCATTCCCAGGAATTCCTCAACCCGTTTCCAGCCGTGTTGATGCCATGCCATATGGGTATTCTGGATCTGGTAGAACAGTTCCACAGCAGCCCCCGCCTCAGCAGATGAAGGGCACTTTTGGAGCACAACCAGGTGACGGGTATGCAGTTGCCGGACCCCAGCCTACACTTCCTCCAGGGAGTGGATATATGATGTATGACAGTGAAGGGAGAGCACATCATCCACCTCAACCGCCTCACTACACTCAAGGTGGATATCCTCCAACAAGTGTTGCACTTCAGAATCCACAACCAACAACAGGCCCCAATCTTATGGTCCGGAATCCAAGCCATTCACAATTCTTTCGCAACCATCCCTATAGTGAACTGATTGAGAAATTGGTGAGCATGGGTTTCAGGGGTGACCATGTTGCAAGCGTGATTCAGAGGATGGAGGAGAGTGGGCAGCCTGTTGATTTTAATGCGGTGCTTGACAGGTTGAATGTGCAATCTTCTGGGGGTTCTCAGAGAGGATGGTCAGGGTAAAGAATTTATTCAGTAATTTGAGTTCCATATCAGTGACAATCATGCGTGTTTTATTATGCATTGAATAAAAGGTTGATGTAATGCACGGTGTATTGTATATGTGGTTTGAGAGATACAAAGATGGTGTATATCTGCGACCTCATTCCAATACTTTTGTCTTCTGTTGTTTGATGACACCTCTAGCAGTAGAAAGACTTCCATTAAATGGCTTTTCTTTTCTTTTTTAAAATATATATATATATATATATATATTTCCCTTCTTCGATTGGTAGAAGTCCCAGAATCCATTGCACACAAATAGCTTTTTGAGCTATCCATCTAATTGCCAATCTGCCATTACTCAATGCGTCTCCAGCCAACTACGCTACCATATTGTTTCAAAACCTACTGATAAATCAATTTTAAACCCTAAATCCAAACTCAGCCGTTACTACACATAGTTTTTTTTTTTTTTTTTTTTTTTTGACTTTTTACAATGCAATAAAGCTACATATAGTATCTATGTCTATTATTAGTTGGTTAAAGGGGTATTTCCATGGGTTTGCCTTAGTATTGTGTTCATACCGTCGTATTGAATGATTCAGGTTGGTATTGAACATTCAATTCAGATGATTAGGTTGGTATTGAACATTCAATTCAGATGATTCGGGTTGATATCGTGTTCAAGCTGTCGTATTGAAACAGGAATGTTCGGATGATTCGGTTGGTATCGTGTTCAAGCTGTGGTTGTGGACCTGTGGTATTGAATGATTCGGGTCGATTGATTTCTATTAATAATACAGCTCTAGTTACTGGATTTCTATTCATATAATGAATACCACTCTAGTTGCTGGTTGGGCCGGTTAGATGCTCTATCTTCTTCTTTTTTGAGAAGATGCTCTGTCTTACATAGTCACAATGCCACCAACCTTCTTTGGTGATCATATAATTTTCTTAATCAAGTTTACAGAATTATATTACCCTCTAGCAACCTTTTAATTTTTATTGTACTTATAAAGTTGGAAAGTTTAAGATTGGATTTCAAAAGAAAAGAATTTATACCTATCTTTTTTTGATAGGTAAAAAGTGAAAGGGGTAGGGTTTGAACCACAGATATGAAACACCATAAAAGATGTTATTACCGCTAGAATATCATTAAACCCCTGAATTCATAATTATCTATCCATGTATTGCTGATCATAGAAACTCATTTATTCCATTGTATGCAAAGCCATGCGAACAGTCCTTTTCAAGCCTGATTCTTGGAGTAAAGGACCTAATACATGTAGGGTCTAAAATCAAATGTTTGACATAAAACAATTAAATTTTATATGCACAAGTAGAACCCTGTCCAGAAAAAAAAAATGATGAACGTTACAATTTTTATTTTCCAAATCCAGGATTTAAAGGACTAGTGTTTAGCTTACATGAGATCGCTTCAAAAATGATGCCAATTTTTGTTATTTTTCCTTGAACGAAATTTGAGAAATTAACTACCTTCATTAACACAACAATAAAATCGACCCAAAAAAGAAATTAAAAAAAAAAAGGGTGATGATGATAAGTAATCAATTAAAATGTTTGTTCTTATTTTCTTTGCTGTAAATTGTTTAGTACTGTTGTCTAAATTGGGCCAACTAATAAGCAACCCATTACAAATTTAAAAAAAAAATTCCGTTGCCGGGACTTGAACCCGGGTCTCTCGGGTGAGAGCCGAGTATCCTAACCAACTAGACTACAACGGATTGTTGATTCTAATGTAAAGTATTACTCAATTTGTAACTATTCTTCAACCCCAACATTCTCAAAATCATGAATACTCTCAAATACAGAAGCAAACTAGGGCTAACCTTTGCCAAAATTATCAAACCATTCCAATGTCCAAGTGAGTCCTCTCCTAGCAAGAAGAGACCCACATATTAAATCCAATAAATTCTCTTAATGGAAAGTCCACTCTCATCTGAACTTTGAGAGCAAGACTTTCACTAACTTAAGCGAGGATTTGTTTGGTACTACAGAGTTTATTTTTTGTATACTTTCTCCCTTTATGATTACCTTCCATATACAAACATTTGATTCTCATTTCTTATAATTTATTAGGACCTTGGAAAATTAAAATAGACACATTTGCCTTACTTATATAATAACCATAACAAAAAGTTTGAGGCAAGTTATTTTATACTCAAAATAGGTGGGTTTTGTTGTGTGCCCCTCGTAGTTTGTAGTCCCAATCCTCCATTTGGCTTAGGCTTAATTTCATCCCAACTCAATATAATAATTTGCAACTGCAAGGTGTGGAACAACTCATATATTCTATAGAATAGTTGCTCCTAATTTTCCATTTTATCTTTCAAGGCACACCCCATTTATAACAAAAGATTTACAAACTAACATAGTAATTGCTGTGATAAATTGTTTTTCTTTTAGTCACGCAAAGATGTTCTTTTAAGAATTAAATTTCAGCTGAAGAAGTCAAATATGAATTGCTCTTTCTAAATTATCAAAATATTTTCTTTCAAAAGTGTATCAATAGTTTTTAACTTGGACATACTTAAATTTTAAAAGTTAAAAGTACCATGATTTTAATAAATCAAGAATTCAGCATAGATATATCGAAAACAATAACATTATTTTGAATGGAATCAAATATGAATGAGATTTAAGAATAACAGTTTTTCAATCCACAATCGAATCTCGATAGGTTGAACTAGAAAACTTCCTCAAGTCTGACCCATACACACCATTTACCAATCAAATCAAAACCCACAATTTTAAACTATTCATTATTTAAGTTGGAATCTCATATGTCAACGCATGAGATCGACCGTTTACAAATAGGTAGCACATGAGAGATTTTTCCCCAAATCTTGTGATTATAATGGATTTGTCACTAGACCCAAACCCGAGAAGGAAAACTGTAATATATTCGGGGTAGGTTTCTCCTGGTACATCTGGAGTCTGAACCCAGCAACCAAGAAAAGTTTGAAGTTGATGTTTCCCAACTATAATAATCTCTTCCCAGTACATTGTCCTTCAGGAGTAAAAAAAGGCTAATTACATGGTTTGGACTTTGGACTTTGTTGCTTGGACATGTATAGTTAACGGCCAATAGATCTCACTTTGTATTACAAAAAAGTGTTAAATTAACCTTAGTTGTGGACCCATAGCTTTTTTTAAATCATTGATTAAGCTCCTCAAAAGAAACAACATCGATTAAGTTATTAAAATGGAACAACTTCTATAAAATAAAATTTAAAAAAAAAAGGGAACAATGAATACTACTAGTAATATTGGATGCAATATTCTAGGAGTGCCATTGGGCATCACATGTCATAGCCGCCCAACTAATTATTGCTTAACATTTTATCTCAAACAAAAATATATATATATATATTACTTAACATTGAAACCTTTTTTTTTTTTTTGGATGCAATATTCTAGGAGTGCCATTGGGCATCACATGTCTTAGCCGCCCAACTAATTATTGCTTAACATTTTATCTCAAACAAAAAAAAAATTACTTAACATTGAAACCTTTTTCTTTCTTTTTTTGAGAGAGAGAGAGAGAGAGAGATAAACTTAACATTGAACTTGCACTTGATTAACTTGAACAAAAACATTTTATATGACCGGATTGTAACCTAATATATATGATTAATATGTCAATTTTTGGAAATGAAGTCCTTTGAATTTGATACACAACCATCTCTTTCTCTTGCTTAGTTCTTTATAATAAAGCAAGTTCTTCAAAGTTCAAAGGCCCAAACTGACTCGTTCCTAATGGGACGATTTTCATGGTGTTTTTTAACATGTAAGCAGGATTAAAAATAAAAATAAAAATTATTCCAACATTTTAGAAACAGGCTAATTTAGATTTTTATAATGTGATCGTGGGAGGTAGAATTAGGATGCTCCATGCTCATCATAAGTTGAATTAGGGTTTGAGATTGTCCCATCTCTATTATCTAATATTATTTCCCTTTGAAATGCATTTCCAAATATTTAGAGATATTATGGTCAATGAATAATTTTAAGAGAGTTGAACTATATTAAAAAGTTTTGACTATTGATGATATATAAGAATAAAAAAAAAATTCTCTCACCCTCTCTTTTGGGGTGAATCTTTTCTTCCCTATTATTCCTCTCTTACTTTTTCAAGTTTCATTGTCTCTTTGCCCTTGTTGAGCCATGAATCATGTTTGAGTTTTTCTTCTTAACTAACTCAATATATAAATTTAGAAATAGAAACGCATTCCGTGGTATGCAATGAACTGTCTCAACTGGACATATCAAGATTAAAGAAAGGGAGAAGAGACAGTGAAAGACATGGTTTTAATTGAATTCAATTGGCTTTGGATAAGATATCTCTTTTTGTGTTTTATTGGTCAAATCAACCAGGTATTTGAATTTAATTTTAAGTTTTTTTTTTTTTTTTGAGTTAACTCTATGATTTAGACAAGTTAATATGAAAAATGAATCATACTTTCTCAACGTATTTATAAGTATATATAGCAAGGTTGTCTACAGGTTGTTCCAGGTCGGTTTTGGACTCAACTCGAAACCAACCCACTCAAGTTGGGTGGAAGATGTTGAGAACCACCATCAACAACCAATCACCATAGGTCGAGTCGGATTAGGCATGGGCAGACGATTGGTCAGTTCAGGCGAAACTGATTAAGGAGTGACGGTCGGTGGTGATTTGTAGATCTTTGCCAGATTTGGGTGGAGAAGAGCAAGATGTAGTTGGAACTGAGTGGAGGAGAGCATCAAATCATTGAATCGGAGCTAAGGAAAGCCAAACTTGGCCGGATTTGAGTGGAGGAGGGCCAAATGTGGCCAATTCTAAGCAAATGAGACCTCATCGTCATCAACACTGGGTAGACTTAGCCTTAATTCGAAGGGTTTCTCGATCGGGTTGTGTGGCTTGGGTTTTAGAAGAGGAAACCTGTCACTTGACCTGCTAGAGTCAATTTTTGAGGGTTGAAACCCAACACCCACTGTTGAAGTAGTCATATTTGGTCGCAATGGGTTGGTTCCAATTGGTTTGTTGGGTTGCTTGGACAGCCCTAATAAAGTGAAATGGAAATGATACTCAGTTGTAGTTTCTTTTTCTTCTTTCTTAGAAAAAGTTAGAAAGTACCAAGACTTTAAGATATGTACTTTTTTTATAGAGAGATGTGTGCTTTAATCTATGGGAAAGTGTGTTGCTTCTTATGATTTCCTTCAATGATTTATAAGATTTAGAGAAAATACAACTTAGGTGTATCTATAAATGATAATATAATTTTTAAAGTTTAGTATGCAACATATAACTAAAGCTAACCCATATTTGCCAAGTTGAATCTAGCCAAATTTTCAATTGACTTGTTGCTTTTGGAGGTTGTTGGGTTGGCGGCGATTTAGTTAAAAAAATTTCCCTTTACCTATCAAATCCAACTTGTGCACAATCCTAACCCCAATTAAGGCAATTCAATTAAAAAAAAAAATAGTTAATAATCTAGAACAAGACCTTGTTACCTAGACTCTACAACTTTGTAAATGAATTCATGGTTGCAACCCACAACAATTTCAAAACTCTAAACTTTTCATACATAGACCTCTTCGCAATGACTATTTAGTGTTAGTGACCAGAATCTCTGTCCGACTCCAAGGCACATCTTTGAAGGTTTGATAATGTTGTGAACTCGCTAGGATGTAACACTTTGTGGTCTTCCGCTTTTGATCATGTGTATGGGTGATAAAATAAGCATGAAGTTTCATTAACACACCGATGATAAAGGTTAGGATTTTCTCTTTGAATACTTTCATTTTGAGCTTATGCCTCCTTAACCCTTATTGAAGCCAAGTTAATAACTACTTAAGGAGTTTGAGAGCGCAAACAAACACATGGCTTCAAGATCTTGTTCTTATTATTAGGAGAAGAAGAAGATATTTGATTATTAATTTTTTTGTTCTTTTTTAAAGTATAAAAAATTTCTCGTCTGGTCATGTGAACAAGTCTTTTCCCTTCGATGCTTCTCGGTAAGTAAGGAACTTCGTGATTTCGATTTGGTTTTTGTTTTTTTTTTTTTTTTTTCCTTTTTGGTATGATTTTATCCTTCGTCTTTTTAGGCTTCGTTTGGGAGTTTATAAGATAATAGAATGGAATGATCAAAAGAGAATAGAAAGGAATGGAATGATCATAAGGGAATAGAAAGGAATAAAATAGAATAGAATGTATTTAAGTAAGGGAAAGGAAAGGAAATGAATGGAATGAAATGAAATTAAGTAACCTTGATTGGATGTTTTAAAATAAAGAAATGGAAATGAATGAAAATGAATGGAATGTAAGTAATCTTGTTTGGGAATAACATAGAGGGAATGGAATGAAATCATTTTATGACAATATTACTATTAGACTCCTATTTTAAAATAAAGGGTCGAATATATAGAAGTATTTTGGAAGTTTTAGTGAAAAAATCATTAAATCTAATTTCATTCCTTCCCATTCCTCCCAATTTCGGGAGAATAAAAATTTGAGGTTTTAAGAAAATAGAAAGGAATGAGTGTTCTTTCCTACTCATTTCATTCCCTCCCACTTAAACTCCCAAACAAGAGAATTGACTTTCCATTCTCTTCATTAAAACTCCCAAACCAAGGAAGGGAAGAATATTTTAATATTATTCTTTTCATTCCTTTCTATTTCATTCCATTCACTCCTTCCAAACGAGGCCTAACATCTTTCGTTTTTTTTTTTTTTTTTAAATCTATATTTCTGCATCTTGTTGCAGTCTTTGTTGTCAAATTGTGCTGAATTTTATAACTATCTTGTTATTCTCTTCCATTTTATCCTATCATTGTTTCTGTTGATTCATAACTACCTTTTTTTTTTTTTTTTTAACTCTCTCTGTCAATCTAGTGTATCGGTTGTTACATCTATGTTTTTCCCTTTTTAACTTATAATATATAATTTTCAATTGTCCAATTGTTTATGGAGGAGATTTGCATGATCCCTTCCATTTGGTTGAATCAAGTTTGCGGAACTCTGAGCTGTAATAAGGCTTGTGCAACGACATCACAGTTCTAAGAATGGTTTTTTTTTTTTTTTTTTAATTCCATCTGTAAGTTTGATGCGGCTCGTATAGGCTATTATTAGGCATAAATTGACTAAGTTGTTCGCCTAACATGCTATGTAAACTAAATACTTAATGACATTATATACTCTATATTTTTATTGATTTAATAGATGTTGTACAATCACTATTTAAAATTTATGAAGAAAATTTCAAACATTTTCTATAGAATAATAATTGTATAATAATACTACTAATTTCTTGGTTACCCACCTTTACCTTGTCAATGTTTCTTTTTTCTATTTTGCTGCAAAAAAAAAAAAAAGGTTTTTCTAAAGTGTACTCGTTGATTTCACTTAACGACAATAAGTAATATTACACATGCCATTAAAAACTTAATAAACCTATTATGATGGACACAATATATTGGTTGAACTATCGCTACTCGAACAGCTCAACTTCTAGCAAAGCACCACGTGAACTTCAATGTTAAGCATACAGAGACTCCTGCACCAAACCAGACGTGGTTGCTTGTCAATGTTTCTAGATTAAGCTCGTGCCTCGCACATGTACAAGTCATATTCAGTAAAATCAGGACCGTTACATTCAAATATGTTTAAATCTATACCGTTTACCACGTGGGTAGAAGGAAGACCCACCAACCTGTGGACCAATTGTGCTGAGTGCTGACGTTGAATCTAAAGAGTAAAGATGGTCCCCAATCCCATAAATTCCCATCTGATCTTATCTGTCAGACTCTCTGTATGAAAATTTGAATAGGCAAAACGCCAAGGCGTGACGTGAGAGTTCCTTTCAAGTTGAAGCTTTCAATTTTTTAAATGAGCGCGTTTGACTTGATGCCGTAAAATGAATCTACACGTTAAAGAAATCGGCCTAAAAAGGTCGAATTGCTTTGGTCCATTTGTCATGGTTTGTGAGTGGGGAAGAAAGCCTTTAGGGTTGTGTTAACCGGCACAGTAAGGTGTCTGTTAACAATATATTTTGAGTAATTTTTTTAATTTTTGATAATTTTTCAGTTTTTGGCAATACAATTTTTTTCCTTTTTCTAAGTGAAACACAAAAAAAAAAAAAAAAAACCTTAACAAGAATCAGTGCTTGTTAATATTTTCCTTAAAAAAAAAGAATAATAACATTATTATCTTTCATTTTGAGCAAAATTTAGGTACAGGACTTAAGTGTTATTCCTTAGATTCTTCTCTTAAGATTCTTCTCTTAAGATTCCTCTCTTAAGATTCTGCCATGTGGCTTTTTTCTCATTAATAAAAGTGTATATTTTAAGTTAAGTAGCTACATGACAAAATCTTAAGAAGAAAACCAAACAAACCGCACTTAAGATACTGTGCATAAGTTTGATCCTTTTTTTATTACTATTTTTTTATTAAAGTTACAATTACTTTATTATATATAAAGCAAGAACGTTCTCTTTTGCAGGGACCTAATTAATATTAATAAAATCTTATTGCTCAAATTAATAATAATAATAATAATAATAAAATCTTTGCACCAAAGGTGGACTCAAATCTCTAGAAAGCGATTCAGCAAAATAATAATAATAATAATAATCTCTAGAAAGCGAAGGGTGGTAAAAGTAAAACATTGGAACCTTCTCGTTATTATTCTTGTTTTGCTATTGATGTCACTCTCTTGTTTTAGAAATACTAGCATTTATAGCACTGAGTCCCTTTTTTGGTTAAGAACACAAAATTAATTAGTACCTCTTATTTTTAGATTTCTAAATCAGTGGTAAGGTTGAGAAACCAGTTGAATTTTTGACCCGAATATACTCCTATCTTCTAATACAATTTGAAAAAGAGCAAAAAATTCTTAAATTTGAAGAAAAATGCTACAATCACAAATTATTTTATAACATTTTTACAAACTACTGATATGATCAACCTTTTATTGGTTTTCATCTAAATTTACAATTTATATTACTTTTTTCATTTACTAATAATCACTCACGACATCAACAATTTATAAAAAAAAATTGTAAAATAGTTTGTATCTCTAGCACTATTCAAATCTTAATATCTTTTGAATTGTTCTATTCATTTTCATGCAAGTTTATATTATGAATATTTCTAATTTTGGTTTGGAATTTGATTTCTTTTTTTAATTTTAAAAAAGCAATTTTGAACAAACTAATGCTAATCCTATCCAATTCCTTACCAAGTTACCAGTATCTTGAATTTGATTTTAATGCCAAGAGTATTGTGGCCTAACTAATTAGCACCTCCTAATGTTTCTACATTAATGGAGACATCCCCCTACTTTAGCGATTTATCCAAAAACAAAAATCATTTCAATAACATTTGAGTTAACACATTCAAATGTTACAATCAACTAAGAGTTTTGCAGTTCAATTTTTAGTATTTCTAATGAAAACATCTAAAATTCAAATCTCTCTCACTATTATAATTATTAAATTATCAAAAGGAAAAAAATGTTACAATTAATGGGAAAAGGAGATTCAAACCATGTATATCCTCATAAACAAGACAAGACAATGATACCGAATTACAAGACTTTTGACCCTAGGCTACTACTACAAAGGTTAGGTTATTTTGTAGTGGCACTCTAGTTATGTAATATATTATAAGCTTGTTTTTTTAAAAAAAAAATCCATATATTACTCTCGTGTTCATTTGTTCTAATATGTATTATTGTTTGCTAAAAAAAATGACTCTTGACCTATACTTTTTATTATATTTTTATAGAGTTGACTAATACTTTTCAATTTTATCTTTTGTCTTTTATAACTTTGTTCACAACTTATTCTCGATTACATATTGCATTAGTTTTTTTCAAACCCCATAATTGGGTATAAAATTTTGAATTTCATTGCATTAAGGAGACAGAATGAGTTTATGTTGCCATATAATCAAATACTACATTAACTAGGCAATAGGCACAAACCAATAGTGCACCGAAATCATCAAAAAAGTGAAAACAATAGTTCTCCCTTGTGTGTAGGCGCTAATTATTTGACTTCAATAGTTTATTCTTTTGATAATTTGTTAGTTAGCAATCGCTCTGTTTGTTTCAATAATGATGTTTTCTAGAAAATGAGTCATTTTCTAAAAAGCATTTTCTATAAAACTATCTTATTTTCCAATGTTTGGTAGCAACTTTAAATAAGTTGAAAAACAACCTCTTAACTTCTCTTATTTAACTTGCTGTGAGATAGAGTTGTTTTCTAAAAAAATTTAATGGAAAACAATCTCTAAAAATAAGCCATACTTTTTATATTGACCAAATATAGTTTTCCTTTGACTCATATATTTTTTATGCTACCAAACATTGGAAAATAAGGAAAACTATCCTTATACAAGGTTTTCCATTGAAACAAACGGAACGTATATTTGCTTTTGAATTAGTAGAAGGTGCTAATCAGTTAAGTTACAAGATTTCTAATAATTGACTTCACGAGCTAAAACAATAATAAATCTATGCTATTTATAATAAGATTTCCTTCTTTGGATTGAACATTTTTGTAGTTCAGAAATATCCCTAGATTATACGTTTAACAGGGATAAAACTTAGGAACAACCTAGTAAAAATATATATTCAACTCCACTTAAAATGCCTAAAAAATAAGATACTTTCCTACTAATTCATGTTTTCCAAACAATCTTATCCAAAAAAATTATATATATTAAAAAAAAAAAAAAAAACCTTCTCAGTTCACTTTATGTATTTCCTACAAGATCACATTCCAACTTTAAAAAAAAAAAAAAAAAAAAAAAACTTTATAAAGAGTTACCGGTTTCTTTTATTTAATTTTTGGGTTGTGTCATAATTTAAAAATTGAGATAAATGAAAAATTATGACACTAGACAAAAAAAGAAAAAGAAAAAAAAGAAGCCTTGCATGCGCGATGAGGCTAGTTGTAGTATAAGAATATTATTATAGTACTATTTAACTTATTTAGACATTTAAAACTATCTCATCTATAAAATATTTAGGCTTTGATTGGTAATAATTTTTTTTTTTGGGTGTTTTCAAAGTAGTACGAACTATGAAAACAATTTCCAAAATACCGAAAATAGTAAAATTATATATGGGAGTCCATTTTTACTTTTGAGATATTTATTTATTTATTTATTTTTACAAAAATAATGTGTTGATACTGTAAGTGCACAATTGCACCTGGACCCAAGAACAGTTATGGGCTCAGGCCCAATGAGCCTTAAACAATAAAAATTTGTAGAGAGTGGGCTTGAAACCCAGGTTAGAAGTGAGTGAAGATTAAATGACAAACTAAAGATTGCCAGTATTTGGAAACAGCAAGAAGTAATATGAATAGGTCTCCTCGGACGTAGGCCGAGAGCTGTTCTTATATTATCTCTCTCTCTTTGTCCTTTTTCTTTTTAGGTTACAAAAAGTCCGTCCCCCATTTCTGTTTTAGATCTCTCCTTAAATACTCTTCTTTTTAATACTTTATACACGTGTTGCCCCAACTCCTCCCTTAGCCTAGATATTTCTTTTCTTAGTGCCTTTGAACAGTAACTTTCCCTTCCACTGTTCAAGTGTCACCTCCCCATTAATGCGGCTAGGGTGGTAGGTGCAGGGTCTTTAATGTGGAGGTAGCAGCCTTTACTTTTGACACTTTCCCAACATCGGTGCTTCTAGGACATTCAAGGGTTCACCCCCTTTAACCACTGGTCTTGACCGTGTCATTCACTAACCTGTACCATGAAGTCCCGGGTTCTCTGGTGTTAGTCCAAGGAGAAAAACATCATCGGCTGGATCCTCGGATCCTCGGCGCATGGGCCGACCTAAAGTACCAACAAGCCCTAAACCCAAGAGCAGGTCGGCCTTCCTTAGTAAGCCCCAACGGCCCATATCCCTATTAAGATCTTTTTACCCCCCACAGATACCCTTTTTTTTTTGGGGATAATCATAAGCTTCAAAATTGAAGTGTGAAAATAAAGCTCATGTACCTTTTTTTTTTGGGGGGGGGGGGGGGGGGGGGGGATAATGATAAGCTTCAAAGTTGAAGTGCGATAATTTTTTTTGTTATATATATATATATATATATATATTTTTTTTTTTTTACATTATGTGTAGATACCTTTTTTGTTGGATAATGATAAGCTTCAAAATTGAAGTGTGGAAATACAACTCATGTACCCTTTTTTTTGAAATAATGATAAGTTTCAAATTTGAAGTGTGAGAATTTATTTATAATAAAGATAAACTCCTTCATTTAGAGAGAAGAGTTTGAACAAATCTGTGGAGTCCGTTGTTTCCAGTTTATTTACAACGATACCATTAAAAATATTTTTTTTTTATCTTGAAAATATTTTTTCAGCTATTCTCAAAATTGCATTTTAAAAAGGAAAAATAAGAAAAAAAAATTTTGAAAACTGTTTTTTTTTATTAAAGAATATCAGTCAAACAAAAGATTCAGGTGTGAGACCCACTATTTTTTGGCTTCTAAAACAAAAAAAATTGTATTTAAATCCTATTACTAAACACACCCTTAAATTCTAGATTTGTATATTTTACAATGACGCATAAAGGTGAATTTTTCAATCAAATTGTAAAATAGCATCAAATTAATACATAGTTTAACAGGCATGTTAAGAAAAAAAATGAAGAATGAGAACTTACAACCTAATGGTGAAAATTTTAAAATATTAATTTAGTTAGCAGTTCTAATCTTGTTCAACTTAAAATGGTGCAACTCTATGAGATGTTATACTACTTCATAACTTCTTATTTAAGTAGTATTTTGATGAATAAACTATTAGATTACATTATCTTTTTATACCCTCCATGCTTGCAAAGTAACAAGATACTTAGAGATCAATAGCTTTCTCATCATAAAATTTGTACTTTTTAAAAACTTTGAAATTATACACAAAACATTACTATATGGATTATATACTAAATAATTTATGATTACAATAAATTTGACATGCATATATAAACAATGAAAATATATAATTCAATAATGAGGTTTTAAAAATAGTATTCCAATAAATAAAAGAGAGAGATGTAACATCACAAATAGTTACATCAAATGTAAATTGATCTCAACTCTCTCTCTCTCTCTCTCTCTCTCTCTCTCTCTTAAAACCTCTCCAATGGATTCCTTGCTCTCTATATTATTAACATGAATGTCAAATTTTGTGTTAATCATGGGTTATTTACTATATCACGAAATCCAAAAACTCATAAATATGAATAATTGTTTTTTGATTAATTATTTTTCTTGCATTATTCTAAAATACAAAAAACTTGTGTGGGGGGTAAAATGGTCAAAACACGCATTTGGACCTTGGGCCTGATTTGGTGGTGTGAGCCTGTCCGAGTAGAGCCTTTGAGGTCCACAAGCCAACTCTTACTAGAAAGATTGGTGAGGTTGTCCGAGGAGAGGCATCTCCTCGGCTAAGTCAAATGAAGATCGCATGACACGTCATGATGTTTTGGGAGAGGATTCTAGAAAGCTTATTGGGTAAAGATGTGTTCCACACGGTTATAGAGAGAGGGAACGTATAAGAAATATTAAGGGAAAAAGGCTGCTACCACCGCATTAAAGACCCCGAACCTATCTCTCTGGCCGCATTAATGGGGAAATGACCTCTAAACAGTAAATGTTCAGTCTTCCAACTATTGTTTGAAGACTTCAAGAAGGTGGTGGATGAGACAAGTATCTAATTGGGTGATTTGTGCTACATGTGGAAGATGAAAGGGAGAAGAAGATGGATATAATAGAAAAAACGAGGCAGGAGAAGGGGAGAGAAAAAAAAAAAAAAAAAAAAGAGAGAGAAAGAAAGCACTGTACACCTTATCTCTAATGTTAGTCTATAATTCGAAGAAAGAAAGGCAATACAAACCATCCTCAGCTTATGTCCGAGGAGAATTTCTATTATTCTTATCTATTAGTCACTTAGGTAGTGGTGATCTAGCCCACCTATCTGTTGTCCAATATCCGTAAAGCCTAGGTTCCAAGCCTACACTCTATAAATTTTGTTGTATAAGGCTCTTTGGGCCTGAGTCCATCACTCGTTTGGATCCGGGTACAAATTGTGCACTTACAACTTGAAATTTAAACATTTTAAAGATAAGATAGTTATGCCAAGAGTTTTGTAACTCAATTAGTCAACACATTTTGATATTCCTTAAAAATTTAAATCCCCTTCTTTTTCAATAAAAAAATTTGTGCTGGTATTAAGGTAAATATTAGAAATGAGCTTAGTCAGGTAATGGTCTCTCTATCCCAACGTATTGCCTTGCCGTTTACAGCTATTGAGGTTGAAGCTTTGGCAGCATGACAAGATTTTGAACTGACTACGGAAATGAGTTCTGAAAGGGTTATCTTGGAAGGTGATTCATAGATCCTCATCACATCACTTAAAGAAGACTCTCACTCATTATCCAACTTTGGCCACATTGCAAAAGATATTCGATACCTTGCCTCTCATTTTTCAATGTCAAATTATTCCCATGTTCGTAGGTATTGTAATACTGTATCTCACTTATTTGCGAGACGAGTAATTTCCATTTCTTAATTTTAAGTCTGGATGGAAGATATACCACTAGACATCACTATTGTTTTTCAAGTTGATTTATCAGCCTTTGTTAATGAAAGTCATTGTCTTTCTTTTCAAAAAAAAAAAAAAATCTCTCCTCTCACAACTATAGAATTATATATATATATATATATATATATATATATATATATATATATATATATATATTCCCCATATACATAAAGAGAAATGCTAACAGATGCTTTTAGAGCAATGATTAATAATCATTTTAAAAAAAGTTTTTATAGAAAAAGAAAAAAAATTAATATTTTGATAACTTTTTTTTATTTCCCATAAAAGTGATGTTAAAATTTTTCTAAAATGGATTGTTAATTATTATTCTAAGGGCACCGTTAACATGACCAATGTATAAAATATGAGACAATTATTGATTTCTAATTTTCTTAAAACTTTTCATATAAGAGAAAATGTAATCTAATGAAATTCATTAAAATACATATACAAGAAAAAAAATATATTGAATTATAAAATATCGTAAAATTTTACACCAAGTTACCAATCCATATATATAAAATGATCTTTTTTCTTCTTTTATTTTTCGAAAAGAGGATAATGCATTCACCAAAATCCAATCAAGTTGTAGTCCATTCTTCTTTTTAATCCAATCAAATTATAGTCTTGAATCCTCACGTGACATTAACGTTTCGGTTATTTTCATGATGTGGACCAATTGACCAAGTGTTTTTTTTTTCCTCTGAGAAGATGTCGACCAATTGTTAAAGCCCGTACTACCTAAAAAAAAAAAATTGTTAAAACCCCGTAAAATACATAGGAATCATTGGACAATAAAGAGGAAAGAGAGTTTGTTTAGATTCGGGTTCAGCGAATAGAGACTTCCGCTTCCCCTTGACTGCATTAGTGCATTTATTATTTTGCGTGAAGTTTAAATCTTAAATGCAACAATCCATGCAAGAATAGATTACAATAGTATCTGTAGCTTTGTTGTGCCTGCGTTTGGGGTTGGATACTGTCCCACACCCACGTACCTCTCTCCCTTTCACCAATTTATTTTATCCAAAAAAAAAAAAAAATTGGGTAATTTGCGTTTATACTAGGTAATATTTGGAATAATTGCACTCACACCCTTAATTCTTAAGAATTCTCAGAATACGAAAAATGATACTTCATTCTCTCATATTCATGGTGAAATTCACTCATTAGATTTATAGTGAGATTCATCATGAATGTGAGAGAAGGGAGTGTTGGGCCATAAAATTGACAAAATAATGTTGGGAGTTACCAAATTGAAACAAGAGACTTGTACAGACCAAAAATCAATAGTAAACTTTGAGTACAATTGAGGCAATAGATCTTGTTGACTAAGGCACTACCATTATCACCACCATAGCCACAACCTCGCTGTGGGACAAGGTTCAGTCTTAAGAACTAGCAAAAACGCTAATTATGGAGGCTATATGCGAATGGGGTACTAATGAATCACCTAGACGATTCTTCCCCCTTTGCCTCTTACGGTGGTGTTTTGATTGTCACACATAGGGGAGGGAGCTATGGAGGTTAATGGTGGGGCAGTTATTGGAGTCGGTGATAGTGGAGGAGAGGGAGGGGCATTGTAGAGGCAAATAGGCATATGTATGTGTCAAATTATTATTTTTTGAATAAAACAACATTTATCAATTTTTCGTTCTTCATTTTTTTGGGCTTTGAAAAGAAAAAGTCAAATTAGGAGAGAGAGAGAGAGAGAGAGAGAGAGAGAGAGAGAGAGAGACTGTGTGTGTTGTGAGTTGTGACTGTTACTTCAGTGATGTTGCAATTCAATTGAGAGAGAGTGTGTATAGTATCGATTCTCCCTCACCTACCATAAAATTTAGATTTCTATCTCATTATCCCTTTTTCCCTTGTTTCTATCTAGTTAACATTATTTTTGCCAATTTTATGTCCCATGTGACTTGGCAATAGCTTCTTGGGTGGTAGAATGATGGAAGGAGCTATTTGACACGTATATGAAGTTTAAAGACTAAATTGGTTAAAATAAAAGTTCAAAAATATAAATATAACTACCTCAAAATTTAGGGGAGAGAAAATGCATTTTACCCAAAGAAAAAAAAAATTGCAACAATTACACAATACCACATTACCACTTTGCTTAAAGCCTAAAGGTGAGCTTAACTTTTGTTCCAAAGAAGAAGCTGTCGAGTGCATTTGGGTTCAGTTTAACGGATAGCACAAAATAAAGGCTGCTGTATTTTTATTTTTAAGTACAGACATTACCTAACTGATGCTAGTAAAACAGTAAATGAACATGCAAGTCGCACTCGCCGCTATTGCCATCATTTGATAGATACTCCGCTGTATAAGTGATGTCCCCAACAAAAAAAATGTAATCTATTTTCAACTCACCTTTACTTTTGGTGGGTTCCGAATTCGAATTCGGATAGATTTCAGTTCCGATACCTGACCTCTTCATGTGCATCCTTAAATCATAGCCCATTAACAAGAATTATTTATAATGAAATAGAAAGTTTCACACAGATTTTTGCTATGGTGGTAAACAAGCGGAA
Source organism: Castanea sativa (assembly GCF_040712315.1). Taxonomy (NCBI): domain Eukaryota; kingdom Viridiplantae; phylum Streptophyta; class Magnoliopsida; order Fagales; family Fagaceae; genus Castanea; species Castanea sativa. The sequence continues at coordinate 36,943,794 of NC_134018.1, forward strand.
CTTTGTCAAGTAGTGTATGTTTAAACTTGACTTGTCAATAAAAGTTAAAAGCTCAAGAGAAACTCAAGTTTGACTCTTGAGACAAGCTTAAAATAATGTTTGAGCTTGAACTCGTGAGAAATAAAAAAAGCTTGAGATTAAAATCAAGCTCATTTTTTAGCTCAGGTCAAACTTTTGAGTTTTAGATCCAACAAAATTATAATATCAAATACTCATTTTATCATGCTTCTAGTCCCACTTATGATCAACCATTGTTCAAATTGCAACTTTAAATAATTAAATCCATCAATTCATCGTTTATTGTTTATAGCTTCATCAATTGTTTAAAATATAATTTTTATATCCACATTAGATGGTGAAGAACTATAAAAAAGACTTGTTTGTAACTATTGTGAATGGGAAATGACTAACATGTTTTTATAACTTTATATTAGATGATAAATTGGGGAAGGACTATGTGACCCACTTATAAATAAATAAAGTATAACTAAAGTGTAAAGTGGTGCTTGACTAGTTTAGAAGGAAGTGAAAAATTAAGGTAAAGGGTAATAGTCCCATGTGGGCCATTTTATTATTAAGACATGAGTAATGAATTTATTTATCAAACGCATACTAAGCCTTCAATTGATGGTGTGTTTGGATACCGCTTATTTCGTTGAAATTGAAAACTTATTGCTGAAAGTACTGTAAATAAAAGTAAAAGTTAGTTGAAATAATACAGTGTGGCCCATAAATAGTACCAAAAAATGATAAATAGTACAAAAAAGTATATGAACAGTAACATAGGGCCCACCAAATTTTCAGCAAAACTCAAAAATATTTTCTTCAAAACTCAATCCAAACGCACGCTGAGTCTATATTTGACTTACAAACTTGTTCATAAACAATTTTTTTTTTTCTTGGGCTCAGTTTGTTTATTAAATAAGCCCAAGTTGTTTATGAATGACTTGGTTTAATTACAGCCCTAATCTTTATCATCTACACATCTCAACCTTGAACACTTTTTTTTTTTTTTTGCTCAGTCTCAACCTAACATTTGACATACAAATTCATAATAATGATAATATTTGACATTCATAGGGATGAATATTTTGATCACCTACCTTCGAAGAAGTAGAAAAAAATTCAAAACCCTTGAAAAAAACATTATTTATGTAAATAAACATAACTTCCATTCCCAGTCAATTAAAAAGAAATGGTAGTTACTTTTTCCAAAGTCTATAATCTTTACCTTCATGATGAGAAAAACAATAATACAAGACAACCTTCTTGTCCTCTTTTGTATTCATCATTCTTTTTTTGATGAACAAAAGAGGACGGGGGCGACCATTGTGACTCACCTTTTAGGCGTGACCATAGGGGCACCCCTGCTAGGAAATGTTGGATTGAGCCATAGTTATTGCAATTTGGGGTGACCATAGACCTCACTTTAGCACCTCAGAAGAGTTAGTAATCAAAGGTTCCTCAGTAGGGATACCCAAATTCCTCTCCAGGTACTCGCTCGAACTCGAACAAGGGATCACAAATCTGTTTTCATCCTTCTCTTTCTTTGGTGAAAAGGATATTTTATCTGCGTTTTAAAGTCCCGCTCTTTTAGCTTGTGTTATACTCATATTAATTAAATATTGAAGACATACACGCATTTTAAAGTCATTCTCTTAGCTTGATATTTACTCATATTAATTAGATATTCAAAGATATAAATGAATCTATGACACCTTTTCAAAAATGAATGAATCTATGAGACTATGACACCTATTCAATTAAAAAAAGGAAAATTTTGACAAAAATGGGGAGAAACAACCTTACAATTACATTACATGGGACAAATCCTCTTACACTGTTTCACATTGACATACTGACATACATTTGTTGCCCCTTGCCAATTCAATCATAACTGTCTTCTTAAATCTTAACGGCTAAGTGAGCAGAAATTCAGGAAAAAATATAATAAAATACCAAAAAGATATACAACCCTCTAATTCCGGCTGGAAATTGGAGATCATATAAATCTAACTTTCAACTAAAATATTTAAAAAATAAAAAACCATAAATTTTATAATAACAAAAAGTTCCAGAGGAGCGCAACAAAATTCTGTAATATTTTAGTGAATTAATTTATTTCCACGACTCAAATCAAAACTCTTCTTCTTCTTTGTTAAAAAAAAAAAAAACACGTTGTTGTAACTTGTGTAAGATTTTTGTTTCGTGTCTAAAAATACATACATAACATAAAAGGAGAAAAACAAGAAAAAAAAAAAAAACGAAAACAAAACCTCCAACGCGTAAACGCGCCCATTCCTCTTTTTCTAATTTTTCTAGTTGCCTTTTTCCATTTCCCCCCTTCCGTCTTTTGATTCGCTGTGCACGTTCTGCCCATCTCTATCTCTCTCTTTCTTTCTCCCTTCTCTAAACTAAAAACCCACCTGGATTAGATATACACAAAACCCGAACACCATGAGCTACCACAGGCAACGCCCACCTCCGAGCCCGAACCCGAGCCAAACCCGGCCCAGTCCGGCCACACCGCCATTAGAATCCGACCCATACAACATAATCCCAATCCACAACCTCCTCGCGGAGCACCCGTCGCTCAGGTTCCCGGAGGTCCGAGCCATAACCACCGCGCTCCGAGCCGTCGGAGACCTCCGGAAGCCGCCGCACAACCAATGGGCCCCGCACATGGACCTCCTGGACTGGCTCGCCCTCTTCTTCGGCTTCCAAAGCGACAACGTTCGCAACCAGCGCGAGCACCTCGTTCTCCACCTCGCCAACGCGCAGATGCGCCTCTCTCCTCCGCCGGACAACATCGACGCCCTGGACGCCGCCGTTTTGCGCAAGTTTCGGAAGAAGCTCCTCAGGAACTATACCAGCTGGTGCTCCTATCTCGGCAAGAAGTCCAATATCTGGATCTCCGATCGCCGCGAGGCCGTCGCCGACCACCGGCGGGAGCTGCTGTACGTGTCGCTCTTCCTTCTGATTTGGGGTGAGTCTGCTAATCTCCGCTTTGTTCCTGAGTGCATTTGCTTTATATTTCATAACATGGCCATGGAGTTGAACAAGATCTTAGAGGATTACATAGACGAGAACACCGGTCAACCTGTGCAGCCCTCAATCTCCGGCGAAAACGCGTTTTTGAACTGCGTTGTGAAGCCGATTTACGAGACGATTAGGGCTGAGGTGGAGAGTAGTAAGAATGGCTCTGCGCCGCACAGCGTGTGGCGCAATTACGACGACATTAACGAGTACTTTTGGAGCAAGCGGTGTTTTCAGAAGCTCAGATGGCCGATTGATTTAGGAAGTAATTTCTTTGTGACGAGCGAGGGTGGTGCGAGAAGAAAACATGTAGGGAAGACAGGTTTTGTGGAGCAGAGATCGTTTTGGAACTTGTTGAGGAGCTTTGACAGGCTTTGGGTGATGCTTGTGTTGTTTTTACAAGCGGCGATTATAGTGGCGTGGGAAGAGAGGAAATATCCATGGGATGCTCTGCAGACTAGGGATGTCCAAGCGAAAGTTTTGACAGTGTTTTTCACTTGGAGTGGGATGAGGTTTTTGCAGTCTGTGTTGGATGCAGGGATGCAATACAGTTTGGTTTCGAGGGAGACGTTGGGGCTTGGCGTGAGGATGGTGATGAAGAGTGTGGTTGCAGCCGCGTGGATCTTGGTTTTTGGTGTGTTTTATGGGCGGATATGGGCGCAGAAGAATCGCGATAGGAGGTGGTCTCCAGAGGCTGATAGGAGGTTGGTTACTTTTCTTGAGGTGGCATTGGTTTTCATTTTGCCGGAGCTTCTGGCCGTGGTGCTGTTTGTGATTCCGTGGATCAGGAATTTCCTCGAGGAGACCAATTTGAAGATCTTTTATATGTTGACTTGGTGGTTTCAAGGGAGGACCTTTGTGGGTCGTGGGTTGAGGGAAGGTCTTTTGGATAATATCAAGTACACTTTGTTTTGGATTGTGGTGCTTGCTACCAAATTTTTGTTCAGTTACTTCTTGCAGGTTAAACCGATGATTGCCCCAACTAAAGCATTGTTGGATTTGAAGAATGTGGAGTATCAATGGTATCAGCTTTTTAACAATAGCAACAGATTGGCAGTGGGCTTACTGTGGCTTCCTGTTGTTCTGATTTACCTCATGGATATTCAGATTTGGTATTCAATCTACTCGTCTTTTGTTGGGGCGGGTGTGGGATTGTTTCAGCACTTGGGTGAGATTCGAAATATTGAACAGTTGAGGTTGAGGTTCCAATTCTTTGCAAGTGCTATTCAGTTTAATCTCATGCCGGAGGAGCAGCTGCTAAATGCAAGGGGGATGAGGAACAGGTTTAAGGATGCCATTCATCGATTGAAGCTGAGATATGGGCTTGGTCGGCCCTATAGGAAGCTTGAATCTAGTCAGGTTGAGGCGAAGAGGTTTGCTTTGATATGGAATGAGATAGTTTTGATTTTCAGGGAAGAAGACATCATCTCTGACCGTGAGCAGGAGCTGTTGGAGCTGCCCCAGAATTCTTGGAATGTCAGGGTCATTCGATGGCCTTGTTTCCTCCTCTGTAATGAGCTTCTGCTTGCGCTCAGTCAGGCCAAAGAGTTGTTAGATGCTCCGGACAAGTGGCTCTGGTATAAGATATGCAAGAATGAGTACAGGCGTTGCGTTGTGATTGAAGCTTATGATTGTATCAAACACTTGCTGCTTGAGATTATCAAACGCAACACACAAGAGCATTCCATTATGAACATATTTTTTCAAGAGATTGATCACTCCATTGAGATTGAGAAGTTCACTAAAACATTTAACATGGCTGTTCTGCCCCAGCTTCATACCCAGTTAATCAAACTTGTTCAGCTATTGAACAAGCCAAAGAAAGATCCTACCCAGGTAGTGAACGCTCTGCAAGCCATTTATGAGATTGCTAAACGGGACCTTTTCAAAGACAAGAGGAGCATTGACCAGTTGAGGGAGGATGGTCTGGCTCCTCGTAGTCCAGCTTCCACACAGGGGCTGCTTTTTGAGAATGCTGTTGAATTGCCTAATTCAGATAATGAGACATTCTATAGGCAGGTTCGGCGGTTGCACACAATTCTTACCTCCCGGGACTCAATGCACGATATCCCAGTAAATCTTGAGGCAAGACGCCGAATTGCCTTCTTCAGTAATTCACTTTTCATGAACATGCCTCATGCCCCTCAGGTTGAGAAAATGATGGCCTTCAGTGTTCTGACCCCTTATTACAGTGAAGAAGTAATCTATAGCAAAGAACAGCTCAAATCTGAGAATGAAGACGGTATTTCGATCCTGTACTATTTGCAGACGATTTATGCCGATGAGTGGAAAAATTTCATGGAGAGAATGCGCCGAGAAGGGATGGTGAAGGATACCGAGATATGGAATACTAAGCTGAGAGATCTCAGGCTTTGGGCATCATACAGGGGTCAGACACTCTCCCGAACTGTTAGGGGAATGATGTATTACTATCGGGCTCTTAAGATGCTGGCATTTCTGGATTCTGCATCAGAGATGGACATTCCGGACGGATCACAAGAACTTGGTTCGATGAGGCGAGACAGCGGTTTGGATGGTTACTCCTCGGAAAGGTCACCATCTTCTAGGAGTTTAAGCAGAGGAAGCAGTTCAATGGGCTTGTTACTCAAAGGCCACGAGTATGGGACTGCATTGATGAAATTTACATATGTGGTTGCCTGCCAGATATATGGAACTCAGAAGGCAAAGAAAGATCCACACGCTGAGGAAATCTTGTATCTAATGAAAAACAATGAAGCCCTTCGAGTTGCCTACGTTGATGAAGTTTCCACTGGGAGGGATGAGAAGGAGTTTTATTCTGTTCTTGTGAAGTATGATCACCAATTGGAGAGGGAAGTGGAGATCTACCGGGTAAAGTTGCCTGGTCCCTTGAAGCTTGGTGAGGGAAAACCGGAGAATCAGAATCATGCCATCATCTTCACTCGCGGTGATGCTGTCCAGACTATTGATATGAACCAAGACAACTATTTTGAAGAGGCACTCAAAATGCGCAATCTGTTGGAAGAATTCAGGCGTTATTATGGTATCCGGAAGCCTACTATCTTGGGAGTTAGGGAACACATATTTACAGGTTCTGTTTCATCACTTGCTTGGTTTATGTCGGCTCAGGAAACGAGTTTTGTCACCTTGGGGCAGCGTGTTTTGGCGAATCCTTTAAAAGTTCGAATGCATTATGGCCATCCAGATGTGTTTGACAGGTTTTGGTTCATGACTCGTGGTGGGATCAGTAAAGCTTCCAGAGTGATTAATATCAGTGAGGACATTTTTGCTGGCTTTAACTGCACATTGCGTGGAGGGAATGTCACCCACCATGAATATATCCAGGTCGGCAAGGGAAGGGATGTTGGGTTGAATCAAGTATCCATGTTTGAGGCCAAGGTGGCTAGTGGAAATGGTGAGCAAGTTCTTAGCAGAGATATATACAGGTTGGGTCATAGGTTGGACTTCTTCCGAATGCTGTCATTCTTTTACACTACCGTGGGATTTTTTTTCAACACAATGGTGGTGATTCTGACTGTATATGCATTTCTGTGGGGCCGACTCTATCTGGCTCTTAGTGGTGTTGAGGATTCTTCTAAGGCAAGTAGTACTAATAACAATGCGGCACTTGGTGCAATCTTGAATCAGCAGTTCATCATCCAGCTTGGTCTGTTCACTGCCCTTCCGATGATAGTGGAAAACTCTCTTGAGCATGGGTTCCTTCAAGCTATCTGGGATTTTCTGACAATGCAGCTCCAGCTTTCATCTGTATTCTACACATTCTCAATGGGAACTCGTGCCCACTACTTTGGCCGTACTATTCTTCATGGTGGTGCAAAATATCGGGCTACCGGGCGTGGTTTTGTCGTGGAGCACAAGGGTTTTGCCGAGAATTATAGGCTCTATGCTCGTAGCCATTTTGTGAAGGCAATTGAACTTGGGTTAATACTTGTAGTTTATGCGTCACACAGTCCTATAGCTGGCAACACATTTGTTTACATAGCCTTGACCATCACTAGTTGGTTCCTGGTTGTGTCATGGATTATGGCCCCCTTTGTGTTCAATCCTTCTGGATTTGATTGGTTGAAGACGGTGTACGACTTTGATGACTTTATGAACTGGATTTGGTTCCGTGGCAGTGTTTTTGCAAAAGCTGAACAGAGTTGGGAAAGATGGTGGTATGAGGAGCAGGATCATCTCAGGAACACTGGCATTTGGGGTAAAATAATGGAAATAATCTTAGACCTCCGATTCTTCTTCTTCCAGTATGGGATAGTATATCAACTAAATATTGCAGCTGGAAGTACCAGCATTGCTGTTTACTTGTTGTCTTGGATCTATGTATTTGTGGCTTTTGCAATTTATGCGGTAATAGCATTTGCTCGGGTTAAATATGCGGCAAAAGAGCACATATACTATCGTCTAGTCCAATTCCTCGTGATTATACTTGCAATACTTGTGATAATTGCTCTGCTGCAATTTACAAAATTCACATTTATTGATATTTTCACTAGCCTGTTAGCATTCATCCCCACTGGGTGGGGCCTGATATTGATTGCCCAAGTACTCCGGCCCTTTCTGTGGTCTACTCTTGTTTGGGAAAGTGTTGTTTCTGTGGCCCGACTATATGATATAATGTTCGGAGTAATTGTCATGGTTCCTGTGGCATTACTGTCATGGTTGCCTGGGTTTCAGTCAATGCAGACGAGGATCCTTTTCAATGAAGCATTTAGCAGGGGCCTCCGCATTAACCAGCTTGTTGCAGGAAAAAAATCTAATGACTTATAATTTGGGGTAATTTCCTGATTCCAATTTCTAACTTATTCCTTTTCCTTCCTTTGGTAGAATCATTTTTATTCTTGGCATAAGCTATGTATTTTTCTGTACAGTATGGATTTATTCTTCTTCATGGATGCACAAAAAATATGGGAGTATTGAGTAGGGTAAATTTGTTGACAGACCCTTGTTTTGTGTTAAAGTACTCAACCTTCCTTTTTCTTAAAATTTGATCAGTACACAGTGCTTAGCTCACTTTGTCTGACATGAAGGTTCTTTTCCATGATTGCTATCTGGTCTGACTGATATGGATTTTGTTGTATTTCTAGCATGTTATCAGACAATGGGCAAATGGCTTATTGAAAAGGTGGCTGTCTAACAATGTTTGGTTTAATGTCAAGAACAATGGATGTTGCTTACTTCTCTGAGAGAGAGAGGGTGGGCGTATGATAAGCATTTAGTTTGTCTTGTTGCTATTGGTGTTTATTTGTTAACCTCTAGCATTGCATGTACAAGTTTTGCCTTGACTTTTTTTTTTGTGTGCTTGCCCCCTTTGCTCTCTGTTATTGTCTGCTTTCCTCGTGGCCTTCTAAAATTGTCCTTATTTTTTTCACTCAAAAGCTCCAGAATAGTTTGATTTGCTATAAATTCTGTTCCATGTGACACTTGATTAGATACTTGACTCCACAGTAAAACTTATAAAATTATTCCATACACCCGGTGTATACTGTCTCCCTGTCACATAAGGGTAGGTCCCCTGTGTGGGATCCATAGTTGGGAGTGTCCTTATGTAAGAGGAGGGTGCAATACACCAGATGCATTCACGTAAACTTGGTCATTTTGAAGTCATGGTTAATGATGATGTGCGTATGTTTGAACTTATTTATTTATTTAATTGGGTTTATTTATTTTGAAGAGATGGCTGGGTTAAGTTAACTATTATCTAATATATATATCTTACGGAACTTCCAGCTGTTACTCAAGAGAGTTGCATCTTGTTTTGCAGGTTTGATTTTAGCACGAGGTGTAGAGAAACAATAGAAGTGGAGAAGATTGATTTGTTTTTGCTTTGTGGAGGTTCTTATGTGCACGTCAGAGTGGACTTCCATTTTATTTCATTTCAATCTCAGCCAGGAGGTAAAGGACAATACCATGTGATTATTGCAGGCAAATTTTACCTTTAGTAATGTAATTAGTTAAAATTTCTCATATTTGAACTGCTATTTGGTCGGGGGACTGTTATTTATATGTGCTCAACTTCCCACTTCCCCCATATTTCTAAAGGTACAGCTCTTGGCATAGTGTTTATACAGAGTACAGAGAATAGTGTGGTTTTTTGTCAGAAATTGAGGTAGTATTTAATTTATTCAAGCTTAAGCCATACTTTCTTGTCCTAGCTAGTAGCTACAACAAGTCACGCTTTACCATTCTATATTTGCCATTTTACTATGTTGAAGTGGATGGCGAAAGAGGAGGAAAAAAAAAGAAAAGAAAAACATTGTGGAGACGCTCTTTTGCAGTGTTGTTTTCTATTTTATGGTTTGGTTACTTTTGTATTTCTTTAGTTCTTCAAAGATATAAGTAATAAATAGGGCTCTGATAATCTTTACTCAAGATCCTTTTTCTTTCCGGGCCGGATACTATTAGACCTCAGTTTCAACTTCCATGCATGTTGCCTGTCATTTGCCTTTTCTCAAATCCTCGAATGCCCTTCCAACCTCGGCTTTGGTAAGAAAAGATAGGATAAATATGGCTTTTGAGCTAATAAGATATAAAGCGAGAACTTTTGGAGGCCGATGTTCTTAAGATAGGGAAGCCGTTTGGGTGAAATGAATTTTTCGTTCCTTCTTTTGGCGCTAAGATGTCCCAAGTTTTAATTCCTGCGTATCTGTAGCCTTGCATGGTCCTGTATTCGAATATGCAAGGAACGTTTCTCAACTGAATCAATGGAACATTTTTTTTTTCTTCCTTCTGAATAGGAATCATTGAAACATTACCAAGAGTGACACAGTTGTCATTTATTACCTTTTATTTTCTTTTTATACATGTAATAAGAACATAATAAGAAGATTAGAAACAAGACTATCCCAATGAATGTTGAGAAAATGATTTATTTAATTTAATGGGATCCATGTCAGTGGAAGCAGGTTTGATTTGTTACTGAGGGAGAGAGACTGGGCATGAAGCAATTGGTTTAAGACAGTGGAGCCAAGCTATTGCAACTCTTTTTTCCGAAAATTCTTTGTTTTTGTTACTTTTTGTACTACTAGATATGGTTAAGAAGAAAGAAAATAATTAATGCTTTTTGACACGTTGTCGAGGGCCGCGTCGGTTGTACTTGTACTGTTAAACTCAAACATAGACAAACGGGCCTTAATGCTTTAAATAGAAAGGAACATCGATGTGCCATAAGAAAAGGAAGCAGCTGGGCCCCGGGGCCATCTTATTATATCCATCTAGAAAAATTTAATAATATTTGTGGGCAAAATTTAGGGCAGCGCATCGTATGGGTTTAATTTTTTTTTTTTTTAAGTCTTTAAATAACAATACTCATATTTTTATACATTTTTTTATTTACATGTATTTTTAAAAAAATTAAAAACTGTTATTTAAATATACATACTTAACGAGTCTTTAATTTGAGGGTTACTAATGAAAAGGATATGGTTTTTTTTTTTGTTACTGTATAAATTTAAGGGGAAAAAGTTGAGTTTTGTACTTCAATACTTTCTAGTATGTTGAATAGAGATATTTATGACACAAATTTCCCTCCACCTGTAGCTATTATAATAGTAATAATAATAATAATAATAATAATAATAATAATTGGAGAAATTTTAGTTCCAAACAAGTTTGAAGTTATTAATTTTTTAACCCATTATAGTGATTTATGAGATTATCTATTTTTAAGAATGATGCTATGAATGGGATAGGATATCCTTATTTTTCTTAAAACGAGCTTTGTTATATATTAAAACTTAAAACTGAAAATGTTAATTCCAAATTATTTATTTTTTGACACGAGTAGCAAGAGGCTGTAATCCCAAAAACACTCGGTAAATTCTAGTTGTGTTTGTTATCTATGAATTAAATTACTAAAACAAAGGAAAAGTGTTTTGGAAAAAGCATAAGAAAGAATAATCTAAGCTTTAAAATTATAAAATTAGAAGTTGGAATAGACAGTGTTTTCGACAAGAATGAATCAAAAGATTCAAAACTGATAATATATAAAAAGAAAGGGGGAGGTCATGAAAAGCAGGTGAGGGCGCACAGTCCCGATCCATTCCTTTCGACCGACTTACATTTTATAGCATAATATTCTTTTTATTATGCTAGTCATATATAATTTTATCATGTTTTTATATATTCTTTTTTCCTAAAAAAATCTTGTATCTAGTTTTAAATTTATTATTTTTTAAAATAGTGTTTATGTTTATTAATTAATTTTAAATTTTCCTTTAGATTAATTTTAGATATTTTCAGGTCGGCTAGGACAACTCCGTATCAATTGATCCATGTTTATCCCCCTCAACAGAACTATCTACATCCAGAATCTTCTTCCACATGCCTTGCTAAAAAGCAAAAAGCTGCACACTTGTATTTTAAGAGAATGATAGTATGAGGTCAAATTATGATAGCTCCAATAAGATCGCTTCAATGTTAGGAATCCATTGGGTTAATTATTGCTTTTCTTTTATTTCTCTTTCTTTTTTCACGAACTGTTTTATTATTTAATTGCTTTCATTGATAGTAAACTAATCATAGCATGCACGATCTTGAATGCTTGCATCATTTATTATTATTATTATTGTTCTTATTTTTAACATAGTAGTGTTACACAAGTATGCCTGGAGAAATTTCTTGGTGATCAAATGACCATTCATGAATACCACACGTATGATGGTCATTCCATAAATACAAAATTTTTGTGAGGTGTAAGGTAAGGGTCGAGATTTAAGTTTCTAAGAAGAAACTTCTCACACATGTAAACTTAAATTAGTTTGAGTATAATTTTTATTTTGTATAAAAAAAATGACCATTCATAGCACATGATTAAAAATAAATGGTGTGTCAAATTATATTTAGGATATTATGTTAAATAAATTTAGTGTAAGATAACAAAAATAGAAATAATTTAATCTAATAATGGATTTGTTAAAAAGATACCTAAACTCTTTAGCTTCCACCTCCCAAAGTTTTGCTTTTTATCTCACATTTCTTCTAAAAAAGTAACAAAACTAACTTTTTAAAAAATATGTTAACTTAAAAATTTAGTTTCACTCTTAACAAATAAGTTACCGAAAATTAAGTGATACTAAACGGATATCATCCACAAGAAACCTTTTTTTAACTAATTTCATTACTTTTTGATGTTAAAAATATTTAATTTAATAAAGGCTAAATATTAGTGCATATCTAATTGTTGTGTCACAACCGTACACAAACTTTGCAGTAAAATCTTGGCTTATATCACAATTTGAGCTCAATAAACATTGCTATTCAAAGAGAGTAAGAGAGAGTGCATGGAAGGAGGCATGAGGGGTTGCTCATGGGAACACCACTCTTCGTAACCCGACACAGAAGCCAAAGTCAAAAGTTCACACATTTGAGATCTTTTATTAATAGTAACGAAGATTCATTTCATAACTTTCTCACTACGTGTCGGATGAAAAGCCCATATTATCTTCACCACCTCTTTCTCTTTCTCTCTCTGTCTGTCTCTGTTTCTCTGGTTTTGTTGTTTTGAATTGAAACCAATTGTCATTTTGGTTTCAGTTTTCATTTGTCTGTTATAGATGGAGAAGGAGAAGCCTCTGCTAAGCGGAGAAAGCAGTAGAGCTACTGCGGCTGGTCGCAAGAGAGAGCACCATAATCGTTCTGAGGCCATTGCTTACGGCTCGCCTTTTGAAAAGGCCGCTGCTCTCGTTGATCTGGTTCGTTTCATTCTTTGTTTCACTTTTTTTTTTTTTTTTCACTTTTTTAATGTATCCAATAATTCATCATCTTCTTTCCCTTTTAAGAAAGTGTTTATTTTTTGGGGGGTGTTAAGATTAGAGTTTTGGTGAATGTAGTTGTGTTTTAATGGTGAATTTGATAATGGGTTTTGTGTTTGGTAATTATGTAACAATGTAATGAATGGTTGTAGTTATAGTTGATTAGGCTTATTTTATTTGTTTTGGATGTGGAATTTTGGAGGATTTTGATGTGATTTGGTGATGTTGATGTGAATTTTCAAATGGGTTTGTGTTTGATAATATCTGTAGTGGGATAAAAATTAGACATAGTGCTGTACATTATGTTCTCAATTGCATTCAAACACTTGGTTGCATTTGCCAATAAGACATAAATAGCATTATGCTTCTTGTTAATACTGATTTTTGAAGTCTATTTCATAATGGGCTTGTCTTTAGAATTTCAAAGTAGGTTTCCATGAAGACAAGTTCAATTGAGCTTTTACCATAAAAGAAAATGAACAAGAAGAGTCATATGAGAATTCAAATTGATTTTGAAAAAAAATTAATATCTTGTAATGTGTGGTGATAGAATCATAGAAGGGGCGGCACATTAATCCGTTTGACATTTACTATACATTGGTAATATATGTTTTTTTTTTTTTTGCCTTTTCTCAAATATTGTCCTTCCATTTTATGATTGCAATCTTTCGTGATTTTGTTGAAAGCCTTTAAAGTACATGATGAAATCAGGGATATATTTCTGAAGTTTCCTTTTAATAATTCTTTTAACGCGTGTACCTAACCAAAGAAGAAGTTCATTGATGTGCATCTCTTTTTTAATTTTAATTTTATCCTCATAGGGTGTCCTTTGATTTACATTGGATTTTGTGATATTTGGAAGACTTACGAATTGTGTAACCAAGAAAGAAACAAATAGAAATTTTTAGCCTTGTCTACCATTTCTCTCTCTGAACAAATATATAACGAGATTTTCAGTCATTACTTCTTTAATATTCTTATTCTCAAAATTTTCTAACAAATGATTACTTTTTATTGGTTATTGTTTGAAAATGCTTTCTGCAGGCTGAAGATGGTATTGGTTTACCCGAGCAAATTCTTGATCAATCAAACTTCCAAAGTGCTGCAAAATACTACTTCGTTTTTATTCAATTTGATTTCATTTGGTCCCTCAATTATTTTGCAATGATAATCCTAAATTTCTTAGAGGTTGGATTTTTTTCCCCCTTTAATTTTGGTAAACCATGGTATTTATTTATTCTGAACTTTCTAAACTCTGTGCAGAAACCTTTGTGGTGTACCAACTATTCTACAGATTCTTGCAATGATAGGGATTACTACTTTCTTGGGCAGTTGCCCTACTTATCTGGTGGGGAGTCTCTTATTTATGAGGTAAGAGTTAGATATTTAGAAAAATTGTATATGACCTCTAATTTTAATAATAATTATTTAAATTGGAAATGTTTGAAAACTATTTAGGAATCTAGTTTATAGGACAAAGCCACTTCTGTTTAGCATCTGTTTGCTATTTTTGTGCCAAGTGGTTACCTTCTATACTTGAAATGATTGGAGTTTCTTGTTGATGTAGGATCTTTAAAATTTTTGCACCAAATTAGGATTATTAATGATATTTTGAAGGGTTCTTGAATAGGGTTTGATGTTTAAAGGTGTAGGTAAGGTTAAGTAATAAAAATATTGGATCTTGAATGAATTTGAAGGCTTTTTGGTGTCAAAATAGTGAGTGGAACATGAAACAAAAATAGATAAAGCCTAAGCAACCACACCTAAGTTTCCTAAGAAATCACACCCTCAAGGCTTAAAAAAAAATTAGCTGCTGGAATTTTATTAAAGTCAATCTCTTTATCTAAATTTTATTGTCTACATAGCATATAGAAGGCTATTACAAAACCCAATTGTAGAAAGGACTACTAAGTGCTAATAACCTCTTTTCTAGAAGGACCAAGAATCCTAATAACAAAGCAAATATAGAAAAAGACTCAACATATAATTAGACACATGGGCTCGTAGTACAGCCCATTCTGGAAAATCTAGAAAAATACTAGATTCCCCTTATTCTAATAAATCTTAATTAAAACTGATCTAGCAACTTTCTAACCTAAATAAACTTAATACTCTAATACAGTCACTAATAACTAAAGTAGCCTATGAAAGGATCCAATAGGCTGCACATCAAAACCAGATCATAATTCTAGAATATTTTGATATTTACTCTTGTTTTTTTCTTGAACTATTTGTTGGTTGCATCAGGAATGTGTGGTATCAACATAAATTTATTATTCATGGGGTAATATATATTATATAATTTAAATAAACCATGATGAACAAGTGTTTAGGAAATTAATGGGCACATAGTAAGTTGGGGCCACAATTTAAAAATTTGAATCCCTCACCTATCCCACCCTAAAGAAAATCTCTTTGAATTTTTTATTCAACCTTTTTGTAACTCTTACAGACAATAGGAATAAATATAAGAAATAAGTTGGATGGCTAGATAAGGTACTTTTGATTAGAGAGAGTCTCCCCCCTTTTGATAAGTACAATTTCTTCTGGCTGGTCAACCTCTTGTGCATTTTATCTATAATGAAATCACATATGTGCCTTGAAGTGAGATCCCTAAGGCAAAAGTATTTCATCAGAATGGATGAGACATGTAATCCGAGATTACTTGCCAATTCCTTGACATTCATTACCTCTCCAATTGGCACATTTTCATATATACTTAAATTGATCCTCAAGCTTGAAACTGCCTTGAAACAAATAAGGACGCATCTTAAATAGCAAAGTTGGATTGAGTTTACATTGCAGAAGATCCTCAGCTTTTGCTAACATCCTTCTCATCCCTCAACCACCATAAACAATAATGGGAAAGGGGATCTCCTTCACATTAGCCACCATTGCTATTGAAAAAACACTAGGGGTGCCATTCACTAGGATAAGAAATTTGAATGTGGAAATACAAAATGCTATACACTTCCTCTATTTTCCCCCAAAGCCACATCTTTGTAACAAATAAATCAAAAAATCCCAATTGACATGGTCATAATTCTTTTTCAGATTAATTTTGCACAAAACCCACAAATTGTCAAATTTCAAATGACCATTTAAACATTCATTTGCTATCAGGGTAGTGTCAAGTATTTCCAATGGAGACTGCCCCCCATTGTCATAAAAATAGTTATATTTGGATGGCTGCCCCCTATTGTTTGATGTGGTGCCTTTGGAAGGACAGGAATAACCAGAGCTTTGAGGATTTTGAGAGAACTTTGCCGAATCTTAAATAATTTTTCTTTAAAACCTAGTTGGATAGGATGTCAGTAGTGCGTAGTTATTCTCTATGTTTGGTTTGTGATTTGATAGATCTTTGTAATTTGCGTGCTTGATTGTATGGCCCCTAGTTTTATACACCTGTATACTTGAGTGACTGT
This sequence comes from Castanea sativa, assembly GCF_040712315.1. Lineage (NCBI taxonomy): Eukaryota > Viridiplantae > Streptophyta > Magnoliopsida > Fagales > Fagaceae > Castanea > Castanea sativa. The sequence continues at coordinate 36,960,004 of NC_134018.1, forward strand.
ATCAGTTTGATCTCAATAAAATTCATTATTTAAAATTAAAAAAAAAAGATTTTGAGGAATTGCTGGATATTTGTAAGTGATGCAAATTGTCTTGGATATTTGTAACTTATGCAAATTTAAGTATCTGTCCTACCTAGCTACTATTTGGATTAGAAACTTCAATGTTTAATATGAATTCAGGTTCCAAAAAACATTGCAACTAAAATTTCATATTTTGATAATATTTATTTTTTGATTGGTGAGTTAAATGCGCTTGGTAGGTTTTGAATCCATGACATCACTGTCCAGCCACAACCCTTCAGCCAAACTTCTGAAAGACGGAAGTTCCATTTGGGTCGATGGTCATTGGACTTGATAAGAAAATTACAAGTGAAATTTTGATATTTTGAAAAAGATTATGATGAATTGTTGAAAGTTTCTTTGATAATGGCAGTAAGACCTATTTAAAAATCTGTCTTAAAGGAACAATATCCTCAGTTTGTCTTCTTTGATCAGAAGTCTCAGGTTTGACCCATTATGAGAAGGGTCTGTAGTTTGGTTAAGCACAAAAAAGAAAAAAAGAAGAAGATCATGGCCATTTGTTGTATCTTTGTTAATGGATGTTGGATTGTGGGTAGGTGATCATTATCAAATACTGATAACCTGTTAATGATGTTTTCTAGGTGGGCATTTTTTGGTTATTCGATCATATTAGGTCTAGTGTTAAGAAGGTGTTGATTGAATACATAGCATGTCAAGGATTTATGTTATTTATAGTCTGGTTAGTCTTAGAAATGATACATGGTGTCGAGGTGGTACATAAATCTTGTACTCGAACTACAAAATGTTTAATTTTGGGAATATTTAGGGTGGTTGGTGTACGAAAAAGGTGACAAGTCCTTATGGGGTTAGCCTGTGGAGATACATTAGAAATGGCTGGTTGAACTTCTCTAAACTCCTTGTATATGATGTGGGGGATGGTACTAGAGTGAAATTTTGGAAGCATGTGTGTGGGGATTGTACTTTCCAAGAAGCCTTCCTGGAGCTTTATTGTCTTAGTAGGTCAAAGGATTCCTTAGTGGCTGAAGTTATAGGTTGGTCTGCTGGGAGGTTTCACTGGAATGTGCAATTTCGTTGTCCACCACAAGATTGGGAAGAAGAAGCCTTTGATCGGTTTAGGGGGTTGGTCTATTCTTCGACAGTGCGGCGGTTTGGTCCTGATAAGGTTTGTTGGAGGCCTGTAAGTAATAGAGGTTTTGAGGTTAGAGGATATTATAACTCCTACCCTTCTACTCTTGTTTCCTTCTCATGGAGAATGATATGGCAATCGAAGGTTCCTCCAAGTGAGCTTTCTTTTCTTGGTCTGCTTCCTTAGGTAAGATCTTAACAACAAACAACCTTCGTAAAAGACGTGTGCTAGTCCTTGACTGGTGCTATATGTGTAAGAGCTGTGGGGAGTTGGTGGATCATCTTCTACTTCATTGCCCCATAGCTTGGGAGTTGTGGTCTTTTGTTTTCTGCTTGTTTGGTTTTCACTGGGTTATGCCTCATTTTGTTTTTGAGCTGTTTGAGGCTTGACAAGGAAAGTTTGCGCGACATCGTCACATTGATGTTTGGAGATTAGTGCCTCATTGCTTGATATGGTGCATTTGGCGTAAAAGGAATGCTAGAAGTTTTGAGGGTTGTGAACGTTCTTTGCTAGAGATTAAGTCTTTTTTCATGCACACTCTCTTTGAATGGAGTGTGATCTTTTCTCATTTTTCTTGTTCTTCTTTTCCTATTTTTCTTGATCATTGGACTTTTGTTACTTGATTTGTGCCACCATAATACATCCCCAATGTACTTGGTTTGGCACTTGTTCTATTATTAATAATATTCTTACGTTACTTATCAAAAAAAAAAAAAAAGAATGTTTAATTTTGGGCATGTTCCTAGATCCTTAAGGTTTATTTGAGCATGTTAGCTTAATTTTTTTGTACCACTAGTTTCCTTGGTTTGATGTATTATTGAGACAATCTTTTGCAAGTTTTATTAGTTTCTGCTTTTTTATGCAGGGCATATCTCTATTCATACTTGTGATACATACCTACTTTCCAATTTCATATGAAGGGTACCATCTTTATTGGAAAAGTCTTCTTAATCGATTAAAGGTACTTCCTGATTCTTTCTCTTGTAGGTATTTTCTGACTTACCAAAAAGTGAAAGAAAGTGATTTCCTGGTTTTTAATTTTTACCAAGAAGCCTTTTTTGATAATCAGAACCTTCTGTATATATCTTGTACTAGGTATTTAAATTTGTGACTCAAATAACTGATAAGTTCACCAAAGAAAGTAAATCTTTCATGAGATTGACTTCTTTAGTTATTTAGCTGATACTCTCTTTGTTGTATTATTAACCACTTTTCTTTTCATGCTGCTTCAGTGGATTTTCTCTTTGGTTGTCATTCTGATCTTCTTTCACCTTTAGTTTGTATTGAAATGCTTCTAGATGTTGTTGCATTTTGGTTCATTGAATATGTTCTTAATATTGAGATGACTTAATTTCCTCCTTACTTGTATTCTTCTCATCCATGTTCATATTCTTATTTTGGTTGCATTTTTTAAAGTGCACATATTGCTTCTTGAGTGACCATTTTACAACTTTATGCACTTTTATCATAACTTTGTTTGCATTTCTTTTGTATATTTCCAGTTCCGGTGTACTAGGTGTGCCCTGTTTTAGTAAAATCTTTACTTACTAAAAAAAATCTGATTTCTTCATATGATAGTTACTTGATGATAAATGCATATTAAATGCATTTAAAAAAAAAAAAAAGGTTGGCAAGTGGATCTAATAGATAGAGTTCCTAGCAGGAGTTGGTTTGATCAAGGTTAAAGAATTGACCACGTAAGACAGCCTGAAATTGCCTTCGATATATAAAAAAATTATTTATTGTTTTTTCTATGATTTGGATGAAGGCCCAAAACAATGGTCTATGATTCAAGCTGTGAATAGATCGAAATGCATATTTTGTTGATAATGAAAAGAAGTCTTAAGCAATGAAATATCCTTGATAGAAAGTAAAATGTAGCCTTTTGATATCTAAATTTTCTTTCCATTAATTTTTGGATTAGTTTGAGTAGTGGCAGCAACAAAAACATCAACAGCGTCCACAATGATTTGACCGGAATAAGAAACAGTGTATCTTTGAGATCATATGATCTTACAGTTTATAATGCAATTCATATGTTGACCCTTTATATGTAGGCCAGAGAAGAAAAAAGTCTGGTGCTGACATATATCTGATTTATCTGTTGAAAGTTCAATGTTGTGATATTCTGTTCCTTTAGTCTGACTGTGAAATTTCCATTTTTGTTTTTTTCAGGTGGCTTTGCTGTTAATTTGGGTTGCTGATATACTGGTTTATGCTCTCTATTTGTCTTCAGGGGGCTTTGATTATCTTCCTTTTAGAATTGCACCATATATCAGAGTTGTGTTTTTCATGCTGAACTTTAGGTACTGTGTGATAAAACCCTTTTTTTTTTTTTTAATTACCCGTATCTTTGTGTGTGTGTGCATGCCTAGAATTTAGATGTAAGGAAACATGGGCTCGTACACTGATTTTGCAGAGGTTAAGTCTTATGAACTTATACTTCCCGAGGTACATTTAAAAAGTTATGCTTTGAAATGAAAATGCAGTAGGGTCCTCTAAAACAAGAAATCAAGATAGTCCTTTTTTCATGGTGAGAAAAGAAAGAGAACGAGGACAATAAGAAAGAAAAGAATGAAGATGAAGTGACAGCACAATGTGACTCCTCTACTTATGATATATAAGAGAAGAGAGAGAAGAGGAGGGAGGGAGAGATGGGAGGAGAAAAGCTCTTTCAAAATGCCATTCAGCATTTAATTATTGTTAAGGCTGATTCTGTGTTATACTTATACCAGAACTATTAATAGGCTTTAGAAGCCCTAGAAACAGATAGTAACCTTCTAGAACTTTCCCAAGAAATATTATAGTATGCTAAGACTCTAATTTCCTTGACAAAGACTTCCCAAAATTAATAATCATGTCAATCTTTAATAATTACATCCCCTGTCCAGGGATCATATATCCTGCATTTTACTATAGTGCAATTCTTCCAATATTGTCCAGTTGGCTTAATCAAATTGATGTAGGACAATTGATGTGGTGGGTTTAGGGTAGAAAAGAAGAAGAATTAGAGAGAAGTTAGGGCGGTATAGGGGCTGTGTGAACAGTATCCGTGAATAGTAACCCTAGAAAGAAAGAAGAGAAAATAAAGAAAAGAGAGAAGGAGAAAGAAACAATAAAGGCCAATGTGCCTATCGCTCAAAACACTCAATTTTATTAATTAACTCATTCTACTCCTTTTGTACATTGAGCACCCTATATATATAAAGACTTGTACTAGTAGTATTAGGATTCCTAATAGTACAAGGACTATTATTTAACCCTAATAAATTAAACCAAAGCCCATACATAAAGACCCATAATTAAATAAGACTCATTAATAAAACTTGTGGCCTATAACTATGGCCCATACCCAACAATTGTAAAATTACTAAAATATCCTTGACTCAAGAATAACCAAATAAAATATAAAAACTTAATTAACTACCATGGACACTTATTCTTGGGCTTTGCCTTAGCCTTAGCCTTAGGTGTCCAAAGTTAATATCCTTTCTTTAACCATGTTATGATTCCGCCATCACAAATGTTGCCAAATCAGTAAAATAGCTAACTTAGCTCTGCCTCACCTAGCTGCTCATGGACCTCAAATGCCTTTCAATGTCTCTCTCCCTCTAACATCTTCCCCTTCAAGGTGAATGGTGAATCTGTTGACCATCTCTTCCTTCATTGTCTAGTGGCTAAGGATCTGTGGTCTATGATTTTGGGCTTATTTGGAGTAATTTTTGTTATGCCAAAGTCTGTTGTTGAGCTCCTAGCTTCCTGGCAAGATTGGTTTGGTCGTCATTGAAATGGACATATAGGGATGGTCATTCCCCATTATTTGATGTGGTGTCTTTGGTGGGAAAGAAATAGCAGATGCTTTGAAGATAAAGAGAGATCCATGCCAAGCCTAATTATTATTCTTTAGAACCTTATTGGACCAGTTGTCAGCTTTGGGAAACAAATCCTTATCTTATATTCTTGATTTACTTGATTCATTTAATTGTTGTTCTTGATTTGTTTACACCTGTATACTTCCTGTGTACGGGGTGTCTCTTTTATTTTATTTTATCATATCAATAAATCTTAATTACTTACCATAAAAAAAACTCCCTCTTCATTCATTCTCTCTCTTGTAGCTGGGATTGAGGAATTTTATGGTGGTGTCTCTTTTATGGTGGTTTCTTTGATGGTGGGTGAGCATGAGACCATTATTGGGAATGTTATCATTTTATAAGTCCTTGGAATTCAAGAGCTTTGAGTTGGTCATGTGTCCGAAGATTTGTATATCACTCTCTCTCCATGCCTTGGTGGACAGTACTGATTGCAATTTTGATAGGTAGGTTGCTTACCTTGAGATAGTGGTCATTAGCTTTATCTCTTGTGGGACATTGGTAATGGTCATTAGCTTTATCTCTATTCGAGATGCAATGGGTGGTCCCAATAAATATAGATGTTTGTGGGCTGGAAAGGGAGATCTCTTTGCCATTTGAGAAGTGTAGTTTGGGTGGTAGTTTCACTTTGTCTTATGAGGACAATTTGGTGGGAGAGAAATAACAGTACATTTCATGATTCCAAGTTTAATGGAACATCTTTAAAATTCATTCTTGTATTATCCTTGTATGACCGGATGCTGATCATAGGCAGATATCATTGTGATTCTCTCTTTTTTTAATTTTTTGGTTGTAATTTGTTGAGGAGGATTTAATGTTTTCTCCATTTTGTACTTGTTCTACCTTTTCTACTAAGATATTTATCACTTATCAAGAAAAAAATTCATCGCTACTCTTCAAGTGAATGGAGTTATAATCAAGAAGACCTAAGAGCAGTTAATGAAAAATGAACTATGGAGTAAGGGTTACTGACTGTAGATAGCTATACATGTTACATGTCATGATGTGCATCCATGTCTTTATACTTTACTTTTAACTGTTAAACAACTTATGTTAAATTAGTTTGATGTTTTCTCATTCTTTTTTGTTTGTAGGGAATTACGAGCAACCATCTTCATCCTGGCTGGAATGCTTAGCACCTACTTAAACGTTCTGGTATCTTTGCTATCTTATTGTTGTACATTATCTTTACTGTTGTTGAGTTTACAATTTTTTTTAGTTTATAAACAATTTGTAGAGATAAATAATCATAAATTCAATGGTGTCAAATTTGACTACATCAGTTTTACTGTATGAGTGGTCAATTGCTATTGGCAGGACTCTGTTCCTTTTGTAGATTTTATAGATGTCGTTAGTCTTACAATGTAATTTTTTAGTGGACTCTTGTCTATTTCATCTGTACTTAAGGTCTTCTCTCTCTAATAAAATTTCTTACAAGAAAATTTACTTTTTGCTTGTGACTTTGGGAGGATAGTTCACTTTCATTTGCATCTATTCCATTTTAATCTATTGTTTAGTTGTGAAGATACATACTGCTTAATGCTTTTAGTTTTCATGCTTATTGCTGACTGCTTTTCTTGAATTGCAGGCTTTAGTTCTTTTATTTCTTCTGTTTTCCAGTTGGTTAGCCTATGTCATGTTTGAAGATACCCAGCAAGGGAAAATAGTATTTACTTCGTATGGCACCACACTATATCAGATGTTTGTTTTGTTCACCACATCCAACAATCCAGATGTTTGGATTCCAGCGTACAAGTAAGTAGGAGTGATTTAGATACCTTTTTTCCTTTTATATTTTTGCAGTGTTGTTCAATTTCTGGCTTGCTATTACTGAACTGGAACATGTCCAATTGTTGCTGTTCTTTGCACGAAAATAATGCATCATTTTGAAGCTGTTAATCCCTTCTTTGATATGTCATTTAAAAAGAATTGAAAAAAAAAAAATTTGTTGTCCAATCTAATTGTACAAGGGTCTTCCATGTGGCACACTCTGTTCGTGATGGCACAACTGGTTGATTTATTACTGCAGGATCTTTTGCTATCAATAGCTGCCAGAATAGTTGACAGTGTATAAAATCTTTAGTATTGTCATCAATTCGTAAAATAATGTCATTCCTAAATAAAAAAAGGGGAAAAAACCTGTAAACTAAGCTGGAAACTGAACCAAACAGGAATCACAGCATTAAAATAAGAATCATGTCCGCTGTTACAACCTATTCCAGCAACTCTGGACCCAGCTTATAACCCTCAAGGAAACGTAAGCTAAGATCGTTACACACAATTACAAACTAGGAAATTCCAAAGATGGCTGTGTGTTGAATGTAAACCAACTTTCTGAATTTCTTTGGTCATTGAACTTGGATTTTCCTGAATTTGTTGCTGCCTGTGTCATGTATTTTCCTTTTATCTGAATTCATGCGTGTATTTACTTTAAGAACTTTCATTCATTATACTAATTTGAATGTTGAGCATTTTCCAAGTGAAGAAACTTATGCAGCCTTAGTACTACATGATTGTTTATCTTTTCATTTATTGTGTTCTTCATGTGATTATCATTTGAGAGTTAAATGATGTGCCTAGGCATCAGCATGAATATTATGGTATAGAATCTAAGCAACATAAGAGAAACCCATTAAGCTGCCAAAAGATTAGATTTTAGGATACCACTGGCAGTTTTTCCTTGAAGAATTTAGTCTTGTAAAGTTATCTAATCTTGAACTGGTTCGAATCTTGTAGGTGTTTATGGTTTTTTATTACTAATGTTACTGTAGTGGTCATCTTGAGGTTGCTCCGCTAGTACGAAATTGAGTGATTTGGTAGGGAATAGTATTTTTAATATAGAATTCCAAATATTGGAGTGCTGAAACAAAATCAGAATATGACACTTGTTATGTGTAATATATATTTTTTATTTTTTGATAAGTAACTTGTTATGAGTAATATTGTTTAAGTTGGATAGGTGATTGTCATCTTCTATTGTGGAGTTAACCCTATAATTGATACATGTGTATTAGGGTTTATTAATTTCTAACCCTAAGCTTGACATCTTGGTTTTCATGGTATTACCCATAATCGACCATTGCCTACTACATGGTATCAAAGAAACTATGTAAATTGTAATAACTTATCTCTTTTTAGGGGTTTGAGAATAGAATTTCCATCTTGAAGGTCAAATCTCCTTTTGGATTGCATTTACTAATTTTTACATTAAGCTTTATTTGTTCATGTAATAAAGGGTGTATTAAAGTCCTACTCCTTGGAAAGCTATTTCCATATTCTTTGTAGGGTTTCTAGCAGGAAGGAAATAGCTGGACTTTTGAGAGTATCTAGCTATCTCAATATAAGCTCCCCCTCCCTGGTATAAACTTAAAATTTGTTTGATTGGCTGTTTGCCTTATGTGGTATCCTTTTTCTGTTTTTTTAGACTTTTTAAATTTAGGATTATACCCTTCTTTGGGGAAATTCCGTATACTTGCCTTGCACTGAATTTGTTTGTCCATTTTTTGCCATTTATAGTTTCATAATTCATTAAATGTGGCCAGGAGTAGAATGATTAGTACATATTTAAGATGAGAAAAGTTAGCAGTAGGGGTGGTCAGTGTAGGTCAACAACCTGGAGGGTATCAGAATTTGTTTCAAAACCTTGAGAGAAGTCCTGTCTTATTATGGTAAAATGTGCCATTGTTACTCTTCAAAACATCAGAAGGCTTTCTGTAATTTGCCCACCCTTCTGCCCTTTTAAAAGCACTTATAGTCCCTTAGCATTTCCGGAAGTTTTATTATTGCTTTACTTGTTCAGTTTCCACATTTATGTAATATCCTGGGGACTTGTTGGAACCATGTCACATCTCCATGGTATTTCTCTATTTTGAAGTCTTAAAATTTCTGTTGATGACATATAAACCTTGATCTAACGTATCATCAATTTATATTGTCTTGAAGGGCTTCTCGTTGGTTTGTTCTGTTTTTTGTTCTTTACATCCTATTGGGGGTTTACTTCGTCACCAGCTTGATTCTTGCTGTTGTATATGACAGCTTCAAAGATCAGGTATGGTTTATTTCATCTTCTTAAGCTGCCTCTAAGCATGGACAATAAGACACAGCTATTGTATCTGTGTTCATCTATTCATTTCAGCTGCTGGTATATTTATTACTACTTAATGTTCAAGAAACAGCTATGTTTAGTTTCTTCTTGTTTCCTCAGGAAAGAATACAAATGCATATGTTCACATCTCTTATTTGTTGTAGCTTGCAAAACAAGTTTCTGTGATGGACTCTACAAGGAGACGAATCCTGGAGAAAGCCTTTAATCTCATAGATAAAAATGTAAGAACGGTTTTCTCTACAGGCTAAATCTTCTCTAAGCATGCTTCAGCAACAAGCTTTTCCAATTTTCTTGATCTGCTTCTTTTGAATGATATGCCTTGCTTATGTCTTTGATTAAAAGTTTCATCTCTGTACTTTGTTTTTGACTTTGAGACAATCCTATTTCGATGGTACTCTTTATACCTTTTTGATAAGTTAATAGTACTCTTCAAATCTTAAAAGGAATTTTTGCTTCCAGACTGGAGGGAGATATATTCTTACTTTTAAATACAAAAGAAAATAATATCTGTCTTATGTCTTCTTTGAAATAACATCACTGGAATCATAATGTTCAAGGGCTTGGATTATATGTAATTTATATAATTTGAAGGAGTGTTGTGGCAAACAATTAGCTGCTATTAGGAAGCAGACCAACAATTTAATTTGAGCTCATGGATGGTCAGACACATTAACACTAACACCCTTCTTTGCATGAATTACTGCCTGACGGTAGTGAAGGAGTGAGCAGGCCTTGCACATGTAGAACAAAAGTAATTAATCACTGGTGGAGATTAAGGATTTCCAATCTATCGGTTTGATTACTGGGGTTTATAAGATCCTTTCTTGAATAGGTTGAAAATGGTGCTAGACAAGAGGGTGCTAGAACCCCAAAATGCCTTTGTAAGAGGGAGACAGATTCTAGACTCTCTATTGATTACCAACGAATGTTTAGATTGTCACATAAGGTACAACATACCAGGGGTTTTGTGCATGTTAGATTTGGAGAAAGCCTACAATCATGTGCATTGGAATTTCCTCTTGTATATGCTTCAAGGACGTGGGTTTGTTTCTAGGTGAAGGAAGTGGATTTTTCCCTGGTTTGTTTTTCAATGCTTGTGAATGGAATCCCAAGTGGCGTTGTTCAAAGCTCATAGGCTAAGACAAGGAGTGCCTTTATCCCCTTTTTTGTTCATCATTGTAATGGAGGCGCTTAGTAGGTTGTTGGAGATAGCAGCGGGAGGCAATTACATATCAGAGTTTTTAGTTGGTGACCTTTTTGCTAATCAATTAATAATCTCACATCTTCTATTTCCGGATGATACTTTGATCTTGTTTGGGGCTCATCTAGAGCAATTGTCTTGAAAGCAATTTTTGTGCAGTTTCAAGTTATATCTGAATTGAAGATAAATTTGTGAAAATCCGAATTGGTTCTTGTTGGTGATGTGTCGGATATTGAAGCTTTGACCAGTATTTTGAGATGCAAGGTAGCTTAAATTCCCATAACATATTTGGGTCTTAGGTTCCACTTTCAAAGAAAAATCTGTGTGGAATAGCGTAATGGAGAGGTGTTTGGCTGGTTGGAAAAGAATGTACCTTTTCAAGGGGGGCTGACTTACTTTGATAAAGGGCCCTTTATCCAACCTTCTTACTCTAAAGCCTTTACGAATATGGTATATTCTGGATTATTGAGACCAGGTGGAGTGGATAAGCTAATGCTAGAATCCTTTCACCGGAGGTTTTTTGAAATTAGATCCTATAAAGTGTTACACTCCATAGCTCAACGGTCTTTTCCATGGAAGAATCTGTGGAAACCTAAAGTGCTAACAAAGGCCAGTTTCTTCCTTTGGGAAGAAGCATTGGGGAAAGTCTTAACTACTGATAACTTGCAAAGGCATTGGATTGTTGTGATTGATTGGTGTTGTATGTGTATAAGAGGGATGGGGAAACTACTGATCATTTACTTCTACGTTGCCCTGTTGCTAGAGAGATGAGGAATATGGTATTTTCACTATTTGAGATTAAATGGGTCATTCCAAGAGGTGTTGTGGAGCTCCTAGCTAGTTGGCCTAGCAAGTTTAGCAAGCACAGCAAAACAGTGATTTGAAACATGATCCCTTATTGCCTCATGTGGGTATTTGGCGGGAGGGGAATGCCCAAGGGCTGTTTGGTTTTTTTTTTTTTTTGTCATAACTCATCACTTCTCATTCAATTTTCGTCACTCATCACTTAAAATATCCCAATTTCCTATACCCCACCCGTTTGGCACATGTTTTCAGCTTCTCATCACACAATTTTTTCTACATTTTGTGGGACCCATACTTGAGCACCATGTCAGGCATTCCTGTTAGCCTACCCACCTCACACCATTTCGTCATTTCCTTTTCCCTTTAGCCCCCCAATACTCTCCCAAAACCAGAGACTTCAACCTCATTTCTTTATTCTTCATATCACATTCAATATTATTTATTTTTACTTTCTCAAAAAAGAAAACACTTTATTTTTAATTTATTTCACTCCCTCTTTTTCTTTGTTATTCACTGTCTCGCTCTTCACCATAGCAATGCCTATCTTCCCTGTGTGTCTCTCTCCACCACATCACAACAACCATAGCTCACTACCACTACAACCACCGAAAATCACATGCCTATAATCATAAAATCGCATACCCATAAAATCATAAAATCTCACAAACCTAGAAAATTCATTAGCATCCTCGATCTGAGAAAATTTATTAGCATCCTTGAAGCAACCAATTTGTTGTCCCAATCGTTGATTTTTTTTTTTTATGGGTTTGAGATGAGAAAGACGAAAAGGAAGAAAAAAAAAAGAAAAAAGAAAGAAAGAACTGATGCTTGCAACGAAGAACAGAGAAAGAAAAGTTTGTTTCTTGATTTTTTTTTACGGGTCTAAGATGAGAAAGGCAAAAAGGAAGAAAAAAAAAGAAAAAAGAAATAGAAAGAACGAACTGATGCTTGCAGGGAAGAACAGAGAGAGAAAAGTTTGTTTCTTGATTTTTTTTTTTTTTTTTTACGGTTGTGAGATGAGAAAGGTGAAAAGGAAGAAAAAAAAAGAAAAAAGAAAGATCAAATTGAGATGAGAAAGGCGAAAAGGAAGAAAAAGGGGATGAAGTGTTCACCATTGTGTTCGCTGGTTTGAGCTGTGGCCGCTACAGGTTGGATGAGGTGACATGGCGGCGCGGGTTGGCTGAGCTCGGATTGGGCACTACGTGCGTGAACTGAAGATGGGAGTATGGTGATCTGCAGAGGCTTCAGTTCATGTGAGGACTTTCTTTGGTAGAAGATGGAGTATAGTGATATTGGATTAGAGAGCCGTTGGATTTGTTGTGAAAAGTAGCGCCTGGCATGATGTTTCTCTGACCGTGGGACCCATGTTTGTTGTTTAATTACCAAAATGTCATTGAAAACTGAGTTTTGGAAACTGAAAACATCTAAAATCAGAGAATTGAGTGATGAAAACAAAAACTAGAAACATCCTAGCAGGGTTTTTGTTATGGGACCCACATATTTTGAGTTATGAGTGGTGAAAACAGAGTTATGAGTTATGGAAACAGCAAATCCAAACAGCCCCTCAGACTTTTGAAGGGAGTGAGACCGATTCCTGACTTGAAGCTTTTATTCCTCAAAACTTTTTTTGAGTGAATAATTGCTTCAAGTGTTTATACTTTGCTTCTTTGTCTGATTTACTTGATAGTTGTACTTTTCATGCATCTTTTTGATTGACTTTTTGCTTTGTCCGTATTACACTGTCTCTGTATGTGGGTTCATTGTACTCTTTCATTTTATTTTCAATGAAGTATTATTACTTATTAAAAAAAGAAAAGAAAATAATTATGAGTGGGGAAGTTTGGATGACAGGTCCTTCTTGCCTTATGTGGTATATTTGGAAAGCGCGAAATCCCCTTACTTTTGAGGGAAAGGAATTTCCCTTGCCACATCTCAAATTTCTCTTTTTAAAAACGTTATATGAGTGGACATACAATTCCTCTACCCTCTCCATGACTACATTCATGGGCTTTTTAGATGATTTGCCTTTCGGTCGTTCAGGTTTATATTTTTTATATTTTAAATGCTCTGTTTCTTCTTGTTTTTCTGCCATTCTTTTGTGTACATCCCTGTAATAGGATAGTGCTTTTTTAATGAATTTCTATTACTTATATATATATATATATATATATATATATATATATATAAATAAATAAAAGTTTTTGAAGAAATTTTATTTGAGCCCTCAATAGCCGCTTGTGTTATCCTTGGTGCTTATAGAAGTACCTCAACATTTGAGGTTAGGAGTTCAAAGTTCAAAGCACCCTGTGTTTCACTGGTATAACATTTAGATTTAAGGATAAGGTAACTCTTTCTGCCATGTGCAATGACAAATAATGAATGCCCTGGTATAGAGTGAGTTTCAAAATTGAAGGGAGCAAAAGGGCAAGAGGAAGGCCCAAGAGGAGATGGATAGATTCAAGAGGCCGTGCTAAAAAACGATTTCCAAGAATCTAACAGAGGATGTGGCTCTAGTTAAAGCTGATGATTACCTTGGTAGTCTTTTTAGGTGTTGCATTGAATGTAAGACCCTAAATGCTTATGAAAGCTAAATGAATGGTACAGTGCCCAGCCACTTGATGATGAAACTTTGGGATAGTGTTTCAGAAAACTATAGTTAAAACAGAAGGAAGAAAAAATTGGTGGATGTCATGCCTTGGAACTGGATATTCTATTTTCTTTGACAAGTGTAGATTTTCGTGAGTGATAATGCTGAAGGTGTTTGAAAGACATTTATTTCGAAATTGTCACAACAGTCTGTTTCCTAGCCAGAAATAAATGGTAGGAGAGGCATGCCAATCTCAATTACAAATTTTAAATTAAGAGTTTATTTTGAGCCTTGTTTGTGGCTGTAGTTGATGGAGCCCAGGAAAAGGTTTCATGGAGTTTATTGAATGACATTGTCTATCTAACAAGTTTTTGTATTGTATGAAAGACAATTGACAACACCTGTTGAATCCGTTGACATATCAATAGACATTAACATGCTGGTGCTCTCTGAATTTATAGTATGTATGAGTTCACACTTAGATTGAATGAGTTATAACACCCCCACCCAACCCCCCTGTTTTTATTTTTCAAAATACAGCCCTTGTGCTGTCATCCTTGTTTTATGGCATCATCACTTCTTTTTTTTTTTTTTTAAATTTTTTTTATCATAATGATTTTGGTTAGTTTTTTAAATATAGTTGCATTTGTCATTGTTGACATTACATTTTTATTTATTTTTTGGCCCCTTTTTTGTGCTTTAACAGAATCATGGATTTCTTGATAAAGAGCAATGCATTCAACTCTTTGAGGAACTGAATAAGTACAGGTATTAATGGCACCACTATCTTTAACATGCTTTAGTAGTTATTTTATTTTATCGTACATTGTTGAATGTTTTTTGAAATTCTATTGGTTAATAGGAAGAAATGGAAGGCTCCTGTGTCACTGAACATGGCCCTACGCAAGATAGCCTTCTCTCTTAAATAAATAAAAAAAGGTTTCAGGATACAATGACACCCTAAAAAGCATGGGGCAATGGAATTTTATACAGACGTCTGGTTTTGACTTTTTGATAATATTTTTTCACATTTTGTTGTAGCTCTTCTGCTCGGAACTTCTTTCTTTCATCTTTTACTAGAGGGATGTGTGAACAGTGCATGCCAGTAGAAAGTAGATAACCCAAAGAGTCTGGCTTTGGGCAGGAAAATATATAGTATGTTAATTCAATGTTTTTAAAAGTGCTGCAGGCAGGAACCATAAGTTCTTTGGAATCTACTATACTGTCCTTGGTAAGTTGCAAGAGAAAGAAAGGACAATAGGGTTGTACTGGGGCACAGGAAGCATCTCAAATGATTGTGTAGATTTTCCGGTCTACAGTTTTTCAAATTACAATGATAGGTTGTGGTTTTTTTATTGAGGGAAATGATCTTGAAAAATATGACTAACTCAAGAAGAGGCTTTTCTGATTTTCCGTAAATGAACTTGTAGGTGAACACAACTCATGCGCACACATGGAATTGAATTTGTGATTCCGCTCTCCTCCCTTAGGAGAAGGAGATGCCATTTGAGATCTTTTATGAGTTTCTTTCCAGTGTATTAATGGTGGGGGTGGGAGTGGAACACAAGTTCATACACTTGTAGTTCAAAGTAACTTATCCAGGAGTGGGAAGCGCTCAGTTGTTGTTATTTTGAGAAACTTTCATCCAAATTATTCTGCGTTTTCAGATTGGAGATTCTTGTGCAATTGTGCCTTTCTACCTACTCTTAGTTATCCAATTACAATTTCCTGATTCCTCTGAAAAGACGAAATCGAAATTAATATCCTTATTTCTTGCCAATTTATATGATTGGTATTATCATTACCTTCATTATGTGTGTATTGCTGATTTTGAAAGTAAAAATGCACAAGGAAAACTGTAGTCAAAGCTTTAATTGCTTTCTTCAATCTTTATTCTACATCTACGTGTTCTCTCATCTAACATAGATCTAAAACCATTATCAAAACTCTTAAATAAATAATATCTGAACAGCCTCTCGATCTTCTGTTGTCCCATTATGGAAGTATTTTTTTAAGCCACTTAAAGTGTAAGGATAGTTTATGTTTGAACCATTTATTGAATCGTTTTTTGAACCTTTTATTCTAATAAATGAAGTTTAACCGTAAAAATGGGACAGACAGTGATATACCACCCTAGAATTGAGAAAGGATCTAGGAGGCAGCCTGAAGGCAAGATATCCCACAACCACTAGCTGTTGCTTTTTAGCCTTGACATCCCTATAAGCAGACAGGTAGCTTGAAGAAGCTCCAGTGAACTACTCATCAGGAAACCCATTATAGAGAAAACTGAGAGAAAACTTTCTGGTTGGAAACATTTATATTTGTTGAAGGGTGATAGACTGACTTTGTTAAAAAGTACTTTTTCGAGCTTTCTGACCTATTATCTATCCTTGTTCACTGTTCCTAAATTTGTGGCTGATAGAATAGAGAGGATTTAGAGGGATTTCTTATGGGGGGTGTAAGAGGAAGAATTCAAACACCCATTAGTGGCTTGGAGCAAGATTTTCTCTCCTATTGAGTTTGGGGATTCAGAGGATTGGGGTTTTTAATAAAGCTTTACTAGGAAAATGGTTATGGTGCGTCGTGAATGAAGTCAACCATTTGTTGTGTCAGGTAATTGCATCCAAATATGGTTAAGACAGAGGGGGTTGGTGTACTAGAGTTGATATAAAGACTGATGGTTGTGGGTTGTGGAGGAGAATTAGTGCGGGTGGGGAAATCTTCTTCACACCTGCAGTTTATGAAGTGGGAGATGGCAATAATATTTGATTTTGGTACAATCCTTTGGGAGTGGGCACCTTCCTCCAAAGGATCTTTACCCTAATCTGTTTGTGTGCTCACGCCTCGTGCAAAAAAAAAAAAAAAAAAAAAAGACTAAGTAACCCAAATCTTCTTCATTTGGTGATTTCCCCTTTTGCCCTTTTGTTTTGTCTGTGTGTGCATAGGTTAGTGATTTCCCCCTTTTGCCCTTTTGTTTCGTAGGCGTGTGCTTAGGTTAGTCCAACTTCTTTTTAAAATTCTCTTTTATGAGTTTTAACTTTTTTATTATTCTTTTTTCATTATTTAGGTAGACAATAGATATATGTATATATATATATTGGCTAGGCTTTAATATACTTACAATAGATTTTTTAACAATTATTTAAAAACAAATAATATTTTTGTTATAAAACTAATTTTGTAAACTTTGAAATAATATATATATATATATGTATGTATGTATGTATATTAAATTAATTAATTAATTATAAATGTATCCCTGCTGCACCCGTATCCTAATTTTTTAAAATTTGCCATGTCACCGTACCCGTATCAGTGCAGTCCTAGCTCCTAGGTAGTAGCTAGAGTTTACAATTTCATAGAGCTTTTCACTATTGGGAGTTGGGGGATGTGTTTTCCTTTTTTTAACTTCTTTATTCTAAGTTTCCTAGGGGGGAAGAAGATAATAGGTTGATTTGGAGTTTGACTAGTAGTGGTTATTTTTATGTACGTTCCTATTATAACTATATTTTTGGCTGCCTTACGGCTTCTTTCCCATGGAAGAGCATTTGAAGTGTAAAGGGCCCTAAAAGGGCGTTGTTCTTTTTTATGGGCAGCAGCTCCAGATTCTTACAATCGATAACCTAGCTAAGAGGGGACTCCCCCTGGTTAATTGGTGCTGCATATGTTGACTGTCGATGCTGTGGGGAAATTGTGGAGCATCTTTTGCTTTATTGCGAGTTTTCTCATGGATTGTGGAGTGAAGTTTTCCTGATGTTTGGGATTCAGTGGGCGATGCAAGAAAAGGTAGCATCTTTTCTGCTTAGGTGGCAGGAAGCATTCCTCAAATGTTTGGAATTTGGTACTAGCATGTTTGATGTGGTCAGTTTGATGGGAGTGCAACAGCCCCACTTTTGAGGATGCTGTGAGCTCTATAGATCATTTGTAGTCCTTGCTAATCCGGATTTTGTTTGATTGGTCTCGGGTTTGGGGTTTTACGCATTGTACTTCCAATTCTGATTTCCAATATTTTGCTATAATTTCTATTTGATTTGCTTGTAATTGTTTTAAACACTGTGTGTTCATCATCGTGAACACAAAGTGCCTTTTCTTTATATATGGAATTTCTATTTCTTATCTAAAAAAAGAACTACTCATCATTTTAATCCTTTTTTCAACACTGGATCTATGATCTAACAAAGAAACTACTAACCTTTGCATTTCAAATGTTGTTGCATTGGTTCTTTCCTCAAGAGATCAGCTTTTTGTAGAATTTCAAGGTTCTTGTATTTATCATAGGTTTCATTAATTGTGCTGCTAGCTTGTTGATGCGGGAAGCACAAACAAAGATTTATTTTAATTTAGTTTTATTTCTTATTGGAGTCAATTGAATTTTATTTTAGGCCCTAGTATTAAATTAGGTTTGTTAGTATTTTTATTTAGTCTAGAGTATTTTTGTAATAAGTCAATCAAGGTTACCTATGTTAGTTAGACTTTAGTAGTCGACATAACAAGGTGTTGGAATCTTTTTGAGGAGGATTATTTTGATGAACAAAATTTCAGTTGAAATCATCCCAATGGTCTAGTGCCAACTCTAGCCAACCCTAAGTGCTGACTCCAACCAACCTTAGGTGCTGAGTCTAGAAGTTTTCTCATGCTAGGTGCTGATTACTAGAAAGTCTAGGTGCTGACTCATAGTTTCTCTATCTTTATGTTTCTAGTTATTTACTTTTGTTGTTGCATCGGTCTGGTTTGTGCCACGTCACTTGTGATGTTGATTTTGTGAATCTTGAAGGATGTCTTATATATATTTTTTGTAGGACTTTGCCAGAAATATCAAGAGAAGAATTTGAGTTGATATTTGATGAGCTGGATGATAGTCATGATTTCAAGGTATGTCCGTTTACTTAATCTCTTGGTTAGACTAAACTAAATTCTAGTGATATTTATTTTTATTTTTTATTAGTGTTCAAAACTTTTCGTTGTCATCTGTTTGAACAATCCATCATTGGTGTAAAAAATTTTCATTTAGTCATTTTGCTAAATTTAATCATTTTTGTTTTTGGTGTCATGGATATGTTTGCTGGCAAATGTATACAGCACCTACTAATGCACATAAGACTTAGATATTTAGTTTGTAATTTTTATGAATATAAGGAAGAATACACTTTGGTTGTAGAGTGCTTCTTGTATTTCATAACAAGCAGATTTTGTTTCCATTTTAGGCAAGATAACATCCTTGCCTCCCATATCTAGAAATACATATAAGGAAGGCATTTGGTTTGGGTCATCTTTCAAGATTCCTTATTCGAATGCAAATAGCTCAAGGGAATTTGGATCCCCATAAAACCCCACTTCTACAGGAATATGGATTTACTTGAAAAAAATGTGGGTATTCACATTCCCAAGACTAGGATAGTCATCTTTTTTTTTTTTTTTTGGAGAAGTAAGAAAAAAAGGAAACTTATTTTACAAAAGTGACAATGATACCCCTTTTAATACTCTCTGACTATCCAAAGTATAACTTTTTCATCTTACACATTCGCCCTCCTATCTTTTTCATTCTGTGTCTGATTTGTTGCTTTGCCACTCTCTCTCTCTGCTAGAACACGATTGCTTGACCGTTACCACTGTGGTGAGTATTGCTCTTCCATGCTTAGGTTTTCTTTAATCCAACGCATTTTTTACGTTTTAGATTTGTTATGATATCTCAATTTTGATAACCTTTTTGGGAAGTATGCATGGCCTAGACTTCAATTTTGAGAACCAGCTTCCATAACCCATTGTAGTCTTCCTGCATTGTCTCCTTCTGGGACTGAGATATATTTTGCTCTAGTTTTATTTTAGATCATTTTTATTTTATAATATAGTAGGGATAGAGAATGTGAGATTTACTTTTTTTGGTTTAATTTTGTATTCTGTTGTTTATACTGTTGGTTCCTAGACAATATTTTGCATCTAAATATTAATGCACCTTATGCTCAAAAACCTAAATGCTGGGGGGGGCATATCCACCCCCTATCAGGAACTTTGTTTATTTTTAGTGCTTAGTAACCAGATCAAATTCTTTTATTAAAATTATTAGTTGCCTAGACATCCAAATAAGTAAAAAAAGGTGATCCTTAAATAAGTTCTAACCTTATGATAGAGTTTCATTATCCATTCTTGCCTAGACCCTAGACATCGAGAATCAACACTTTGCTATATGTTATTGATCTCTAGCCTTTTCTGATTACTGATTAGTGGTGGGACCTAAATTTTTCTGTTTTGTAATAAGGATTAAAATGTGTAAGGACAAAGTTAGGGACAGAGATGTCACTTTCCCTTTTCTGGTACTGGGGATGGAAGCCTGGAAGAAGGATGAAACTTGCCCTTGATTGTTAGAAGAGAAGGATGAAACTGTGATCCTCGATCTCTTCCTGAATTGGATCAATTGGATGATACATAGTGGGGCTAGGTGAAACTTATTCATTCTTTTTTTCCCCAACTACAAAACTTGAAAACTGGTTATCTACTAATGTTTCTTCCTTTCTGTTTGCTTCGTTCACTTTTCTTCCTTCCTGTCTTGATCTCGCTTGGTGGTGCCCCTCTCGGTGATTGTTGACTCAACATTGATTTCGTGCTTGAGTTGGAGGGCCCCCCCTCCATCCATAATCTATTAGACTAACTTATAGAAAAAAATTAGATTTTAAGGTTATGAGTTAGTAGAGTAGGTGTTCAGAGGGAGCGGCCTGCCTCTCTTCCTTCCTTTAGTAAGTACTAGAGTAGTAGATGCGCTTAGTTACCAGTCACTATTCCTAAATAAAGATAAGGAACTTCTTCCCGATCTGGCTTTCCTGGGTCACTCTGCAAAGATGAAAGATTCCTCTTCTGAATTAATGGAAAAGTGCCCGTGCTTCCTATCCCGACATTGAGGAATTCCCCCCTAGGTTGGAAGCTGACTGATCAGCTCGAAAGAAGAACGCAACGAATTCTGAATGATCAGGAAGGGCTGGAATGAAGAGGAATTTGTATCATTTCAAATCCCTATTCTTATTGAAGAGAAGGAACGAGAAAAACCGAAATATTCCTAGTGTGAGCTGGGAGCCGCCCCGAAAAGCGAGGCCTACTTCCAAATTCGCTTTCAACAACGTCAACAACACCACGAAAAAAGTAAACTATGGTTTCCCACTGATCTGAACATAGAGGCTTCAATAAAATAAAATTTTGACACCCTGATATTAAATTTTGATCTTCTAGTTGTGTTGGAAGGGTAAGGAAAATAGTGTGATAACTCAACCTGCTACGTCATTCACACAGGTCTACCATTTGCTTACCACTGCATGACCGTTTTTGCCTTTGCTTGAGATTCAATGTTCTCACATCATTTATCTTTCAACAACAACAATTCTAGAATGCAAATCATTACAAGTGGTAAATAGATTATTTTTGGTCAACAGGATTACAAGTAGTGCAACCTAATAATTTGAAAGAACAACAAAATTTGGTTTTTCTTTTCCTTGTATTTTAAACTGTTTTTTACTAGAGATGGACATTGTAGAATAAAAATGTTATGGTTACTATCATTTGTTGTATGTGTATTTTTCTGATTTGTTTGCTGAACTTCATCTTTTGACTTGTAGATCAACTTAAATGAATTTTCTGACCTTTGCAATGCCATTGCTCTAAAATTCCAGAAGGAAGAGTGTGTAAGTCCGAAATACCCTAGATCTGAGTAAGCTTCTTTTTGAGTGACAAAGAGCTTTATATTGCATCTTTGATACTATGTATTTTTGTTGCAGGAATCTTGCTTTGAATATTTTCCATCAGTCTACAATTCACCCTGCTCTAAAAAGTTGAAAGGCTTTGTGCGGAGTCCTAGATTTGGATCCATTATATCCTTCATTCTCATACTGAATCTGTTTGCTGTTATTGTGGAAACAACGGTATGACCTATATTTTAATAGAACTGGTGCTTTACATTTGCCACCGTGGCCTGGTCAACATATATGGTTCATTGCCTTGGATTTATTTGATATTTATGAATTGAAGTTCCTCTTTAATATTCTTGTTTGATGCCTTTAGTGGTATGATCTTAGTGCTTATGAATAAACTTGCATTGACTCAATAAGGATGTAATTTCTAGATGCTATTTGTTGTCAAAGTTCATCATTGTGGTGTAAAAATAATTTATTTTTCGATCACTGCATGTTTCAAATGAAATAGAATTCAAATGGTCATAATTATTTTTCAGTGGTGTTTGTCATTTGGTTCTTGATTGGCTTTCCCAGCCCCCTTCCCCTACCCCATACCTGAGGGGACCCCTTTTAATTATTCCATGCGAATGGAATTGAGAACAATTTCAACAGGCAGCAACTTTCAGGGATCTTTAACCGCCCAAATGGGAAAGAGGAATTTACAATTTTTGGAGATAGATGAAACTGTCAATTTTATTATGGACATAGAGTGTTGACACGTCTCTGTGAATATATTATTTTGAGTATGTATATTATTCTTTGTTTTAGGGTTTTATACTGGCAGAATAACCGTAGATACTAAAGATAATGAGATAGGGACCGTTTGGTATGGTAGTTTAAGTAACACTTTTCAATTTTTAAACAACATTACACGTATTTTCACGTTTTTTCACCTACATGTATTTTCAAACAATGTTACTAGGACAACATTACCAAACGGCCCCATAATAATGAGGATGATGATTGCTATGAGTAGTGTTTACATAGGGCACATTTGACACACTGAATGGAGTTACAACAGTGATAATAATCTTTATTACTAGAAATAAAATGTGTTGTAATGAAATAACTAAACATATTCATACATTTGATTGTACGTTGTAACATTAGGAAATATCTTAGTTATTCAATTATTTTTTCTAAAAAGGAATAATTTTTAAATTTGAGAGGTTATTTTTATTTTTATTATTTATTTTTTGTAATTGTTGTGTGTATATGAAAAGTTTGTATATTTGTAAATATATTAATTTTAGAAATTATTACACCTAATCACCTACTAAGGAAAAACTATTACAACTTGTTTAGAGATGAAGGTTATTCCTCTTTTTTAAAAATAGTCATTCATAAAGAATGATTATTCTTTGTAATAAAAACATAACTCTCCTTTAGTTTTTCCCTGTTAAGATTGTGGAAGGAACTGAAAATAATTTCAAGGCACTTAACATCATTATACATCATGTAACACAGTAGTTCATATTAAAGGGATTAGTTATGGGAGGTTCTACTTTTGTTTTCATTGAATCTAAGACCTTTGAATTTGCTATTGAGGAAGGGGGTTCGTTTTTCTCTTTACGTATTTTTGAAAGAGGTAGGAACATCTCTCGTTCTGTCTGTATGGGTAAGGAGAGTGCGAAGAGTATTTTGTTTCACGTTGAGGAGCTGTCATCTAAGCAAAAGCCGGGTCAGTTTGCGAGAACTGTTCGGGAGGGAGATAGAATCCTTATCCTTCAGTTGGGGTCCAATGCCCATGGCACCTTTTTGTTGTTCTCTGAATTAGACAAAGGCCGCCGGAGGGGATCCATTGTCATACCGGAAGGGAACTTGGGCAGTGGATGGAGGGGGTTTGGAGTCCATTTGAGGAAGACAATCCTTCCAATTTATCAGAATTTTGGTGTTAAGCATAGGAGGGCCAACACGAAACCGGTGGGGGTGGTGGAGAAGTTCCGGCAGAACTATGAAGGTTTTGAAAACAGAGGGAAAGAGATGTTGTCAGGTTCCCAATTTTCGAAACCATATTTTTCTTGGGGAGGTATTTCCGGGATTGAAAAAGATTGTGATGGAATGGTTGTCACGTCGGTCACTAATGGCGATGCGTGTAGCAGTGGTAATGTATCGCTGACCTTGGAGATTTCCTTGCGAGTGGAACGTGGGAATGAAGGGAAGTGGCACGTGCTTTCTTCTATGATCAATGAGGTGGGCTCGGTTGCTGTGAAGCCCAGTGGTGACAAAAAGCTACACAGCTTTGAAACTATGTCAACAAATGATTGTGGGCCAGGTTTTAAAAATGTGGTTGCTGTGAAGCCTAGTGGGGATGATAATCTACACAGTTTTAAAACTGCTTTAACAAAGGGTAACGGGCCAAGTTTTAAAAAAGTGGTAACAAACGGTAGTGGGCCAAGGCCCCGGACTTCTTGGCAGCCCAAAGCCCAAGCTGGGCATCTTAATGTTTTGCCTCACAAGCCCAAGTCTAAGCTACAACGTTCCAGAACTAAACCCACCCTCTTTATATCAGATGAAACTCAGCCAAGTGTGGTTCCGATTGAGAGCTCCTCTCTTGCTTGCAACTCCGAGGTTCAGTCAAGTGAGTCTTCACCTCAGCCAAACGACTCGGGTTTTCACGATCCGGGGATCGGGTCTTCACTTTCTGCTACTGTGATCCCTCCTTTTGCTAGCACTTCTCTCTCGGTGCCTCTGAATGTGTTTCCTGGGTCTGGGTCTTTGGCGCCTTCCACCTTCTCTGCATGTGACGCTGACTTTGGGCTTCCGCCGATGCTTTCAAGCATGCTGCCTGATCAGTCACCCCTCTACACACATACGGTGGGTTTTAGTTCTCCGACGAGTGTAGCGGCTGGTATGGGGTCGGAAGAGGTGATTTTCGAGGCTGATTCGGTAAAGTCTTCTCAGCAAGCAGTGGGTTCGGAGAAGACAGAACAGCTTTCCACCGTAGCACCACTTGATTTTGGTCCTAGAATTAGTGATTATGTTGGAAATTTGAGTAGAACATGGGGTAATTCCAAAGATTGGATGCTTGAACTTCGGGATGGGAGGAAAATAGTTATTCCGCTCTCAGCTTTTCGTTCTCCTATTTCCGTGTCTGATCAGCATGCTTCGGAGGGTGTAATTAATTCAGGAATGGCTTCTCTTGTTAACGAGGGACAAATTGTTAGTTGGGATTCGGAGAGTGATGGTGTTGTGGGCTATGTTGACTCTGAGGTTGGGTCAGAGGGCAAAGATTGGGACTCTGAGGAGGGTTTGTTGAATTGGGACTTTTTAGGTGAACCGCTAGAAGTGGCACCTCTGGCAATGAATAATCCAGGGGTTATGGAAATCCCTGCAGTTGAGGTGGTTGAGGAACAAAATGATCCACCACATTTTTGAATTTACAGGAGACTGAGAAGCGGCCCACCGCTTCCTCCAACTTCTCCACAACCCTGTTGTCCCACATCAATAACACCCCACCTGAAGCACCCATAGAGCCTAAGTAGAGCCAATCCACATGTTGACCTCCCCACAAACTACAAATGACGCCTCTATTAATCAGCTCCATCTTAGTTTCTTGCAAACAAACAATATCCGCTTTCCACATACGGATCAAATTTCTAACCCGAAGACGCTTATCCCGCTCATTCAACCCTCTCACATTCCATGAAACAATTCTTAGATTCATTTAAGCACTACCACAGCCCGCTCCCTAGCAGCACTCTTGCTCCTTTCTGACTCATTCTCCTCACCCCAAGAACACAATAAATTCTTTAATTCACGATGTCCTTTATGCCCAGCCTTAACCATCTTCCTCGGTGAGACTACATCAATCATCCTCTTTTTGCTTCGAGCTTCTAAAGCTAAGAGCAAACCTGTTACTTGTTCTTCAAAACCCTCCAGCGAGGTCCCAACAGATCTTTGGAAAGCTTTAATTCTATTAGTTACCCATTGAGACAATTTGGTATTATCTACATCCACCGTAGCTTGCCTACTTATTTTCTTTCTCTCCTTCCTATCCCAGTTAAGGTGGCTAAGCGGATGGAGGAATTACAAAGAAATTTTCTTTGGAATGGTATTGGTGACGATCGTAAACTTCATTTAGTGAATTGGTCTAAGGTCTGTAGGCCAGTGAAGAATGGAGGGCTAGGCATTCGGTGCTTGAGAAGGTTTAATTCTGCCCTTCTAGCCAAATGGTTGTGGCGTTATGGTGAGGAGAATGATGCCCTTTGGAGAAGGGTCATTGGGGCGAAGTATGGGAATGACTGGGGTGGTTGGTGTACAAAATCTGTGTCTGGGGCTTATGGTGTTTGTTTGTGGAAGTCCATTAGAAGGGGTTGGCTGAATTTTTCCAAGTTCCTTCGGTATGATGTGGGTGATGGTACTCGTGTGAAGTTTTGGGTTGATGTGTGGTGTGGGGATAGTCCTCTTAAGGAGGCGTTTCCAGATTTATACAATATTAGTAGGACAAGGGATGCTTTAGTCTCTGAGGTTATGTGCTATGCAAATGGGAGTATTTTTTGGAACCTACAATTTCGCCGTTTTGTGAATGATCAAGAGTCACACTCTTTGGATTCGTGTATGGCTTTAATCTATTCCACAAAGGTGCGGGGTGTAGGTTCTGACAAGCTTTGTTGGAAGCTAGCCAGCAGCCGTGGTTTTGTGGTGAGTGGGTATTATCACTCCCTTTCCCCTCCCCCCATTGCCACTCCCTTCCCTTGGAAAATGATATGGCAATCGAAGGTCCCCCCCGGGTTGCTTTTTTTTCTTGGACTGCTGCTCTAGGCAAGATTCTTACTATTGATAATCTTCGGAAAAGGCACTTTGTTGTCCTTGAGTGGTGTTATGTGTAAAAGGTGTGGGGAATCTGTTGATCATCTCCTCCTTCACTGTCCTATAGCTTTTGAGATGTGGAGTATGGTCTTTTGCTTGTTTGGTATTTGTTGGGTGATGCCGCAAAGGGTAGTGGATCTATTGGATTGTTGGGCTTGCAATTTCAGGCATCATCACAATATAGTGATTTGGTGATGTGGTGTATCTGGCGGGAACGGAATTCTAGAAGTTTTGAGGGTCGCGATCGGTCCATTCTTGAGATTAAGTCTTTTTTCTTTTTTACTCTTCTGGAATGGTGTTTAGTTTTACCATCTTTTTCTTGTCTTTCCCTTCCTATTTTGCTTGATCATTGTAATTTGGTTTCTTAATGTTTTTGCCTCTTTAGTACATTTCCTATGTACGGGGCTGTGTTCTTCTCTAATATATTTTTATCGTTACTTATCAAAAAAAAATAAAAACATAACTAAACTACAGAATAGATAAACCATAGTAATAATTATTACATTACAGTGTCTATTATAGTCTACTAAACATACCCATAATAAGGGGTAAATGTGTAATAATGTACCAAGGTTGACAACAAGATAATAAAAGTACTGATCATGCCATTTTCAGCTGAAGCGTCCTCTAAATTGTACTCCTTTTTTGGCCTAGATTGCAACGAGTTTGCAGCTTGAGTTGCCCATGATTGCAGTGCTGGGTAATTCTTTTTCCCATATTGTCAGCTGTGGATGTGTCACTGTTGAATGATTAAATCGCAGACCCCACAACAATCGAGGCTTAGAAGAGGAATGCTTTTACATGTTAACTAACAAAGGCACCTAGTTAAGTGCTAATTGCAAATATGATGTCAGAAATATTCTACCAGTCATTTTTGTCAATTGATTCTGGGTCAACATCCTGAATGATGTTAGTGTTCCAGATTTATCTACCTTAAGAACAGCCGTTTCCACTACTCTTTACATGTCATCATTTTCAGTTAGGTTTTAGAATAAGAAAATTGATGATACGTCTACCATCTGATACCTGGTCTATTTGGTTTCAAACTATAATACCAATGTTCATTCTTTAGGATGATGAAAGGCTCCAGCACACTTACTAAAGTGAGAGATGAGGCCATTAATAGGGATATTTTGGCATTAAAAGGAAAGTAATATTTCCCTCTACATTCTCAGAAAGGAGTGAGGAAACCTTTCTAATCAATGTTGAGAGAGAGAGAGAGCCCGTTAATATGAATCTTTTGGCATTAAATGAAAAGTAATATTTCCCTCTAACATTCTCAGAAAATACTGAGGAAGCCTTTCTAATCAATGCTCCATTAATGGAGATACTCTTTGACCTTCTTGCAATTCAAAAACAAAAAATCTGACAGAACCAAGAATCAAATATTTAAATTCATTTCTTGAACACTTTGATACTCAATGGCACTCCAAACTATTAATAGAGTTGTTTTTGAAATAGAGTTGTGCTTTTGGTTTCTTGATTACTGGATCCAGAACAATTAATTGGCAAGTGGCTCATGTATCTTTATCCTGACATTTATAAATCGTGCTAATGTGGAACGCTTATTTTGTTGCAGCTTGATATAAAAAATAATTCTGCTCAAAAGGTGTGGCAAGAGGTAGAGTTTGTCTTTGGTAAGCGCTTGCTGAGGATCAACTTATCTTCATATGTACATGTGTGAATTATTGCTGAACTAACAATCTATAGTCTGAAGATGTTTATGGTGAACTTTTGAGTTGATGCAAGTCTAGCATTTGCATATCTGTAGATTCAGAAAATTAAGACAACCTAGATTTTTCAGCCACTATTCATGGTTGGCTGCTAAAGTTGTCCATTAAAGGATTTTCATTGTTACAATTAGCTTGTAGTGGATTAACATATTAAAAAGGCAGTTAGTGACCTTGGTAGTTATGTCAGTGATGAGAGCTTGAAATGATCCATCATAACTATGTATATATTCAATGGTTGAGATGGTCAATTCTGTTCTAACCATCAGCATTGATGTTTGGAACCAATATTGATAGCCTTCCTGAATGTTGATACCTTTTCAAGCACAAGCCAGAAGCATAAGTGTATTATATTTGAACCAAGGCTATGCTTAGGGTCTTGTAGATCACATGTGAGGGAAAGTGCAACATATGAATGCTAGATGAGAAACGCACTGAAGCTTGACAAGCCAGAACTTTTGAACAATAAAATTAAAATAAAGGATAGGAACCTAGGAATCAGCTCCTATGCTTGCTTGGAGTCAGAACCATGTGAGAAAAAAAAAACCACTAGGAGTCTGCACCAGACAAAAAACCAAAAGAAACTTTCATTCATCGATATCGCATCTCCTTGAAAGGAGCACAATAGTTTGCTTATATTGGAATACTAAATCCTAATTCTAATTAGTATAGGAAACCCCACTTATTGAATGATAAAAGTACACTAAGCTTTAAATAAAAATACTAATTAACCTAATTGAGTACTGGGGCCTAAATAAAATAAAATTTTAATTAATGTCCAAAAAGAAATAAAACTGAAACAAAATAAATTGTTGCGTGTGGTTCCCACATCATCAACAACACACACACACATGCTCAGGCAAAGGAGCATTCTGAATAATAGCTAAACTTATTGATGGCAGTGTTGGCAGCCTCCATTGCTGCTAGACTGACTATTAGACTTATTGATGCATGCTCGCTTAGCAGGAAATACTTGATAATCTTGGGTAATAGTCTTTGGTAGTGATGGCAAGTGAAAATGTAACTACTATACATGTTCTGACTTGGGCTAGAAGTCTATTTTCTGCATTGAGAGTTTTCAGTGTTGGTACTCCTTTAGAAATGTTGTACTTATTAACTTGCTCTTTATTACCTGTTTGGTCTCATTACTCCAAATTATGTGTGCTATATAGACTAATCTTAGTTTCTGTTTCTGAAATTAATAGGTGGCTTTTTCTTATTTTGTCTTTTTATTCCACAGGATGGATATATGTGCTGGAAATGGCTTTAAAAATATATTCATTTGGATTTGAGAATTATTGGAGGGATGGTCAAAACCGCTTTGATTTTATGATCACTTGGATAATAGGTAATCAAATTGGAAAATAACATCCCTTTGTAGTACTATTTATTGCAATTTCTTTACAAATCAATCTTATAGGCATCATAACAATATTGCCAAATTTGATAAATGGAATTGTCTATAGAAACAACTTTTACTATTGCTAATTGGCCCTTATGATTATTATATGGAATAAACATCATTTACTTCTTTGGTTTGTGTTATTCTCTATTCCATTATATTACTATTGATTGATGATTCTTTTGTCTGCAGTTATCGTAGAAACCTTGACTTTTGTGGCCCCTCAAGGACTTACTTTCCTTTCCAATGGCGAATGGTAGGGAATATTTTTCTTCTTTACATGAGAGTTCATCATTTTCCCTCACTATATTTGTCCTAACTCTTTGCTATTGAGTTTTTACATAATATGAAAATCTTTGAAGAATATAAGTTTCTTAGTCTAGGCATGATGACAATTTTTTGGATGATCTTTACATGACCTCCGCATTGACTTCATCAAATTGCTCTCAATGTAGGATACTTCTTAATGATATTTACAAGTTTCTTATAGGAAAATACTAGTGATCATACCACGGACCTGTATTTCCTTTGATGTCCACAGAACATTAAGTTGATAAATTTGATACAGGAATTTTATGGTTTATCATAGCTTTTAAAGCACTTCCTCATCTACAATTATTTCTCCTTTGTTAATGTTTACAGGATTCGCTACCTTCTCCTCATAAGAATGTTAAGATTGATAAGGCTGCTGATGTACGTCAAGCGTTACCGTGCCTTCATTGCCACTTTCATAACCCTTATACCAAGTTTGATGCCATACCTTGGAACCATATTTTGTGTCCTATGTATTTATTGCTCTCTTGGTGTACAGGTAAATTCTTTTCTTCAGCTAGCTTTCAAAGAAAGTAATTGACTAATATAAAGATGCTCTTCTTCTTTCTTCACCAATCCATGCTTCCCTATTATATTAAATGGAAATACATGGAAAATGTCTAACCTGTACTTATACAATTTTTCTTCAGCATATGTTTGGAAATACTCAAGTTTCTGTTGTGTCTTCACAGATTTAAAATTTAATATATAGTGTGGAGGGTCAATTTTATACCTAATTGATTTAGACCTAGTTTCAAAAGTTCCATCAGTCACATTTTGAAGGTTGATAATTCTAATCTATAGGTCCTTATCATTTGATACAGCATGTCTTTTAGACATCTAATAGCTATATCCATGTATAATATTGAATATTTCCCCATTTATGTTACCATAAAAATATTCTCCAATTTTTTTCTTCTAATTTTTAGATCTTTGGTGGGATTGTCAATGCTGGAAATGCCAGTTTGGACAGGACTGATCTTTCGGAAGATGAGTATCCTTTATTCATTAATAAACTATTTTCTAAGGTTTCATTTTATCCAGCCATGGCATAACTGTGATATCTTTCTGTTCTATATTGATAATAAAAGGCTATTATAGGAAAATTCTATTAGATTATTAATATTCAATCATTTTGTAAATTGTTTATTGCTTCTGCAAAGATTTAATTGCAACAAATGTCAATTTCTTCAGACAATTTTCTTAACAAAATCAGCTATTTACTTTTCAATTTCAATGACTATCCGAATGGAATGGTGACACTTTTCAATTTACTGGTCATGGGAAATTGGCAGGCATGGATGCAGGTATAACTACTGTTTTATTTGTAATTTTTGTTGAATTATATTATCCTAAATGATCATCTTTCTCTACATAGTGAATGATACTGTCTGTTTGGCTATTCTTCTATGATTTATGTCCTCATGGAATGCTTGCTGGGATTTTCCCCTTTTTTTTTTCTTTTTTTTTTTTCTCTTTTTTATTTTGAAATGTGATTATGAGAAGCTAGGCTTTCTTGACTGTACCTCCATGTTGACAGAAGATTTGGGGTTCTTTATGAGGGAGCTGTTAATGGGTTGGCTACTCTGAACCTACCTGAAATACAAATTGGAAATCTGCTAACTACAACCACTAGATCTGTAATGCATTGCAAAGATTGCACGGATCTAGACAATCCATGCATTTTGATCCCACATGGGACCCATGGATTTTATTTAGGCTTCACCTAGTGGATGGTTTGTAGGAACTCCCACGTAAGAGAACTGATCTTGTGGGAACCTGTCACAACCCAAACTCAATCAAACAATTGGTTCTTATGAGTCACAGATGCAACCATATTCTTGGGCACATTTCTGTTCATGCATGTCCTGCCATGATGGGAAAGTGTTGTATCTGACACCAATTCTCTCTCCTTCAACGTGTTCAAGTTACTTGGTATGATCCAGGTCATTGTGTCTGTCCCAGCATCAAGGCTTAAATCCTTTTTTGGTTCAGTAGAGTTACTAGCTTAGCACTAAAGCATTTGTTTTCCAGCCTACAGAATATTTGTTCATTTAAAATGTCAGTAAACCGCATGTAGTGCATACAACTAATATTTGGACTATAGAAGAGGTTCAGGCATATTTAAGTTGTTATTAGCAGTTCTTCGTTAATCCTGAGTTATTACTTTTATGGTTCAATTAGTTAAAATTGAACTATAATTGTGACATACACTTTGTGTCATTATTTTAATTGCCATTCATCATTTCAGAGCTACAAGGAATTAACAGGAACTGCATGGAGCCTCACTTACTTTGTCAGCTTCTACTTAATAACTGTATTACTGCTTTTAAATTTGGTA
Organism: Castanea sativa; assembly: GCF_040712315.1. Classification (NCBI taxonomy): domain Eukaryota; kingdom Viridiplantae; phylum Streptophyta; class Magnoliopsida; order Fagales; family Fagaceae; genus Castanea; species Castanea sativa. The sequence goes on from NC_134018.1 coordinate 36,992,053, forward strand.
AGTTTTATTAGCTTTTGCTCCATTTTTTTTCCAACCATGTTGCCTTTATGTTTTTTAAAATTAATAAGTTACACAAGCACTTAGTGTGGTCTGAACCCACTACAGGAGAAGGAGGTGCCATTTGAGCTAAAGCTTATTGGCCCTTTCTCCATGTGTTACAGAAGCAAAATGCCTGCCATTTGATTGTTTTGCAATTTATGAGGTAGAGCAACTTTGTTTCTTGAATAAGATGCTGCAGGAACAGATTTTCAGTAATTGACTAAAACCAAAGTTGAAATATGTCATTACAATTTTGTTTGCTAAAATTTCACATAGAGAGTGACAGTAATTACCTTTATGCATGAAGCATTCATACATAGTAACTTCACAAGGGTCAGCCTATAACAAAGAACAGTTTTGGTTTGGCTAAGTTAGGGGCCCTGATCCCATCCTAAAGATTTTTACATGTGACTCCAGACAGGGTTGTTGAGAATGACTTACTTTTAACATTTTAAGGATTTTCTTACTGGGAATTTGGAATATGAGAAGCCTTTGCTGCTGTGGCATTGTTGTCTTAATCTTAAATTTATTTGTTTAGTAAATGAAGAAGCTATACTTGGAAAAGATGCCCCTTTGCTTAATGTGGGTAATTTTGAGAGAAAGAAACAATTATACATTTTAATGATATTGAGCTCTCGTTTATCGATCTGATATCATTATTTTTTAGGCAGTTGTAGTTTGAATTGGGCTTTAGAAGCATGTTCTAATGTAGAGTTTATTTATTCTACTTCTTTTAGGTTACAATTTTTGTGAATTGTATTGCTTTAGGTTTGCTTTATAATGTCCTGTTGACATGATGTGTTCCTCTTTTCAAAACAATTGTGTATTAATTACCCAAACAAATAAAGATTAACTTTAGAGTTTGTTTTTCATGTAATTTCAGATTGTAGCTTTTGTATTGGAGGCATTCTTTGCTGAAATGGAACTCGAGTCATTAGAAAACTTTGAAGAACAGGATAAGGTTGGTAGCTTTTCTGCACTTATTATTACAATAGAAAATTAAAGTTATGCAGCCAGGTCCATCTCTTGAAAATGTGAGCATGATGCAGATATATGATTTCCCTTTCACTTAAGAAAATTACATAAATCCTCCTATAATTCTAGGGTGATTTTCAAATTAACTCTTGAGTTTCTCATTCCATCAATATCCACCCTTTAGTTTCAAAATTGTTGCAATCTAGATCTTTATTGAGGTTTAATTAACTAGAGATATTGGAAATTCAAGCAAACTGCACTGAGAGCTACTTGGAGGCTGAAGGCCTTTCACATGAACGATAAAATGACAGAACAAACTTACAAAATGATGGCATCTTCATTAAATTGTGTTTATTGATTAGGTTTTACATATAAATAAAGCGTTTTCTGAATTTTGTTTTGTGCCAAAATACCATCTGCAACTCTTGTGTAGAATTTTTATTGCTTAGATAAATTCTAAGTACAACTTATATGGATTTCCATTATTTTTAGTTAACAAATTCAAAGACTTACTAAGAGCACATTGTAACACTTTTAAGATTATAGGGTTGACATTAGTGCAATCAAAACTTTTAGGTTTAGTTTGACGCTAATACCAAGCTCTGGGGTTTATTTTGTAATTACTTATAAATATATTTTGGAAATTGTTTGATTATCATGTTTCTGGGTTGTGAAATCCTATAATTGGTTAAGATGGAGACACAACTCAAGAAAAAAAATATATCGCATCATGATTTGATTTTAGCATCTAACTTGTCATTTTCTGGTTTTCATTAACTATCTAACTAATCAATTTTAAAGGAACGTTTTTTTGAAAGTTACATGGGTTGTAGTGCATACAAGCTCAGGATACCTCTTGATTTGCCTCCTACTGATTTGGATTATTGATCCACTTGTATGAGCAGAGATAATGCAGGCAATTCAAAAGTTTTAAAATTGAAATTGCAATTATTTCCTAAGTCAGGTTGTTTTGCATGTTGCTCAAATCTTCAATGATGTTAATAGGACCATGTTAGGTTATCTATTCAGGCTTCAGAAATGATTAAGATGGAAGTTTGCCCACATTGCTCAGCATTGCCATATATATGTTCTGAAAGTTAATTGATATCTATATTTTTGCAAAACAAAATTGGCAGAGTAATGGCTTCTTTGCTTTTAATTAGCAATAGATAAATCATTATTGTTATCCACAGAACTTATCACCTCCATTAGAATTATTTTCCTAAACTAATCATCTGTTGTTGTTAGTAGGAGCCTTTTTTTACCATCATACATATAAGCTGCACCAACCCTCAATATTTGAAATGAAATCTTATTGACCATAATTAGAGTTTTTCTTGCTTTTAACTGGTTGTTGTTTGTGTTAGTCTTTCTTTCTTGTCACCATAGTCTCCAATATTTTTGATCCCCTCACCAGTTTATACTTACAGTTTATGAAAATATTTAAATCATATAATTATTTTATTACCTTTTCAATCTAGGAAGTACAAGGCGGAAAGGATCGTCGACGATCTGTTGGGTATGTATGGTAAACTAGTTTAAAGATTTGGAAAGCTCTATTTGCATCCATTTTTGGACGTTAACAGCTACCTTGTCTTGTTCTTTTGGCTTGGTGCAGTACAAAATCACGGAGCCAGAGGGTTGATCTCCTTCTTCATCATATGTTGAGTGCAGAGCTCGATAAAGAGCCCCCCAACCCATAGATTTGCTTCATTACACTTGTGGTAACTGAACTAGACCTCACAAAATCTTTTTACCAAGATTTGATCACTTTATAAGACTGAAAAGCGACATTTTGTTTTCCCATTGGATTTGCTATTGTGAATTACAAGTTAGAACTTCACAAATTTCTCATTGTAACTCTGCTTATGACAATTTTTTGCTTTCCATTGCAATAGCTAACTTGTTACCATTTTATGTCTTGTGAACTATAGAGAAAAATTCTGAAGCCGTTTTGCCCTTGCTTTGGGGTATTTAGCCTTTACTCTTTAGTGGTTAGCAAAGCAAAAGAATTGTTTCAGTTGACTCGTCCCGGAAGGAACCATGCAGTTGCTTTAATTAGTGAGCAGCAGACACACTTTGTTTTTCATGCCATTGGTACCAGGTTCTCCTTTTTGGCAGGCAGCTTAATTTCTGTTAGTCTACACAGCTTATGTTCTCCAAAAGGCCCCCCTCCCCCCTTTCTTTTTGGGGTACAGAGTTTGATTACAAGACTAGTTAGGCACAAGCTGCCGTGGAAAAAAAGTACTGTAGTAATTAAGGTTAATTCTAGATTTTATTTGTATTACAAAACAAATATATGAATCATTTGGTTTTTAAACTATATAGAAATTTACATTAATCAAAATAGACATTAATTTTGAGAATTTTGATAATTATGTCATAAAAAGTTAATCTCATTTGTTTAAGAATTTTGATCAACCACAAAGTTAGGGTAGTTACTTAACATATAAGTATTTATTTGACTATAATAGTTTTTTAGTACTTACTTGTTAAAGACAATATATTTATTCTTTAAAAACTTCTAAGAATGATAACGAATATTATCTTCCAATACTAAAGAACTGAGTTTTGCTAAGAAATTTAAAATAAAAAAAATAAAAAAAAAAGATAACAAAAGGCATGTGTCATCGAATATCATCATTAACTTTCTAAGAATTTTTATTATTTAAAACTCAAAATACATAAAGAAAATTTAGCAGAAATAATTTAGACATTACACAACAAAATATCTTAAGAACCATAAGCTTTCATTAGGGTTTAACTGAGAGAATAACAATATGACATATCTGCTCGGGAAAAATTTCTTGATTTTAAAGTTTAGGAAAAAATTATAAACTACCCGTCCCCAAACAGGATCAAATATGTTTTTTTTCTAAGTTTTTGTTTTTGTTTTTGCTTTTGTGTGCAAAATTATGTGTTTTTACTTAAAATAGTGTAAAAAAAATATACAAAAAGTCAACCCAAGAAAATTGTATGTGAAATAATGAATTTTAGCTCAACAAAGTTGATTAAACCAACAAAATTTTTCTAAAAACATAATAGAATGACGCAACATTTTCATAATACTTTTATAATTTTGTTATATTTTATTTTAACTTGTAAAGAATTGACAGCTCAGCAGTTTTGAAAATATTATAACAACATCAAGATGTCTTTAACATTTTTCACACAAAAAAAATGTTATGTCTGATATTTTCACAACAAATCATAAGTAGTAGGTTTTTATAAGTTATTATTAGTGGGCAAAAAAGTAGTTTCATTGGTAAGTTTAAATTAGAACCAATAATAATTTTTTATATTTAATTTGTTATTTGTTATGAAAGTGTTGTGAAAATTATTGTGGACAAATCAAAAATAATATAGCAAATATACTATAACATTACGCATTCACAACAAAAAAAAAAAAAAAAAAAAAGACGTAGCGAAATTACTGTAATTTTTTCCATTCACTTTTTTTTTTTTTATATATAATATATATAGAAATATACATTGCACTGTAAATTTATATTATAAACACATAAAAATTGGTAAATGTTGTACACATTTGCAAAATTTGTACAATTTTTTTTTTTTTTTTTGCAAATGTATATAATATTTGCTACTTTTTGTGTGTGTACAATGTAAGCTTACATTATTCATGACATTATTCATAAGCCTATTCGCTCTTTTTATATATAGAAAAAAAGAGCACAAATCGATGACTGAAAAAAAAATAATTAAAAAAAAACGATGAACAGTACATATTGAACAAAGCAAAAGTACTGTAGCTTTTACATATTCACCTAACAAGTGTCACAACATTTTCACTAAATATTTATTTTCAGTTGTGGTTGGTCACAGTTTCATATTTTATTATTTTATTTTGACTTATAAGAAATTGACATTTTAATAATTGTGAAAATATTGTGAAATTTGTTGTGTTAGTATAACAATATATATGCGGGTTATTTAAATGAAAAAAAAAGTACAAACGGAAAATTGAAAAAAAAAAAAAAAACCGTTGTAGCTTCTATAGCTACAGTGCCACTCGAACAAACCAAAGTGGCACTGTAGTAACCGTTCAAAACTTAAGACAAAAAAAAGGCTCACTACACCAAAAGGGGCACTGTAGAGGCCGTGCTTCTTTTTATATAGTTAGTAGAAAAAATGGCACAAATCAATGACTGAAAAAAAAAAAAAATACATATTGAACAAAACAAAAGTACTGTAGCTTTTATACATTTATCTAACAAGTGTCACAACATTTTTATAAAACATTTATTTTCAGTTGTGGTCGGTCACCGTTTCATATTGTATTATTTTATTTTGACTTATAAGAAATTGATACCTTAATAATTGTGAAAATATTGTGAAATTTGTTGTGTCAGTATATGAAAGGAAAAAAAAAAAAAGTACAAACGGAAGACTTGAAAAAAAAAAAAAAAAAAAAGACAAAGTGACTAATTAAACCAAAATGGCACTGTAGAGGCATTGCCTCTTTTTACATGGTTAATAGAAGTTGTGCAACTACATTTTGTTTTTGTTATAGTTTTATGTTGTATTATTGTTTGTACATGTGAGGAAAGTATATTTAGCAGTGGAAGGGATTGTTGTTTCAACTTTTGAGGGTAGACTACGCAAAGCCTATAAAGAATAAAGGGAAAGGAAATTCACATAATGCCATATGCGGATGCCACAGCATTTTTTGTATGCCTATATTATGCTATCCAGCATCTTAATCTTATTTTATTTTAATGCAAATTATAAAGTGGGTTGTCTAACCTTTTGGAAAATGGTCCAACTTCTTATATATTCAAAGATGTTGTGCTTGATCCATTATTCACTAACTGAGCTATATAATTTTGGTTTTAAAAATAATTAATGGTTTATTATATCAAGTCAAACCCATGACGAAAGGTTTGAAGTAAAATGTTTCTCTGTATCAAAGCGAGGGTCTTACACACCGAACCTAATACTGTAGAATGGTTGTTCCCTTCGTGTAAGGTAGTGAGTACCTCCAGCAACACGGTTGCTTGAAGGTTTGTGGGTTGTTGTTTTTGGGGAATTGGGAAACACTTGAGTGAGTGGGGCATACAGAGTCTAGTCCGAGAACCATGGAGAATCTAGTCACGAAATGGGGGGAACATGTCCTTGGACGATAGAGAAGGTGGGGAGGTTCAACTTAATGAGAATGAGAACTCGAAGAACGTTACCATTGCAACACAAATTTTGACAAAACGAGCACTGAACACAGAATCTGTTGTAAGGACCTTCAATCCAATCTGGAGGCCGAAGAACGGTTTTAAGGTATGTAGGGTGGGAGACCATATCATCCTATTTATATTTGACAATGAAGAGGAAGTGAAGAAAATTATAGAGGGGAACCTTGGAGCTTCGACAAGCACTTGGTGATGATTAAGCGATATGACTATAGCATCCTAATATAGGACTTGGACTTTGATCATGTTTCCCTATGGGTGCAAGTTCATGACATTCCAACACAATACCTGAGTAGAGAAGTTGCTGAGAAACTCTGCGAAGCGGGAATAGTGAACAAGGAGTCAAGCTTAGTTGAGGTGGATCGTGGTAGTGTCATGAGGATTAGAGTAAGGGTTGATGTAACCCTTCCACTTTGTCGAGGGAGAATTTTCAAACTAGGCAATGGATCGAAGGGCTGGGTATCCTTCAAGTATGAGTGGTTACCTAATGTTTGCTACTGGTGTGGACGTTTGAACCACGTTGACAGAGATTGTGATCTTTGGATACAAAGCAGTGATACTTTAACGAAAGAAGATCAGGAGTATGGTCCTTGGTTGCCCGCATTCTCGTTACCTGCGCACAATAATTCGGTGGTAGTCGTACTGTGGTATTACGAAACAAAGAAGAAGGAAATTGGCAGGGGAAGTAAACAAAGGGAGAAAACTGCCACTAGGACTCATGGTGTAGCACGTGGAAGGCCTAAGACGGCGGTGCAGGGAGGATTTCCGGCGGTTGATCCGATGAGAGACAAATTAAATGCAGTAAATGCACCAATAATTGTTGAAGACGTTATGGACGTTACTCATAAAGGGGCTGCAACGGGTGATAATTTAGAAACGTAAAGGCGCTGCAACTGGGAAGGGAAGTTGGATTTCAAGGGGATCTCTTTAATGAGAAAATAAGTGAGATTGATTCAGAATCAAAGAAATTTGACTTGGAGAAGGACTCAATGGGTGATTCAGTATTAATTGTGGAAACGAATAGTATTCAAAATGGAAAGTTCGAATATTGTGGGATTGTGACAAATCGATCCCACCACGAGCTGGCAGCATGTGAGGAGCTGAATACAAAAGGTCATCACGTGACAAATAATGAAGGTAGCCCTAATGTTTATGAACCTCACGTGACAGGAAAAGAAACCAAAGATCAGGAAAACACGCATGGGGTGGCTGCAAACACACAGGCTACGTGGAAGAGGTTAGTGCGAAAAGAAACAAAAATCCTACCCGTGGTTCCTCCTTTGAAATCATTGAAACGCACTGGTACTGCATTGTTTGATTCTGAGTTACCCAAGAAATAGAAGCAAGTTTCTCATGATGATCAAGATACTACAATTGAATTGGCGTGGTTTGATTTTCAGCCCTACCAGAAGCAATGAATATCTTATGTTGGAACTGTCGTGGGCTTAGGAATCCATAGATAGATCAAGAGCTCGGAGATTTAATTCGGGCACAAGATCCCTTAGTTGTGTTCCTAGCCGAAACATGGTTGGACAAAACTAGGTTGGAGGAAATTAAAGTTCGGTACAAATTTAAAGGGTTGATTGAAGTATTAAGAATAAGTAGGGGAGGCGGAGTGGCTATTTTTTGGAAAGAGGAGTGTGATCTCTCCGTTTACACATACTTCTCCAACTATATTGATGCTATAGTGAATAAGGGAAAGGAAGATGAATGGAGATTTACTGGGTTTTATGGTGAGCTGGACACAAGAAATCGTCATGGGTCTTGGGAAAAATTGAGAAGATTAAAAAACAAATTCACCCTCCCATGGTTGTGTGCGGGTGACTTTAATGAAATTTTGAAGGCAGCTGAAAAATTAGGAGGAAGGTTCAGGTCAATTAGACAAATGGAAGCTTTTAGGGAGGTTCTTGATGAATGTGAGTATAAGGACTTGGGCTACATGGGAGGGAAATACACGTGGTATAGAGGATCTAGAGGGGGTAATACAATATGGGAAATGCTTGATCGTGCGGTCGCTACCACTGATTGGATTGAAAAGTTTCCAGCAACAAAGGTTGTGCACCTAGAATGTGGTTCTTTGGATCACAAACCAATAATCATTCTTCCAAAGGGGTTCAGATAAAGCAGAGAAAACCATGGAGGTTTGAACATATGTGGTTGGAGGATGAAAGGTGTGGTGAGGTCGTGGACCTAGCTTGGAGGAGATTTTTTTCAGGTAACCCGATGGATCAAGTGGAGGGTAAAATAAAGGTGTGTTAGGAAAAACTCAAACAGTGGAGCTGGACCTCCTTTGGGAACATTACCCGTGCACTAAAAGAAAAAGAAAAAGAAAAAGAAAAACAGCAGCTCCGGCAGGCAGACCAGAGGGTAAACAGAGAGGGGACAATGGAAACAGTGAACCGGTTGAAATGGGAGATAAATGGATTGTTGATAAAGGAGGAAAAGATGTGGAAACAAAGGTCAAGGGCATTATGGCTATAAGAGGGTGATCAAAATACAAAAAATTTTCACAATAGGGCATCTCACAGATATAAGAGAAATAGAATTGAAGAATTGAAGAATGAAGTGGGAATGGCATGTACCGATGAAGAGGAGATAGCAAAGATTCTGATTGAATATTATCAGAACCTATTTACCTCGGCCTCACCATCAAATGTGGAGGAAGTACTGATGGCAGTTCCCACAGTTATCACAGATGAACAAAATGCCATGCTAGCTGCAGAGTTTGTCAAGGCTGAGGTGGAGGAAGCAATACAACAAATGGCACCGCTAAAGGCACTAAGACCTGATGGTTTACCTCCTTTGTTCTACCAAAATTTTTGGCCATCTATTGGTGAGGATGTTTCAAAGGCAGTTCTTAATTGCCTAAACTCAGGTTCAATCCCTTCTTCCATAAATCGCACTTTTATAACTTTAATTCCAAAAGTAAAAGCCCTTTTGTAGTTTCAGAATTTTGCCCCATTGCTCTTTGTAATGTCATATATAAACTTGTATCTAAGGTTGTTGAAAATAGGCTAAAAAAAGTCCTGCCCTATATTATTTCTAAATCACAAAGTGCTTTCCAATCTAATAAAGCTATTTCAGACAATATTCTGATGGCTTTAGAATTGCTTCACCATATGAAGACACAAAAGTCAAAGAAAGTGAGTTTCATGACCCTAAAGCTAGACATGAGTAAGGCGTATGACAGAGTGGAGTGGCGCTTTCTGATGAAAATTATGAGGAAGATGGGGTTTTGTGATACTTTGTTGAATCTCATCCATGAATGTATTAGTACGGTGTCCTATTCAATCTTAGTTAATGGGGAACCCAAAGGTGAAATCTTCCCTTCTAAGGGAATTTTCCAAGGGGATCCATTGTCACCATATTTGTTTATATTATTTTCAGAAGGGTTGAATAGAATGATTCAAAAGGCTGCAAGGGAAGACATTATTAGAGGCTTTTCATTATGCAAAAATGGACCAAAGGTTACTCACCTATTTTTTGTAGATGACAACTTATTATTTTGTTATGCACGGAGGGAAGATTTACAAGCTATCCAAAACATCCTAACCAGCTATGAGCATGCATCCAGCCAAAAAATAAACCGAGAGAAGACAACACGTTTCTTTAGTAAAGCTGTGTCCAATGATATGAAGGGAGAAATTATTGATTTTCTAGGGGTCCCAGAAATAAAGAAGTATGAGAAGTATCTTGGGCCGCCCGCTATTGTGGGAAAAAATAAAAAGGCAAGCCTCAATTACATCAATGAAAGGATGTGGGCAAAACTTCAAGGTTGGAAGGAAAAGCTTCTATCTCAAGTAGGAAGAGAAGTCTTACTAAAGGCGGTGGTTCAAGCTATCTCTACTTTCGCAATGAGTTGCTTCAAATTGCCGGTGAGTTTGTGCAAAGAGATTGAAATGCAAATAAGAAAATTTTGGTGGGGCGAGCATGGTGGCCAAAAGGAGAATCCAATGGAAAAGTTGGGAAACTTTGTAAATCAAAATCCGAGGGAGGAATGGGATTCAAGGACTTGGTTAGGTTCAATGAGGTTATGTTGGCGAGACAAATTTGGAGATTACAAACTGAGAAGGATTCTTTTCTGTATAAGGTGTTTAGCACTAAGTGCTTCCCCTTAGGATCAGTGTTTGAAGCAAGAAGCTCCACAGGATCATTTACTTGGCAGAGTTTGCTCAAAGCTAGGCATGTCATTGAACAAGGAATGATGTGGAGAGTTGGTGATGGCACACAGATCCAGGTGTTCCATGATAAGTGGATTCCTAGACGTTTCCAAACTGGAGCTGTGTCATGCACACCAAGATTTGAGGATGATTCCACCGTTTCTTCACTCATAGACCAGACTACAAAAGAATGGGATAGGCAGCTGATTGATCTTAAATTTGCACCCTTTATGGCTCAGAAAATAAAAGCCATTCTGTTATGCAGATCAATGATGAGGGATTGCATAGTTTGGCCGCGAACTAGGGACGAAAACTACTTGGTAAAGACTGGATATCAGTTATTGGGAGAGTTAGAAAACAGAGAGGTAGCTTCGGTGTCAAACAATAACAACTTGAGAAGTTTCTGGAAGGGAATTTGGAAGATGCAGATTCCAAAAATAAAAAACTTCTGTTGGTGGGCCTGCACCGAGTCCTTTCCAACCTTGGCAAACTTACATCGGCACAAGGTAATAACCTCTCTACTGTGCAGCAATTGTGGGAACGGCAACGAAACGGCATTGCATGCCCAATGGGAATGTGATAAAATACAAGTATGTTGGAGTCTTGCTTTTAATAAAGTGCAACAACTACAGCTGTGTTTGGGCTCTTTCACTGAACTGGTGTTTGTTGTGAGACAAAATGAGGAAGATCTGGAACTATTCACGATGGTAGCATGGTATATTTGGTATAGACGAAATAATTGCCATTTTAATGAGCAAAGCGTGCCACCTGAGAAGATCTTTGACGCGGCAAAATCTGCTCTAAAGGATTTCCAAGACAAATAAAAAAACAAACCCAAGAAAATAAAACTATAGCCTCAACGTTGGGCACCACCTGAACTGGGAATGTACAAAGTGAATTATGATGGAGCATACTTTGCGGAGGAAGAGGAAGCTGGAATCGATGTCGTAGTGAGGAACAAACTGGGGCAGGTGATGGCCTCCTTAGCAAAAAAGCTAGTCATGCCGTCAACAGTAGAAGTTCTTGAAGCGATGGTAGTAAGGAGGGCAATGATCTTCATGGAGGAATTGGGTTTGCGTCGAGCCATTTTTGAAGGAGATTCGGAGATTGTTGTAAAGGCTTTATTAGGGGACTGCCCAGGCCGATCTAGTATTGGACACATTGTGAAAGACAGTAAGTCTTTAATGGGTTCTTTTCAAACCTGTTCTTTCTCTCATGTTAGGCGGCAGAGCAATGGAGTAGCTCATGCTTTAGCTAGGAGAGCAAGAAAGTCTTCACCGTTAACTGTATGGATGGAATCCGTTCCACCGGATATTTCCTACTTAGTGTATGTTGATGTAGCAACATAATTTCTTCATATTTCAATAAAGTGGATCGATACTTTTTCTCCAAAAAAAAAAAGTCAAACCCATGAGGAGGGCCTTATAAAGCTTGTAGCTAGCCGGTGCAGTAATATTTCCAATTATACGATATTTCGGCTATATAAGAACTGAGCCCACCACTGCTTCATTTGGGCAAGTTGGGATCTCTCTAGGAACCAAGTGCATTATACAGGGGTCAGACACTCTCCCGAACGGTTAGGGGAATGATGTATAACTATTGGGCTCTTAAGATGCTGGCATTTCTAGATTCTGTATCAGAGATGGACATTCGAGAAGGATCACAAGAACTTGGTTCGATGAGGCGAGACAGCGGTTTGGATGGTTACTCCTCTGAAAGGTCACCATCTTCTAGGAGTTTAAGCAGAGCAAGCAGTTCAATGGGCTTGTTACTTAAAGGCCATGAGTATAGGACAGCATTGATGAAATTTACATATGTAGTTGCCTGCCAAATATATGGAACTCAGAAGGCAAAGAAAGATCCACATGCCAAGGAAATCTTGTATCTAATGAAAAACAATGAAGCCCTTCGAGCTGCCTACGTTGATGAAGTTTCCACTGGGAAGGATGAGAAGGAGTTTTATTCTGTTCTTGTGAAGTATGATCACCAATTGGAGAGGGAAGTGGAGATCTACCAGGTAAAGTTGCCTGGTCTCTTGAAGCTTGGTGAGGGAAAACTGGAGAATCAGAATCATGCCATCATCTTCACTTGTGGTGATGCTGTCCAAACTATTGATATGAACCAAGACAACTATTTTGAAGAGGCACTCAAAATATGCAATATGTTGGAAGAATTCAGGCGTTATTATGGCATCCGAAAGCCTACTATCTTGGAAGTTAGGGAACACATATTTACAGGTTCTGTTTCATCACTTGCTTGGTTTATGTCGGCTCAGGAAACGAGTTTTGTCACCTTGGGGCAGCGTGTTTTGGCGAACCCTTTAAAAGTTCGAATGCATTATAGCCATCCAGATGTGTTTGACAGGTTTTGGTTCATGACTTGTGGTGGGATCAGTAAAGCTTCCAGAGTGATTAATATCAGTAAGGACATTTTTGTTGGCTTTAACTGCACCATGAATACATCCAGGTCGGCATGGGAAGGGATGTTGGGTTGAATCAAGTATTCATGCTTGAGGCCAAGGTGGCTAGTGGAAATGGTGAGCAAGTTCTTAGCAGAGGTATATACAGGTTGTGTCATAGGTTGGACTTCTTCCGAATGCTGTCATTCTTTTACACTACCTTGGGATTCTTTTTCAACACAATGGTGGTGATTCTGATGGTATATGCAATTCTGTAGGCAGTGGTGGCTCCAAGAATTTTTCTCAAGGTGTTCCTAGTTCCTAGGAATTTTTTCTAGGGTAGCAAAAGAATAAACAATAAACAATAAGTTTATTTGAAATATTAATAAAATTATTAATAATTGTTGTTTAGTTGTTTCATTAATTTGTTTGTCTTTTATAAACTATAATTTGTTATATTGTTGTTTCATTAATTATAAAATTATAAATTGTTGTTTAGCCTAACATAATTTAATTTGTTTGTCTTTTATAATGTATTGATTAATCAAATTATTAATTATTGTTTATTAGTTGCACTAGCATACATCTCATGTGCACATTACACTAAAAGAGCCAGTCATGTGCTGATGTGCACATTACACTGCTTTAGTGCTTTACCCAATTACCCAGCCCCACATGCCCATCAGCCCATCCACCCCCACCCCACTCAACAGACAAGCCTGCCTAATGCCCCCACTCACAAAAACCAGTTGCCAATCAGAAAATTTCACAATCACAAATCACAATAACATTACACTAAAAGACAATTAATATCTCACCAATACCAACACCAATATATATATGTGTGTGTGTGTGTGTGTGTGTTTCTCAAAAAAAAAAAAAAAAAAAAAAAAAAAGAATAAGAATCATAACTCATAATATGCCAAATTCAAAAAGTAAAAAAAAAAGAAGGCAAAACATTAATAAAGTTAAAGCTTTTGTTTCAGCCAATCACAGTTCTAATAATTAAAGAATAAAGAGAGAGAGAGAGAGAGAGAGAGAGAGAGAGAGAGAGAGAGAGAGAGAGAGAGAGAGAGAGAGAAATACCTTGAGGGAGCACTGGACCGGAGCAGGGAGGCCTGAAGAGTGAAGGCTGAGGCAGCGATGTGCGATGACAGTGATGCGATGCGAGACGATGTGCGACGGTAGCGACGTGATGTGCGACGCAATCTTCGACGAGCGATCTCCGACGATGTGCACTGGACTGCACTGGACCAATCTCTAATGAGGGGCAGCGAAGACGATGTGCTTTGGAGTCTAGACTACGACTGGACCGATCTAACTTCTAAGGGGAGGTGTTGCTCTGTTGCTCTTTGTTTTTAGGTTTGCTTTAGAGTTTAGCCTTTGCCCTTTAGTGATTTCTGATGTACTGATTTACTAATTTGAGGTTTTTGATTTGGGGTTTGGTTTTTTTTTTTTTTTTTTTGAGAATCCGTGGGCTTGCCATGGGCTTGAGAGTTGAGAGAAAGTCCGTTGTTTTGCTCTGTTACAATTTTTTTTTTTCAAATTTTAGTTGAAATTTTTTTTTCGGGCTTTTTTTTTCTTGAAAGTAGAACAATTTTTTTCAAAAAAAATTTGAGGGTGTTCCTATTTTTTTTAAGGGTAAACAAATAAATAAAATTAATTATTATATATATATATATATATATATATTTTCAAGTCAAGGTGTTCCTGGAAACACCCTGAGTATAACGTGGCGCTGCCACTGTCTGTGGGGCCGACTCTATCTGGCTCTTAGTGGTGTTGAGGCTTCTTCCAAGGCAAGTAGTACTGATAACAATGCGGCACTTGGTGCATTCTTGAATCAGCAGTTCATCATCCCGCTTGGTCTGTTCATTGCCCTTCCGATGATAGTGGAAAACTCTCTTGAGCATGGGTTCCTTCAAGCTATCTGGGATTTTCTGACAATGCAGCTCCAGCTTTCATCTGTATTCTACACATTCTCAATGGGAACTCGTGCCCACTACTTTGGCGGTACTATTCTTCATGGTGGTGCAAAATATCAGGCTACCAGGCGTGGTTTTGTCGTGGAGCACAAGGGTTTTGCTGAGAATTATGGACTCTATGCTCGTAGCCATTTTGTGAAGGCAATTGAACTTGGGTTAATACTTGTAGTTTATGCGTCACACAATCCTATAGCTGGAAACACATTTGTTTACATAGCCTTGACCATTACTAGTTGGTTCCTGGTTGTGTCATGGATTATGGCCCCCTTTGTGTTCAATCCTTCTGGATTTGATTGGTTGAAGACGGTGTACAACTTTGATGACTTTATGAACTAGATTTGGTTCCATGGCAGTGTTTTTGCAAAAGTTGAACAGAGTTGGGAAAGTTGGTGGTATGAGGAGTAGGATCATCTCAGGAACACTAGCATTTGGGGTAAAATAATGGAAATAATCTTAGACCTCCGATTCTTCTTCTTCCAGTATGGGATAGTATATCAACTAAATATTGCAACTGGAAGTACCAACATTGCTATTTACTTGTTGTCTTGGATCTATGTATTTGTGGCTTTTGCGATTTATGCAGTAATAGCATTTGCTCGGGTTAAATATGCGGCAAAAGAGCACATATACTATCGTTTAGTCCAATTCCTTTTGATTATACTTGCAATACTTGTGATAATTGCTCTGCTGCAATTTACAAAATTCACATTTATTGATATTTTCACTAGCCTGTTAGCATTCATCCCCACTGGGTGGGGCCTGATATTGATTGCCCAAGTACTCCGACCCTTTCTGCGGTCTACTCTTGTTTGGGAAAGTGTTGTTTTTGTGGCGCGACTATATGATATAATGTTCGGAGTAATTGTCATGGCTCCTGTGGCATTACTGTCATGGTTGCCTGGGTTTCAGTCAATGCAGACGAGGATCCTTTTCAATGAAGCATTTAGCAGGGACCTCCGCATTAACCAGCTTGTTGCAGGAAAAAAAATCTAATGACCTATAATTTGAGGTAATTTCCTGATTCCAATTTCTAACCTATTCCTTTTCCTTCCTTTGGTAGAATCATTTTTATTCTTGGCATAAGCTATGTATTTTTTTTGTATAGTATGGATTTATTCTTCTTCATGGATGCACAAAAAATATAGGAGTATTGAGTAGAGTAAATTTGTTGACAGACCTTTGTTTTGTGTTAAAGTACTCAACCTTGCTTTTTCTTAAAATTTGATCAGTGCACAGTACTTAGCTCACTTTGTCTGACATGAAGGTTCTTTTCCATGATTGCTATCTGGTCTGGTCTGACTGATATGAATTTTGTTGTATTTCTAGCATGTTAGCAGACAATGGGCAAGTGGCTTATTGAAAAGGTGGCTGTCTAATAGAATCAAAACAGTATTTGGTTTAATGTCAAGAACAATGGATGTTGCTCACTTCTCTGAGAGAATGAGGGGGGGGGGGGGGGGGGGGGGGGGGGCGTATGATAAGCAATTAGTTTGTCTTGTTGCTATTGGTGTTTATTTGTTGACCTCTAGCATTGCATGTACAAGTTTTCACTTGATTTTTTTTTTTTTTTTTTGTGTGCTTGCCCCTTTGCTCTCTGTTATTGTCTGCTTTCCTTGTGGCCTTCTAAAATTGTCCTTATTTTTTCACTCAAAAGCTCCAGAATAGTTTGATTTTCTATAAATTCTATTCCACGTGACACTTGATTAGATACTTGACTCCACTGTAAAACTTATAAAATTATTCCATACACCCGGTATATACCGTCTCCTTGTCACATAAGGGTACGTCCCCTGTGTGGGATCCATAGGTGGGAGTGTCCTTATGTAAGAGGAGGGTGTAATACACCAAATGTATTGAATAATTTCACGTAAACTTGGTCATTTTGAAGTCAGGGTTAAAGATGATGTGCGAATGTTTAAACTTATTTATTTATTTAATTGGGTTTATTTATTTTGAAGAGATGACTGGGTTAAGTTAAATATTATCTAATATATATATCCTACGGAACTTCCAATTGTTACTCAAGTGAGTTGCATCTTGTTTTGCAGGTTTGATTTTAGCACGAGGTGTAGAGAAACAATAGAAGTGGAGAAGATTGATTTGTTTTTGCTTTGTGGAGGTTCTTATGTGCATGTCAGATTGGACTTCCATTTTATTTCATTTCAATCTCAGCTAGGAGGTAAAGGACAATACCATGTGAATCTTTATTGCAGGCAAATTTTACCTTTAGTAATGTAATTAGTTAAAATTTCTCATATTTGAACTGATATTTGGTCGGGGGGCTCTTATTTATATGTGCTCAACTTCCCACTTCCCCCCATATTTCTAAAGGTATAGCTCTTGGCATAGTGTTTATACAGAGTACAGAGAATAGTGTGGTTATGCTCAAATTTTTAGAGTGTTTTTTTTTTTTTTGGGTCAGAAATTGAGGTACTATTTAATTTATTCAAGCTTAAGCCATACTTTCTTGTCCTAGCTAGTAGCTACAACAAGTCACACTTTACCGTTCTATATTTGCCATTTGACTATGTTGAAGTGGATGGCAAAAGAGGAGGAAAAAAAAAAGAGAAGAAAAACATTGTGGAGACACTCTTTTGCAGTGTTGTTTTCTATTTTATGGTTTGGTTACTATGGGGATAAAAGGCCCAAGATACGTTTTTGGGCCATGGGCTTTGTTTGAGGAGGTTTATCCGTCCGAGGACAGATTGATGGTAATAAGGATGCCAAACTTAGAGACCCACGAGCAAATTCTAGCGGAAGAAGTTAATGGAAGTAATCTGAGGAGGGGTATCTCCTTGGCTCAGTGAAGTAAGGGTCAGATGGTACGTCATGTTGACTAGAATGATCTTTTAGGAGGTATTGTGGATGAAGATATGTTTCACAGGGGCACAGAAAGCATGAACAGTTGGAAAATACTTTAGAGAGATCTGCTACCACTGCATTGAATGCTCTGTACCTAAATCTTTTGCTGCATTAATCAGGAAGTGATATTTGAACAGTGATTTTCAGCCTTACAACTATTACCTAAAGACTTCAAGAAGGTGCTGATGGGATAAGTATTAACGGGAGCAGTCTAGATCTACACGTGTAGAGCAAAAAATTAAGGGGGGGGGAAGGAGTATAAGAAGGAAGAAGGTCCCGGAGAAGAGGGGGATCGAGAGATAGGAAGAGAAAAATACTGTAGATTGGATATCTGTAATTAATCTTTAAGAGAGAAGAAATATAAGAATTTGTTCCTCGACTTGAGTCCGAGGACAAATTTCATCTTATAAACCCATCCATTTTTATTATTTTGTAATCTTGGGCCACTGTTGTTACCGTTTAAGTTCATTAAAAACAAGATTTCTGACACACTCTCTATAAATTTATTGTATTGGGCTCTTTGGGCCTATACCCTTCCTCTTATTGGGCTTAGGTATAAACTGTGACCTTATAATTAGTGCCGTCTGTGGGGATCTTTGGTTTTTAGTGAGTCTGAGGTCTGGTTATGGCAAATTCAGGTCCACACCAGGTGGAGTTTAGGGAGTCCCAGCGTCAAGATGACTTTCTCAATCTTAAACGAGGTGGAGGCCAGGAGGGAAGTGTACATACCACCTATACTAGCAGAAGTCAGTCACGAAGTGGAAGCAGAGTCTCCCATGAAGAGAATGCCAAGGCCATGCAGTTGGAAATTGACCATTTGAGGAGACAGTTACGTCACGAACGACGGCGGCGAGCTCTGTTTGTTTCTGACTCTTCTTTTGGTGAGAATGAGGAGGGCAACTACATGCCTAGGTCAAGAACTCCCCCTAGTGAGTCTTACTCGTGCGAAGAGAGTAACCCCCATAATCGCAAGAATAAGAATTCATCCAGCAGGGGTCTAAGAACTGATGCTATGAGTCGGGCGCTGAATCAAATTTCTAAATCACCCTTAACACGTAAGATTGAAGGGAGAAAACTTCCTCGACGTTTCACTCAGCCAACATTTACCATGTATAATGGTTGAACTGACCCTGTGAAGCACGTAAGCCATTTTAACCAGAGAATACTCGCAAGTGTTGCTGTGAAATTTTAAAATACTCGCAAGTGTACGAACCGTACCAAAGTATAGTTTGACAAGAACAAGGTCGAACCCACAAGGACTTGAATGAACGTAGAAAAATTAATCAAATCTTAACCAAATTAATCCTAATCTAGTTTAATAAAAATTGGTTGTTTTGAAATTAAATAAACTAAGCAAATAGTTAAACTAAGCAAAAGATATAAAGCAATAAAAAGATGTAAACAATCAAGGGAAAGGAATTAAGGTTTTGGAATCCGCCTTGTAAGTCATATCAGCATATATTTATGATCATTAATTTTTCCCAACTACTACATGATAATCTAGAAATCAATTTTGCTATCATGGAAAATATTCTCATTAAAATCTTTATTTTAAAAATCAAAAGCATGTTCTTCTTCACTTCTTAAATATAAAATCAAATCATCAATTGTATCCATAGCCAAACAAATCACAAGATATATCCAATTCTAAAAATCAAATCATAAATTGTATCCATTAACAGATAAATCACAAGCGATATCCAATTTTATAATCAAGAATTAATAAACCAAGCATTCAATTAATTAAGACAAATCCTAAATCATGAGAAAAACATGATTGAACTCATATCTAGAATCTCATCTTAGTCAATTGATATGAAGCAATAACAATTTAAATAATTAAAGAACAACTATTGTGGGAAAAATCAAATCACATAAATATTACTAATAATCCTTAACAAAGTTTCATCCTCAACCCTAATTATAAATTTAGCTACTCATAATAATTAAAATAAAACACAAGAATAAAATACTAAACATTAAACTAGACAAATAAAATAAAACTAATTGTCATGAAAGAAAACCAAAGAAGTAGCCGCACTCTCTATGTTCAGCCCTCAGCCCTAGCACTCGCCTCCCTGAATTTTGCCCTAAAGAGCCTTTAAATAGGTCAAAGAATCCTATTACAAGTTGAATTCCCGTTTGAGGAAAATTCCAGATTTTTAGGCTTTACTTAACTGACAATTTTGACCCATTTAACGTCAGAATTCGGACTTTTGATAAACTACAAAGTTGTATACTTTTAAGTTAAATTTCCAGCCCAACTTGAATCATCTCAATTGGACATCTGAGCCAAAAGTTATGCCAAAAATACTAACTGATGTGCAGGCTGGAATCCTAATCCGAATTGAACTTGGATTTGATGCAAATTTCCTTTGATTCCCTGCTCCAATTGGACTTAAATTTAATTAGGTTGGTCTTCTTTAACTTCATCATGGCCCTTGTAAAAGTAAAGTCCATTAGCTTTCTTCTTTGCACAAATCCACTTATTTAATTCCATTCTCCTACAAAAGATAAATTCACGCAATAAGATTCAATTAAACACAAAATTGATTATTCACCATTATTCCAAAGCCAAATATAAAATGCATGAATTACCTCAAAATAAATATAATAATGCTTCTAACAATGATATAAATATGCAAAATTAAGCTATTATCAATGCACATCAAATACCCCCAAACCTACATTTTGCTAGTCCTCGAGCAAAATAGATAAAGAGTAAAACAAAACAAAGAAATAAAAAACAAAGAAAAAGAAAATCCTAACTAATCCACTTTCGCTGGAAATTCATTTAGCGTATGCAACAAGCCTTTAAACCCCTAGCTTACACTAGTGAACGAGTTGTAGTCTCGTGAGGGTTTGCAGGGAATATACCCACAAAATTCTGAGAATGAATACTAAAATAAACAAAACAAAGAAAATCAAACATTTTTTTTTCAATTTCCTTTTGCAAAGAGGATTAGTTCAAGTTTAAAAACACTACAAATGCTAAAGAAATTTCTCATGCCATCAAAACTCAATGTGAGTGAAAAGTGGTAGCCAACCCAAACATACTCTTAGTTTTAGAATAAATTTGACTCGAATCTCTATTTGAAAGTATGCTTCAACTCAAATCTTTCCAGTGTTATCACTCAACAAATGAAATCACTCTGAAATGGGGTGTAACACTCTCAACAACATATGTGAGCGGAATAATGTAAGCAAAATCAAATACCTCACATATAAATCACATGAAAAACGCTTAATTAAGAAAGAACAAGTAGTCTCATGAAAGGATGCCAAAAAGAATTTATACCATACCTTTTTTCTTCTCAGTCATATCAATATCTGAACTACACAATCTTCAAGATCAAATAAGGACTTTATTAGGACGTAATGTAGGAAAAAAGCAAAGGGAATGAAATAAAAATGGGTGAAGGTAAATATAAGAAGTGTTTTCAAGATAGTTGGAATGTCAACACTTTTTGGAATTTCCATTCAACACTTTTTTTTTTCAACTCTTCTTCTTCAAAGTAGTACTCATTCCTTACATTTCACTTCTCAAAATTTGATGACAACCCTTTTTATTTTCTTCTTTTTGACACTTTTCCTCTTTTTTTATTTTTTCCTTGTCCTTGAACTTTTTTTTTCTCTCTTTTTTTTGAATTTTTTTTTTCTTTGACTTCTTTTTTTTCTTTCTTCTTTGAATTCCCACACAAACCACCACATGAAACATACTGATCAAATTCCATCTTGAAACACTATGGATAAGGGTTTTAAGAAAGAAATGCTAATTAAAAGGCTCAACGGGGTGACTAGCGATAATATATCAAGAAAGAAAAAGAAAACACATATATGGCTCAAAGTACACAAAAATTGTCTAATGTCATCTCTCAAAGACTAGTATAGTTCATTCAACATCAATGACTTCAAAAGATTCAAGTGTGGCATAAAATTAGATATTTTTTTTCTTGGCCAAAAGAAAGAACAATGAGACTACAACAAGGGAAACATGTTATGCACTTTCAAATGAACTTTAAGATTAGAAACAATAAATAGCCCTCAAAAAATAGTGATTGGCTCAAAACTCACAAGGGTTACAGTCTCCACATTGTTATCATCAAGATTTTCTAATCATTTTTATCCTTCAACAACAAGTTGTGTCTGAGTGGCTACGTACATGTGCAATGAATTGAGCATGAAAGCACTGAAATTATTTAAGCAGGAGTAGTATAACAAACTCAAAACATAGACCTCAAGCTAGATAAAAGATTTTTTTTTTTAACACAACTAAACAAAACAAAACAAAAAGATAGAAATCTATATACATCCCCCCCAAACCTAAACCAAACATTGTCCTCAATGTTAAAAATGATACTCTCAAATATATGTCTTGAATGAAAAGAGAGCAAAAAAATTAATATGCAACATGAGAACCAAGTAGTAACAAGTAAGGTAAGGAGAAGGAGGAGACGTACTTTGATCAAGCTGATTGTTATAAATTTTAATTTCTGTCAAATATCAGCTAGAACAAAAGAGAATAAAACTAAACTAGAAAATAAACAAAAATATTAATCTAAAAATAGAAAATGAACAAGAAAAAGAAAGAAAGAAAAAAAAAATTGCAAACCTGATAAACACAACTGGAATCAATCCTGATAAACAGGATCATCCAAGAGGACTTCTTCAACTTCTGGAGGCTCAAGTTCTAAAAATGGTTTCAAACGTTGGTCATTAACTTTAAACATATCACCATTTTTAGGATTCTCAATCTCAATAGCACCATGGGGATAAACAATGCGAACTATGAATGGACCAGTCCATCGAGATCGTAACTTGCTTGGGAAGAGATGCAAACGAGAATTATAAAGAAGAACTTTCTGACCAGGTTCAAATGATTTTCTCAAGATGTTTTTATCATGAACCCTTTTCATTCGGTCCTTATACGATTTGGCACAATTGTATGCATCATTGCGAATCTCCTCTAACTCATTGATTTGGAGTTTCCTTTCAGCACCTGCTTTGTCAAGATCAAAATTTAACCGCTTAATAGCCCAATAAGCTCTATGCTCTAACTCAACAGGGAGGTGACAAGCCTTACCATACACAATTCGATAGGGAGACATTCCAATGGAAGTCTTAAAGGCTGTACGGTATGCCCACAGTGCATCATTGAGTCTTAAAGACCAGTCTTTCCGAGTAGGGTTAACTGTTTTCTCCAATATTCTCTTGATTTCCCTATTAGATATCTCTACTTGACCACTTGTCTGTGGGTGATAAGGTGTTGCAACCTTATGAGTGATACCATATTTCTTCATTAGTTGCTCAAAAACTCTATTGCAAAAGTGCTTTCCTCCATCACTAATAATGGCACGTGGTGTACCAAACCGTGCAAACACATTCTCTCTCAAAAACTTGACTACAACCTTGTGGTCATTAGTTCTACATGCAATGGCCTCAACCCACTTAGAAACATAATCAACAGCAACAAGGATGTATAAGTTACCAAAAGAATTAGGAAAGGGACCCATGAAATCAATACCCTAAACATCAAATACCTCAACAATCAAAATAGGGTTCAACGACATCATATTTCTTTTTCCAATACTGCCCAACTTTTGGCATCTCTCACAAGCTGAACAATATGCATGGGAATCACGAAAAATGGAAGGCCAATAAAATCCACATTGCAAAATCTTGGCAGCAGTCTTTCTTGAACTAAAGTGACCTCCACAAGCATGATCATGACAAAAGGATATAACATTTTGTTGGTCACTTTCAGATATGCATCTCCTAATTATTTGATCAGAACAGTATTTAAACAAGTATGGATCATCCCAAAAGAAATACCTTACCTCAGCCAGAAATTTCGACCTATCTTGTTTAGTCCAATGCGAAGGCATTTGATTAGTGACAAGATAGTTTGCAATATCAGCATACCAAGGTCTTTGGGATACATGTAGCAACTGCTCATCAGGGAAAGATTCAAGAATAGGTAAACTGTCATCAGTGTGCTCAACGATTAATCTAGAAAAATGGTCAGCTACTACATTTTCAGTTCCCTTCTTGTCCCGAATCTCAAGATCAAATTCTTGTAACAATAAAATCCATCGGATAAGTCGAGCTTTAGCATCTTTTTTGGAGAAGAGATACTTCAGTGCAACATGATCTGAATAAATTAAGACCTTAGACCCCAACAAATAGGATCTAAATTTATCCAAGGCAAAAACAATTGCCAACAACTCCTTTTCTGTTGTAGAGTAGTTCATTTGAGCATCATTTAGAGTCTTACTAGCATAATAAATCACATGGGGAACCTTTCCAACCCGTTGTCCTAAAACAGCACCAATTGCATAATCAGAGGCATCACACATAATCTCAAAAGGCACATTCCAATCAGGTGGTTGAATGATAGGTGCAGAAGTCAACTCAATTTTTAGTCTCTTAAATGCATGGAGACACTCAGCATCAAACACAAATGGGGCATCTTTGGCAAGTAAGTTGCATAAGGGCCTTGAGATTTTACTAAAATCCTTGATGAACCTTCGATAGAATCTTGCATGACCCAAAAATGATCTAATTTCCTTAATAGATCGAGGAGGTGGAAGGTTAGAAATCAAATCTATTTTGGCCTTATCAACCTCAATACCACTTTTTGATATGACATGCCCAAGAACAATTCCCTTTCTCACCAAAAAATGACATTTCTCCCAATTAAGAACAAGATTTTTCTCTTTACACCGCACTAACACTAAGGATAGGTGTTGCAAACATTCTTCAAAAGTGGATCCAATTACTGAAAAGTCATCCATAAATACCTCCAAAAATCGTCCCACCATATCAGAAAAAATACTAATCATGCACCTTTGAAATGTATCGGGAGCATTACATAAACCAAATGGCATGCGATGGTAGGCAAATGTCCCAAAAGGGCAGGTGAAGGTAGTCTTTCCTTGATCTTCTGATGCAATGGGAATTTGATTATATCCAGAATATCCATCAAGAAAATAATAATAAGCATGACCAGCTAATCTTTCCAACATTTGGTCTATAAAAGGAAGAGGAAAATGATCTTTTCTTGTCATGGCATTCAACTTACGATAATCAATGCATACTCTCCATCCCGTTTGCACACGAGTTGGGACTAACTGATCATCCTCATTCTTGACAACTGTTATGCCAGATTTCTTTGATACAACTTGAACTGGACTCACCCAAATACTATCAGAAATTGGGTAAATAATACCCACATCCAAAAGCTTCAAAACTTCAGCTCTCACTACCTCTTGCATAATAGGGTTTAGACGTCTCTGCGGTTCACGTGAAGTTTTGGCATTCTCTTCTAAGTGAATTCTATGCATAACCACAGATGGACTAATACCTTTGATATCAGCAATTGACCAACCTATAGCTTCCTTATGCGCTTGAAGTACACTTATCAATTGGCGTTCCCTAAGGTCATCCAAATCTGAAGCTATAATGACAGGTAAGGTCTCAGAAGAACCTAAAAAGGCATACTTAAGTGTGTCAGGTAATGGTTTCAACTCCAACTTTGGTGGTTCCACAGCAGATGGGGGTAGGGATGAAGAAAGTGGAAGAGGGATCACTTTTGGTTGCCAGCTATCAGTACTTAAGAGAGGAACAGAATCTAACAATGCATTGACCTCTTCAATTGAGTGTTCAATATCAAAATTGCAACCAAAAAGATTTAAGCAAGCCTCTAGAGGATCCTCATAACTCAATTGTAGGAAAGTATCATGGACTAGACTCTCAATCATGTCAACCTCACAGATATCCTCATTGTCTAGCACTTGTTTACTTATGTGGAAGATATTAAGCTCAACGGTCATATTCCCAAAAGAAATCTCCATTACACCACTCCGACAATTGATTAAAGCATTGGATGTGGCTAAGAAAGGGCGACCCAAAATGACATGGATTTGTGTACTGGCATTTAGAGCAGGCTCAGTGTCTAACACAACAAAATCAACAGGAAAATAGAATGCATCCACCTTAATTAGCACATCCTCAACAATACCCCTAGGGATTTTCACAGACCTATCAGCTAACTGAAATGTCATGGTCGTTGGTTTTAACTCCCCCAAACCTAGCTGTAAGTATATAGAATATGGCAATAAGTTCACACTTGCCCCCAAATCTAGCAAAGCTCGCTCAATGAGATGATCCCCAATCTTGCATGAAATTGTAGGAGATCCTGGGTCCTTACATTTCACTGGATATTTATTCTGAATAATTGAACTGACTTACTCTGTCAAAAATTCCTTTTTAGGGATATTTGTCTTTCTCTTCATTGTCACAAGATCTTTTAGAAACTTGGCATAAACAGGAACTTGCTGAATTGCATCAAGAAATGGAATGTTTATTTGCACTTGCTTAAAAACCTCTAAAATGTCTCCAAATTGCGCACTTTTCTGAGGACTGATTAACCTTTGAGGAAATGGAGCTTTAGAAACAAATCTCTTATCAAGGGGGGAACTAAGATCCTGAATTGGAATGGAGGGTGGGTTGTCCTTCTTTTCTCCCTGATCATCATATGAACTATGAGTACCTTTTTCCTTTAACACAATATTTTCATCATCCTCCACTTCTGGCATTTTCACTTGATTATCAACTTGCTTACCAGACCTAAGGGTAGTAATAGACTGAACATGTTCTTGTCCATGAGTAGAACTAGAAGAACCATTGATGGCATACTGTCCTTTTGGGTTAGGTATAGGTTGACTAGGAAATTTTCCTTTTTCCCTCTCTCCAACTTGGGTTGCTAACTGGCCAATTTGATTTTCCAACTTTGAAATAGCTTGAGTATTTAAATGGGTGGAACTTTTTATCTCTTGAATGGCTTGGCTAGTTGATTGCATGAATGTTTTGAGAGACTCCTCCAATGATGATTGTTGTCTTGGTGGTGCTACAAACTGAGGAGGTGATTGAGGAATGGGAGGATATGCTTGAGTAGGTGGACGAAATTGACTTTGTTGATGCACTTGTTGTCCACCTACATTTGTGGGAGGCTGATTTTGCCTCCATGAGAAATTAGGATGGTTCATCCAATTTGGATTGTATGTCTCTAAAAATGGACTAGCAAATGGTTTTCCATAATTATTCAGTGAATTTGCTTGCTCAGTATAAAAATCAGGGTACCCAACTACAGAGGGACACATTTGTGTTGTATGCATAGGACTTGCACAAATAGAGCATGTTTCACTTTGAACTTGATTGACAGAATTCATCCCTCTACCTAAAGCTAAAGCCTCAACCTTACAAGTGAGACTGTTTAACCTAGCTTTTATGTCTAAATCTTCACTGACTTCATACAATCCTCCTTTCTTAATTGCAGGGGCAGATCTCTCTTTAAGGTTGGAAAAATCCCATTGCTGTGAACTTTCAGAAAAATTCTCAAGAAATTTGTATGCCTCATCATCTACAAGACTCAAAAATCCACCACCATTCATGGACTCAATCATGTTACGATTTGCTTGAGTCAAACCATTATAAAAATATTGTACTAGTCTCCATGTTTCAAAACTATGATGGGGACACTTTAAGATCAAGTCCTTAAATCTCTCCCAACTCTCATAAAATTTCTCTTGTTCATCGTGATAAAAATCTGCAATTTCTCTCCTCAAAGCATTGGTCTTGGCCATTGGAAAAAATTTAGAGAGGAATTTTGTGACCAATAGTTCCCATGAAGTGATAGATCCAGGTGACAAAGAATTAAGCCATGTTTTTGCCTTATCCTTCAAGGAAAAAGGGAATAAACACAAGCGAACAGACTCATCAGTGAAATTTTGGAACTTACAAGTAGCACAAATCTGAAGAAAATCATTCACATGCATATAAGGATCTTCTCTATCCAATCCATGAAAAGTAGGAAGAAGATGGATTATCTGTGGCTTTAACTCAAAATGTGCAGCAGTGGTTGGTTGCAGGCAATACTATGCAAGATTGAGGGTTGGTGGTTATGGGTGAGAACAACTCCCTAAGAGTTTTTGAATCATCTCCTGTTTCTCCCATTGTGGATGAATAATCAAAACTAACAAGACGATTTTCTTTATCACGTATCCAAGTTCTCATACACCATGCACAAAGAAATAAATATTTTTTTTTGTTAAAAATAAAATTTAACTACAACTAGTAGAAGAAAAAATTCAATTAAGACCTAATTTATTTTCCTAACCAAGTCCCCGGCAACGGCGCCAAAAACTTGTTGTGAAATTTTAAAATACTCGCAAGTGTACGAACCGTACCGAAGTATAGTTTGACAAGAACGAGGTCAAACCCACAAGGACTTGAATGAACGTAGAAAAATTAATCAAATCTTAACCAAATTAATCTTAATCTAGTTTAATAAAAATTGGTTGTTTTGAAATTAAATAAACTAAGCAAATAGTTAAACTAAGCAAAAGATATAAAGCAATAAAAAGATGTAAACAATCAAGGGAAATGAATTAAGGTTTTGGAATCCGCCTTATAAGTCATATCAGCATATATTTATGATCATTAATTTTTCCCAACTACTACATGATAATCTAGAAATCAATCTTGCTATCATGAAAAATATTCTCATTAAAATCTTTATTTTAAAAATTAAAAGCATGTTTTTCTTCGCTTCTTAAGTATAAAATCAAATCGTCAATTGTATCTATAGCCAAACAAATCACAAGATATATCCAATTCTAAAAATCAAATCATAAATTGTATCCATTGACAGATAAATCACAAGCGATATCCAATTTTATAATCAAGAATTAATAAACCAAGCATTCAATTAATTAAGACAAATCCTAAATCATGAGAAAAACATGATTGAACCCATATCTAGAATTTCATCTTAGTCAATTGATATGAAGCAATAACAATTTAAATAATTAAAGAACAACTATTGTGGGAAAAATCAAATCACATAAATATTACTAATAATCCTTAACAAGGTTTCATCCTCAACCCTAATTATAAATTTAGCTACTCATAATAATTAAAATAAAACACAAAAATAAAATACTAAACATTAAACTAGACAAATAAAATAAAACTAACTGTCATGGAATAAAACCAAAGAAGTAGCCGCACTCTCTATGTTCAGCCCTCAGCCCTAGTACTCGCCTCCCTGAATTTTGCCCTAAAGAGCCTTTAAATAGGTCAAAGAATCCTATTACAAGTTGAATTCCCGTTTGGGGAAAATTCCAGATTTTTAGGCTTTACTTAACTGACAATTTTGGCCCATTTAACGTCAGAATTCGGACTTTTGGTAAACTACAAAGTTGTAGCCTTTTAAGGTAACTTTCCAGTCCAACTTGAATCATCTCGATTGGAAATCTGAGCCAAAAGTTATGCCAAAAATACTAACTGATGTGCAGGCTGGAATCCTAATCCGAATTGAACTTGGATTTGATGCAAATTTCCTTTGATTCCCTGCTCCAATTGGACTTAAATTTAATTGAGTTGGTCTTCTTTAACTTCATCATGGCCCTTGTAAAAGTAAAGTCCATTAGCTTTCTTCTTTGCACAAATTCACTTATTTAATTCCATTCTCCTACAAAAGATAAATTCACGCAATAAGATTCAATTAAGCACAAAATTGATTATTCACCATTATTCGAAAGCCAAATATAAAATGCATGAATTACCTCAAAATAAATATAATAATGCTTCTAACAATGATATAAATATGCAAAATTAAGCTATTATCAATGCACATCATTACTTGTACGAAGAGAGTAACCCCCATAATTGCAGGAATAAGAATTCATCCAGCAGGGGTCTGAGAACTGATGCTATGAGTCGGGCGCTAAATCAAATTTCTAAATCACCCTTAACACGTAAGATTGAAGGGAGAAAAATTCCTCGGCGTTTCACTCAGCCAACGTTTACCATGTATAATGGTTGAATTGACCCTGTGAAGCACGTAAGCCATTTCACCAGAGAATGGCTGTGCACTCCAAAAATGAGGCTTTGATGTGCAAGGTTTTCCCATCCAGTCTAGGGCCTATCGCGATGAGGTGGTTTGATGGTCTGGAATCAGGGTCCATTGATTCCTTTAAGGAACTTACTCAGGCGTTCGGATCTCGCTTTATTACATGCAGTAGAGTCCCTCGGCCTTTGGATTCTTTGTTGTCTATGACTATGTGAGAGGGTGAAACCTTAAAAACATACACAAACAGGTACTAGGAGATGTTCAATGAGATTGACGGGGACTTTGATGATGTGGCCATCAGAACTTTCAAGGTCAACTTACCAGCCGAGCATGGTTTGAGGAAGTCGTTAACTGGGAAACCAGTTAGTAGTGTGCGTCAGCTCATGGACTGGATTGATAAGTATAAACGAGTTGACAAGGACCAGCAGTTAGGTAAAGGAAAGAAAAAGTGGTCTCTCAGGATAGGAGGGACTTCAGGTTGGAAAAATATAACGATAATCGTCTTCGGCGAGATTTCACCAGGCAGATTATGGCTGCTATTGTGCCACAAGCCGTCAACATGGTGTTCCAAGAGCCAGTTCATCAAATTCTAGAGAAGATTAAGAATGGGCCATACTTCAAATGGCCTAACAAGATGAGTGGAGACCCCACTAGATGTAACCATAATCTTCATTGTCAGTATCACCAAGAGCGAGGACACACCACCGAGAATTGCAGAAACTTGTGGTATCATTTGGAGCAATTGGTTAGAGATGGAAGGTTGAAACAGTTCTTATATAGGCACAATGGGCAAGTTGATCATACAAACTCAGGCACTCAAGGGAACACCTCTTCAAGGCCTCCATTGGGCACCATTAATGTCATTTTTGTAACTCCTGGGAGAACGGGTTCATGTCCCTCCCATGTAATGACTGTGGCTCGGCTGCTACCCGAGAACTCTAATCATGAGCCGAAGAGGGCTAAGGTTGCAATACAACTGGCATTGAGTTTCTCGAAGAAGGATAAGTTTGGAACTATACAACCACACGATGATACTTTGGTGGTCAAGTTTAGGATAAGGGGGTATGATGTGAGGCATGTGATGGTGGATCAAGGTAGTGGGGCGAAAATTATGTACCCCAACTTGTATAAAGGGTTAAAGTTAAAACCAGAGGATTTGACTAGTTATGATTCACCTCTAGTAGGTTTTGATGGGAAGATGGTTATACCAATGGGGCAAGTCAAGTTGCTAGTACAAACGGGGTGAGAAGTTGTAGAGGTCAACTTCATAGTGGTGGATGCATATTCTCCATACACAGCCATTATGGCAAGACCCTGGCTTCATGCCATGGGGGCTGTCCCTTCCACTTTGCATTTAAAGGTGAAGTATCCATCTAGGGACCAGGTTGAAGAGTTGATCGGAAGCCAGTCTACGGTGAGGCAGTGTATGGTGGCTGTAGTTAGACATCAGGCTGAGGATAGGTCCTCGGCATCAAATGAGCATGGTTTGTAATAATTAAAGGTACTAGTGTTATCAGGGGGTCTATCGGTGGAAGCAGAATGTAAAGCTTTATAACGAATTTCTATAAGTGAGGATAAAAAGAAGTATTTTCAGGTAGGCGCTCAGCTGCCTCCTCAGGAGAAGGAGGAATTGATGAAGTTCCTTAAAGGAAATCTTGTTGTTTTTGCTTGGAATGCTTACGAGGCCCCTAGGGTGATTCCGAGCTTCATTTGTCATTATTTGAATGTCAACCCCGCAGTTGTACCAAGGAAGCAACCATCTCAACAATTATCTAAGGAACATTCTGAAGTTGTCAAGGAAGAGGTAATTAAGCTCAAGCAGGTAGAAGCTATCAAAGAGGTATTTTATCCTGATTGGTTGGCCAACAAGGTGGTGGTTAAAAAGAAGAATGGAAAGTGGCGAGTATGTGTAGACTTTACTGATTTGAATAAAGCGTGTCCCAAAGATCCTTTTCCTATGTCTCGCATTGATCAATTAGTGGATGCCACAGTTGGGCATCCTTGGATGAGTTTTCTAGATGCTTTTCAAGGTTATCACCAAATACCTTTGGCTTTAGACGATCAAGAGAAAACAATCTTTGTTACTCCTATAGGAAACTATCATTATAAGGTAATGCCTTTCGGTTTGAAGAATGTAGGGGCTACCTACCAAAGGATGATGACTAAGATGTTCAAATCGCAGTTGGGGAGAAGTATTGAAGTTTATGTGGATGACATGGTGGTAAAGAGTAAGGTGGTGTTCGAGCATGTTGGGAATCTTGGAAACGTCTTCGAGACACTAAGGAAACATAATTTGTGCCTAAATGTTTCCAAATGCTCTTTTGGCATGGGATCCGATAAATTTATGGGCTTTATGGTTACACATTGTGGAATCGAAGTTAATCCTGATCTTGTTAAGGCGATTAATAGCTTGCAACCACCTTGTAATCCTAAGGAAGTTCAGAGATTGACAAGAATGATGGCTGCCTTAAACCGATTTATTTCTTGGTCCGCAAACAAATGTAGGTCTTTCTTCTAGTTGTTGAATAAATGAAAAGGATTTGAATGGATTTGAATGGATTGAGGAGTGTGCTTTGGCTTTTCAATAGCTTAAAGAATATCTTTCTTGACCACCCATTATGTCTAGGCCCAAGGTAGATGAGGTGTTGTTTGCTTATATTGATGTGGTTTCCTATGCTATCAGCTTAGTGCTGATAAGAGTTGACAACGGTGTTCAGAGACCGGTCTATTATGTAAGTAAATCATTGTATGAAGCTGAGATTTATTACTTACCACTGAAAAAGCCATTTTGGCAGTAGTGCATGCCACGCGAAAGCTTCCCCATTACTTCCAGTCCCACATAGTTGTGGTCTTAACCCAACTCCTACTTAGGTCTCTACTTTGGAGTGTTGATTATACGGGAAGGATTGCCAAGTGGGGAACAATTTTGGGGGGCTTTTGATATCAAGTATATGCCACGCACTTCTGTAAAAGGCTAAGTCCTCGCTGACTTGGTGGCCGAATTTGCAAAGCCTTCGTTAGAAGAAAATACGAAGAAGTCAAACATGGATGAAAAATCAGTTAGCATGATTTCCAGGAAAGAATCTCTGTCATGGAAGGTGTACATGGATGGTGCGGAAAATCAAAGAGGATTTTGAGTGGGATTGGTTATAATATCTCTAGAAAATATCGTCATTGAGAAATCTTTGAGAATGGGTTTCTCGGCCACAAATAATGAAGCCGAGTATGAAGCTCTATTGGTAGGAATGACCATGGTTCAAAAAATGGGAGGGAAAACTGTGGAGATGTTCTCGGATTTAAGATTGGTTGTAGGCTAGGTGGAAGGGTAGTTGGAAGACAAAGATCTGAAAATGCAGGAGTATTTAAGTCAAGTTAGACGTTTGTGATCAAATTTTGAATTTTTTACCTTAGTGCAGATCTCCAGAAACAGAAATACTCATGTTGACTCTCTAGCCACACTGGCAACATCCTTGGCACAGACTTACCTAGGATCATTTTAGTGGAAGATTTGTGTATGCCTACTAAGATGAATGTGGATACAGTTCGCGTTCATTAGATCAGAGTAGGACCTAGTTGGATAGACACCGTTGTGCTGTATCTTAAAGAGAATATTTTACCTGATGAAAAGTCTGAAGCTGACAAGGTACGCAGGAAGGCTCCTCGATTTTGACTGTCCAAGGATCAAAAGTTATACAAGCGCTCTTTTTCTGGACTATACTTGTTGTGTATACACCCTGAAACAACAGAGCTACTTCTAGAAGAATTGCATGAGGGGATTTGTGAAAGTCATACAAAGGGAAGATCCTTGTATCATAAAGCCCTTACCTAGGGATATTGGTGGCCTAATATGCAAAGGGAAGTATTGGAATATGTAAAGAAGTGTGACCAATGTTAGAGGTTTGCTCCCAACATTTATCAACCAGGGGGTGTCTTCAATCCTCTATCCAGTCCTTGGTCTTTCGCTTAATGGGGCTTGGATATTATTGAACCCTTCCCCAAGGCAGCAGGGAATAGGAGATTGCTGCTGGTTGGCACAGATTACTTCACTAAATGGGTTGAAGCCGAGCCACTATCAAATATCAGGGATCTGGACGCAAGAAGATTTATTTGGAAAAATATTGTCACCCGGTTCGAAATTCCTCATACCCTTGTCTCAAATAATGGCATACAGTTTGATAGTAAGGCCTTCAGAAGATATTGCTATGATCTGGGTATTACAAATAAATATTCCACTTCGGTTTATCCGCAAGGGAATGGACAGGCCAAGGCTGTTAATAAGATAATAGTTAATGGGCTTAAGAAGAGGCTGGATGATGCTAAGGGGAGATGGGTGGAAGAGCTGTTACATGTCCTTTGAACCTACAAAACTACACCTCGTAGGTCCACAGGATAGACTCATTTTTCAATGACTTATGGGGTCGAGGCAGTAATTCCTCTCGAGACAGGTTTTCCAATGCTGAGGACGAGCTCTTTTTAGTCCGAGCAACAATGATGGATTGTTAGAAAGGAGTCTGGATTTGGTTGAAGAACGAAGGGAAAGTGCTATGGTTCAACTAGCATACTATCAGCATAAGCTTAAACAAGGTTATGACTCGAACGTGAAGTTAAGACCACTAGCGCCAGGGGATTTGGTGTTAAGGAAGGTTATGGGTACTGCAAAAAATTTAGCTTGGGAAAAATTAGGGCCAAAATAGGAACGGCCATATCTCATCACCTTAGTAGCTGGAATAGGGGCTTATTATTATAAAGATCCGGATGAAAATGTTGTACTACGTCTCTGAAATGTAAATAACCTGCAAAGGTATTATTATCAATGAAAGTTTTTCTAGTTATATGTAGCCTATTACTTTATGCGTTATATTTATTATTTCTCTAAGAATCAAACAGAACGTTGGTTATGCTTGGCTTCTCGGACCACATACCTTAGGAAAATTGATTTCTTCAGTTATTTCTTTAAGAATCAAACAAAACATTGGCTATGCCTAGCTCCTCAGACCACATACCTTGGAAAATTTGATATCTTCCATTATTTCTCTAAGTATCAAACAAAACTTTGGTTATGCCTGACTCCTCGAATCGCATATCTTAGGAAAATTGATGTCTTTAGTTATTTCTCTAAGAATCAAATAGAACATTGGCTATGCCTGGCTCCTCGGACCACATACCTTGAGAAAATTGATATATTTCATTATTTCTCTAAGTATCAAATAGAACCTCAGTTATGCCTGGTTCCTCAGACCACATGTCTTGAAAAAATTGATATTTTCCATTATTTCTACAAGTATCAAACAGAACCTTGGTTATGCCTAGTTCCTCAGACCACATGCCTTGGGAAAAATTGATATATTCTATTATTTTTCTAAGTGTGGAAGTTGATTTTGGTTATATTTTGCTCCTCAGACCATAGGGATTTGGACAAACTGAGGTTCATAAGCATCACTTAAAGCATTTGCAAGCATATCATATATATATTTGTGGTCTGGTCAATATCTAAATGCTTCATCAATAGCTTTAGGTCTATATGGAATGATGTGAACGATTACTCTATTGTAATGTATAGATTTTAAAATTGCAAGGGTGATTTATTAATATTGTTGACTTAGTAACTCTTGGTTTTGTTGAATAGATAGGAAAGTATTATTTATGGAGAATGTCTCATTGCCCCTCTAGTGAGATACTAAGAAAGACAAAAATTACACAAGGAAATGATATAAACATAACTATCATAAATAAAGAACTTGTAATTTTCATTTACTTAACTCTCGATAAGAGGCAATTTGCTTACAAGAACTGGATTATACAATGGCAAAATGCCATCATCAACGAAAAGATACAACGGAAAAATTACAAAAGAAGTAAAATCATAGGGGCTAAACTTTGGCTGCAGGAGCAGGGTCTTCTTTGGTTGGAGGAGGATGGTCTTCTTTGGATTTGGCCTCTACCTCCTTCACTCTAGCCGCATCATCTTTGTCTTTAGTAGCATCTTTGATCTTGGCAACATCCTTGGCCTTGGAATCGTCCTTGGCCTTAGCAGCATCTTTGGCCTCAGAGGGGGGCTTGGCCTCCTTGCCAACCTCGCCCTTTTGGCCTTCATCACCAGTTTGGGTGGATCATTTGGAAACTTCAGGGGGCGAAGGAAGGCCTTGCGTAGCAAGGGGCTGCTCAGAAGATTCTGGAGCAATGGTAGGGGAAGGTGTAGGGGCAACTGGGATCTCATGAATGTCAAGATGGAAGTACACTTTCCTAGGTTGCCTCCACTCCGAGGAAGCAGCAACCCCTGCAAGGCCAAGGGCTTTCTCCTAAGTTTCCTTGCAGTAATCCCTACACACTTCAGCTAGTTCCTCAGCTAACCGAATCTCAGTTTCTTCTACTCTGCGGTCGTAGGATGCTTGTTTCGCAGCCTCTGTAGCTTCCTCGGCCGCCCAAGCAGAGGCTTTGGCTTTCTCCAAGTCCGCCTTGAGCTCCAGAACCAATTGCTTCTGCGTGGCCAGATCAATTTCTTTCAAATAAAGCTGCTTGCGTTGGTCCTCAGCCTAGGCCTCTGCGCTCTTACGTGCCCTCTCCTCGGCAATCAATTTGTTGGCTAGCTCCTGCTTCTCCTCTTTTATGGCCCCTAGGGTTTTAATGGTTTGGGCGTGGAGTTGGATCTCAGCCTGGGTTTTCTTCCAAGCATCATTGACCCACTCCTCTGCCATAAAAACTTCCCGAATAGCCTGCATAAAAATGACGGAGGAATCAATAAAGGATTAAAAGGAAACCTTAAAATTTATCTGATATAAGCAATAGCAAAACTTACCATGCCAAGATCTTTCTTCAACAACATGAAGAGGTCTTGATGCCTCATGTTCTTCAGAGCATCCATGTCTTTTGGCAAGAGAATGGTTGCTCCAAAGCCTCAACAAGGTAGGCAGAATGCCCCCTTTGGAATTCTCTAATAGAGGAATCCCACGAGATGGTGGTGTCATCCAACTCCAGTCAAGGAGCCCAAATGCGTTGCTAGAGCACCTTGGTTGCAGTCGGATCCTCCCTGTGGTTCGTGGGGGCAACCCGTTTATCTTTTGCCATTTTTTGCTGCTTAGCCCCTTTTGGAGGGACCACTTCTCCCTCCTCCAGTTCTAACTCCTTCCTCTTCTTCTTCAAGTTATTTATGGGAAGTAGGCCAGTTGTAGTTATAGGAGGAGGAAGGTTAGGTGGAAAGGGGGGTGGATTCATGCCCTTGTTGGATTTGGGAATACACGATATAAGCCTAACAATGCTAGATTGAGACTTGAGGTAATACCCCGAGTCAGTAAGTAAGTGACACTCATACATATGGATAACATTGTGCCATGCGAGTCTCAAACCCATCTACTCATTGAGAGTGTTGACGCTACCTAAAATTCTAAATACATTAGGTTGACATTGGTGCGAGCACAACCTATGGTTATACAAGTAGTCTCGAGTTACGCTTCCCATGGGAAGCGTCATTCCTCCTTCTATGAATGCGACTATAGAAATGACAACCTCCCCTTCTTTCTTATGGGTAAGTATCTGGTCTGGGGCACAATACCTTAAACCAACTCCCTGAGGAATGTGGTATTTGGCTCGAAAGCTCTCCATACCAGCGGGAGTGTCTACTAGGTCTTTGAATCTACCCATTTGAACAAAATAAAAATGAAGATTTTGAAAAAGGGGAAAAGATTAAGAGGCCGAGGAGAGTGGTCGAAGAGAAAAAGAACCTAGGAGCGTGAAAACTTACGAGAGAAAGAACAGATGATTTTTCAAGAACTTCTTGAGAGTTAGGAAAGTAAGGGATTCTTAAGGGCTAACCAGTTTATGAAGTAATGAGAAAATTGTGATCTCCCAAATGTTTTATATGAGAGGCGGGATTAAATGAGAGTTATCTTGCTCAAAATTTAAGGAGAAATTTTGACCGTAGGATGTGCATCGCACCATTGAATGTGGAGGACAGGGCGCCACTTGGAGCATTTAATGAGGTATCACGGGCTTCGAAGCGTCGGGAACAGTTACAAAAGTGAGAAACGACATTTTCATGTGTAAAGGTTGGGGAAGCGTGTAGAAGCTGTTACGTTGGGTCAAAACCCTAATTTTCTCCTCGGATGGGAGAGAAAAATGGAGTTTTGAGGGGCTATTGTGGGGATAAAAGGCCCAAGATGCGTTTTTGGGTTATGGGCTTTGTCCGAGGATGTTTATCCGTTCGAGGACGGATTGATGGTAATAAGGATGTCAAACTTAGAGACCCACGAGCAAACTGTGGCGGAAGAAGTTAATGGAAGTAATCTAAAGAGGGGTATCTCCTCGGCTCAGTGAAGTAAGGGTCAGATGGTATGTCATGTTGACTAGAATGATCTTTTAGGGGGTCTTGTGGATGAAGATATGTTTCACGGGGCACAGACAGCAAGAACAATTGAGAAATATCTTAGAAAAAGCTGCTACCACCGCATTGAATGCTCTGTACCTAAATCTCTGGCCGTATTAATGAGGAAGTGATATTTGAACAGTGATTTTTAGCCTTACAGCTATTACCTAAAGACTTCAAGAAGGTGCTGATGGGACAAGTATCAACGGGAGTAGTCTAAATCTACACGTGGAGAGCAAAAAATGAAGGGGGGGAAGGATATAAGAAGGAAGAAGGTCTCGGAGAAGAAGGGGATTGAGAGATAGGAAGAGAAAAACACTGTAGACTGGATATCTATAATTAATCTTTAAGAGAGAATAAATATAAGAATATGTTCCTTGATTTGAGTCCGAGGACAAGTTTCATCATATAAACCCATTTATCCTTATCATTTTGTAATCTTGGGCCACTATTGTTACCGTTTAAGCTCATTAGAAACAAGATTTCTAATCCACTCTCTATAAATTTATTGTATTGGGCTCTTTGGGCCTATACCCTTCCTCTTGTTGGGCTTAGGTACAAATTGTGACCTTACAGTTACTTTTTTATTTCTTTAATTCTTCAATGATATAAGTAATAAATAGGACTCTCGTAATCTTTACTGAAGATCCTTTTTTCTTTCTGGGCGGGATACTATTAGACCTCAGTTTCAACTTCCATGCATGTTACCCATCATCTATGTAGCACGGGTGTGTTTCCAGATTCGGGTGCGGGTGCGGGTGCGGGTGCGGGTGTGAGACTCGGCAATTTTTGAAAAAGTAGGATGCGGGTGCAGGTGCGGCGATTAAAAAATTATTAAAAATATTTTTATTTATATTTTCTATATATTTTTACTATTAAAATATTTTTTTTAAACACATTATATTCACAAAACAAAGAAAAAAGAAAGCAAGAAACACAAAACAAAAAAGAAATGTCCTGCACTCTCACCTAATTATGCCAGGTATCAACAATATCAGATAAAATGACCGAAACAACCACATGACTTTGGGTACAACTAGGGGGTCCAATAGAATACAAAACAAAAGGCATTTTGGGTAGTCAAAGTTTATATTAAAACTCAGAGTAGCAGTTCCCATAAAAAAAAAAAACAGAGTAGCAGACCCAGCATTGAATGGCTCTCTTGTGGGTTTCAACTCAACGGTAAGGCTTAGGTTTTAGTTTTTGGACAGCAAATGCTTTGGTTTCAAGTTTTTGCTGGTGCAATGCATGATCCAAGGCCGATTTCAGCCGTTTCAATCAGTTTCAGCCGTTTCGGTCAATTTCGGCCATCGGCCGATACATTTTGATTCAGCCGATACGACTTGAATTTGGCTGAATTGGCCCGGTTCGGTGCGAATCGGTGAGAGTTGAAGTTGAGTCGGCGCAAATCCAAAAAAAAAAAAAAAAAAAAAAACTAAGACGCGGCACCGACGCGCGAGCAGCTGTGTCACTCGCGCGTCGCCGCGTCGGGCCGCGTTGGACGCGAGTGCGGCACCCATTTTGCCGCACCCATGCTTCATATCCCGTCATTTGCCTTTTCTCAAATCCTCGAATGCCTTTCCAACCTCGGCTTAGGTAAGATAGGATGAAAATGAGATTTACAACGAGAACTTTTGGAGGCTGATGTTCTTAAGATTGGGAAGCCGTTTGGGTGAAATGAATTTTTCGTTCCTTCTTTTGGCGCTAAGATGTCCCAAGTTTTAATTCCTGTGTATTTGTAGCCTTGCATGGTCCTGTATTCGAATATGCAAGGAACGTTTCTCAACTGAATCAATGGAACATTTTTTTTTTCTTCCTTCTGAATAGGAATCATTGAAACATTACCAAGAGTGACACAGTTGTCACTTATTACCTTTTATTTTCTTTTTATACATGTAATAAGAACATAATAAGAAGATTAGAAACAAGACTATCCCAATGAAACTTGAGAAAATGATTTATTTAATTTAATGGGATCCATGTCAGTGGAAGCAGGTTTGATTTGTTATTGAGGGAGAGACTCTGGGCATGAAGCAATTGGTTTGAGACAGTGGAGCCAAGCTATTGCAACTCTTTTTTCCGAAAATTCTTTGTTCTTGTTACTTTTCTTTTTTTTTTTGGATGCGTTGTTCTTTTTACTTTTTGTACTACTAGATATGGTTAAGAAGAAAGAAAATAATTAATGCTTTTGACTTTTCTTTTTTGGGCGCGTAATATACGCGGTCGAGGGCCGCGTCGGTTGTACTGTCAAACTCAAACATAGACAAACGGGCCTCAATGCTTTATATAGAAGGGAACATCGATCTGCCATATGAAAGGAAGCAGCTGTCCCCTGGGGCCATCTTTTTATACCCTCTAGAACAATTTAATAATATTTGTTGGTTATGTGTGTTTTTGATACATTTTTAGTTTTTAAATAATATTTTATATATTTTTATACTTTTTTTATTTATATATATTTTCAAAAAGATCGAAAATTATTATTTAAACACACCTATTAAATGAGCATTTAATTCGAAGGTTACTAATAAAAAGGTGATAATTTTTTTTTGTTAGCATACAAATTTAACAGGAACAAGTTAAGTTTTGTATTTTAATACTTTCTGATATTTTCAATAAAGATATTTATAACTCAAAATTTACCTCCACCAGTAGCTATAATAATAATAATAATAGGAAAAATTTTAGTTCCAAACAACTATTATTTTTTTAACCCATTATAGTGATTTATGAAATTATCTATTTTTAAGAATGATGTTATGAATGGGATAGAACATCTTTATTTTTCTTAAAACAAGATTTGTTATATATTAAAATTTAAAACTGAAAATGTTAATTCCAAATTATTTACTTTTTAACACGAGTAGCAAGAGGCTTTAATACCAATAACACTCGGTAAATTCTAGTTGTGTTTGTTATCTATGAATTAAATTACTAAAACAAAGGAAAAGTGTTTTGGAAAAAGCATAAGAAAGAATAATCTAAGCGTTAAAATTATAAAATTAGAAGTTTTAGAATAGACAGTGTTTTTGACAAGAATCAATCAAAACTGATAATATATAAAAAGAAAGGGCGAGGTCATGAAAAGCAGGTGAGGGTGCACAGTCCCAATCCATTCCTTTCGGCCGACTTACATTCCAACTTTCAGGTCGGCTATGACAACTCCGTATTAATTGATCCGAGTTTATCCCTAAACAGAGCTATCTAGATTCTACATCCGGAATCTTCTTCCACACGCCTTACTAAAAAGCAAAAAGCTTCCCACTTTTATTTTAAGAGAATGATAGTATGAGGTCAAATTATGATAGCTCCAATAAGATCGCTTCAATGTTAGGAATCCATTGGGTTAATTATTGCTTTTCTTTTATTTCTATTTCTTTTTTCACGAAATGGTGTATTACTTAATTGCTTTCGTTGATAGTAAACTAACCATAGCATGCAATTCTTGAATGCTTGCATCATTGATTATTATTAGATAAAAATGCAAAACTGACCTTTTAACTTTTAATTTTTGTCATTTCAGTCCTCTAACTTTCAATTTTGTCATTTCAGTCCTCTAAGTTTTAATTTTTGTCAATGCAGTATTCTGTTAAGTTTCAGTTACGGCTACCGTTAAGTTTGACCCCCTTTTTTTAAAAAAAATAATTTTTGTAATTAAAAAAAAAAAAAGCTTGGAAAAAAAAATATGGAACTTTTTTTTTTATTGCTCGGAAAAATCAGAGCAACAAACCTTAGATCTCGAGCTGCTTTCAGTCGGTTTGGAAAGATGGCTTGACTCCTCAAAGCCATCGAGAGCGCCGCTACTGGCAGAGGTGGCGCCGCTCCATGACAGCAGCGTGGTAGGACTAGCTCGTGTAGGCTCGGCCTTCTTCTTCGTGGTGGAGTCACCATGTCTGGGCACCGACTTGGAACGATGCTGGCGGATAGTCCAGCCGAGGCGAAGAACAGCCTAAACAGGCTTCGGCAGAGGAGGCTGAGCTTGGAAGAGCCTTAACAGAAAATTCACCACCACCGTATCGTTGGTCATGGCCTTCTTGACCCACTTATTATCGCTCATATTCTCACTACGACGTCATTTCAGGGAGAGAAAAAGAAGAAGAATGAAAATCTTGTTGGTGGTGTTGTATAACGTGTGTTTGTGTTAAATAATGGAGAGAGAGAGAGAGAGAGAGAGAGAGAGAGAGAGAGAGAGAGAGAGAGAGAGAGAGAGAGAGAGAGAGAGAGAGAGAGAGAGAGAGAGAGAGAGGTTGAAGACTGAAGGGGACCTTCCAGTTCCTTTTTTTTTTCAAGCTTTTTTATATTTTCTTTTAATTACAAAAATTATTTTTTTAAAAAAAGTCAAACTTAACCGTAGCAGTAACTGAAACCTAACAGAATACTATATTGACAAAAATTGAAACTTAGATGACTGAAATGACAAAACTGAAAGTTAGAGGACTGAAATGACAAAAACTAAAAGTTAGAGGATCAGTTTTGCATTTTTGCCTTATTATTATTATTATTATTATTATTATTATAGTAGTGTTACACAAGTATGTCTAGAGAAATTTCTTTGGTGGTTAAATGACCATTCATGAATACCATATGCGTGATAGTCATTCCATAAATACAAAATTCTTGTGGGGTGTAAGGAGTAAGGGTTGAGATTCAAGTCTTTAAGAGGAATAAACTTAGATTAAACTAGAGTAAAATTTATATTTTGTATAAAAAAGATGACTATTCATGGCATATGATTAAAAATAAATGGTGTGTCAAATTATATTTAGGATTTTATGTTAAATAAATTTAGTGTAAGGCAACAAAAATAGAAATAATGTAATCTAATAATAGATTTGTTAAAAAAATACCTAAACTCTTAGCTTCCACCTCCCAAAGTTTTGCTTTTTATCTCACAGATCTTCTAAAAAAGCAACAAAATTATAATTTTTTTAAAAATTAGTTAACTTAAAAGTTTTGTTTCACTTCTAACAAATAAGCTACCGGAAATTAAGAGATACCTAACGGATGTCATGCTCAGGAAACTTTTTTAACTGGTTTCATTTCTTTCTGAAGTTAAAAATATGTAATTCAATAAAGGCTAAATATTAGTGCATATTTAATTGTTCCACGTAAGCGTACACACACTTTGCAGTAAAATCTTGGCTTCATATCACAATTTGAGCTCAATAAACATTGTTATTCAAAGAGAGTAAGAGAGAGTGCATGGAAGGAGGCACGAGGGGTAGCTCATGGGAACATGACTCATCGTAACCCGACACAGAAGCCAAAGTCGAAAGTACACACATTTGAGATCTTTTATTAGTAGTAACGAAGATTCATTTCATAACTGCCTCACTACGTGTCGGATCAAAGCCTATTATCTTCACCACCTCTCTCTCTTTCTCTCTCTGTCTGTCTCGGTTTCTCTGGTTTTGTTGTTTTGAATTGAAACCAATTGTCATTTTGGTTTCAGTTTTCATTTGTCTCTTATAGATGGAGAAGGAGAAGCCTCTGCTAAGCGGAGAAAGCAGTGGAGCTACTGCGGCTGGTCGCAAGAGAGAGCACCATAATCGTTCTGAGGCCATAGCTTACGGCTCGAATTTTGAAAAGGCTGCTGCTCTCGTTGATCTGGTTCGTTTCATTCTTTGTTTCACTTTTTTTTCACTTTTTTAATGTATCCAATAATTCATCTTCTTTCCTTTTTAAGAATATGTTTGCCTTTTTGGGGGTGTTAAGATTAGAGTTTTGGTGAATGTAGTTGTGTTTTAATGGTGAATTTGATAATGGGTTTTGTGTTTAGTAAGTATGTAACAATGTAATGAATGATTGTAGTTATAGTTGTTTAGGCTTATTTTATTTTTTTTTGGTTGTGGAATTTTGGAGGATTTAGATGTGATTTGGTGATGTTGATGTGAATATTCAAATGGGTTTGTGTTTGATAAAATATATGTAGTTGGATAAAACTCAGGTATACTACCTTAGGTGCTGTATATTAGGTTCTCAATTGCATTCAAACACTTGGTTGCATTTGCCAATAAGACATAAATAGCATTATGCTTCTTGTTAATACTGATTTTTGAAGTCTATTTCATAATGGGCCTGTCTTTAGAATTTCAAAGTAGGTTTCCATGAAAACAAGTTAAATTGAGCTTTTACCATAAAAGAAAATGAAAAAGAAGAGTCATATGAGAATTCAAATTGATTTTGAAAAAAATTAATATCTTGTAATGTGTGGTGATAGAATCATAGAAGGGGTGGCACATTAATCCGTTAGACATTTACTATACGTTGGCAATGTGTTTTTTTTTTTTTTTTTTTTTTTTCCTTTTCTCAAATATTGTCCTTCCATTTTATGATTGCAATCTTTCGTGATTTTGTTGAAAGCCTTTGAAGTACATGATGAAATCAGGGATATATTTCTGAAGTTTCTTTTTAATAATTCTTTTAACGTGTGTACCTAACCAAAGAAGAAGTTCATTGATGTGCATCTCTTTTTTAATTTTAATTTTAATTTTATCCTCATAAGGTGTCCTTTGTTTTACATTGGATTTTGTGATATTTGGAAGACTTACAAATTGTGTAACCAAGAAAGAAACAAATAGAAATTTTTAGCCTTGTCTACCATTTCTCTCTCTGAACAACTATATAACGAGATTTTCAGTCATTACTTCTTTAATATT
Organism: Castanea sativa; assembly: GCF_040712315.1. Classification (NCBI taxonomy): domain Eukaryota; kingdom Viridiplantae; phylum Streptophyta; class Magnoliopsida; order Fagales; family Fagaceae; genus Castanea; species Castanea sativa. The sequence goes on from NC_134018.1 coordinate 37,036,605, forward strand.
CTTATTCTCAAAATTTTCTAACAAATGATTACTTTTTATTGGTTATTGTTTGAAAATGCTTTCTGCAGGCTCAAGATGGTATTGGTTTACCTGAGGAAATTCTTGATCAATCAAACTTCCAGAGTGCTGCAAAATCCTACTTCGTTTTTATTCAATTTGATTTCATTTGGTCTCTCAATTATTTTGCAATGATAATCCTAAGTTTCTTAGAGGTTGGTTGGTTGGTTTTCTCTCTCTCTCTCTCTCTCTCTCTCTCTCTCTTTAATTTTGGTAAACCATGGTAGTGCTGTCAAGGTATTTATTTATTCTGAACTTTCTAAACTCTGTGCAGAAACCTTTGTGGTGTACCAACTATTCTACAGATTCTTGCAATGATAGGGATTACTACTTTCTTGGGCAGTTGCCCTACTTAACTGGTGGGGAGTCTCTTATTTATGAGGTAAGAGTTAGATATTTAGAAGAATTGTATATGACCTCTAATTATAATTATAATTATTTAAATTGGAAATGTTTATCTAGCCATCCAACTTATTTCTTATATTTATTCCCATTGTCTGTAAGAGTTACAAAAAGGTTGAATAAAAAATTCAAAGGGATTTTCTTTAGGGTGGGATTCAAATTTATTAATCACATATGTGCCTTGAAGTGAGATTCCAAAGGCAAAAGTATTTCATCAAAATGGATGAGACATGTAATCCAAGATTACCTGCCAATTCCTTGACATTCATTACCTCTCCAATTGGCACATTTTCAGATATACTTAAATTGATCCTCAAGCCTGAACCACCTTGAAACAAATGAAGACGCATCTTAAATAGCAAAGTTTGATTGAGTTTACATTGAAGAAGTTAAGTGTATCGTTAATGAAAAGGAGATGGGATATCACCATTTATGCCTCGTATTATTAATAGTAAAGACATTCAAACATCCCCTTGACACAGCTTTTGCTAACATCCTTCTCATGCCTCAACCACCACAAACAATAATGGGAAAGGGGATCTCTTTCACATAAGCCACCATTGCTACTGAAAAAACACTAGGGGTGCCATTCACTAGGATAAGATTTTTGAATGTGGAAATACAAAATGCTATACACTCCCTCTATTTTCCCCCAAAGCCCCATCTTTGTAACAAATAAATCAAAAAATCCCAATTGGCACGGTCATAATTATCTTTCAGACCAATTTTGCACAAAACCCACAGATTGTTAGCTTTCAAATAACTATTTAAACATGCATTTGCTATCAGGGTAGGGTCAAGTATTTCCAATGGAGACTACCCCCATTGTCATAAAAAATGGTTTTATTTGTATGGCTACCCCCCATTGTTTGATGTGGTGCCTTTGGAGGGACATGAATAACCAGAGCTTTGAGGATTTTGAGAGAACTATGCTGAATAATTTTTCTTTAAAATCTTGTTGCATTGGATGTCAGTAGTGTGCAGTTATTCTCTGTGTGGTTTGTGATTTGATAGATCTTTGTAATTTTTGTGCTTGATTGTATGGCCCCCATTTTTATACACCTGTATACTTGGGTGACTCTATAAATTTGATCTCAATAAAATTCATTATTTAAAATTAAAAAAAAGATTTTGAGGAATTGCTGGATATTTGTAAGTGATGCAAATTGTGTTAGATATTTGTAACTGATGCAAATTTAAGTATCTTTCCTACATCGCTACTATTTGGATAAGAAACTTCAGTGTTTGCTGTGAATTCATGTTCCAAAAAACATTGCACCTAAATTTTCATATTTTGATAAGATTTATTTTTGATTGGTGAGTTAAATACGCTCGGTAGGTTTTGAATCCATGACATCACCATCCAGCCAAGCTTTTGAAAGAAGGAAGTTCCATTTGAGTCGATGGTCATTGGACTTGATAAGAAAATTACAAGTGAAATTTTGATCTTTTGAAAAAGATTATGATGAATTGTTGAAAGTTTCTTTGATAATGGCAGTAAGACCTGTTTAAAAATCTGTCTTAAAGGAACAAAATCCCCAGTTTGTCTTCTTTGATCAGAAGTCTCAGGTTTGACCCATTATGAGAAGGGTCTGTAGTTTGGTTAAGCGCAGAAAAGAAAAAATAAATAAAGAGCATGGCCATTTGTTGTACCTTTGTTAATGGATGTTGGATTGTGGGTAGGTGATCATTATCAAATACTGATAACCTGTTAATGATGTTTCTAGGGGGGCTTTTTTTGTTTATTCGATCATATTGGGTCTAGTGTTAGAAGGTGTTGATTGAATACATAGCAAGTCAAGGATTTATGTTATTTATAGTCTGGTTAGTCTTAGAAATGATACATGGTGTTGAGGTGGTACATAAATCTTGTACTCGGAACTACAGAATGTTTAATTTTGGGCTTGTTGCTAGATCCCTAAGGTTTATTTGAGCATCCCATCTTATTTTTTTTGTACCACTAGTTTCCTTGGTTTGACGTATTATAGAGACAATCTTTTGCAAGTTTCATTAGTTTCTGCTTTTTTATGCAGGGCATATCTCTATTCATACTTGTGATACATACCTTCTTTCCGATTTCATATGAAGGGCACCATCTTTATTGGAAAAGTCTTCTTAATCGATTAAAGGTACTTCCTAATTCTTTCTCGTGTAGTTATTTTCTGACTTACCAAAAAGTGAAAGAAAGTGATTTCCTGGTTTTTTATTTTTACCAAGAAGCCTTTTTTGATAATCAGAACCTTCTGTATATATCTTGTACTAGGTATTTAAATTTGTGACTCAAATAACTGATAGGTTCACCAAAGAAAGTAAATCTTTCATGAGATTGACCTCTTTAGTTATTTAGCTGATGCTCTCTTAGTTGTATTATTAACCACTTATCTTTTCATGCTGCTTCAGTGGATTTTCTCTTTGGTTGTCATTCTGATCTTCTTCCACCTTTAGTTTGTATTGAAATGCTTCTAGATGTTGTTGCATTCTGGTTCATTGAATATGTTCTTAATATTGAGATGACTTAACCTCATCCTTACTTGTATTCTTCTCATCCATGTTCATATTCTTATTTTGGTTGCATTTTTTTAAGCGCACATGTTGCTTCTTTAGTGACCATTTTGCACCTTTATGCACTTTTATCATAACTTTGTTTGCATTTCTTTTGTATATTTCCAGTTCCGGTGTACTAGGTGTGCCCTATTTTAGTAAAATCTTTACTTACTAAAAAAAATCTGATTTCTTCATATAATAGTTACTTGATGATAAATGCATATTAAATGCAGTTTGAAAAAAAATTAATGGTTAGCAAGTGGATCTAATAGAAAGAGTTCTAGCAGGAGTCAAGGTTAAAGTATTGACCGTGTAAGACAGCCTGAAATTGCCTACGATATATAAAAAAAAAATTCTATATTGTTTTTTCTATGATTTGGATTAAGGCCCAAAACAATGGTCTATGATTCAAGCTGTGAATAGATCGAAATGCATATTTTGTTGATAATGAAAAGAAGTCTTAAGCAATGAAATATCCTTGATAGAAAGTAAAATGTAGCCTCTTGATTTCTAAATTTTCTTTCCATTAATTTTTGGATTAGTTTTGAGTAGTGGCAGCAACAAAAACATCAACAGCGTCCACAACGATTGGACTGAAATAAGAAACAGTATATCTTTGAGATCATATGATCTTACAGTTTATAATGCAATTCATATGTTGACCCTTTTATATGTAGGCCAGAGAAGAAAAAAGTCTGGTGCTGACGTATATCTGATTTATCTGTTGAAAGTTCAATGTTGTGATATTCTGTTCCTTTACTCTGATTGTGAAATTCCATTTTTGTTTTTTTTTTCAGGTGGCTTTGCTGTTAATTTGGGTTGCTGATATACTGGTTTATGCTCTCTATTTGTCTTCAGGGGGCTTTGATTATCTTCCTTTTAGAATTGCACCATATATCAGAGTTGTGTTTTTCATGCTGAACTTTAGGTACTGTGTGATAAACCCCCCCTTTTTTTTAATTACCCATATCTTTGTGTGTGTGTGTGCATGCCTAGAATTTAGATGTAAGGAAACATGGGCTCGTACACTGATTTTGCAGAGGTTAAGTCTTATGAATTTATACTTCCCAAGGTACATTTAAAAAGTTATGCTTTGAAATGAAAAAAATTGCAGTAGGGTCCTCTAAAACAAGAAATCAAGATAGTCCTTTTTTCATGGTGAGAAAAGAAAGAGAACGAGGACAATAAGAAAGAAAATAACTAAGATGAGGTGACAGCACAATGTGACTCTTCTACTTATGATATATAAGAGAAGAGAGAGAAGAGGAGGGAGAGAGAGATGGGAGGAGAAAAGCTCTTTCAAAATGCCATTCAGCATTTAATTATTGTTAAGGCTGATTCTGTGTCATACTTATTCCAGAACTATTAATACGCTTCAGAAGCCCTAGAAACAGATGAGAACCTTCTAGAACTTTCCCAAGAAATATTATAGTATGCTAAGACTCTAATTTCCTTGACAAAGACTTCCCAAAATTAATAATCATGTCAATCTTTAATAATATACGTCCCCTGTCCAGGGATCATATATCCTGCATTTTACTAAAGTGCAATTCTTCCAATGTAGTCCAGTTGGCTTAATCAAATGTTTCAAAAATCAATTAAATGGCTAACTTAGCTCCACCTCACCTAGCTGCTAATGGACCTCAAATGCCTTTCGATGTCTCTCTCCCTCTAACATCTCCCTCTTCAAGGTGAATGGTGAATCTGTTGACCATCTCTTCCTTCATTGTCCAGTGGCTAAGGATTTGTGGTCTATGATTTTGGGCTTATTTGGAGTAATATTTGTTATGCCAAAGTCTGTTGTTGAGCTCCTAGCTTCCTAGCAAGATTGGTTTGGTCGTCATCGAAATGGATATATATGGATGGTTATTCCCCATTATTTGATGTGGTGTCTTTGGTGGGAAAGAAATAGTAGGTTCTTTGAAGATAAAGAGATCCATGCCAGACCTAATTATTCTTCTTTAGAACCTTATTAGACTGGTTGTCAGCTTTTGGAAACAAATCCTTATCTTATATTCTTGATTTACTTAATTCATTTAATTTTTGTTCTTGATTTGTTTACCCCTGTATACTTCCTGTGTATTGGGTGTCTCTTTTATTTTATTTTATAGTATCAATAAATCTTAATTACTTATCATAAAAAAAACCTCCCTCTTCACTCATTCTCTCTCCTGTAGCTGGGATTGAGGAATTTTATGGTGGTGTCTCTTTTTTGGCGGTTTCTTTGAGGGTGGGTGAGCATGAGACCATTATTGGGAATGTTATCATTTTACAAGTCCTTGGAATTCAAAAGCTTCCAGTTGGTCATGTGTCCGAAGATTTGTGTCTCACTCTCTCTTCATGCCTTGGTGGACAGTACTGATTGCAATTTTGATAGGTAGGTTGCTCACCTTGAGATAGTGGTCATTAGCTTTATCTCTTGTGGGACATTGGTAATGGTCATTAGCTTTATCTCTATTTGAGATGCAATGGGTGGTCCCAATGAATATAGATGTTTGTGGGCTGGGAAGGGAGATCTCTTTGCCATTTGAGAAGTGTGGTTTGGGTGGTAGTTTCACTTTGTCTTATGAGGACAATTTGGTGGGAGAGAAATAACAGTACATTTCATGATTCCAAGTTTAATGGAACATCTTTATAATTCATTTTTGTATTATTCTTGTATGACTGGATGCTGATCATAGGCAGATATCATTGTGATTCTCTTATTTTTAATTTTTTGGTTGTAATATGTTGAGGAGGATTTAATGTTTTCCCCATTTTGTACTTGTTCTACCTTTTCTACTAAGATTTTTATCACTTATTAAGAAAAAAAATTCATCGCTAGTCTTCCAGTGAATGGAGTTATAATCAAGAAGACCTAAGAGCAGTTAAATGAAAAATGAACTATGGAGTAAGGGTTATTCCTTTATAGAGCAAGATTTGGAATTGTATAAAGCTGTTTTATTTGAAGACCGTCTTTGCTTAGGACATATATGCATGTGAGGTGATAATCAATAAAAGACTGCTAGGTGAAACCTGAAGGGCAGACACAACCATCCAAATACACAAGAAATTATTGATCATATCTTTAGAGCTGAGATGATAGAAGTTTTGAAATTGTACTATGAACATAAGACATTACAGAAAAATCTTTGCTTTAAGGCAGTTTGTTTCTTTGGTACTAATGAATAAAGTTTTCATTTATAATCAATTCAGTGCAAAGCTCTACCCAAAAAAAAAATCCAGTGCAAAGAAGTATCTTGTTAGGGTGAAATGAACTGGCCAATTTTCCCAGAATCATTATGGCAATATCATACCCCATGCTTGAACCTTACCAATAGGTATAAGACTTATTCAGTTTGAGATATGCACTCAATGCTGACAATGAAAGGTAAAAAGAAACCTTTAATACAGAGAACTCCCAGATTAAAAGAAGTGGGACCTGTGATACATACTCAGAGGCCATAAATTAAGTCTTGATGTTCTGAGGGCCAGATTATTAATTAAATGCAGCTACAAACCGTTGGTGACATCAAATTTTTGGGATCAGAACTTGCATAATCACTAGCTATACATGTTACATGTCATGATGTGCATGCATGTCTTTATACTTTACTTTTAAATGTTAAACAACTTATGTTAAATTAGTTTGATGTTTTCTCATTCTTTTTTGTTCGTAGGGAATTACGAGCGACCATCTTCCTCCTGGCTGGAATGCTTAGCACCTACTTAAACGTCTTGGTATCTTTGCTATCTTATTGTTGTACATTATCTTTAATGTTGTTGAGTTTACAATTTTTTCTAGTTTATAAACAATTTGTAGAGATAAATAATCAATATCAATGGTGTCAAATTTGACTACATCAGTTTTATTGTATGAGTGGTCAATTGCTATTGGTAGGACTATGTTCCTTTTGTAGATTTTATAGATGTCATTAGTCTTACAATGTAGTTTTTTGGTGGACTCTTGTTTATTTCATCTGTACTTGAAGGTCTTCTCTCTCTAATAAAATTTCTTACAAGAAAATTTACATTTTGCTTGTGACTCTGGGAGGATCATTCACTTTCATTTGCATCTGTTCCCCTTTAATCCATTGTTTGGTTGTGAAAATACATAATGCTTAATGCTTTTAGTTTTCATGCATATTGCTGACTGCTTTTCTTGAATTGCAGGCTTTAGGACTTTTATTTCTTCTGTTTTCCAGTTGGTTAGCCTATGTCATGTTTGAAGATACCCAACAAGGGAAAACAGTATTTACTTCGTATGGCACCACACTGTATCAGATGTTTGTTTTGTTCACCACATCCAACAATCCAGATGTTTGGATCCCAGCATACAAGTAAGTAGGAGTGATTTAGATACCTTTTTCCTTTTATATTTTTGCAGTGTTGTTCAATTTCTGGCTTGCTATTACTGAACTGGAACATGTCCAGTTGTTGCTGTTCTTTGCATGAAAGTAATGCATCATTTTGAAGCTGTTAATCCCTTCTTTGATATGTCATTTAAAAAAAAATTGAAAAAAAGAAATTTGTTGTCCAATCTAATTGTACAAGGGTCTTCCATGTGGCACACTCTGTTCGTGATGGCACAATTGGTTGATTTATTACTGCAGGATCTTTTGCTATCAATAGCTGCCAGAATAGTTGACACAGTATAAAATCTTTAGTATTGTCATCAATTCGTGAAATAATGTCATTCCTAAATAATAAATGGAAAAAACCTGTAAACTAAGCTGGAAACTGAACCAAACAGGAATCACAGCGTTAAAATAAGAATCATGTCTGCTGTTACAACCTATTCCAACAACTCTGGACCCAGCTTATAACCCTCAAGGAAACATAAGCTAAGATCCTTAGACACAATTACAAACTAGGAAATTCCAAAGATGGCCATGTGTTGAATGTAAACCAATTTTCTGAATTTCTTTGGTCTCTGAACTTGGATTTTCCTGAATTTGTTGCTGCCTGTGTCGTGTATTTTCCTTTTATCTGAATTCATGCATGTATTTACTTTAAGAACTTTCATTCGTTATACTAATTTAAATGTTGAGCATTTTCCAATTGAAGAAACTTACGCAGCGTTTGTGCTACATGATTGTTTATCTTTTCATTTATTGTGTTCTTCATGTGATTATCATTTGAGAATTAAATGATGTGCCTAGGCATCAACATGAATATTATGGTATAGAATCTAATAAGCAACTTAAGAGAAACCCATTAAGCTGCCAAAAGATTAGATTTTAGGATACCACTGGCAATTTTTCCTTGAAGAATTTAGTCTTGTAAAGTTCTCTAATCTTGAACTGGTTCGAATCTTGTAGGTGTTTATGGTTTTTTATTACTAATGTTACTGTAGTGGTCATCTTGAGGTTGCTCCACTAGTACAAAATTGAGTGATTTGGTAGGGAATAGTATTTTTAATATAGAATTCCAAATATTGGAGTGCTGAAACAAAATCAAAATATGACACTTGTTATGTGTAATATATATTATTGATTTTTTGATAAGTAGCTTGTTATGAGTAATATTGTTTAAGTTGGATGGGTGATTGTCATCTTCTATTGTGGAGTTAACCCTATAAATGATACGTGTGTATTTGGGTTTGTTAATTTTTAACCCTAAGCTTGATATCTTGGTTTTCATGGTATTACCCACAATCAACCATTGCCGACTACATGGTTTCAGAGAAACTATGTAAATTGTAATAACTTCTCTCTTTTTTGGGGTCTGAGAATAGAATTTCTGTCTTGAAGGTCAAATCTCCTTATGGATTGCTTTTACTAATTTTTACATTAAGCTTTATTTGTTCATGTAATAAAGGGTGTTTTAAAGTCCTACTCCTTGGAAAGCTATTGCCATATTGTTTGTAGGGTTTCTAGCAGGATGGAAATAGCCGGACTTTTGGGAGCATCTAGCTATCTCAATATAAGCTCCCCTTCCCTGGTATAAACTTAAAATTTGTTTGATTGGCTTTTTGCCTTATGTGGTATCCTTTTTCTGCTTTTTTGGACTTTTTAAATTTAGGATTATACCCTTCTTAGGTTAAATTCTGTATACTTGCCTTGCACTGAAATCGTTTGTCCATTTTTTGCCATTTATAGTTTCATAATGCATTAAATGTGGCCAGCAGTAGAATGATTGGTACATATTTAAGATGAGAAAAGTCAGCAGTAGGGGTGGTCAGTGTAGGTCTACAACCTGGAGGGTATCAGAATTTGTTTCAAAACCTTGAGGGAAGTCCTGTCTTATTATTATAAATTGTGCCATTGTTACTCTTCAAAACATCAGAAGGCTTTCTGTAATTTGCCTACCCTTTTGCCCTTTTAAAAGCACTTATAGTTCCCTAGCATTTCCGGAAGTTTTATTATTGCTTTTAGTTGTTCTGTTTCCACATTTATGTAATTTCCTGGGGACTTGTTGGAACCATGTCACATCTCCATGGTATTTCTTTATTTTGAATTCTTGAAATTTCTGTTGATGAGATATAAACCATAATCTGATGTATCATCAATTTATATTGTCTTGAAGGGCTTCGCGTTGGTTTGTTCTGTTTTTTGTTCTTTACGTCCTATTGGGGGTTTACTTCGTCACCAGCTTGATTCTTGCTGTTGTATATGACAGCTTTAAAGATCAGGTATGGTTTATTTCGTCTTCTTAAGCTGCCTCTAAGCGTGAACAATAAGACAGCTATTGTATCTGTGTTCATCTATTCATTTCAGCTGCTGGTATATTTTTTACTACTTAATGTTCAAGAAACAGCTATGTTAAGTTTCTTCTTGTTTCCTCAAGAAAGAATACAAATGCATATGTTCACATCTCTTATTTGTTGTAGCTTGCAAAACAAGTTTCTGTGATGGACTCTACGAGGAGACGAATCCTGAAGAAAGCTTTTAATCTTATAGATAAAAATGTAAGAATGGTTGTCTCTACAGGCTAAATCTTCTCTAAGCATGCTTCAGCAACAAGCTTTTCCAATTTTCTTGATCTGCTTCTTTTGAATGATATGTCTTGCTTATGTCTTTGATTAAAATTTTCATCTCTGTACTTTGTTTTTTACTTTGAGACAATCCTATTTAGATGGTTCTCTTTATACCTTTTTGATAAGTTAATAGTACTCTTTAAATCTTAAAAGGAATTTTTGCTTCCAGACTGGAGGGAGATATATTCTTACTTAAACACAAAAGAAAATAATATTCGTCTTATGTCCTCTTTGAAATAACGTCACTGGAATCATAATGTTCAAGGGCTTGGATTATATGTAATTTATATAATTTTAAGGAGTGTTGTGGAAAACAATTAGCTGCTATCAGGAAGCAGACCAACAATTTAATTTGAGCTCATGGATGGTCAGACATATTAATACTAACGCCCTTCTTTGCATGAATTACTGCCTGACGATAGTGAAGGAGTGAGCAAGCCTTTTACATGTAGAACAAAAGTAATTAATCACAGGTGGAGATTAAGAATTTCCAATCTATCAGTTTGATTACTGGGGCTTATAAGATCCTTGCTTGAATAGGTTGAAAATGGTGCTAGACAAGAGGGTGTTAGAACCCCAAAATGCCTTGGTAAGAGGGAGACAGATTCTCGACTCTCTATTGATTACCAATGAATGTTTAGATAGTCACATAAGGTAGCATACTAGGGGTTTTGTGCATGTTAGATTTGGAGAAAGCCTACAATCATGTGCATTGGAATTTCCTCTTGTATATGCTTCAACGACATCGGTCTGATTCTAGGTGGAGGAAGTTGATTTTTCCCTGGTTTTTTTTCAATGCTTGTGAATTGAATCCCAAGTGGCTTTGTTCAAAGCTCACAGGCTGAGATAGGGAGTGCCTTTATCCTCTTTTTTGTTCATCATTGTGATGGAGGCGCTTAGGCGCTTAGTAGGTTGTTGGAGACAATAGGGGGAGGCAATTACATATCAGGGTTTTCAGTTGGTGACCTTTCTGCTAATCAATTAATGATCTCACATCTTCTATTTCCGGATGATAGTTTGATCTTTTTTGGGGCTTATCCAAAGCAATTGTGGCACTTGAAAGCAATTTTTGTGTAGTTTCAAGTTATATCTGAATTGAAGATAGATTTGGGGGAATCTGAATTGGTTCCTGTTGGTGATGTGTCGGATATTGAAGCTTTGACTAGTATTTTGAGATGCAAGGTAGCTTAAATTCCCATATCATATTTGGGTCTTAGGTTCCACTTTCAAAGGAAAATCTGTGTGGAATAGCGTAATGGAGAGGTGTTTGGCTGGTTGGAAAAGAATGTACCTCTTTAAGGGGGGCTGACTTACTTTGATAAAGGGCCCTTTATCCAACCTTCCTACTTTAAATCCTTTATGGATATGGTATATTCTGGATTATTGAGACGAGGTGTAGTGGATAAGCTAATGCTAGAATCCTTTCACTGGAGGTTTTTTGAAATTAGATCCTATAAGGTGTTACACTCCATAGCTCAACGGTCTTTTCCATGGAAGAATTTGTGGAAACCTAAAGTTCTAACAAAGGTCAGTTTCTTCCTTTGGGAAGCAGCATTGGCGAAAATCTTAACTACTGATAACTTGCAAAGGCATTGGATAGTTGTGATTGATTGGTGTTGTATGTGTATAAGAGGGATGAGGAAACTACTGATCATTTACTTCTACATTGCCCTGTTGCTAGAGAGATGAGGAATATGATATTTTCACCATTTGAGATTAAATGGGTCATGCCAAGAGGTGTTGTGGAGCTCCTAGCCAGTTGGCCTAGCAAGTTTAGCAAGCACAGCAAAGCAGTGATTTGAAACATGATCCCTTATTCCCTCATGTGGGTATTTGGCGAGAGGGGAATGCTCAGACTTTTGAAGGGAATGAGAGATCAATTCCTGACTTGAAGCTTTTATTCTTCAAAACTTTTTTTGAGTGAATAATTGCTTCAAGTGTTTATACTTTGCTCCTTTGTCTAATTTACTCGATAGTTGTACTTTTCATGAATCTTTTTGATTGACTTTTTACCATAGTACACTATCTATGTATGTGGGTTCATTGTACTCTTTCATTTTATTTTCAATGAAGCATTATTACTTATCAAAAAAAGAAAAGAAAAGAAAATAATTATGAATGGGGAAGTTTAGATGATAGGTCCTTCTTGCCTAATGTGGTATATTTGAAAAGAGTGAAATTCCCTTACTTTTGAGGGAAAGGAATTTCCCTAGCCACATCTCAAATTTCTCTTTTTAAAAACGTTATATGAGTGGACTTACAATTCCTATACCCTCTCCATGACTACATTCATGGGCTTTTTAGATAATTTACCTTTCAGGCGTTCAGGTTTTTATTTTTTATATTTTAAATGCTCTATTTCTTCTTGTTTTTCTGCCATTCTTTTGTATACATCCCTGTAATAGGATAGTGCTTTTTTAATGAATTTCTATTACTTTATATATATATATATATATATATAAATAAAAGTTTTTGAAGAAATTTTATTTCAGCCCTCAATAGCCTCTTGTGTTATCGTTGGTGCTTATAGAAGTACCTCAACATTTGAGGTTAGGAGTTCAAAGTTCAAAGCACCCTGTGCTTCACTGGTATAACATTTAGATTTAAGGATAAGGCAACTCTTTTTGTCATGTGCAATGACAAATAATGAATTCCTTGGTATAGGGTGAGTTTCAAAATTGAAGGGAGCAAAAGGGCAAGAGGAAGGCCCAAAAGGAGATGGATAGATTCAAGAGGCCATGCTAAAATACGATTTCCAAGAATCTGATAGAGGATGTGGCTCTAGTTGGAGCTGATAATTACCTTGGTAGTCTTTTAGGTGAGTTGAGTTGAATGTAAGATCCTAAATGCTTATGAAAGCTAAATGAATGGTACAGAGTGCCCAATCACCTAAGGATGAAACTTTGGGATAGTGTTTCAATTAACTATAGTTAAAACAGAAGGAAGAAAAAATTGGTGGATGTTATGAGTAATAGGGGCAAAACAGTAATATCATGTACTTTATATCTAAATAATATTTTATGTGTTAGGGTTGACTCATCAAACCCTAAAACACTTTCACCGTAAACAACGTGGTATTAGAGCCACCAACCCGCCACTGCCGTCAATCCTCCGACCACCACCCACTGATATTGTTGTTGCCGGCAACCATAACAGCACCTTGCTAGCTTCGACGACCCTAATAGAGACCTCCGACGATCTCGATTTAGTGGCTGAAGGAGTTGTCCAACGCCGGTGACCCTCTCTTCGGTCTCGCGACACCAGATCGACGTCGCCTGACCGCGAGAGAGGCAGGGTTTTACTCGCCCTCCTCCAGCTACCCACCCTAGCTTACTTGCCGGTCCTCACACCGCCGCTCCTGCACCCTAGCGCTAACACCGGTGTTTTTCAATTGAGGTTTTCAACCATGGTCTGATTTTCTTTTCTTCAATACATTCTCTGATAATCTGTTCAGGGCCACTTCAGGCAGCCTTAGGTTGATGTTTAGTGGTGGATTGGGCTTTTTTTTTTTTTGGTGTTGGTATGGATTTGTTGCTGAATAGTTTGGTGTTGATATTTTGATAGATGAGTTGTTGGCGTGGTTGATTGGTTGAAGTACATTGGTTGTTGGTTGGAGTTTGTTTTAATTCAGTCCAGCATATTTCTTTAGCGTTAGTTTGTTCTTCAGATTGCAATTATGGAGTCCAAAGACAGTGCTCAGCCCCCTAATTATTTCTTATTTCCTGATATGTTATCAATTACCTCCATTCGTCTTAATGGGAGTAATTATGCTCAGTGAGCACAGGCAGTTGAAGTCTTTCTTCTTGGTAGAAAGAAGTTTGATTACGTGATTAAGGAACTTCATGTACCTACAGACCCTAAATTTTTTGATTGGAGAGCTGAAGATGCACAAATTAGGAGTTGTTTGTGGAATAGCATGGAGTCTAAAATTAGTTGTAGTTTGGTTTTCTTACCAATTGCTAAACTTGATTGGGAACAAGCCAAGGAACTTTACTTTGGTGTTAACAATTTGAAGCGGATTTATGATCTTCATCAAAATTATTTCTCCTTGAGTTTGAGTGGTATGTCTTTGGAGGACTATTATAACAAGTTTAAGTGTGTATGTGAAGAATTCAATATTTATCAGCCTATCTCCTCTGATGTTAAAATTATGAAGAAACAATGAGATTCTATGCATGTTGCTCGCTTCCTCTCTGGATTTCCTGAAAGTTTGAATCCAGTAAAATCACAAATTTTAGCTAGTCCAGACCTCCCTTCATTGAGTGAAGTTTTTAGTAGACTTCAACAGGCCACATTATTTTATTTGAGTACTGACCCTTTCTCTTCCTCTAATATTGATGCATTACCTTCTGGTGATAAATCTGCCTTTACCACTTATATGGGGAGTAAAGGAGGTGGTCGTGGAGGTTAAGGTCATGGGGGCCAAGGTCGTGAAGGTCGTGACCAAGGGGGTCGTGGTAGTGAACAAGGGGGTCGTGGTAAAGGATGTTATCTTTGTAAGTGCACTTATTGTCATGGTGAGAATCATACCGTAGACTTTTGTTGGGAGTTGTATGGTAAACCCTCGGCTCACCAAGCTAGTTTTCAAGTTCAAGAACCGCCTTCACAGTCACTTCCACCAACATCCAAAATAGTCTCTATTCCTGAGGAAGAGTACAATCACCTCTTGTCTCTGCATTCGAACTTTGTTGGGTTTGATTCTACTGCTCCTTTGGCTCAACAATGTACTTCCGCTGCTTGTCTTGCCACTCAGGATCCTTGGGTCATTGACTCAGGTGCTACTGATCATATGACCGGTACCCTAGGTTTACTCTCTGACCTTGAGCAATCTAGTAGTCTTCCCAATGTTACATTGGCAAATGGCTCAGCCACTACAATTTTTGGTTTGGGCATTGCCCATCTTAGTCCTAATCTCTCTCTCTCTTCTGTCTTATATATTCCTAATTTCCTTTTAACCTTATGTCAATTAGTAAGCTTACTAAAATTGTGAATTGTTCTGCCATTTTTTTATCCACTCATTGTATCTTTTAGGATCTCAAGACGGGGAAGATTATTGGTGGAGGGCATGAAGCCGGTGGACTTTATTACCTGGATCGATATGGTTCTTCCTGTTTAGTGTCTTCTCATTTGTCTATCTTGCCTCTTTAGCATCATTGTCGCCTTGGTCATCCATCTCTCAAGAATTTGAAGTCATTAGTTCCGTCGTGTCGTCAAATTGAGTCTTTACAACGTGAAGCATGTCAGTTGGGTAAACACTATAGGGTGCCTTTTGCCTCTAGGCGTGAGAGTCGTGTTAGTAGTCCTTTCTTTTCATTTAGTTCATTATGATATTTGGGGTCCAATAAACACTCCCTCATTGTTGGGATTTAGATATTTTGTCATTTTTGTTGATGATTATTCTAAAGTCACCTATCTTTATATTATGAAAGAATGGTATGAATTGTACTCAATTTTCAAATCATTTTATATGGAAATAAAGACTTAGTTTAATGCTCCACTTCATATTTTTCGGTCTGATAATGCTCGTGAATATTTTCATACATCTTTGTCTCAATTTTTTAATGATCATGGTATAATTCACCAATCTTTATGCCCCCATACTCCACAACAAAATAGTGTTGTTGAACGCAAAATGCGTTATTTGTTAGAGGTCACTCGTGCCTTAAAGTTTCATATGCGTGTTCCCAAATCTTATTGGAGTGATGCTGTTCTGACTGCCTGTCACCTAATTAGTCGTATGCCTTCTACTGTTCTAGGTGGTCAGATCCCTTATACTGTGCTTTCTCCTATTGCACCTTTGTTTCATCTACCTCCTAAGATCTTTGGTTGTGTGCTATGTTCATATCTTAGGTCCAGGGAGTGACAAACTTGATCCTAGATCCATTGAATGTGTTTTTCTTGGGTATTCTTGTACTCAGAAAGGATACTGATGTTACTCACCTACTCTTAGGCATTGTTTCATTAGTGTTGATGTCACATTTGATGAATCCCAGTCCTATTTCTCTCCTTCAGTTGCTAGTGACAGTTCTCCTCCTTGTCTTCCTATCCTACCACCTGTGTCTCCTATTGAATCTTCTCAGAAACCACTCTAGGTATATTGTCGTCGGTAGAAACCTCTAACAGAGACTTCTACCCCGCCTAGTGATCCGACTCTTGATCCTGTCTCTCTTCCAATTGCTTTGCGCAAAGGTAAGCATTCTTGTACCTCTCACCCTATCTCTCAGTTTGTCTCTTATGATCACTTGTCTTCATCTTTTCATGCCTTTACCACATCCTTGAATTCTACGGTTGTTCCTAAGTCTGTCCAGAAGGCTATGTCTATCTTTGGTTGGAAATCTGCTATAGAGGCAGAAATGTCTACCCTGTCTAAAAATGCTACTTGGTCTTTAGTTACTTGTCCTCTAGGGAAAACTATTGTTGGCTGTTGTTGGGTGTATGCTATGAAGTATTTGCCTGATGGTTCTATTGAGCGTTTGAAGGCTCGCTTGGTTGCCAAAGGGTATACCCAAACATACGGTGTTGACTATGCTGAGACATTCTCACTTGTTGCTAAAATTTCTTCTGTCCGGATTTTAATCTCCTTGGCTGCTAATTTGGGTTGGCCATTATTTCAATTATATGTTAAAAATGCCTTCTTGAATGGTGATTTGAAGGAAGAGGTGTTTATGGAGCAACCACCTGGGTTTGTTGCTCAGGGGGAGTTTGGAAAAGTGTGGAGGTTGCATAAGGCCATCTATGGTCTTAAACAATCTCCTAGAGCTTGGTTTGGTAAATTCAGTGAAGTAGTGTTAAAGTTTGGATTGTGACGTTGCCACTCTGATCACACTGTGTTTTCTCATACCTCTGATAGAGGAAAGATTTTGTTGATAGTATATGTTGATGATATTATAATAACTGGAGATGATAAGCAGGGTATTGATGATTTGAAAAGATACCTTCAAAACTCCTTTCGAACTAAGGATCTGGGTAAACTTCGTTATTTCTTGGGTATTGAGGTAGCACAATCTAAAGAAAGCATCAGATTATCACAGAGGAAGTATGTGTTGGATATTTTGGAAGAAACTGACTTGTTAGGATCTAAACCAGTGGAGACTCCTATGGATCCTAATGTCAAATTGTATGAAGTTCAGGGGGAGCTGTTATCTAATCCTGAGAGATATCATCGTTTGGTTGGTAAACTAAATTATCTCACTATTACTTGCCTTGATATATCATTTGCAGTTAGTGTTTTGAGCTAGTTTATGAAAGATCCTCGCCTCCCACATTGGGAGGCAGTTATTCGAATTGTGAGGTATCTTAAAGCACATCCAGGCCGTGGTCTTTTGTATAAAGCTAATGGTCACCTACGGGTAGAAGCTTACACTAATGCTGATTGGGCTGGATCACCGTCAGATAGAAAATCCACTACTGGGTATTGCACTTTTCTGGGAGGAAATCTGATTACTTGGAGAAGTAAGAAACAAACTGTTGTTGCTAGGTCTAGTGCAGAGGCTGAGTATAGAGCCATGGCACACACATCATGTGAGCTTATGTGGATTAAGCATTTACTTGAGGAATTAAGGTTTGTTGTGAAGCTGCCTATGACTATGCATTGTGATAATCAAGCAGCAATTTACATTGCCTCCAATCCTGTGTTTCATTAGCGAACCAAGCATATTGAAGTAGATTGTCATATTACTTGGGAGAAAATAGAAGATGGTGTAATTGCTACTCTATATGTTTCTACAAGAGTCCAGATTGTTGATATATTTACTAAAGCTTTATGTAAGACTTGTTTGGGTTTATTATGTAACAAGCTAGGATTGTATGATATATACTCTCCAGCTTGAGGGGGAGTGTTATGAGTAATAGGGTCAAAACAGTAATATCATGTACTTTATATATAAATAATATTTTATGTGTTAGGGTCGACTGATCAAACTCTAAAACACTTTCACCATAAACAACAGATGTCATGCCTTGGAACTGGATATTCTATTTTCTTTGACAAGCGTTGATTTTCGTGAGTGATAATGCTGAAGGTGTTTGAAAGATATTTATTCCGAAATTGTCACAACAGTCTGTTTCCTGGCCAGAAATAAATGGTAGGAGAGGCATGCCAATCTCAATTAGAAATTTTAAATTAAGAGTTTATTTTGAGCCTTGTTTGTGGCTGTAGTTGATGGAGCTCAGGAAAAGGTTTCATGGAGTTTATTGAATGACATTGTTTATCTAACAAGTTTGTGTATTGAAAGACAATTGATAACACCTGTTGAATCCATTGACGTATCAATGGACATTAACATGCTAGTGCTCTCTGAATTTATAGTATGTATGAGTTCATATTTATATTGAATGAGTTATAACACCCCCAACCCCCCCACCAATTTTTAATTTTCAAAATACAGCCCTTGTGCTGTCATCCTTGTTTTATGGCATCATGACTTCTTTTATTTTATTTTATTATAATGATTTTGGTTAGTTTTTTATACATTTGAATAGAGTTGCATTTGTTATTGTTGACATTACATTTTTATTTATTTTTTGGCCCCTTTTTTGTGCTTTAACAGAATCATGGATTTCTTGATAAAGAGCAATGCATTCGACTGTTTGAGGAACTGAATAAGTACAGGTATTAATGGCACCACTATCTTTAACATGCTTTCGTAGTTATTTTCTTTTATCGTACATTGTTGAATGTTTTTTGAAATTCTATTGGTTAATAGGAAGAAATGGAAGGCTCCTGTGTCACTGAACATGGCCCTACGCAAAATAGCCTTCTCTTTTAAATAAATAAAAAAAGGTTTCAGGATACAATGACACCCTAAGAAGAATGGGGCAATGGAATATTTTACAGAAGTCTGGTTTTGACTTTTTGATAATATTTTTCCACTTTGTGCTGCATCTTTTCTGCTCGGAACTTCTCTCTTTCATCTTCTACTAGAGGGATGTGTGAACAGTGCATGCCAGTAGAAAGTAGATAACCCAAAAAGTCTGGCTGTGGGCAGGGAATTATACAGTATGTTAATTCGATGTTTTCAAAAGTGTTGTAGGTAGGAGCAATAAGTTCTTTGGAATCTACCATACTGTCCTTGGTAAGTTGCAAGAGAAAGGACAATAGGGTCGTACTGGGGCACAGGTTGGACAATAAGTTCTTTGGAATCTACCATACTGTCCTTGGTAAATTAGATTTTCCGGTCTACAGTTTTTCAAATTACAATAATAGGTTGTGGTTTTTTATATTGAGGGAAATGATCTTGAAAAATTGACTAACTCAAAAAGAGTCTTTTCTGATTTTCCGTAAATGAACTTGTAGGTGAACACAACTCATGCACACTCATGGAATTGAATTTGTGATTTCACTCTCCACCCTTAGGGGAAGGAGATGTCATTTGAGATCTTTTATGAGTTGCTTTCCAGTGTTTTAATGGTGGGGTGGGGGTGGAACACAAGTTCATACACTTGTAGTTCAAAGCAACTTATCCAGGAGTGGGAAGCGCTCAGTTGTTGTTATTTTGAGAAACTTTCATCCAAATTCTTGTGCGTATTGAGATTGGAGATTCTTGTGCAATTGTGCCTTTCTAACTACTCTTAGTTATCCAATAACAATTACCTCATTCCTCTGAAAAGACGAAATCAAAATTAATATCCTTATTTCTTGCCAATTTATATGATTGGTATCATCATTACCTTCATTATGTGTGTATTGCTGATATTGAAAGTAAAAATGCACAAGGAAAATTGTAGTCGAAGCTTTAATTTCTTTCTTCAATCTTTATTCTACATCTACCTGTTCTCTCATCTAACATAGATCCAAAACCCTTATCAAAGCTCTTAGATAGATAATATCTGAACAACCTCTTGACCTTCTGTTGTCCCATTATGGAAGTATTTTTTTAAGCCACTTAAAGTGTAAGGATAGTTTGTATTTGGACCATTTATTGAATCGCTTTTTGAACCTTTTATTCTAATAAATGAAGTTTAACTGTAAAAAAGGGACAGACAGTGATATACCACCCTAGAATTGAGAAAGGATCTAGGAGGCAGCCTAAAGGCAAGACATCTCACAACCACTAGCTGTTGCTTTTTAGCCTTGACATCCTTATAAGCGGACAGGGAGCTTCAAGAAGCTCCAGTGAACTACTCATCAGGAATCCTATTATAGAGAAAACTGAGAGGAAACTTTCTGGTTGGAAACATTTATATCTGTTGAAGGGCCATAGACCGACTTTGTTAAACAGTACTTTTCGGAGCTTTCTGACCTATTATCTATCCTTGTTCACTATTCCTAAATTTGTGGCTGATAGAATAGAGAGGATTTAGAGGGATTTCTTATAGGGGGTGTAAGAGGAAGAATGCAAACACCCATTAGTGGCTTGGAGCAAGATTTTCTCTCCTATGGAGTTTGGGGATTTGGAGGATTGGGGTTTTTAATAAAGCTTTACTAGGAAAATGGTTATGGTGTGTCGAATGAAGTCAACCATTTGTTGTGTCAGGTAATTGCATCCAAATATGGTTAAGACAGAGGGGGTTGGTGTACTAGAGTTGATATAGAGACTGATGGTTGTGGGTTGTGGAGGAGAATTAGAGCAGGTGGGGAAAGCTTCTTCACACCTGCAGTTTATGAGGTGGGAGATGGCAATCATATTTGGTTTTGGTTCAATCCTTTGGGAGTGGGCACCTTCCTCCAAAGGATCTTTACCCTGATCTGTTTGTGTGCTCACACCTCGTGAAAAAAAAAAAAAAAAAGACTAACTAACCCAAATCTTCTTCATTTGGTAATTTCCCCTTTTGCCTTTTGTTTCATAGGTGTGTGCTTAGGTTAGTCCAACTTCTTTTTAAAATTTTCTTTTGAGTTTTAACTTTTTATTATTCTTTTTTCATTATTTAGGTAGACAATAGATATATGTGTGTGTCTATATATATATATATATATATATATATATATATTGACTAGGCTTTAATATACTTTCAATAGATTTTTTAACAATTATTTAAAAACAAATAATATTTTTGTTATAAAACTATTTTTGTAAACTTTGAAATCATATATATATATATATATATATATATATATATATATATAAAACTATTAAATTAATTAATTAATTATACACATCCCCGCCATACCTATATCCTAATTTTTAAAAAATTGCCATGTTGCCGTACTCATATCCATGTAGGTGCATCCTAGGTAGTAGCTAGAGTTTACAGTTTTATAGAGCTTTTCACTATTGGGAGTTGGAGGATGTGTTTTCCTTTTTTTAACTTCTTTATTCTAAGTTTCCTAGGGGGGAAGAAGATGATAGGTTGATTTGGAGTTTGACTAGTAGTGATTATTTTTATGTACATTCCTATTATAACTATATTTTTGGCTGCCTTACTGCTTCTTTCCCATGGAAGAGCATTTAGATTGTAAAGGGCCCTAAAAGGGCGTTGTTCTTTTTTATGGGCAGCAGCTCCAGATTCTTACAATTGATAACCTTGTTAAGAGGGGACTCCCCCTGGTTAATTGGTGTTGCATGTGTCGACTGTTGCAGTGGGGAAATTGTGGAGTATCTTTTGCTTCATTGTGAGTTTTCTCATGCATTGTGGAGTGAAGTTTTCCTGTTGTTTGGGATTCAGTGGGTGATGCAAGAAAAGGTAGTATCTTTTCTGCTTAGGTGGCAGAACTGGTTGGGGAAGCATTCATCAAATGTTTGGAATTTGGTACTAGCATGTTTGATGTGGTTAGTTTGATGGGAGTGTAACAGCCCCACTTTTGAGGATGCTGTGAGCTCTGTAGATCATTTGTGGTCCTTGCTAATCTAGATTTTGTTTGATTGGTCTCAGGTTTGGCGTTTTACGCATTGTACTTCCATTTCTGATTCCAATATTTTGCTATAATTTCTATTTGATTTGCTTGTAATTGTTTTAAACATTATGTGTTCATCATCGTGAACACAAAGTGCCTTTTCTTTATAAATAAAATTTCTATTTCTTATTTAAAAAAAACTACTCATCATTTAATCCTTTTTTCAACACTGGATCTATGATCTAACAAAGAAACTATTAACCTGCGCATTTCAAATGTTGTTGCACTGGTTCTTTCCTCAAGAGATCAGCTTTTTGTATAAAATCAAGGTTCTTGTATTTATCATAGGTTTCATTAATCGTGCTGCTAGCTTGTTGATGTGGGAAGCACAAACAAAAATTTATTTTAATTTAGTTTTATTTCTTATTGGTGTCAATTGAATTTTATCTTAGGCCCTAGTCTTAAATTAGGTTTGTTAGTATTTTTATTTAGTCTAGGGTATATTTGTAACAAGTCAATCAAGGTTACCTATGTTAGTCAGACTTTAGTAGTCTACATAACAAGGTGTTGGAATCTTTTTGAGGAGGATTATTTTGATGAACAAAATTTCAGTTGAAATCATCCCAATGGTCTAGTGCCTACTCTAGCCAACCCTAAGTGCTGACTCCAGCCAACCCTAAGTGCTGTGTTCCAGAAGTTTTCTCATGCTAGGTGCTGATTACTAGAAAGTCTAGGTGCTGACTCGTGGTTTCTCTATCTTTATGTTTCTAGTTATTTTACTTTTGTTGTTGCATTGTTCTGGTTTGTGCCATGTCACTTGTTTGATTTTGTGAATCTTGATGGATGTCTTATATATATATATTTCTTGTAGGACTTTGCCAGATATATCAAGAGAAGAATTTGAGTTGATATTTGATGAGCTGGATGATAGTCATGATTTCAAGGTATGTCCATTTACTTAAGCCCTTGGATAGACTAAAATAAATTCTAGTGATATTTATTTTTTTATTAGTGTTCAAAACTTTTCTTTTTTATCTGTTTGAACAGTCCATCATTGGTGTAAAAAATTTTCATTTATTCATTTTGCTAAATTTAATCATTTCTGTTATTGGTGTCGTGGATATGTTTGCTAGCAAATGTATACAGCAGCTACTAATGCACTTAAGACTTCAATATTTAGTTTGTAATGTTTATGAATATAAGGAAGAATACACTTTGCTTGTAGAGTGCTTCTTGTATTTCATAACAAGCAGATTTTGTTTCCATTTTAGGCAAGATAACATCCTTGCCTTCCATATCTAGAAATACATATAAGCATTTGGTTTGGGTCATCTTTCAAGATTCCTTATTGGAATGCAAATAACTCAAGGGAATTTGGATCCCCATAAAACCCCACTTCTATTGGAATATGGATTTACTTGAAAAAATGTGGGTATTCACATTCCCAAGACCAAGATAGTTATATTTTTTTTTTTGATAAGTAAGAAAAAAAGGAATTTTTTTTACAAAAGTGACGATACCATATTTAATACTCTCTGACTATCCAAAGTATAACTTTTTCATCTTACACATTCACCCTCCTATCTTTTCATTCTCTGTCTGATTTGTTGCTCTGCCACTCTCTCTCTCTCTCTCTCTGCTAGAACACAATTGCTTGACCGTTACCACTGTGGTGAGTATTGCTCTTCCATGCCTAGGTTTTCTTTAATCCATTGCATTTTTTACGTTTTAGATTTGTTATGATATCTCAATTTTTATAACCTTTTTGGGAAGTATGCATGGCATAGACTTCAATTTTGTGAACCAGCTTCATAACCCTTTGTAGTCTTTCCTGCGTTGTCTCCTTCTGGGACTCAAATATATTTTTCTCTAGTTTTTGTATTATTTATTTATTTTAGATCATTTTTATTTTATAATATA
Organism: Castanea sativa; assembly: GCF_040712315.1. Lineage (NCBI taxonomy): Eukaryota > Viridiplantae > Streptophyta > Magnoliopsida > Fagales > Fagaceae > Castanea > Castanea sativa. The sequence goes on from NC_134018.1 coordinate 37,060,259, forward strand.
ATAGGGATAGAGAATGTGAGATTTACTTTTTTTGGTTTAATTTTGTATTATGTTGTTTATACTGTTGGTTCCTAGACAATATTTTGCATCTAAATATTAATGCACCTTATGTTCAAAAACCTAAATGCTGGGGGGAGGGGGGGGGGGGGGCGTTGTTTATTTTAAGTGCTTCGAAACCAGATCAAATTCTTTTATTAAAATTATTAGTTGCTAGACATCCAAATAAGTAAAAAAAGGTGATCCTTAAATACATTCTAACCTTATGATAGAGTTTCATTATCCATTCTTGCGTAGACCCTAGACATCGAGAATCAACACTTTGCTATATGTTATTGATCTCTAGACTTTTCTGATTACTGATTAGTGGTGGGACCTAAATTTTTCTGTTTTGTAATAAGGATTAAAATGTGTAAGGACAAAGTTAGAGACAGAGATGTCACTTTCCCTTGTCTGGTACTGGGGATGGAAGCCTGGAAGAAGGATGAAACTTGCCCTTGATTGTTAGCAGAGAATTATGATAAGGAAGAAAGAGAATATTAATTATTATTATACCATTGTATTAAATTTTTTTGATATATGATGCAGATAAATTGGTGAAATTGCAAAGACCCTTTGTGTTCATCTCATTATTTGGCCTCCCCATAATAAATCCAAAAGGAATATTTAATTCTGAAGAATTATCCTTTTGTTTGAGTAAGGTAATCTGAGTCCTGTGTTAACAGAGATCAGATAGGATCCTGCTGTGATCCTCAGTCTCTTCCTGAATTTTGGATCAATTGGATGATACATGGTGGGGCTAGGTGAAACTTATTCATTCTTTTTTTTCCCCAACTACAAAACATGAAAACTGGTTATCTACTAATGTTTCTTTCTTTCTGTTTGCTTCGTTCACTTTTCTTCCTTCCTAACATAGAGGCTTCAATAAAATAAAATTTTGACACCCTGATATTAAATTTTGATCTTTTAGTTGTGCTGGAAGGGTAAAGAAAATAGTGTGATAACACAACCTGCTTCATCATTCACACAAGTCTACCATTTGCTTACCACTGCATGACCGTTTTTGCCTTTGCTTGAGATTCAATGTTCTCATATCATTCATCTTTCAACAACAACAATTCTAGAATGCAAATCATTACAAGTGGTAAACAGATTATTTTTGGTCAACAGGATTATAATTAGTGCAACCTAATGATTTGAAAGAACAACAAAATTTGGTTTTTCTTTTCCTTGTATTTTAAACTGTTTTTTACTAGAGATTTACATTGTAGAAGAAAAATGTTATGGTTACTATCATTTGTTGTATGTGTATTTTTCTGATTTGTTTGCTGAACTTCATCTTTTTACTTGTAGATCAACCTAAATGAATTTTCTGACCTTTGCAATGCCATTGCTCTAAAATTTCAGAAGGAAGAGTGTGTAAGTCTGAAATGCCCTAGATCTGAAACATCAGTAAGCTTCTTTTTGAGTGACAAAGAGCTTTATATTGCATCTTTGATACTATGTATTTGATTGCAGGAATCTTGCTTTGAATATTTTCCATCAGTCTACAATTCACCCTGCTCTAAAAAGTTGAAAGGCTTTGTGCGGAGTCCTAGATTTGGATACATTATATCCTTCATTCTCATACTGAATCTGTTTGCTGTTATTGTGGAAACAACGGTATGACCTCTATTTTAATAGAACTGGTGCCTTGCATTTGCCATTGTGGCGTGGTCAACATATAGGGTTCATGGCCTTGGATTTATTTGATAATTATGAATTAAAGTTCCGCTTTAATATTCTTGTTTGATGCCTTTAGTGGTATGATCTTAGTGCTTGTGAATAAACTTGCATTGACTCAATAAGGATGTAATTTCTAGATGCTATTTGTTGTCAAAGTTCATCATTGTAGTCTAAAAATAATTTATTTTTCCATCACTGCATGTTTCAAATGAAGCAGAATTCAAATGGTCATAATTATTTTTCTGTGGTGTTTGTCGTTTGGTTCTTGATTGGCTTTCCCAGCCCCCTTCCCCTACCTCATACCTGAGGGGACCCCTTTTAATTATTCCATGCAAATGGAATTGAGAACATTTTCAACAGGCAGCGCCAAATGGGAAAGAGGAATTTACAATTTCTGGAGACAGATGCAACTGTCAATCTTATTATGGACATAGAGTGTTAACACGTCTCTGTGAATTTATTATTTTGAGTATGTATATTATTCTTTGTTTTAGGGTTTTACATTTGGCAGAATAACCGTAGGTACTAAAGATAATGAGAGAATAATGAGGATGATGATTGCTATGAGTAGTGTTTACATACGGCACATTTGGTACACTGAATGGAGTTACAACAATGATGATAATCTTTATTACTAGAAATAAAAGGTGTTCTAATGAAATAACTAAACATATTCATACATTTGATTGTAAGTTGTAACATTAGGATCTTAGTTATTCAATTATTTTTCCTTAAAAATGAATAATTTTTAAATTTGAGAGAGAGGTTATTTTTTTTATTTTATTTTTTGTAATTGTTATGTGTATATAGAAAGTTTGTATATTTGTAAATATATTAATTTTAGAAATTATTACACCTAGTCACCTACTAAGGAATAGCTATTACAACCCGTTTAGAGATAAAAGTTATTCCTCTTTTTAAAAAATAGCCATTCATAAAGAATGACTATTCTTTATATTAAAAACATAACTAAACTAAAAAATAGATAAACCATAAGAATAATTATTACATTACAGTGTCTATTACAGTCTACCAAACATACCCATAGTAAGGGGTAAATGTGTAAGAATGTACTAAGGTTGACAACAAGAAGTAAATGATGATAATAATAATAATAATTTGCAAGTTTCTTGGAAAAATTGTATTACATCGTCATAATTCTCCATATTTTCTAGGATAGTTGGTGAATTTTTACTTGTTTCTACAAATTAATAAACAAGTTGTAACGTCATGACATCAAGTACTGATCATGCAATTTTCAGCTGAAGCGTCCTCTAAATTGTACTCCTTTTTTGGCCTAGATTGCAACTAGTTTGTAGCTTGAGTTGCCCATGATTACAGTGCTGGGTAATTCTTTTTCGCATATTTTGTCAGCTGTGGATGTGTCACTGTTGAATGATTAAATCCCAGACCCCACAACAATCAAGTCTTAGAAGAGGAATGCTTTTATATGTTAACTAACAAAGGCACCTAGGTAAGTGCTAGTTGCACATAAGATGTCAGAAATATTCTACCAGTCATTTTTGTCAATTGATTCTGGATCAACATCCTGAATGATGTTAGTGTTCCAGATTATTTACCTTAAGAGCATCCATTTCCACTACTCTTTACATGTCATCATTTTTCAGTTAGGTTTTAGAATAAGAAAATTGATGATACGTCTACCATCTGACACCTGGTCTATTTGATTTCAAACTATAATACTAACATTCTCAGAAAGGAGTGAGGAAACCTTCCTAATCAATGTTGAGAGAGAGAGAGAGAGAGAGAGAGAGCTCATTAATATGAATCTGTTGGCATTAAATGAAAAGTAATATTTTGCTCTAACTTTCTCAGAAAATACTGAGGAAGCCTTTCTAATCAATGCTCCATTAATGGAGATACTCTTTGACCTTCTTGCAAGTCAAAACAAAAAATCTGACAGAACCAAGAATCAAATACTTAAATTCATTTCTTTAACACTTTGATAATGGCACTCCAAACTATTAATAGAGTTGTGCTTTTGGTTTCTTGATTACTGGATCCAGAACAATTAATTGGCAAGTGGCTCATGTATCTTTATCCTGACATTTATAAATCATGCTAATGTGGAACGCTTATTTTGTTGCAGCTTGATATAGAAAATAATTCTGCTCAAAAGGTGTGGCAAGAGGTAGAGTTTGTCTTTGGTAAGCGCTTTCTGAGGATCAACTTATCTTCATATGTACATGTGTGAATTATTGCTAAACTAACAATCGATAGTCTAAAGATGTTTATGGTGAGCTTGTGAGGTGATGCAAGTCTAGCATTCACATGCCTGTAGATTCAGAAAATTAAGACAACATAGATTTTGCAGCCACTATTAATGGTTGGCTGCTAAAATTGTCCATTAAAGGATTTTCATTGTTACAATTAGCTTGTAGTGGATTAATGTATTAAAATGGCAGTTAGTGACCTTGGTAGTTATGTCAGTGATGAGAGCTTGAAATGATCCATCATAACTATGTATATATTCAATGGTTGAGATGGTCAATTCTGTTCTAACCATCAGCATTGATGTTTGGAACCAATATTGATGGCCGTCCTGAATGTTGATACCTTTTCAGGCACAAGCTGGAAGCGTAAGTGTATTATATATGAACCAAGGCTATGCTTAGGGTCTTTTAGATCACATGTGAGGGAAAGTGCAACATATGAATGCTAGATGAGAAACACACTGAAGCATGACAAGCCGGAACTTCGGAACAATATAATTAAAATAAAGGATAGGAACCTAGCTCCTAGGCTTGCTTGGAGTCAGCACCATGTGAGAAAAAAACCACTAGGAGTCTGCACCAGTCAAAAAACCAAAAGAAACTTTCATTCATTGAAATCGCATCTCCTTGAAAGGAGTACAATAGTTTGCTTATATAGGAATACTAAATCCTAATTCTAATTAGCATATGAAACCCTACTTATCGAATGATAGAAATAAACTAAGCTTTAAATAAAAATACTAATTAACCTAATTGAGTACAGGGGCCTAAATAAAATAAATTTTTAATTAATGTCCAGAAAGAAATAAAACTAAAACAAAATAAATTGTTGCTTGTGGTTCCCGCATCATCAACAACACACACACACGTGCTCAGGCAGAGGAGCATTCTGAATGATAGCTAAACTTATTGATGGCAGTCTCTATTGCTGCTAGACTGACTATTAGACTTATTGGTGCATGCTCGCTTAACAGGAAATACTTGATAATCTTGGGTAATAGTCTTTGGTAGTGATGGCAAGTGAAAAAGTAACTACTATACATGCTCTGACTTGGGCTAGAAGTCTGTTTTATGCTTTGAGAGTTTTCAGTGTTGGTACTCCTTTAGAAATGTTGTACTTATTAACTTGCTCTTTATTACCTGTTTGGTCTCATTACTCCAAATTATGTGTGCTATATAGACTAATCTTAGTTTCTGTTTATGAAATTAATAGGTGGTTTTTTCTTCTTCTTTTTCTTATTTTGTCTTTTTATCCCACAGGATGGATATATGTGCTGGAAATGGCTTTAAAAATATATTCATTTGGATTTGAGAATTATTGGAGGGATGGCCAAAACCGCTTTGATTTCATGATCACTTGGATAATAGGTAATCAGAATGGAAAATAACATCCCTTTGTAGTACTATTTATTTCAATTTCTTTCCAAATCAATCTTATAAGCATCATAACAATATTGCTAAATTTGATAAATGGAATTGTCTATAGAAACAACTTTTGCTATTGCTAATAGGCCCTTTTGATTATTATATGGAATAAACATCATTTACTTCTTTGGTTTGTGTTATTCTCTGTTCCATTTATATTACTATTGATTGATGATTCTTATGTCTGCAGTTATCGGAGAAACCTTGACTTTTGTGGCCCCTCAAGGACTTAGTTTCCTTCCCAATGGCGAATGGTAGGGAATATTTTTCTTAAAAACATTTTTCTCCTTTACATGAGATTTCGTCATTTTCCCTCACTATATTTGTCCTAACTCTTTGCTATTGAGTTTTTACATAATATGAAAATCTTTGAAGAATATAAGTTTCTTAGTCTAGGCACGATGACAATTTTTTGGATGATCTTTACATGACCTCCCCATTGACTTCATCAAATTGCTCTCAATGTAGGATACTTCTTGATGATATTTACAAGTTTCTTATAGGAAAATACCAGTGATCATACCACAGACCTATGTTTCCTCTGATGTCCACAGAACATTAAGTTGATAAATTTGATACAGGAATTTTATGGTTTATCTTAGCTTCCAAAGCACTTCCTCATCTACAATTATTTCTCCTTTGTTAATGTTAACAGGATTCGCTACCTTCTCCTTGCAAGAATGTTAAGATTGATAAGGCTGCTGATGTACGTCAAACGTTACCGTGCCTTCATTGCCACTTTCTTAACCCTTATACCAAGTTTGATGCCATACCTTGGAACCATATTTTGTGTCCTATGTATTTATTGCTCTCTTGGTGTACAGGTAAATTCTTTTCTCCTGCTTGCTTTCAAAGAAAGTAATTGACTAATATAAAGATGCTCTCCTTCTTTCTTCACCAATCCGTACTTCCCTATTATATTAAATGGAAGTACATGAAAAATGTCTAACCTGTACTTACACCATTTTTCTTCAGCATATGTTTGGAAATACTCAAGTTTCTGTTATGTGTCTTCACAGATTTAAAATTTAATATATAGTATGGAGGGCCAATTTTATACCTAATTGATTTAGACCTAGTTTCAAAAGTTCCATCAGTCACATTTTGAAGGTTGATAATTCTAATCTATATCCATTTGATAGCTGTATTTGATACAGCATGTCTTTTATTTGATACAGCATGTCTTTTAGACATTTGATAGCTATATCCATGTATAATATTGAATATTTCCCCATTTATGTTACTGTTAAAACTTTCTCCAATTTTTTTTCTTCTAATTTTTAGATCTTTGGTGGGATTGTCAATGCTGGAAGTGCCAGTTTGGACAGGACTGAGCTTTCAGATGATGAGTATCCTTTATTCATTAATAAACTATTTTCTAATGTTTCATTTTATCCAGCCATGGCATAACTGTGATATCTTTCTGTTTTATATTGATAATAAAAGGCTATTATAGGAAAATTCTACTAGATATTAATATTCAATCATCTTGTAAATTGTTTATTGCTTCTGCAAAGATTTAATTGCAACAAATGTCAATTTCTTCAGACAATTTTCTTAACAAAATCAGCTATTTACTTTTCAATTTCAATGACTATCCGAATGGGATGGTGACACTTTTCAATTTACTGGTCATGGGAAACTGGCATATATGGATGCAGGTATAACTACTGTTTTATTTGTAATTTTTGTTGAATTATATTATCCTGAATGATCATCTTTCTCTACATAGTGAATGATAATGTCTGTTTGGCTATTCTTCTATGATTTATGTCCTCATGGAATGCGCTGGGATTTTCCCCTTTTTTTTCTCTCTTTTTTATTTTGAAATGTGATTATGAGAAGCTAGGCTTTCTTGACTGTAACTCCATGTTGACAGAAGATTTGGGGTTCTTTATGAGGGAGCTGGGTTGGCTACTTTGAGACTACCTGAAATACAAATTGGAAATCTGCAAACTACAACCACTAGATCTGTAATGCATCGCAAAGATTGCACGGATCTAGACAATCCATGCATTTTGATCTCACATGGGACCGTGGATTTTATTTAGGCTCCACCTAGTGGATGGTTTGTAGAAACTCCCACGTAAGAGAACTGATCTTGTGGGAACCTGTCACAACCCAAACTCAATCAGACAACTGGTTCTTATGAGTCACAGATGCAACCATATTCTTGAGCACATTTTTGTTCATGCATGTCCTGCCATGATGGGAAAGTGTTGTATCTGACATGAATTCTCTCTCCTTCAAAGTGTTCAAGTTACTTGGTATGATCCATGTCATTGTGTCTGTCCCAGCATCAAGGCTTGATTCCTTTTTTGGTTCAGTAGAGTTACTAGCTTAGCACTAAAGCATTTGTTTTCCACCCTACAGAATATCTGTTCATTTAAAATGTCAGTAAACCGCAGTGTGCATACAACTAATATTTGGACTATAGAAGAGGTTCAGGCATATTTAAGTTGTTATCAGCAGTTCTTCGTTAATCCTGTGTTATTACTTTTATGGTTCAATTAGTTAAAATTGAACTATAATTGTGACCTACACTTTGTGTCATTCTTTTAATTGTCATTCATCATTTCAGAGCTACAAGGAATTAACAGGAACTGCATGGAGCCTCACTTACTTTGTCAGCTTCTACTTAATTACTGTGTTACTGCTTTTAAATTTGGTAAGTTTTATTAACTTTTGCTCCATTTTTTTCCCAACCATGTTGCCTATATGTTTTTTAAAATTAAGAAGTTACACAAGCACTTAGTGTGGTCTGAACCCACTACAGGAGAAGGAGGTGCCATTTGAGCTAAAGCTTATTGGCCCTTTCTCCATGTGTTGCAGAAGCAAAATGCCTGCCATTTGATTGTTTTGCAATTTATGAGGTAGAGCAACTTCGTTTCTTGAATAAGATGCTGCAGAAACAGATTTTCAGTAATTGACTAAAACCAAAGTTGAAATATGTCATTACAATTTTGTTTGCTAAAATTATACATAGAGAGTGACAGTAATTACCTTTATGTATGAAGCATTCATACATGGTAACTTCACATGGGTCAGCCTATAACAAAGAACAGTTTTGGTTTGGCTAAGTTAGGGGCCCTGATTCCATCCTAAAGATTTTACATGTGACTCCAGACAAGGTTGTTGAGAATGACTTACTTTTAACATTTTAAGGATTTTCTTATCGGGAATTTGGAATATGAGAAGCCTTTGCTGCTGTGGCATTGTTGTCTTAATCTTAAATTTATTTGTTAAGTAAATGAAGAAGCTCTACTTGGAAAAGATGCCCCTTTGCTTAATGTGGGTAATTTTGAGAGAAAGAAACAATTATACATTTTAATGATATTGAGATCTTGGTTATCGATCTGATATCATTATTTTTTAGGCAGTTGTATTTTGAATTGGGCTTTAGAAGCATGTTCTAATGTAGAGTTTATTTATTCTACTTCTTTTAGGTTGCAATTTTTGTGAATTGTATTGCTTTAGGTTTGCTTTATAATGTCCTGTTGACATGATGTGTTCCTCTTTTCAAAACAATTGTGTATTAATTACCCAAACAAATGAAGATTAACTTTAGAGTTTGTTTTTCATGTAATTTCAGATTGTAGCTTTTGTATTGGAGGCATTCTTTGCTGAAATGGAACTCGAGTCATCAGAAAATATTGAAGAACAGGATAAGGTTGGTAGCTGTTCTGCATTTATTATTACAATAGAAAATTAAAGTTATGCAGCCAGGTCCATCTCTTGAAAATGTGAGCATGATGCAGATATATGATTTCCCTTTCACTTAAGAAAATTACATAAATCCTCCTATAATTCTAGGGTGATTTTCAAATTAACTCTTGAGTTTCTCATTCCATCAATATCCACCCTTTAGTTTCAAAATTGTTGCAATCTAGATCTTCATTGAGGTTTAATTAACTAGAGATATTGGAAATTCAAGCAAACTGCACTTGAGAGCTATTTGGATGCTTAAAGGCCTTTCACATGAACGATAAAATGACAGTACAAACTTACAAAATGATGGCATCTTCATTAAATTGTGTTTATTGATTAGGTTTTACATAAAAATAAACCATTTTCTGAATTTTCATAGTACCATCTGCAACTCTCTATGTAGAATTTTTATTGCTTAGATAAATTCTTAGTACTACTTATATGGATTTCCATTATTTTTAGTTAACAAATTCAAAGACTTACTAAGAGCACATCGTAACACTTTTAAGATTATAGGGTTGACATTAGTGCAATCAAAACTTTTAGGTTTAGTTTGAAGCTAATACCAAGCTCTGGGGTTTATTTTGTAAGTACTTATATATTTTGAAAATTGTTTGATTATCATGTTACTGGGTTGTGAAGTCCTATAATTGGTTAAGATGAAGACACAGCTCAAGAAAAAAAATACATATCACATCATGATTTGATTTTAGCATCTAATTTGTCATTTTCAGGTTTTCATTAACTATCTAACTAATCAATTTTAAAGGAACGTTTTTTTGAGAAGTTACATGGGTTGTAGTGCATACAAGCTCAGGATACCTCTTGATTTGCCTCCTACTGATTTGGATTATTAATCCACTTGTATGACAACGCTGCAGAGATAATGCAGGCAATTCAAAAGTTCTAAAATTGAAATTGCAATTATTTCCTAAGTCAGGTTGTTTTGCATGTTGCTCAAATCTTCAATGATGTTAATAGGACCATGTTAGGTTATCTATTCAGGCTTCAGAAATGATTAAGATGGAAGTTTGCCCACTTTGCTCAGCATTGCGATATATATGTTCTGAAAGTTACTTGATATCTATATTTTTGCAAAACAAAATTGGCAGAGTAATGGCTTCTTTGCTTTTAATTAGCAATAGATAAATCATTATTGTTATCCACAGAACTTATCACCTTCATTAGAATTAATTTCCTAAACTAATCGTCTGTTGTTGTTAGTAGGAGCCTTTTTTTATGTACTTTTTTTTTTACCATCATACATTTAAGCTGCACCAACCCTCAATATTTAAAATGAAATCTTATTGACCATAATTAGAGTTTTTCTTGCTTTGAACTGGTTGTTGTTTGTGGTAGTCTTTCTTTCTTGTCACCATAGTCTCCAGTGTTTTTGATCCCCTCACCAGTTTATACTTACAGTTCTATGAAAATATTTAAATCATATAATTATTTTATTACCTTTTCAATCTAGGAAGTACAAGGCGGAAAGGATCGTCGACGATCTGTTGGGTATGTATGGTGAACTAGTTTAAAGATTTGGAAAGCTCTATTTGCATCCATTTTTGGACGTTAACAGCTACCTTGTCTTGTTCTTTTGGCTTGGTGCAGTACAAAATCACGGAGCCAGAGGGTTGATCTCCTTCTTCATCATATGTTGAGTGCAGAGCTTGATAAAGAGCCCCCCAACCCATAGATTTGCTTCATTCCACTTGTGGTAACTGAACTAGACTTCACAAAATCTTTTTACCAAGATTTGATCACTTTATAAAACTGAAAAGTGACATTTTGTTTTCCCATTGGATTTGCTATTGTGAATTACAAGTTAGAACTTCACAAATTTCTCATTGTAACTCTGCTTTTGACAATTTTTTGCTTTCCATTGCAATAGCTAACCCGTTACCATTTTATGTCTCTGTGAACTATAGAGAAAAATTCTGAAGCCGTTTTGCTCTTGCTTTGGGGTATTTAGCCTTTACTCTTTAGTGGTTAGCAAAGCAAAAGAATTGTTTCAAGTGACTCGTCCCGGAAGGAATCATGCAATTGCTTTAAATAGCGAGCAGCAGACACACTCTTTGTTTTTCATGCCATTGGTACCAGGTTCTCCTTTTTGGCAGGCAGCTTAATTTCTGTTAGCCTACACAGCTTATGTTCTCCAAAAGCCCCCCCTCCCCCCCTTTTTTTTGGGTACAGAGTTTGATTACAAGAAGTTGTGCAACTACATTTTGTTTTTGTTATAGTTTTATATTGTATTATTGTTTGTACATGTGAGGAAAGTATATTTAGCAGTGGAAGGGATTATTGTTTCAACTTTTGAGGGTAGACTACGCAAAGCCTATAAAGAATAAAGGGAAAGGAAATTCACATAATGCCATATGCGGATGCCACAGCATTTTTTGTATGCCTATTTTATGGTATCCAGCATCTTAATCTTATTTTATTTTAATGCAAATTATAAAGTGAACTGTCTAACTTTTTGGAAAATGGTCCAACTTCTTATATATTCAAAGATGTTGTGCTTGATCCATTATTCACTAACTGAGCTATATAATTTTGGTTTTAAAAATAATTAATGGTTTATTATATCGAGTCAAACCCATGACGAGGGCCTTATAAAGCTTGTAAATAGCCGGCGCAGTAATATTTCCAATTATTCGATATTTTGGCTATATAAGAACTGAGCCCACAACTGCTTCATTTGGGCGAGTTGGGATCTCTCCAGGAACCAAGTGCTTGGTGGAGTAGGGGGAGGGCGCAGGTTTGAGCTGAGCTGCAGGGGCAGCATATTTAGCATGTAAATCGTTTTTTTTTTTTTTCCCCCCTATAAAAAACTCCTAAATTCTATTTTATATTCTTGGCTTCCTTTTCTCTTTTAAATTATTTCAAAGAGGAATCTTTTTTTTTTCTCCTCCAAAAGCTTCTACGAAATGATTTTACTTTTTTTTGTTTTTGTTTTTAGCCACTAGAGGAAACTGACTCCATGAGATTAGAGGCGTTTTATTCTCTCTCTCTCTCTCTCTCTCTCTCTCTCTCTTTATATATATATATATATATATATATATATATATATATATATATATATATATATATATAAAGGTTAGCATCTACTTTTGAAATGAAATGACTCCGTTTGTTGAAATTTTCTTTTTTGAATATCCGTATTTTGTAGGACGATTAAGAGAATCTATAGGCACCAACTCCTAGATCTCATGATTTGTGAATAAAACATCTTAGGATAATTAGCTAAAAGAATCTACATTATGTTGACCTTTGTCTTAAACTAATAAATCTTGATGCTTCAATAACAATAATTTAAACTATAGTTTTAGGGGAAAGGTTTAGGCCCAGTGCATTCAGTGTAGTGGACTTGAAGGGATGTTGCCACATGGCACTTCTTGGACACATGGTAGCATCTTATCGGGTCCAGTATACAGGACACTAGACCCAAACAAAACCCTAATTTTCTAATTGTTTGCAATTCGAACTGTTAATAGGTCTATTTCTACTAAAAAGTAAGGATAACTATATATATATATATATATATATATATATATATATATAACTATCTAGGAATTTACAATCCCTATATGTGAATGGTGGGTAATACTATATCACTAAAATCATAAAAAGTTTACAAAAAATACCTTTAAAAAAATCATAATAGATTAACAATTTAATTAAGATGTCATTGTTCTAGTACATATGTGTTGAGTCTTTTAATATAAAAAAGATTTTGTTAATGAATTCCCTAAGGGTAAGGGTAGTAGTTAAGATACATTCAATGATTTATTAAATAATATTTTTATACATTTTAAAAATAAATAAAGTCAAATTGTACACATTAAAAAAAATGAAAAATTCTTAGGTAGTCCCGGAGTATAGTGAAATGATGTTCCCTTCTCTCATATTCATGGTGGACCTCATCATGAATTTAATAAGCGGACCCCACCATGAATGTGAGAGAGGGAGCACCATTCTCCGTACTCCGAGAGTACCTAAAAATTACTCAAAAAAAATACACACAACCATAATGAATTTGTGCGTGTAAACCAATGAATCATTAACATGTATATTTTATTTTTTGAAAAGTGTGAATTACAACTCATATTTAAATATTTATTAACCTTTATCTTAGACACTCGTTAAGGAAACCTATATAAAAAATAAATCTCAAGTAAATTTTACTATCTATTTAACTTATTAATGACGACGCATTATGGAAACAAGTTAAAACAAACTAAGAAAGTCAAGTGATTATATAGTTGGAAGTATATAATTGAGAGAGAGAGAGAGAGAGAGAGAGAGAGAGAGTTACGTGGCTTCATTGAGTGGTACTTTTAATTTGTTACTGAGGGAGAGACTCTGGGCATGAAGCCATTGGTTTGAGACAGTGAAGCCAAGCTATTGCAACTCTTTTTTCCGAAAATTCTTTGTTCTTGTTTGTACTTTGGACTACTAGATATGATTAAGAAGAAAGAAAGGAACAAACTTTGCTCGAAAGAAAATAATTAAAATGCTTTTTTACTTTCCTTTTTTGGGCGCGTAATATACGTGGTCGAGGGCCGCGTTGGTTGTACTGTCAAACTCAAATAGATACAAACGGGCCTTAGTGCTTTAAATAGAAGAGAACACCGATGTGCCATATGAGAAGGAAGCAGCTGGGCCCTTGGGCCCATCTTATTATATCAATTTGGAACTATCTAACAATATTTGTGGGCAAAATTTAATTCGAGGGTTACCAAGAAAAAGGATATGATAAATTTTTTTGTTACTGTATAAATTTAACAGGAAAAAGTCGAGTTTTGGACTTCAACACTTTCTAGTATTTCCAATAAAGATATTTATGACTCAAAATTTCCCTTCCACTTGTAGCTATAATAATAATAGGAAGCAGCTGGGCCCTCGGGCCCATTTTATTATATCAATTTAGAACAATCTAACAATATTTGTGGGCAATTCGAGGGTTACTTAGAAAAATGATATGATAATTTTTTTTTTGTTACTGTATAAATTTAACAGCAGAAAAAAGTCGAGTTTTGTACTTCAACACTTTCTAGTATTTCCAATAAAGATATTTATGACTCAAAATTTCCCTTCCACTTGTAGCTATAATAATAATAATAATAATAAATAAAAAAAACTAATTACTTAATTGCTTTCATTGATAGTAAACTAATCGTAGTGCTTGGAGAAATTTCTTTGGTGGTCAAATGACCATTCATGAACACCACGCGTGTGATTATCATTCCATAAATATAAAATTCTTGTGGGGGTGTAAAGGGCAAGGGTCGAGGTTCAAGTTTCCAACAGAAAGCTTCACACGCATATAAACTTAAATTTGACTAAAGTAGAATTTCTATCTTGTATTAAAAAAAATGACCATTCATGACACGTGATTAAAAATAAATAGTGTGTCAAATTATATATTTAGGTTTTTATGTTAAATAAATTTAATGTAAGGCAACAAAAATAGAAGGGGTAATTACACATATCCCACTTGTGGTTTTGGCGAAAATTATTTTGCCTACCCATGGTTTGAAAAGTGTCACTTAACCCACCTGAAGTATGTTCCGTTTATTTTTCGTAACCCACATCTGTTAAAATTAAGGGTAAATAGGTATTTTTGCTCAAATTTTATGTCTCTCTCCTCCCAAAACAAAAAATAGAACAAAAATGCAAGAGAAACAAGATCAAAAAGTGGTATTTGTCTCTCTCCATTCACACAAATTGTGAACATGAAGAACATACCCAAAAAACCACAGAACATGAAGAAACCACCAAAGCCATCACCACCACTACCACTGAAACACCATAGAATTAAGGCAAAAAAAAAAAAACCACAACACCGACCACCACCACCGAACCACAACAACCCACCAATCACAACCACCAAGATCCACGCCCATTGCCACTGCCAAACCCATTGCTGAATCACCAGCCACCACTACCGATCAAACACCACGACTTAAGACCAATCTTCAAAACCCAAAAACGACCAAGAAACCACGACCCAAGACCAATCTTCAAAACCTAGAAACATCAATCAAACCCAAGACCCACAACACACACGATGTAACCATCGATCAAACCAAGAAACCACAAAAACATCGATCTAAACCCAAGACCCACACGATATAAACCCAAAAACGACTAATCTTCAAGCCATCGCCGTTAGTCTTCTAGCCTCTACCATCACCATTGTCGTTGCCATTGCCACTGAGATAGGCTTGGCTAAGATGAGAGAGTCAATTACGACAACGTTTGGCAAAACCCAAATCCAACCCAACATCATGCTCCTCCTCAAAACCAAGACCCAATCCAACACTGTGCTCCTCCTCAAAACCCATACCCAACCAACACAACCAACTCGTGCTCCTCCACAATCATCACCCAAGCCACCACGACTCAAAGCTACCAACGATCTGAACTGGAGTGTGAGAGATGAGAGGGACATGGACAGAACAGAGAGAGAGAGAGGGGGGCAGAAAGAGCGTGAGGAATAAATTAATGTATAGAGAAGAAAATAAGTTAATGGGTTGAGTAAATTTTTCCTTTTGTGTTATTTTCTTTTGAGTGTGTTACAAAAATATAGTTTGTGATTTATTGGAGTTTTTGAGACAAGCTAAATTCTTACAAATAGCATCTTTTGATCTTATTTTCTCTTGTTTTAGTGTTTTTTTTTTTTTTTTTTTTTTTGAGGAGAGAAACATAAAAGGAGTGTAGAAATACATATTTACCCCTGATTTAACAGAGGTGAGTTACGGAAAATAAACGAAACATATCTCAAGTGAGTTAAATGACATTTTTCAAATCACGGGTAGACAAAGTGATTTTCACCCAAACTACAAGTGAGTTATGTGTAATTACCCCAAAATAGAAATAATCTAACCTAATAATAGATTTATTAAAAAGATACCTAAACTCTTAACTTCCACCTCCCAAAGTTTTGCTTTTTATCTCACATTTCCTCTAAAAAAGCAACAAAACTAATTTTTTTTAAATACGTTAACTTAAAATTTTTGTTTCACTTTTAACAAATAAGCTGGCGAAAACTAAGCAAAACTAAATGGATATTATCCACAAGAAACTTTTGTAACTAATTTCATTTCTTTCTGATGTTAAAAATATGTAATTCAAGAGGTTAAGAGGCTGTTTGGTATATCATTTTAAACATATGTTTTTAATTTTTAAACAATATTACACGCATTTTTACATACTTTTTTACCTACATAAATTTTTAAAAAAATTGAAAACTATTATTTAAACACATATACTAAACAGACTCAAAATATTAGCGCCCATTATTTTTACACAACCGTACTACCACTTTGCAGGAAAATCGTTACTTCATATCACAATTTGACTAATTGAGCTCAACAAACATTGCTATTCAAAAAGAGTAATGAGGGGTAGCTCGTGGGAAAACGACCCGACACGACACAGAAGCCAAAGTTGAAAGCTCGCACATGGCACATTTGACTTCTTTTATTTAATAGTAGCGAAGATTCATTTCATAACTGTCTCACTACGTCTCGGATCAAAACCTCTATTATCTTCACCACCTCTCTCTCTCTCTCTCTCTGTGTCTCGGTTTCTCTGCTTTTGTTGTTTTGAATTGAAACCAATTGTCATTTTGGTTTCAGTTTTCATTTGTCTGTTATAGATGGAGAAGGAGAAGCCTCTGCTAAGCGGAGAAAGCAGTAGAGCTACTGCGGCTGGTCGCAAGAGAGAGCACCATAATCGTTCTGAGGCTATTGCTTACGGCTCGAATTTTGAAAAGGCTGCTGCTCTCGTTGATCTGGTTCGTTTCATTCTTTGTTTCACTTTTTTTCACTTTTTTAATGTATCCAATAATTCATCTTCTTTCCTTTTTAAGAATATGTTTGCCTTAGAGTTTTGGTGAATGTAGTTGTGTTTTAATGGTGAATTTGATAATGGGTTTTGTGTTTAGTAAGTATGTAACAATGTAATGAATGATTGTAGTTATAGTTGTTTAGGCTTATTTTATTTTTTTTGGATGTGGAATTTTCGAGGATTTAGATGTGATTTGGTGATGTTGAGGTGAATTTTCAAATGGGTTTGTGTTTGATAATATATGTAGTGGGATAAAACTTAGATATAGCCCTTTCAGTGCTGTACATTAAGTTCTTAATTGCATTCAAACACTTGGTTACATTTGCCAATAAGACATAAATAGCATTATGCTTCTTGTTAATACTGATTTTTGAAGTCTATTTCATAATGGGCTTGTCTTTAGAATTTCGAAGTAGGTTTCCATGAAGACAAGTTAATTTGAGCTTTTACCATAAAAGAAAATGAAAAAGAAGAGTCATACGAGAATTCAAATTGATTTTGAAAAAAATTAATATCTTGTAAGTAGGGGTGACAATTTTTATCTATATCCATCAACCCACTCATTACCTACCTAATTTAGATAAGTCTTAATCCAACCCATTTGAATATTTGGGTTAAATGGGTAAAGACCTATTAGGTTATCTAATTATATGGGTCTTAATGGATAAACCCACTAATACCCACTAAAACCCATCTAAAATTTAAATAAACACCATAAAATCTAATTTTTTAAAAATTACCAAAATACCCCTGAAACTTAAAAAATTGACCAAAATACCTTTGAAACCCAAAAAATGACCAAAATACCCCCCAAAACCTAAAAATTATCAAAATACCCAAAACTAGAAAATGACCAAAAAACCTCCTGAAACCCAAAAAATGACTAAAATACCTCAAAACCCAACAAATGACCAAAATACCCCCAAAACCCAACAAATGATCAAAATACCCAATTAACCTAAAAATTACCAAAATATCCCAAAAACCTAAAAAATGATCAAAATATCTCAAAACCTAAAAATTACCAAATTACCCCCTAAAACCTAAAAAATGACCAAAATACCCCCCAAACCTTAAAATTACCAAAATACCCCCAAACCTTAAAATAACCAAAATACTCTCAAAACTCAAAAAAATGACCAAAATACCCTGATACCTAAAAATGACCAAAATACCCCAAAACCCAAAAAATAACCAAAATACCCCCGAAACCTAAAAATGACCAAAATACCCCCAAAACCCACAAAATGACCAAAATACCTCCAAAATCTCTAAAATGTCCAAAATATCCCCAAAACCCAAAAAATTACCAAAATACCCCCAAACACAAAAAATGACCAAAATATCCTTTGAACCTAAAAAATGACTGATATACCTTTGAAACCTTAAAATTACCAAAAATACCCCCAAAACCTAAAAAATGACTAAAATACCCCCCGAAACCTAAAAAATGAGCAAAATATCCCCAAAACTAATAAAATGACCAAAATACCCCCTAAACCTAAAAAATGACCAAAATAAACCCTAAACCTAAAAAATTACCAAAATACTCTCTAAACCTAAAAAATGACCAAAATACCTCCAAAAACAAAAAAAAATAACTGAAATACCCTCGAAACCTAAAAAAATTACCAAAATACCCTGAAAACTAAAAAATAATTGAAATATCCCAAAACCTAAAAAATGACCAAAATATCCCCAAAACCTAAAAAAATATGATCGATAAAAACCCCTGAAACCCAAATTATGACCAAAATACCCCTAAACATGTAAGATGACCAAAGTACACTTGAAACATCTAAAATTACCGAAATAGAGGTTTAGGGTATTTTGGATGTTTCGAGGATATTTTTGACAAATTAAGGTTCTAAGAGTCTTTCAGTCATGTTATAGGTTTTGAGAGAATTTTGGTAATTTTTTAGGTTTTGAGGGAATTTTGGTAATTTTTTAGGTTTCAGGGTTATTTTGATCATCTTTTAGATTCTAAGGGTATTTTAGTCATTTTTTAGATTACGAGGGCATTTATGTTATCTTTTAGGTTCTAGGGTTATTTCGGTAATTTTTAGATTTTTTGGTTATTTCGGTATATTTCTAGGGTTCAAAAGTATTTTGGTAATTTTTAGGTTTTGGGGTATTTCGTTAATTTTTTAGGGGTTGGGGGTATTTTGGTCATTTTTAGGTTTCGAGGGTATTGTGGTCATTTTTTGGATTTTGGGGGTATTTTGGTGTTTTTTGAGTTTCAAGGGTATTTTGGTCTTTTTTTGGGTTTTGGGAGTATTTTGGTCATTTTTAAGTTTCGAGGGTATTGATAGGTCAAGAATATATTGATCCCTTGTGATTAATTAATTGATTAATTACCCAAGTTTATTAATTAATCAAATTAACATGCAATGTACGTGGTAGCACAAACAAATCACCAACTAAAGTATAATACAGCAGAAAAGAAAGTTGATACGGTGATTTGTTTACGAATGGGGAAAACTTCCGAGGCAAAAGTCTCACTGGGTGATTTTAAGGTCACCACTCCCAAGAATCTACTAATATCAAAACAAGCGGTTACAAGTAAAAGAATCTCAGTACCCTATACCAACCTACAGTTGAACCTTTACCCCAATACTCAATTGGACTTGTTTTGTAGTGACAATCTCTCCTTGTATTGCACGGCTCTCAGTTCGTGACTAACCAATAGATGCGTGGATCCTAGTATGCTACTTGATCATCAACTTGAGAAGGTTGTTGGCTGCAAAGTTCTTCAATTCATCACAAATGAAAATCATGAAGTTGCTTGGTCACAAAACCCTACGGTGTACAAACAGAACATCTTCTTCAAGATGAATTAGAGCAAACTAGGTTTCCGGTCACACTTTACTTCACACTTGTGCAATTGTGCTCTTGTGCCATCTATGACGGCTCTTAAAATAATCCTTATATATGTTTAGAGTTATGAGAAAAGAAAGCTCAAACATACATTCACGGATTAGATGAAAATCAGAACTGAAAATTGGTTTTTCATAAACCTTGACAGATACCCTATCTATCGAGTAGCTGTCGAGTCTCGGGCTGAAACAGCTTTTTAACTTCGAAAGATACTAGCTGTCAAGCTTTAATGAACAACATTTCTTTACTTGATTCTTGGACAGACTTGCATGGCTTTAACACTTGAACTTGAAACCTTGTTTCTTGAAGCATTAAACACATCCTAAATCTACCCAATTACAAGTAAAGTGCGTTTTGTTAAAGGATTTGCCAATTACATAAAATATTCACATATATTCCGAACATGAATCAAATATGTCCTAACAGGTAATTTGGTAATTTTTTGGGTTTCAAGGGTATTTTGGTAATTTTTTTGGTTTTGGAAGTATTTTGGTAATTTTTTGGGTTTTGGGGGTATTTTGGTAATTTTTTGGGTTTTGGGGGTACTTTAGTCATTTTTTGAGTTTCAGGGGTATTTTGGTCATTTTTTTAGTTTTGGGGGTATTTTGATAATTTTTAGGTTTTGGGGGTATTTTGGTCATTTTTTGGGTTTTAGGGGGTATTTTGGTCATTTTAGAGATTTTGGAGGTATTTTGGTCATTTTAGAGATTTCATGGGTATTTTGCTCATTTTAGAGATTTTGGGGATGTTTTGGTCATTTTAGTGGTTTTTGAGCATATTTGATAATTTTAGAGATATTGGGGGTTATTTTAGAGGTTTTATGGGTATTTTGCTCATTTGAGAGATTTTGGCAATATTTTCCTTATTTTAGAGATTTTGGGGATCATTTTGGATGTCCAAGGGTATATTGGTAATTTTGGAAGTGTAGGGCTATTTGCATCATTTTAGGTATTTAAGGGTATTTTGGTAATTTTGAAGGTCAAGAGGGTATTCAAGTAGTTTTAGAGGTATTTGGGTCATATTGGGTTAAATTGGTGGGTTACTAATTAAATGGGTTGGGTTGGTAATGGATAATTAATTTATATATAAACGGGTAATAAATGGATAAATGGGTAATTACACACCTAATCCATTTATGACCCAACCTGCCCATTTGCTACCCCTACTTGTAATGTGTGGTGATAGAATCATAGAAGTGGTGACACATTAATCTGTTTGACATTTACTATACATTGGTAACATGTTTTTTTTTTTTACTTTCTCAAATATTGTCGAATCTTTCGTGATTTTGTTGAAAGCCTTTAAAGTACATGATGAAATCAGGGATATATTTCTGAAGTTTCTTTTTAATAATTCTGTTAACGTGTGTAACTAACCAAAGAAGAAGTTCATTGATGTGCGTCTCTTTTTAATTTTTATTTTTTTTATCCTCATAAGGTGTCCTTTGTTTTACATTGGATTTTGTGATATTTGGAAGACTTACAAACTGTGTAACCAAGAAAGAAACAAATAGAAATTTTTAGCCTTGTCTACCATTTCTCTCTCTGAACAACTATATAACATTATTTGAGATTTTCAGTCATTACTTCTTTAATATTCTTATTCTCAAAATTTCCCAACCAATGGTTACTTTTTATTGGTTATTGGCTGAAAATGCTTTCTGCAGGCTGAAGATGGTATTGGTTTACCTGAGCAAATTCTTGATCAATCAAACTTCCAGAGTGCTGCAAAGTCCTACTTCGTTTTTATTCAATTTGATTTCATTTGGTCCCTCAATTATTTTGCAATGATAATCCTAAATTTCTTAGAGGTTGGTTTTTTTTTTTCCCTTTAATTTTGGTAAACCATGGTAGGCCTGTCAAGGTATTTATTTATTCTCAACTTTCTAAACTCTGTGCAGAAACCTTTGTGGTGTACCAACTATTCTACAGATTCTTGCAATGATAGGGATTACTACTTTCTTGGGCAGTTGCCCTACTTAACTGGTGAGGAGTCTCTTATTTATGAGGTAAGAGTTTGATATTTAGAAGAATTGTATATGACCTCTAGACTGTTGATGACATATGCTGCTATTGTATAATTCTTTTGAATACCATTGGAGTTGGTTGAACATGATTGGCATGGCAAAATTTGCAAAAAAAAAATAATTTTAATAATAATAATTATTTAAAATGGAATTGTTTGAAAACTATTTAGGAATCTAGTTTATAGGACAAAACCACTTCTGTTCAGCATCTGTTTGCTATCTTTGTGCCAAGTGGTCACCTCATATATTTGAAATGATTGGAGTTTCTTGTTGATGTAGGATCTTAAAATTTTTTGCACCAAATTAGGATTATTAATGATATTTTGAAAGGTTCTTCGAATAGGGTTTGATATTTAAAGGTGTATGTAAGGTTAAGTAATAAAAACATTGGATCTTGAATGAATTTGAAGGCTTTTTGGTGTCAAAATAGTGAATAGAACATGAAACAAAAATAGATAAAGCCTAAGCAACCACACCTAAGTTTCCTAAGAAATCACACCCTCAAGGCTTAAAAAAAATTACCTGCTGGAATTTTATTAAAGTCAATCACTTTATCTAAATTTTATTGACTACATAGTACATAGAAGGCTATTACCAAACCCAATTGTAGAAAGGAATACGAAGTACTAATAAACTCTTTTCTAGAAGGACCAAGAATCCTAATAACAAAGCAAAGTAATTAAGTACTTCTAAATCAAATAGAAAAAGATTCAACATATAATTAGAAAAATGGGTCCGTAGTATAGCCCATTCCAGAAAATCTAGAAAAATACTAGATTCCCCTTATTCTAATAAATCTTAATTAAAACTGATCTAGCGACTTTCTAACCTAAATAAACTTAATACTCTAATACAGTCACTAATAACTAAAGTAGCCTATGAAAGGATCCAAGAGGCTGCACATCAAAACCAGATCATAATTCTAGAATATTTTGATATTTACTCTTGTTTTTTTCTTGAACTATTTGTTGGTTGCATCAGGAATGTGTGGTATCAACATAAATTTATTATTCATGGGGTAATATTTATTATATAATTTAAATAAACCATGATGAACTCATGTTTGGGAAATTAATAGGCACATAGTAAGTTGGGGCCACATTTTAGAATACTGAATCCCTCACCTATCCCACCCTAAAGAAAATCCCTTTGAATTTCTTATTCAACCTTTTTGTAACTCTTACAGACAATGGGAGTAAATATAAGAAATAAGTTGGATGGCTAGATAACATATTTTTTATTAGAAAGAGTCTCCCCCTTTTGATAAGTACAATTTCTTCTGGCTAGTCAATCTTTTGTGCATTTTATCTATAATGAAATCACATATGTGCCTTGAAGTGAGATCCCAAAGACAAAAGTATTTCATCAGAATGGATGAGACATGTAACCCGAAATTAATTGCCAATTCCTTGACATTCGTTACCTCTCCAATTGGCACATTTTCAGATTTACTTAAATTGATCCTCAAGCCTGAAACCGCCTTGAAGCAAATGAGGACGCATCTTAAATAGCAAAGTTGGATTGAATTTACATTGCAGAAGATAAGTGTATCGTTAATGAAAAGGAGATGTGATATCACCATTTATGTCTCATATTATTAATAGTAAAGCCATTCAAACATCCCCTTGACACAGCTTTTGCTAACATCCTTCTCATTCCTCAACCACCACAACCAATAACTAAAAAGGGGATCCCCTTGACATAAGCCACCATTGCTATTGAAAAACCCCTAGGGGTTCCATTCATTAGGATAAGAACTTTGAATGTGGAAATACAAAATGCTATACACTTCCTCTTTTTTCCCCCAAAGCCACATCTTTGTAACAAATAAATCAAAAAATCCCAATTGACATGGTCATAATTCTTTTTCAGATCAATTTGCACAAAACCCACAGATTGTCAGATTTGAAATGACTATTTAAACATTCATTTGCTATTAGGGTAGTGTCAAGTATTTCCAATGGAGACATCTAGGATTCAAATCCTCCCTCCCCTATTGTAACTGTCGAATTTTTTTTTAAAAAAGAGAGGGATATTGTAAGGTATTTATCTTCCTTGAATACATGCATTTTGAGTGTTAGACACCATATCTCCCATTACCCCCTTAAATCAGTTTGCCCAAACTTTGACCAGAATTTTATAAATACTACTCACCAAATTAGTAGGCCTAAAATCCTTCACTTCAAGTGCACCCTTTTATTTGTGATTGGAATGAGTGTTAGATATTTAATTGACAAGATTTTAAGGATTTTGGTTGTCATAAAAAGGGTTATATTTGGATGGCTACCCCCCATTGTTTGATGTGGTGTCTTTGGACGGACAAGAATAACCGCAGCTTTGAGGATTCTGAGAGAACTTTGCTGAATCTTAAATAATTTTTCTTTAAAACCTTGTTGGATTGGATGTTAGTAGTGTGTAGTTATTCTCTATGTTTGGTTTGTGATTTGATAGATCTTTGTAATTTGCATGCTTGATTGTATGGCCCCCAATTTTATACACCTGTATACTTGGGTGACTATCAGTTTGATCTCAATAAAATTCATCATTTAAAAGTTTAAAAAAAAATGTTGAGGAATTTATGGATATTTATAAGTGATGCAAATTGTGTTGGATATTTGCAACTGATGCAAATTTCAATATCTGTCCTACATAGCTACTATTTGGATAAGAAACTTCAATGTTTAATATGAATTTATAGTTTGTTCATGTTCCAAAAAGCATTGCAACTAAAATTTTATTTTTTGATTGGTGAGTTAAATATGCTCACTAGGTTTTGAATCCATGACATCACCGTCCAGCCACAACTCTCCAGCCAAACTTCTAAGATAAGGAAGTTCCATTTGATTCAATGGTCATTGGACTTGATAAGAAAATTACAAGTGAAATTTTGATCTTTTGAAAAAGATTATGATGAATTGTTGAAAGTTTCTTTGATAATGGCAGTAAGTAAGACCTATTTAAAAATCTGTCTTAAAGGAACAAAATCCTCAGTTTGTCTTCTTTGATCAGAAGTCTCAGGTTTGACCCATTATGAGAAGGGTTTGTAGTTTGGTTAAGCACAGAAAAGAAAAAATAAATAAAGAGTATGGCCATTTGTTGTATCTTTGTTAATGGATGTTGTATTGTGGGTAGGTGATCATTATCAAATACTGATAACCTATTAATGATGTTTTCTAGGGGGGCTTTTTTTGGTTATTCGATCATATTAGGTCTGGTGTTAGAAGGTGTTGATTGAATACATAGCATGTCAAGGATTTATGTTATTTATAGTCTGGTTAGTCTTAGAAATGATACATGGTGTTGGGGTGGTACATAAATCTTGCACTCTAACTACAGAATGTTTAATTTTGGGCATGTTGCTAGATCCCTAAGGTTTATTTGAGCATCTCAGCTTAGTTTTTTTGTACCACTAGTTTCCTTGGTTTGATGTATTATAGAGACAATCTTCTGCAAGTTTCATTAGTTTCTGCTTTCTTATGCAGGGCATATCTCTATTCATACTTGTGGTACATACCTTCTTTCCAATTTCATATGAAGGGTATCGTCTTTATTGGAAAAGTCTTCTTAATCGATTAAAGGTACTTCCTGATTCTTTCTTGTGTAGTTATCTTCAGGCTTACCAAAAAGTGAAAGAAAGTGATTTCCTGGTTTTTGATTTTTACCAAGAAGCATTTTTTGATAATCAGAACATTTTGTATATATCTTGTACTAGGTATTTAAATTTGTGACTCAAATAACTGATAAGTTCACCAAAGAAATTAAATCTTTTGTGAGATTGACCTCTTTAGTTATTTAGCTGATTCTCTCTTAGTTGTATTATTGACCACTTATCTTTTCATGCTGCTTCAGTGGATTTTCTCTTTGGTTGTCATTCTGATCTTCTTTCACCTTTAGTTTGTATTAAAATGCTTCTAGATGTTGTTTCATTTTGGTTCATTGAATATGTTCTTATTATTGAGATGACTTAACCTCATCCTTACTTGTATTCTCTATCATCCGTGTTCATATTCTTATTTTGGTTGCATTTTTTTAAGTGCACATGTTGCTTCTTAAGTGACCATTTACCTTATGCACTTTTATCATAACTTTGTTTGCATTTCTTTTGTATATTTCCAGTTCCAGTGTACTAGGTGTGCCCTGTTTTAGTAAAATCTTTACCTACTAAAAAAAATCTGATTTCTTCATATGATAGTTACTTGATGATAAATGCATATTAAATGCAGTTAAAAAAAAAAGGTTAGCAAGTGGATCTAATAGAAAGAGTTCCTAGCAGGAGTTGATTGACCATGTAAGACAGCCTGAAATTGCCTTCGATATATAAAAAAATTATATATTGTTTTTCTATGATTTGGATGAAGGCCCAAAACAATGGTCTATGATTTAAGCTGCGAATAGATCGAAATGCATATTTTGCTGCTAATGGAAAGAAGTCTTAAGCAATGCAATATCCTTGATAGAAAGTAAAATGTAGCCTCTTAATTTCTAAATTTTCTTTCCATTAATTTTTGGATTAGTTTTGAGTAGTAGCAGCAACAAAAACATCAACAGCATCCACAATGATTGGACCAGAATAAGAAACAGTGTATCTTTGAGATCATATGATCTTGCGGTTTATAATGCAATTCATATGTTGACCCTTTTATATGTAGGCTAGGGAAGAAAAAAGTCTGGTGCTGATGTATATCTGATTTATCTGTTGAAAGTTCAATGTTGTGATATTCTGTTCCTTCAGTTTGATGGTGAAATTTCCATTTTTGTTTTTTTCAGGTGGCTTTGCTGTTAATTTGGGTTGCTGATATACTGGTTTATGCTCTCTATTTGTCTCCAATGGGCTTTGATTATCTTCCTTTTAGAATTGCACCATATATCAGAGTTGTGTTTTTCATGCTGAACTTTAGGTACTGTGTGATAAAACCCTTTTTTATAATTACCCATATCTTTGTGTGTGTGTGCATGCCTAGAATTTAGATGTAAGGAAACATGGGCTCGTACACTGATTTTGCAGAGGCTAAGTCTTATGAACTTATACTTCCCAAGGTACATTTAAAACGTTATGCTTTGAAATGAAAAGATTGCAGTAGGGTCCTCTAAAACAAGAAATCAAGATAGTCCTTTTTTCATGGTGAGAAAAGAAAGAGAATGAGGACAATAAGAAAGAAAAGAATGAAGATGAGGTTACAGCACAATGTGATTCTTCTACTTATGATATATAAGAGAAGAGAAAGAAGAGGAGGGAGAGAGAGATGGGAGGAGAAAAGCTCTTTCAAAATGTCATTCAGCATTTAATTATCATTAAGGCTGATTCTGTGTTATGCTTATACCGGAACTATTAATAGGCTTTAGAAGCCCTAGAAACAGGTAGGAACCTTCTAGAACTTTCCCAAGAAATATTATAGTATGCTAAGACTCTAATTTTCTTGACAAAGACTTCCCAAAATTAATAATCATGTCAATCTTTAATAATATACATCCCCTGTCCAGGGATCATATATCCTGCATTTTACCATAGTGCAATTCTTCCAATATAGTCCAGTTGGCTTAATCAAATGTTGCCAAATCAATTAAATAGCTAACTTAGCTCCTCTTCACCTAGCTGCTAACAGACCTCAAATGCCTTTCGATGTCTCTCTCCCTCTAACATCTCCCTCTTCAAGGTGAATGGTAAATCTGTTGACCATCTCTTCCTCCATTGTCCGGTGGCTAAGGATTTGTGGTCTATGGTTTTGGGCTTATCTGGAGTAATTTGTGTTATGCCAAAGTCTGTTGTTGAGCTCCTAGCTTCTTGGCAAGATCGGTTTGGTCATCATCAAAATGGACATATATGGATGGTCATTCCCCATTGTTTGTTGTGGTGTCTTTGGAAGGAAAGAAATAGAAGATGCTTTGAAGATAAAGAGAGATCCATGCCAGGCCTAATTATTCTTCTTTAGAACCTTATTGGACTGGTTGTCAACTTTGGAAAACAAATCCTTATCTTATTTTCTTGATTTACTTGATTCATGTAATTTCTGTTCTTGATTTGTTTACCTCTATATACTTCCTGTGTCCTGGGTGTCTCTTTTATTTTATTTTATGATATTAATAAATCTTAATTACTTATCATAAAAAAAGCTCCCTCTTTATTCATTCTCTCTCCTGTAGCTGGGATTGAGGAATTTTATGGTGGTGTGTCTTTTCTAGTGGTTTCTTTGATGGTGGGCAAGCATGAGACCATTATTGGGAATGTTATCATTTGACAAGCTTCCAATTGGTCATGTGTCCGAAGATTTGTATCTCAGTCTCTCTCCACGCCTTGGTGGACAGTACTGATTGCAATATTGATGGGTAGGTTGCTCATCATGAGATAGTGGTCATTAGCTTTATCTCTATTCGAGATGCAATGGGTGGTCCCAATGAATATAGATGCTTGTGGGCTGGAAAGGGAGATCTCTTTGCCATTTGAGAAGTGTCGTTTGGGTGGTAGTTTCACTTTGTCTTATGAGGACAATTTGGTGGGAGAGCAATAACAGTACATTTCATGATTCCAGGTTTAATGGAACATCTTTAAAATTCATTTTGTTTTATCCTTGTATGGCTGGATGCTGATCATAGGCATATAGCTTTGTGATTCTCTCTTTTTTATTTTTTTGGTTGTAATTTGTTGAGGAGGATTTAATTTTTTCCCCATTTTGTACTTGTTCTACCATTTCTACTAAGATTTTTATCACTTATTAAGAAAAAAAAAAAAATCATCACTAGTCTTCATGTGAATGGACTTATAATCAAGAAGACCTAAGAGCAGTTAAATGAAAAATGAACAATGGAGTAAGGGTTATTCCTTTATGGAGCAAGATTTGGAATTGTATAAAGCTGTTTTATTTGAAGACCGTCTTTGCTTAGGACATATATGCATGTGAGATGATAATCAATAAAAGACTGCTAGGTGAAACCTGAAGGGCAGACACAACCATCCAAATACGCAAGAAATTATTGATCATATCTTTAGAGCTGAGATGATAGAAGGTTTGAAATTGTACATTGAACATAAGACATTATTCTGTTGAACTGGAAAATCTGTGAAATGGAATTTGCTGATCGTTTTAGTTTTGTTTCTTTGCTTTAATGAAGTTTGTTTCTTTGGTGCTAATGAATAACGTTTTCAGTTATAATCAATTCAGTGCAAAGCTCTACCCAAAAAAAAATCCAGTCCAAAGAAGTATCTTGTTAGGGTGAAATGAACTGGTAAATTTTCCCTGAATCATTATGGCAATATCATGCTCCATACCTGAACCTTACCAATAGGTATAAGACTTGTTCAGTTTGAGATATGCACTCAATGCTAACAGTGAAGGGTAAAAAAAAACCTTTAATATAGAGAACTCCCTGATTAAAAGAAGTGGGACCTGTGATACATACTCAGAGGCCATAATTAAGTTTTGATGGTCTGAAGGCCAGAATATTAATTAAATGCAACTATAAACCATTGGCGACATCAAATTTTTGGGATCAGAACTTGCATAATCACCATAGATAGCTATACATGTTACATGTCATGATGTGCATGCATGTCTTTATACTTTACTTTTAACTGTTTTTTTTTATAAGTAAGAAATATATATATATATATATATATATTCAAAAAATTGCTAAACAACTTATGTTAAATTCATTTGATTTTTTCTCATTCTTTTTTGTTCGTAGGGAATTACGAGCAACCATCTTCATCTTGGCTGGAATACTTTGCACCTACTTAAATGTCTTGGTATCTTTACTATCTTATTGTTGCACATTATCTTTACTGTTGTTGAGTTTACAATTTTTTCTAGTTTATAAACAATTTGTAGAAATAAATAATCATAAATTCAATGGTGTCAAATTTGACTACATTAGTTTTACTGTATGAGTGGTCAATTGCTATTGGCAGGACTCTGTTCCTTTGTAGATTTTATAGATGTCGTTAGTCTTACAATGTAATTTTTAGTGGAATCTTGTCTATTTCATCTGTACTTGAAGGTCTTCTCTCTCTAATAAAATTTCTTACAAGAAAATTTACTTTTTGCTTGTGACTCTGGGAGGATCGTTCACTTTCATTCGCATCTGTTCCATTTTAATCCATTGTTTAGTTGTGAAAATACATACTGCTTAATGCTTTTAGTTTTCATGCTTATTGCTGATTGCTTTTCTTGAATTGCAGGCTTTAGGGCTTTTATTTCTTTTGTTTTCTAGTTGGTTAGCCTATGTCATGTTTGAAGATACCCAACAAGGGAAAACAATATTTACTTCATATGGCACCACACTGTATCAAATGTTTGTTTTGTTCACCACATCCAACAATCCAGATGTTTGGATTCCAGCTTACAAGTAAGTAGGAGTGATTGAGATACCTTTTTCCTTTTATATTTTTGCAGTGTTGTTCAATTTCTGGCTTGCTATTACTGAACCGGAACATGTCCAATTGTTGTTGTTCTTTGCATGAAAATAATGCATCATTTTGAAGCTGTTAATCCCTTCTTTGATGTCATTGTAAAAAAAATTTATTGTCCAATCTAATTGTACATGGGTCTTCCATGTGGCACACTCTGTTCGTGATGGCACAACTGGTTGATTTATTACTGCAGGATCTGTTAGGACATTTGTGGAACATGTTAAGAAGATATGTTATTTAGAATTGGCTAATTCTTTGACAAAATGCACTTTACTTGTAATTGGGTAGATCTAGGATATGTTTAATACTTCAAGGAACAAGAGTTCAAGTCCAAGTATTGAAGCTATGCAAATCTGTTCAATAATCAAGTGAAGAAGTGTTGTTCATTAAAGTTTGATAGATATCTCGACAGATGTATTTATCGAGATTTAATATTTGAAATTCAATAGATAGCTCGACAATTGTATCTATCGAGAATTACGAAATTCTGATTTCCAGATTTGTTTTTCACACATATCCAAACTATTTGTGTAGGGTTTCTTTTCTCACAACCCTAAACATATATAAGGATTATTTTAAGAGCCGCCAAAGGTGATGCAACTTGATGCAAAGTGATTATTCACTCAAATTGTAACTGAAGACAATTTGCCCTAGTTCATCTTTATTTAGAAGAAGTTGCTGTATTTGTGTGCCAAGAGTTTTGTAACTAAGAAGCTTTTGGATCTTCATCGTGTGGATGAATTGAAGAACTTTGCAGCCAACAACTTTCTCAAGTTGGTGTGTTAGTCACGTTCTTGGATCTGTGCATCAATTGGTTAGTCACGTTCTGGGAGCTGTGCATTGAAATGAGAGATTGTCATTACATTACAAGTCCAATTGTGTATTGGGGTAAGGGTTCAATTGTAACTTGGTATAAGGTACTGAGATTCTTTTACTTGTAACCGCTTGTTTTGATAATAGTGGATTCTTAAGAGTGGTGACCTTAAATTCACCCGGTGGGGTTTCGCCTTGATGGTTTTCCCTATTCGTAAACAAACCACTTGTGTTAAATTTAATTTCCGCTGCATTTAGTTATTTGATGATTTATTTGTACTACCACGTGTATTGCATGTTAAATTGACTTAATTAATTCACTTGACTAATCAATTGGTTAATTTACCTAAAGAGTCAATACATTCTTGGACTATCAGGATCTTTTGCTATCAATAGCTGCCAGAATAGTTGATAGAGTATAAAATCTTTAGTATTGTCATCAATTCGTAAAATAATAACTTTCCTAAATAATATAGGGAAAAAACCTGTAAACTAAGCTGGAAACTGAACCAAACAGGAATCACAGCGTTAGAATAAGAATCATGTCCGCTGTTACTACCCATTCCAACAACTCTGGACCCAGTTTATAACCCTCAAGGAAACATAAGCTAAGATCCTTAGACACAATTACAAACTAGGAAATTCCAAAGATGGCCGTGTGTTGACTGTAAACCAACTTTCTGAGTTTCTTTGGTCTTTGAACTTGGATTTTCCTGAATTTGTTTCTACCTGTCATGTATTTTCCTTTTATCTGAATTCATGTGTGTATTTACTTTAAGAATTTTCATTCGTTGTACTAATTGAATGTTGAGCATTTTCCAATTGAAGAAACTTACGCAGCCTTAATACTACATGATTGTTTATCTTTTCATTTATTGTGTTCTTCATGTGATTATCATTTGAGAATTAAATGATGTGCCTAGTCATCAACACGAATATTATGGTATAGAATCTAAAAGCAACATAAGAGAAACCCATTAAGCTGCCATTAGATTTTAGGATACCATTGGCAGTTTTTCATTGAAGAATTTAGTCTTGTAAAGTTATCTAATCTTGAACTGGTTCAAATCTTGTAGGTGTTTATGGTTTTTTATTACTAATGTTATTGTAGTGGTCATCTTGAGGTTGCTCCACTAGTACGAAATTGAGTGATTTGGTAGGGAATAGTATTTTTAATATAGAATTCCAAATATTGGATCGTTGAAACAAAATCAGAATATGACACTTGTTATGTGTAATGTATATATTTTATATTTTATTTTTTGATGAGTAACTTGTTATGAGTAATATTGTTTAAGTTGGATGGGTGATTGAGTCATCTTCTATTGTGGAGTTAACCCTATAAATGATACATGTGTATTAGGGTTTATTAATTTTTAACCCTAAGCTCGACATCTTGGTTTTCATGGTATTACCCACAATCAACCATTGCCGACTACATGGTATTAGAGAAACTATGTAAATTGTAATAACTTCTCTCTTTTTTGGGATTTGAGAATAGAATTTCCATCTTGAAGGTCAAATCTCCTTATGGATTGCATTTACTAATTTTTACATTAAGCTTTATTTGTTCATGTAATAAAGGGTGTTTTAAAGTCCTACTCCTTGGAAAGCCATTTCCATATTGTTTGTAGGGTTTCTAGCCGGAAGGAAATAGCCGGACTTTGAGAGTATCTAGCTATCTCAATATAAGCTCCCCCTCCCTGGTATAAACTTAAAATTTGTTTGATTGGCTGTTTGCCTTATGCAGTATCCTTTTTCTGCTTTTTTGGACTTTTTAAATTTAGGATTATACCCTTCTTAGGGGAAATTCCATATACTTGCCTTGCACTGAAATTGTTTGTCCATTTTTTGCCATTTATAGTTTCATAATTCATTAAATATGGCCAGGAGTAGAATGACTAGTACATATTTAAGATGAGAAAAGTCAGCAGTGGGGGTGGTCAGTGTGGGTCAACAACCTGGAGGGTATCAGAATTTGTTTCAAAACCTTGAGGGAAGTCCTGTCTTATTATGGTAAAATGTGTCATTGTTACTTTTCAAAACATTAGAAGGCTTTCTGTAATTTTCCCACCCTTTTGCCCTTTTAAAAGCACTCATAGTTCCCTAGCATTTCCTGAAGTTTTATTATTGCTTTTACTTATTCTGTTTCCACATTTATGTAATTTCCTGGGGACTAGTTGGAACCATGTCGCATCTCCATGGTATTTCTCTATTTTGAAGTCTTGAAATTTCTGTTGATGACCTATAAACCTTGATCTAAATCATCAATTTATATTGTCTTGAAGGGCTTCGCGTTGGTTTTGTCTGTTTTTTGTTCTTTACGTCCTATTGGGGGTTTACTTCATCACCAACTTGATTCTTGCTGTTGTATATGACGGCTTTAAAGATCAGGTATGGTTTATTTCGTCTTCTTAAGCTGCCTCTAAGCATGGACAATAAGACACAGCTATTGTATCTGTGTTCATCTATTCATTTCAGCTGCTGGTATATTTTTTACTACTTAGTGTTCAAGAAGCAGCTATGTTTTGTTTCTTCTTGTTTCCTCAAGAAAGGATACAAATGCATACGTTCACATCTCTTATTTGTTGTAGCTTGCAAAACAAGTTTCTGTGATGGACTCTACAAGGAGACGAATCCTGGAGAAAGCTTTTAATCTCATAGATAAAAATGTAAGAACGGTTGTCTCTACAGGCTAAATCTTCTCTAAGCATGCTCAGCAACAAGCTTTTCCAATTTTCTTGATCTGCTTCTTTTGAATGATATGTCTTGCTTATGTCTTTGATTAAAATTTCCATCTCTGTACTTAGTTTTTGACTTTGAGACAATCCTATTTAGATGGTACTCTTTATACCATTTTGATAAGTAGTACTCTTTAAATTTTAAAAGGAATTTTTGCTTCCAGACTAGAGGGAGATATATTCTTACTTAAATACAAAAGAAAATAATATTTGTCTTATGTCTTTTTTGAAATAACATCACTGGAATCATAATGTTCAAGGGCTTGGATTATATGTAATTTATATAATGTTGAGTGTTGTGGAAAACAATTAGCTGCTATCGGGATGCAGACCAACAATTTAATTTGAGCTCATGGATTGTCAGACACATTAACACTAACACCCTTCTTTGCATGAATTACTGCATGACGGTAGTGAAGGAGTGAGTAGGTCTTGCACACGTAGAACAAAAGTAATTAATCATGGGTGGAGATTAAGGATTTCCAATCTATCAGTTTGAATACTAGGGTTTATAAGATCCTTGCTTGAATAGATTGAAAATGGTCCTAGACAAGGGGGTGTCAGAACCCCAAAATGCCATTGTAAGAGGGAGACAGATTCTGGACTCTCTATTTGATTACCAAGGAATGTTTAGATAGTCACATTAGGTATAGCATACCAGGGGTTTTGTGCATGATAGATTTGGAGAAAGCCTACAATCACGTGCATTAGAATTTCCTCTTGTATATGCTTCAGCGACGTGAGTTTGATTCTAGGTGGAGGAAGTGGATTTTTCCACGGTTTGTTTTTCAATGCTTGTGAATGGAATCCCAAGTGGCTTTGTTCAAAGCTCACAGGCTGAGACAAGGAGTGCCTTTATCCCCTTTTTTGCTCATCATTGTGATGGAGGCGCTTAGTAGGTTGTTGGAGAGAGCAGGGGGAAGCAATTACATATCAGGGTTTTCAGTTGGTGACCTTTTTGCTAATCAATTAATGATCTCACATCTTCTGTTTCCGAATGATACTTTGATCTTTTTTGGGGCTCATTCAGAGCAATTGTGGCACTTGAAAGCAATTTTTGTGTAGTTTCAAGTTATATCTGAATTGAAGATAAATTTGGGGAAATCCGAATTGGTTCTTATTGGAGATGTGTCGGATATTGAAGTTTTGACCAGTATTTTGAGATGCAAGGTAGCTTAAATTCCCATAACATATTTGGGTCTTCCTTAGGTTCGCCTTTCAAAGAAAAATCTGTGGAATAGTGTAATGGAGAGGTTTTTGGCTGATTGGAAAAGAATGTAACTTTTTAAGGGGGGCTGACTTACTTTGATAAAGGGCACTTTATCCAACCTTCCTACTCTAAATCTTGTACGGATATGGTATATTCTGGATTATTGAGACGAGATGGAGTGGATGAGCTAATGCTAAAGTGCTAACAAAGGTCAGTTTCTTCCTTTGGGAAGTAGCATTGGGTAAAATCTTAACTACTGATAACTTGCAGAGGCATTGGATAGTTGTGATTAATTGGTGTTGTATGTGTATAAGAGGGATGGGGAAACTATTGATCATTTTCTTCTACATTGCCTTGTTGCTAGAGAGATGAGGAATATGGTGTTTTCACTATTTGAGATTAAATGGGTCATGCCAAGAGGTGTTGTGGAGCTTCTAGCCAGTTGGCCTAGTGATTTGAAACATGATCCCTTATTGCCACATGTGGGTATTTGGCGGGAGAGGAATGCTCAAACTTTTGAAGGGAGTGAGAGATTGATTCCTGACTTGAAGCTTTTTTTCCTCAAAATTTTTTTTGAGTGAATAATTATCAAGTGTTTATACTTTCTTCTTCGTCTGATTTACTTGATAGTTGTACTTTTCATGCATCTTTTTGATTGACTTTTTGCTGTGTCCGTAGTACACCGTCTGTGTATGTAGATTCATTGTACTCTTTCATTCTATTTTCAATGAAGTATTATTACTTATAAAAAAAAAAATAAATAAATAATTGTGAGTGGGGAAGTTTGGATGACAGGTCCTTGCATAATGTGGTGTATTTGAAAAGAGCGAAATCCCCCTACTTTTGAGGGAAAGGAATTACCCTTGCCACATCTCAAATTTCTCTTTTTAAAAAACGTCATATGAGTGGACTTACAATTCCTATACCCTCTCCATGACTACATTCATGGGCTGTTTAGATGATTTACCTTTTAGTCGTTTAGTTTTTTTTTAAATGCTCTGTTTCTTCTTGTTTTTCTGCCATTCTTTTGTATACATCCCTGTAATAGGATAGTGCTTTTTTAATGAATTTCTATTACTTATATATATATATATATATATATATATATATATATATATAATTTTCTGAAGAAATTTTATTTGAGCCCCCAATAGCCTCGTGTTATCCTTGGTGCTTATAGAAGTACCTCAACTTTTGAGGTTAGGAGTTCAAAGTTCAAAGCAGCCTGTGCTTCACTGGTATAAAATTTAGATTTAAGAATAAGGTAACTCTTTCTGTCATGTGCAATGACAAATAATGAATGCCCTGGTATAGAGTGAGTTTCAAAATTGAAGGGAGCAAAAGGGCAAGAGGAAGGCCCAAGGGGAGATGGATAGTTTCAAGAGGCCGTGGTAAAATACAATTTCCAAGAATGTGATAGAGGATGTGGCTCTAGTTAGAGCTGATGATTACCTTGGTAGTCTTTTTAGGTGAGTTGAGTTGAATGTAAGATCCTAAATGCTTATGAAAGCTAAATGATTGGTACAGAGTGCCCAGTCACTTGATGATGAAACTTTGGGATAGTGTTTCAGAAAACTTTAGTTAAAACAGAAGGAAGAAAAAATTGGTGAGATTTCATGCCTTGGAACAGGAGATTCTACTTTCTTTGACGAGTGTTGATTTTTGTGAAGTGATAATGCTGCAGGTGTTTGAAAGACATTTATTTCGAAAGTGTCACAACAGTTTGTTTCCTAGCCAGAAATAAATGGTTGGAGAGGCATGCCAATCTCAATTACAACTTTTAAATTAAGAGTTTATTTTGAGCCTTGTTTGTGGCTGTATTTGATTGAGCTCAGGAAAAGGTTTCATGGAGTTTATTGAATGACATTGTTTATCCAACAAGTTTGTGTATTGTATAAAAGACCATTGATAACACCTGTTGAATCCATTGACATGTCAATAGACATTAACATGCTGGTGCTCTCTGAATTTATAGCATGTATGAGTTCATATTTATATCGAATGAATTATAACACCCCCCCCCCCCCCCTCGCGTTTTTATTTTTCAAAATACAGCCCGTGCTCATCCTTGTTTTATGGCATCATGACTTCTTTTTTTAATTTTTTTATCATAATGATTTTGGTTAGTTTTATATACATTTAAATATAGTTGCATTTGTTATTGTTGATGTTACATTTTTACTTATTTTTTGGCCCCTGTTTTGTGCTTTAACAGAATCATGGATTTCTTGATAAAGAGCAATGCATTCGACTGTTTGAGGAACTGAATAAGTACAGGTATTAATGGCACCACTATCTTTAACATGCTTTCATAGTTATTTTCTTTTATCATACATTGTTGAATGTTTTTTGAAATTCTGTTGGTTAATAGGAAGAAATGGAAGGCTCCTGTGTCACTGGACATGGCCCTAAGCAAAATAGCTTCCTCTCTTAAATAAATAAATAAAAAGTTTCAGGATAACCTAAAAAGCATGGGGCAATGGAATTTTATACAGTCATCTAGTTTTGACTTTTTGATAATATTTTTCCACTGTGTGTTGTATCTCTTCTGCTGGGAACTTCTTTCTTTCATCTTCTACTAGAGGGATGTGTGAACAGTGCAGGCCAGTAGAAAGTAGATAACCCAGAAATTGTGGCTGTGGGCGGGAAAATATATAATATGTTAATTCAATGTTTTTTAGAAGTGCTGCAGGTAGGAACAATAAGTTTTTTGAAATCTACTATACTTTCCTTGGTAAGTTGCAAGAGGGACAATAGGGTCATACTGGGGCACAGGAAGAATCTCACATGATTGTGTAGATTTTTTGGTCTACAGTTTTTCAAATTACAATGATAGGTTGTGGTTTTTTTATTGAGGGAAATGATCTTGAAAAATATTACTAACTCAAGACGAGGCTTTTCTGATTTTCCATAAATGAACTTGTAGGTGAACACAACTCATGCACACACATGGGATTGAATTTGTGATTCCACTCTCCACCCTTAGGGGAAGGAGATGCCATTTGAGATCTTTTATGAGTTGCTTTCCAGTGTTTTAATGGTGGGGGTGGGGGGTGGAACACAAGTTCATACACTTGTAGTTCAAAGTAACTTATCAAGGAGTGGGAAGCGCTCAATTGTTATTTTGAGAAACTCTTGTCCAAATTCTTGTGCGCATTGTGATTGGAGATTGTTGTGCAATTGTGCCTTTCTAACTACTCTTAGTTATCCAATTACATTTTCCTGAATCCTCTGAAAAGACGAAATTGAAATTAATGTCCTTATTTCTTGTCAATTTATATGATTGGTATTATCATTACCTTCATTATGTGTGTATTGCTGATTTTGAACGTAAAAATGCACAAGGAAAGTTGTAGTCAAAGCTTTAATTGTTTTCTTCAATCTTTATTCTACATCTACCTGTTCTCGCATCTAACATAGATCCAAAACCCTTATCAAAACTCTTAACTAAATAATATCTGAACAGCCTCTTGACCTTCTGTTGTCCCATTATGGAACTATTTTTTTAAGCCACTTAAAGTGTAAGGATAGTTTATGTTTGAACCATTTATTGAATCGTTTTTGGAACCTTTTATTCTAATAAATGAAGTTTAACTGTAAAAAAGGGACAGACAGTGATATACCACCCTAGAATTGAGAAAGGATCTAGGAGGCAGCCTGAAGGCAAGACATCTCACAACCACTAGCTGTTGCCATTTAGCCTTGACATCCTTATAAGCGGACAGGGAGCTTCAAGAAGCTCCAGTGAGATACTCATCAGGAATCCTATTATAGTGAAAATTGAGAGGAAACTTTCTGGAAACATTTATATTTGTTGAAGGATCATAGACTGACTTAGTTAAAAAGTACTTTTTCGAGCTTTCTGACCTATTATCTATCCTTGTTCACTGTTCCTAAATTTGTGGCTGATAGAATAGAGAGGATTTAGAGGGACTTCTTATAGGGGGCGTGAGAGGAAGAATGCAAACACCCATCAGTGGCTTGGAGCAAGATTTTCTCTCCTATGGAGTTTGGGGATTTGGAGGATTGGGGTTTTTAATAAAGCGTTACTAGGAAAATGGTTATGGTGCGTCGTGAATGAAGCCAACCATTTGTTGTGTTAGGTAATTGCATCCAAATATGGTTAAGACAAAGGGGGTTGGTGTACTAGAGTTGATATAGAGACTGATGGTTGTGGGTTGTGGAGGAGTATTAGAGCAGGTGGGGAAAGCTTCTTCACACCTGTGGTTTATGAGGTGGGAAATGGCAATCATATTTGGTTTTGGTACGATCCTTGGGGAGTGGGCACTTCCTCCAAAGGATCTTTATCCTGATCTGTTTGTGTGCTTTGTTTCTATGGAGGCTTTGATTTGTGATGTGCTGATTTCTTCTCCAGACGGGGAGAGTAGTAGCCTAGAAAGCACGGTCATGGCAATTTGCTTGCCGTGCCCGTGTGTTTGTTTGGAAGTGAAACAGGGTGGATGGAAAACTTTGGAGAGAAAATAGGAGGGAAAACTTTTTTGAAGTGTGTTTGATTAGATGGGGAGGAAGGAAAATAAATAGTAGGGCCCAGGTATTTTCTCCCTAGACCTACCAAAATATTCTCTCCAAAATGGAGAGAAAACTGAGTGAGGATGAATTTTTTCTTGATTGACAAAAATGCTTATGTGCATTTTCAAGTTGCCTTTATTATTTTTTCTTCTTAGTAACGTTGCCTTTGGCTTTTTTTTTTTTTGGCAACGTTGCCTCTTTTTTTTTTTTTTTCTTCTTCTAGGCAGCAACGTTGCCTTCTTTTTTCTTCTTCTTTTTTCTTTTTCTTTTTTTCTTTTCTTTTGATTTTTTAGGCCTAGGCCTGCCTTCTTTCTTTCTTTTTTTAATTTCTTTTTTAACATTGCCTTTTCTTTTCTTTTTTTCCTATTCTTCTTTTTTTCTTTTGATTTTCTAGGGCTTGGGCGTGATAGATTTTTTTTTTAACTGGATGTGATTTTTTTTTGGGACATGATTTTTATTTTTTTAATAAATTTGGGTGATTGCTCTTTTTTTGTAGTTATTTGTCACTTTTTTGTTTTAATTGGGCATCGTTCTTTAACAAGGGTATATGAGTAAATTTATTTAAACCTATTTTTTTCATCTTTCCACTTTTCCACTCCCAACCAAACAAATAGGAGAGAATAAAATATTTTCTATCCTCCCACTTTTCCATCCCACCATTTTCTATTCTTCCACTTTTCCACTCCTTCAACCAAACAGACTATAAGAGAACAATCCCTACACCATTCATCTTCCCAAAACTTTACTCTAGTACCATCACCCACATCAAACTAAAAGAATTTAGAAAAGTCCAACCAACCACTTCTAATGAATTTCCACAAACTAACACCATAAGTCCCTATCACCAGTTTGGTGCACCATCAGCCCCCTCCATCCCCATATTTTGCCTCAATGACCTTCCTCCAAAGGGCATCTCTCCCTCCATTCCATATCTCCATAATCATTTGCCTAACAAAGCATAATTAAATCGTCTCAACCGTCGAATCCCTAAATCTCCATTTTGTATTGGCATACAAACCTTAGCCCATTCCACCAAAGAAATCTTAGGAGCATCAATACCACTCCAAAGAAAGTTTTTTTGTAGTTTCTCCATACAATTAGCCACCTTTACTGGAACAGAAAAGAGAGAAAGGAAATAAGTAGGTAAGCTGGATAGAGTACTATTAATAAGAGTTACTTTGCCCCCCTTAGATAAATACATTCTCTTCGATCAAGCTAGACGCCTCTCAATCTTCTCCAAAACAAGGTTCCAAACTGTCTCCTCTTTATGTTTAGCACCCAATGGAAAGCCCAAATATTTCAAGGGAAGAGAAGACTGCCTACAGCTCAAAATCTCCACTAAATCCTCCATATTAGGCATGATACCAATTGGTACCAATTCTGACTTCAACAAATTAATTTTTAGCCTTGACACCACTTCAAATTTAGCAAAAATCCCATGCAAAGCAGCTAAATAATGTGAATTAGTATCATAAAAAATAAGTGTATCATCTACAAATAAAAGATGGGACATTGTAAGCAA
This sequence comes from Castanea sativa, assembly GCF_040712315.1. Classification (NCBI taxonomy): domain Eukaryota; kingdom Viridiplantae; phylum Streptophyta; class Magnoliopsida; order Fagales; family Fagaceae; genus Castanea; species Castanea sativa. The sequence continues at coordinate 37,101,325 of NC_134018.1, forward strand.
TGTACTAGCTGCATTACCTACTGAGAAGCCCGAAAACTGTCCCAAAATAGCAATTGTATCTAGGGATGGCAATGGGGCGGGACGGGGCTGAAGGATGAGATCTTCGCCCCAACCCTGCATGGTTTTGTCTTCTCTCATCCCCGCCCCGCCTTGTATGATGGGGAAAATTTTCTTGCCCCATCCCCACCCCTTTGGGCCTCGCGAAGCCCCACCCCACCCCACCTTGCAAAACTATACTTTTTGTTGATTTACCAACTGTTATTAATTTTTTTTTAATAAAACTTATTTTAATAAAAATATATTTGAAATTACAAATAAATTTATCCCATTAAATCAAAATAATTTTTAGCAAATTCTAAGTGATATTATCCAATTGTTTAACAAGACACTATCACAATAAAATCAAAAATCTCATAGTACAAAATCAATGATTCAATGGTATATAAATTTGTTTCTAATAAAGACAAAAGAAAACGTTAAATTGGTACCTTATTTCCAACATTACTAGAGAGAAAAAAAGAGGCAGAGAACCACGTTAGGTAGAATAAAATAAGTTGATAATATGTTTGTTTAAATTGTGGGGTTTTAGTTTTTGAAAAATTTACAATTTAACTTTTATCAACGCGGGGTGGGGTAGGGCAGAGCGGAGTGGGTCTAAAAAGTCTAAACCCATCCTCTCCCCGCCCTATGGTGCAGGCTAAAATCTCCCCATCCCTTTTCCACCACCTTTGCGAGGTAGGAAAAACCCGCGCGGGACAAAGCGGGGAGGAGCGGGTTAAGCAGGGCCATCCTTAACTATATCCAACATACGACTCAAAGCCTTTATGACAATATCAAAAAGGAGTGGAGATAGTGGGTCCCCTTGACAAACACCCCTAGTGCTTCCAAAGATATCAATCGAGGTACCATTTAGCTAAATAGAAAATTTGACAGTTGATATACACCACAAAATCCACCTTTTCCATTTTTCTGAGAAGCCACACCGCCTAAGTAAGTGCATAAGAAAATTCCAATTCACATGATCATAGGCTTTCTCAGCAAATAACCCCCAACACCCTTGACTTCAACCTACTATCTATACATTTAAAAGCAATTAAAACAAAATCCAAAATTTTCCTACCTTTAACAAAGGCGTTCTGTGAATCTGAAATAAGACTATGTGCCACCCTACACAAACGATTATCTAAAAAAGAACTCATCATTTTAATCCTTTTTTCAACACTGGATCTATGATCTAACAAAGAAACTATTAACCTGTGCATTTCAAAATTCAAATGTTGTTGCATTGGTTCTTTCCTCAAGAGATCGGCTTTTTGTATAAAATCAAGGTTCTTGTATTTATCATAGGTTTCATTAATTGTGCTGCTAGCTTGTTGATGTGGGAAGCACAAACAAAGATTTATTTTAATTTAGTTTTTTTTCTTATTGGAGTCAATTGAATTTTATTTTAGGCCCTAGTATCCAATTAGGTTTGTTAGTATTTTTATTTAGTCTAGGGTATTTTTGTAATATGTCAATCAACATTACCTATGTTAGTTAGACTTTAGTAGTCTATATAACAAGGTGTTGGAATCTTTTTGAGGAGGATTATTTTGATGAACAAAATTTCAGTTGAAATCATCCCAATGGTCTAGTGCCGACTCTAGCCAACCCTAAGTGTTGACTCCTAGAAGTTTTCTCATGCTAGGTGCTGATTACTAGAAATTCTAGGTGCTGACTCATAGTTTCTCTATCTTTATGTTTCTAGTTATTTACTTTTGTTGTTGCATCGTTCTGATTTGTGCCACGTCACTTGTGGTGTTGATTTTGTGAATCTTGAAGGATGTCTTATATTTTCTTGTAGGACTTTGCCAGAAATATCAAGAGAAGAATTTGAGTTGATATTTGATGAGCTGGATGATAGTCATGATTTCAAGGTATGTCCATTTACTTAAGCTCTTGGTTAGACTAAACTAAATTCTAGTGAAATTTATTTTTATTTTTTATTAGTGTTCATAACTTTTCTTTGTCATCTGTTTAAACAATCCATCATTGGTGTAAAAATTTTACATTTAGTCATTTTGCTAAATTTTTAATCATTTCTGTTTTTGGTGTCATGGATATGTTTGCTAGCAAATGTATACAGCACCTACTAATGCACATAAGACTTTGATATTTAGTTTGTAATGTTCATGAATATAAGGAAGAATACACTTTGGTTGTAGAGTGCTTCTTGTATTTCATAACAAGCAGATTTTGTTTCCATTTTAGGCAAGATAACATCCTTGCCTCCCATATCTAGAAATACATATAAGGAAGGCATTTGGTTTGGGTCATCTTTCAAGATTCCTTATTGGAATGCACATAGCGCAAGGCAATTTGGATCCCCATAAAACCCCACTTCTATTGGAATATGGATTTACTTGAAAAAATGTGGGTATTCACATTCCCAAGACTAGGATAGTTATCTTTTTTTTCTTTTTTTTTCTTTTTTTTAACAAAAGTGACAATGATACCCCATTTAATACTCTCAGAGTATCCAAAGTAAAACTTTTTCATCTTACACGTTCGCCCTCCTATCTTTTCATTCTCTGTTTGATTTGTTGCTTTGCCACTCTCTCTCTTATTTTTAGTACTTAGTAACCAAATCAAATTCTTTTATTAAAATTGTTAGTTGCCTAGACATCCAAATAAGTAAAAAAAGGTGATCCTTAAATACGATCTAGCCTTATGATAGAGTTTCATTATCCATTCTTGCCTAGACCCTAGACATCGGGAATCAACACTTTGCCATATGTTATTGATCTCTAGCCTTTTTTGATTACTGATTAGTGGTGGAACCTAAATTTTTCTGTTTTGTAATAAGGATTAAAATGTGTAAGGACAAAGTTAGAGACAAAGATGTCACTTTCATTTGTCTGGTACTGGGGATGGAAGCCTGGAAGAAGGATGAAACTTGCCCTTGATTGTTAGAAGAGAATTATGATAAGGAAGAAAGAGAATTTTAATTATTATTATACCCTTGTATTAATTTTTTTGATATATGATGCAGATAAATTGGTGAAATTGCGAAGACCCTTTGTGTTCATCTCATTATTTGGCCTCCCCATAATAAATCCAAAAGGAATATTTAATTCTGAAGAATTATCCTTTTGTTTGAGTAAGGTAATCTGAGTCCTGTGTTAACAGAGATCAGATAGGATCCTGCTGTGATCCTCGATCTCTTCCTGAATTTTGGATCAATTGGATGATGCATAGTGGGGCTAGGTGAAACTTATTCATTCTTTTTTTCCCCTTCTACAAAACATGAAAACTCTACTAATATTTCATCCTTTCTGTTTGCTTCATTCACTTTTCTTCCTTCCTAACATAGAGGCTTCAATAAAATAAAATTTTGACACCCTGATATTAAATTTTGATCTTCTAGTTGTGCTGGAAGGGTAAAGAAAGTAATGTGATAACTCAACCTGCTTCATCATTCACACAAGTCTACCATTTGCTTACCACTGCATGACCGTTTTTGCCTTTGCTTGAGATTCAGTGTTCTCACATCATTTATCTTTCAACAATGCCAATTCTAGAATGCAAATCATTACAAGTGCTAAACAGCTTATTTTTGGTCAACAGGATTACAAGTGGTGCAACCTAATAATTTGAAAGAACAATAAAATTTGGTTTTTCTTTTCCTTGTATTTTAAACTGTTTTTTACTAGAGATGGACATTGTAGAAGAAAAATGTTATGATTACTATCATTTTTTGTATGTGTATTTCTCTTATTTGTTTGCTGAACTTCATCTTTTGACTTGTAGATCAACCTAAATGAATTTTCTTACCTTTGCAATGCCATTGCTCTAAAATTCCCAAAGGAAGAGTGTGTAAGTCCTAAATGCTCTAGATCTGAAACATCAGTAAGCTTCTTTTTGAGTGACAAAGAGCTTTATATTGCATCTTTGATACTATGTATTTTGGTTGCAGGAATCTTGCTTTGAATATTTTCCATCAGTCTACAATTCACCCTGCTCTAAAAAGTTGAAAGGCTTTGTGCGGAGTCCTATGTTTGGATACATTATATCCTCCATTCTCATACTGAATCTGTTTGCTGTTATTGTGGAAACAACGGTATGACCTCTATTTTAATAGAATTGGTGCTTTTCATTTGCCACCATGGCGTGGTCAACATATAGGGTTCATTGCCTTGGATTTATTTGATATTTATGAATTAAAGTTCCTCTTGTTTGATGCCTTTAGTGGTATGATCTTATTGTTTATGAATAAACTTGCATTGACTCATTAAGGATGTAATTTCTAGATGCTATTTGCTGTCAAAGTTCATCGTTGTGGTGTAAAAATAATTTATTTTTCCATCACTGCATGTTTCAAATGAAATAGAATTCAAACGGTCATAATTATTTTTCTGTGGTGCTTGTCATTTGGTTCTTGATTGGCTTTCCCAGCCCCCTTCCCCTACCCCATACCTGAGGGGACCCCTTTTAATTATTCCATGCAAATGGAACTGAGAACATTTTCAACAGGCAGCAGCTTTCGGGGATTTTTAACTGCCAAAATGGGAAAGAGGAATTTACAATTTCTGAAGACAGATGCAACTGTCAATTTTAATACGGGCATAGAGTGTTAACATGTCTCTGTGAATTTATTTTTTTGAGTATGTATATTATTCTTTGTTTTAGGGTTTTATACTGGCAGAATAACCGTAGATACTAAAGATAATGAGGATGATGATTGCTATGAGTAGTGTTTACATGGGGCACATTTGGTACACTAAATGGAGTTACAACAGTGATGACAATCTTTATTACTAGAATTAAAAGGTGTTGTAATGAAATAACTAAACATATTCATACATTTGATTGTAAGTTGTAACATTAGGAAATATCTTAGCTATTCAATGTTTCCTAAAAGGGAATAATTTTTTAAATTTGAGAGAGAGGTTATATTTTTTTTATTTTTTATTTTTATAATTGTTATGTGTATATGGAGAGTTTGTATATTTGTAAATATATTAATTTTAGAAATTATTACACCTACTAAGGAAAAGCTATTATAACCTGTTTAGAGAGGAATAGTTATTCTTCATTCTAAAAAATAGTCATTTATAAAGAATGACTTTTCTTGGTAATAAAACCATAACTAAACTACAGAATAAATAAACCATAGGAATAACTATTACATAACAGTGTATATTACAGTTTACTAAACATACCCATAGTAAGGGGTAAATGTGTAATAATGTAGGTTGACAACAAGAAGTAAATGATAATAATAATAATAATAATAATAATAATAATAATAATAAATTTGCAAGTTTCTTGGAAAAAATGTATTACATCCTCATAATTCTCCATATTCCTAGGATAGTTGGTGAATCTTTACTTGTTTCTACAAATTAATAAACAAGTTGTAAGCGTCATAACATCAAGTACTGATCATGCAATTTTCTGCTGAAGCGTCCTCTAAATTGTACTCCTTTTTTGGCCTAGATTGCAACGAGTTTGCAGCTTGAGTTACCCATGATTACAGTGCTGGGTAATTCTTTTTCCCATATTTTGTCAGCTGTGGATGTGTCACTGTTGAATGATTAAATCCCAGACCCCACAACAATCGAGTCTTAGAAGAGGAATGCTTTTACATGTTAACTAACAAAGGCACCTAGTTTAAGTGCTAATTGCACATATGATGTCAGAAATATTATACCAGTCATTATTGTCAATTGATTCTGGGTCAACATCCTGATGTTAGTGTTCCAGAAGTATTTACCTTAAGAACAGCCATTTCCACTACTCTTTACATGTCGTCATTTTCAGTTAGGTTTTAGAATAAGAAAATTGATGATATGTCTACCATCTGATACCTGGTCTATTTGATTTCAAACTATAATACTGATGTCCATTCTTTAGGATGATGAAAGGCTCCAGCACACTTAATAAAGTGAGAGATGAGGCCATTAATAGGGATATTTTGGCATTAAAAGGAAAGTAATATTTCCCTCTAACATTCTCAGAAAGGAGTGAGGAAACCTTTCTAATCAATGTTGAGAGAGAGCCCATTAATATGAATCTTTTGGCATTAAATGAAAAGTAATATTTCCCTCTAACATTCTCAGAAAATACTGAGGAAGCCTTTCTAATCAATGCTCCATTAACAGAGATGCTCTTTGACCTTCTTGCAAGTCAAAACAAAAAATCTGACAGAACCAAGAATCAAATATTTAAATTCATTTCCTGAACACTTTGATACTCAATGGCACCCCAAACTATTAATAGAGTTGTTTTTGTAATAGAGTTGTGATTTTGGTTTCTTGATTACTGGATCCAGAACAATTAATTGGCAAGTGGCTCATGTATCTTTATCCTGACATTTATAAATCATGCTAATATGTATTTTGTTGCAGCTTGATATAGATAATAATTCAGCTCAAAAGGTGTGGCAAGAGGTAGAGTTTGTCTTTGGTAAGTGCTTGCTGAGGATCAACTTATCTTCATATGTACATGTGTGAATTATTGCTAAACTAACAATCTATAGTCTAAAGATGTTTATGGTGAGCTTCTGAGTTGATGCAAGTCTAGCATTCGCATATCTGTAGATTCAGAAAATTAAGACAACATAGATTTTTCAGCTACTATTCATGGTTGGCAGCTAAAATTGTCCATTAAAGGATTTTCATTGTTACAATTAGCTTGTAGTGGATTAATATATTAAAATGGCAGTTAGTGTCCTTGGTAGTTATGTCAGTGATGAGAGCTTGAAAGATCCATCATAACTATGTATATATTCAATTGTTGAGATGGTCAATTCTGTTCTAACCATCAGCATTGATGTTTGGAACCAATATTGATGGCCTTCCTGAATGTTGATACCTTTTCAGGCACTAAACCGGAAGCATAAGTGTATTATATTTGAACCAAGGCCATGCTTAGGGTCTTTTAGATCACATGTGAGGGAAAGTGCAACATATGAATGCTAGATGAGAAACACACTGAAGCATGACAAGCCAGAACTTTGGAATAATAAAATTAAAATAAAGGATAGGAACTTAGGAATCAACTCTTAGGCTTGCCTGGAGTTAGCACCATGTGAGAAAAAAAACCTCTAGGAATTTGCACCAGACAAAAAACCAAAAGAAACTTTCATTTATTGAAATCACATCTCCTTGAAAGGAGTACAATAGTTTGCTTATATAGGATGCTAAATCCTAATTCTAATTAGCATAGGAAACCCTACTTATTGAATGATAGAAATACACTAAGCTTTAAATAAAAAATTAAAAATACTAATTAACCCAACTGAGTATTGGGGCCAAAATAAAATAAAATTTTAATTAATGTCCCAAAAGAAATAAAACTAAAACTAAATAAATTGTTGCTTGTGGTTCGCATCATAAACAACACACACGCACAGGCAAAGGAGCATTCTGAATAATAGCTAAACTTATTGATGGCAGTGTTGGCAGTCTCTATTGCTGCTAGACTGACTTTTGGACTTATTGATGCATGCTTGCTTAACAGGAAATACTTGATAATCTTGGGTAATAGTCTTCGGTAGTGATGGCAAGTGAAAAAGTAACTACTATTTTTTACATGTTCTGACTTGGGCTAGAAGTCTGTTTTATGCTTTGAGATTTTTCATTGTTGGTACTCCTTTAGAAATGTTGTACTTAATTAACTTGCTCTTTATTACCTGTTTGCTCTCATTGCTCCAAATTATGTGTGCTATATAGACTAATCTTATTTTCTGTTTCTGAAATTAATAGGTGGCTTTTTCTTCTTTTTCTTCTTCTTTTTCTTATTTTGTCTTTTTATCCCACAGGATGGATATATGTGCTGGAAATGGCTTTAAAAATATATTCATTTGGATTTGAGAATTATTGGAGGGATGGTCAAAACCGCTTTGATTTTATGGTCACTTGGATAATAGGTAATCAGATTGGAAAATAACATCCCTTTGTAGTACTATTTATTGCAATTTCTTTACAAATCAGTCTTATAGGCATCATAACAATATTGCTAAATATGATACATGGAATTGTCTATAGAAACAACTTTTGCTATTGCTAATTGGCCCTTTTGATTATTGTATGGAATAAGCATCATTTACTTCTTTGGTTTGTGTTATTCTCTGTTCCAATTATATTACTATTGATTGATGATTCTTATGTCTGCAGTTATTGGAGAAACCTTGACTTTTGTGGCCCCTCAAGGACTTACTTTCCTTTCCAATGGAGAATGGTAGGGAATAGTTTTCTTAAAAATATTTTTCTTCTTTACATGAGAGTTCCGTCATTTTCCCTCACTGTATTTGTCCTAACTCTTTGCTATTGAGTTTACATGATATGAAAATCTTTGAAGAATATAAGTTTCTTAGTCTAGGCATGATGACAATTTTTCGGATGATCTTTACATGACCTTCCCATTGGCTTTGTCAAATTGCTCTCAATTTAGGATACTTCTTAATGATATTTACAAGTTTCTTATAGGAAAATACCAGTGATCATACCACAGACCTGTGTTTCCTCTGATGTCCACAGAACATTAAGTTGATAAATTTGATACAGGAATTTTATGGTTTATCATAGCTTTTAAAGCACTTCCTTGTCTACAATTCTTTCTCCTTTGTTAATGTTAACAGGATTCGCTACCTTCTCCTCGCAAGAATGTTAAGATTGATAAGGCTGCTGATGTACATCAAGCGTTACCGTGCCTTCATTGCCACTTTCATAAACCTTATACCAAGTTTGATGCCATACCTTGGAACCATATTTTGTGTCCTATGTATTTATTGCTCTCTTGGTGTACAGGTAAGTTATTTTCTCCTGCTTGCTTTCAAATAAAGTAATTGACTTGTATAAAGATGCTTTTCTTCTTTCTTCACCAATCCGTGCTTCCCTATTATATTAAATGGAAGTACATGAAAAATGACTAACCTGTACTTACACAATTTTTCTTCAGCATATGTTTGGAAATACTCAAGTTTCTGTTATGTGTCTTCACAGATTTAAAATTTAATATATAGTGTGGAGGGTCAATTTTATACCTAATTGATTTAGACCTAGTTTTGAAAGTTCCATCAGTCACATTTTGAAGGTTGACAAATCTAATTTATAGGTCCTTATTATTTGATATTTAGAGATCTGATAGCTATATCCATGTGTAATATTGAATATTTCCCCATTTATGTTACTGTTAAAACATTCTCCAAATGTTTTTTTCTTCTAATTTTTAGATCTTTGGTGGGCTTGTCAGTGCTGGAAATGCCAGTTTGGACGGGACTGATCTTTCAGATGATGAGTATCCTTTATTCATTAATAAACTCTTTTCTAAGGTTTCATTTTATCCAGCCATGACATAACTGTGATATCTTTCTGTTTTATATTGTTAATAAAAGGCTATTATTGGAAAATTCTATTAGATATTTATATTCAATTATTTTGTAAATTTTTTTTTCTTCTGCAAAGATTTAGTTGCAACAGTAAGTGTCAATTTCTTCAGTCATTTTTCTTAACAAAATCAGCTATTTACTTTTCAATTTCAATGACTATCCAAATGGGATGGTGACACTTTTCAATTTACTGGTCATGGGAAACTGGCAAGCATGGATGCAGGTATTACTGCTGTTTTATTTGTAATTTTTGTTGAATTATATTATCCTGAATGATCATCTTTCTCTACGAAGTGAATGATACTGTCTGTTTGGCAATTCTTTTATGATTTATGTCCTCATGAATGCTTGCTGGGATTTTCCTTTTTTTTCCCCCTTTTTTTTCTCTCTTTTTATTTTAAATTGTGATTTTGAGAATCTAGGCTTTCTTGACTGTACCTTTATGGTGACAGAAGATTGGGGTTCTCTATGAGGGAGCTGTTAATGGGTTGGCTACTCTGTACCTGCCTGAGTAAAAATTGGAAATCTGCAAACTACAACCACTAGATCTGAAATGCATCGCAAAGATTGCATGGATCTAGACAATCCATGCATTTTGATCCCACATGGGACCCGTGGATTTTATTTAGGCTCCAACTAGTAGATGGTTTGTAGAAACTCTCGTGTAAGAGAACTGATCTTGTGGGAACTTGTCACAACCCAAACTCCTCGGACAATTGGTTCTTATGAGTCACAGAAATGCAACCATATTCTTGGGCACACTTCTGTTCATGCATGTCCTGCCATGATAGGAAAGTGTTGTGTCTGACATGAATTCCCTCTCCTTCAAAGTGTTCAAGTTAATTGGTATGATCCACGTCATTGTGTCTGTCCCAGCATCAAGGCTTGAGTCCTTTTTTGGTTCAGTAGAGTTACTAGCTTAGCACTAAAGCATTTTTTTTTCCTCCCTACAGAATATCTGTACATCTAAAATGTCAGTAAACCGCATGTAATGCATACAACTAATATTTGGACTATAGAAGAGGTTCAGGCATATTTAAGTTGTTATCAGCAGTTCTTCCTTAATCCTGTGCTATTACTTATATGGTTTAATTAGTTAAAATTGAACTGTAATTGTGACCTACACTTTGAGTCATTCTTTTAATTGCCATTCATCATTTCAGAGCTACAAGGAATTAACAGGAACTGCATGGAGCCTCACTTATTTTGTCAGCTTCTACTTAATAACTGTGTTACTGCTTTTAAATTTGGTAAGTTTTATTTACTATTGCTCCATTTTTTTTCCAACAATGTTGCCTATATGTTTTTTAAAATTAATAAGTTACACAAGCACTTAGTGTGGTCTGAACCCACTATAGGAGAAGGAGGTGACATATGAGCTAAAGCTTATTGGCCCTTTCTCCATGTGTTGCAGAAGCAAAATGCCTGCCATTTGATTGTTTTGCAATTTACGAGGCAGAGCAACTTTGTTTCTTGAATAAGATGCTGAAGAAATAGATTTTCAGTAATTGACAAAAATTTAACATAGAGAGTGACAGTAATTACCTTTATGTATGAAGCATTCATACATAGTAACTTCACAAGGGTCAGCCCATAACAAAGAACAGTTTTGGTTTGGCTAAGTTAGGGGCCCCGATTGCATCCCAAAAATTTTACATGCAACTCTAAACAGGGTTGTTGAGAATGACTTACTTTTAACATTTTAAAATATTTCTTATCGGGAATTTGGAATATGAGAAGCCTTTGCTGCTGTGGTATTGCTGTTTTAATTTTAAATTTATTTGTTTAGTAAATGAAGAAGCTCTGCTTGGAAAAAATGCCCCTTTGCTTGATGTGGGTAATTTTGAGAGAAAGAAACAGTTATACATTTTAATGATATTGAGCTCTCAGTTATCAATATGATATCATTATTTTTTAGGTAGTTGTAGTTTGAAATGGGCTCGAAAGTATGGTACTTTAGAAGCATGTTCTAATGTAGAGTTTATTTATTCTACTTATTTTAGGTTGTAATTTTTGTGAATTGTATTGCTTTAGGTTTGCTTTATAATTTCCTGTTGACATTATGTGTTCCTCTTTTCAAAACAATTGTGTATTAGTTACCCAAACAAATGAAGACTAAATTTAGAGTTTTTTTTTTCATGTAATTTCAGATTGTAGCTTTTGTATTGGAGGCATTCTTTGCTGAAATGGATCTCGAGTCATTGGACAATTTTGAAGAACAGGATAAGGTTGGTAGTTGCCCTGCACTTATCATTTCAATATATAATCAAAGCTATGCAGCCAGGTCCATCTCCTGAAAATGCGAGCATGATGCAGATATATGATTTCCCTTTCACTTAAGAAAATTACATAGATCCTCCTAGAATTTTAGGTGATTTTCAAATTAACTCTTGAGTTTCTCAATCCATCAATATCCACCCTTTAGTTTCAAAATTGTTGCAATCTAGATCTTCATTGAGGCCTATTAACTAGAGATATTGGAAATTCAAGCAAACTGCCCTTGAGAACTATTTGGAGGCTAAAGGCCTTTCACATGAACGATAAAATGAACGTGCAAACTTACAAAATGATGGCATCTTCATTAAATTGTGTTTTTTTGATTAGGTTTTACATATAAATAAACCATTTTCTGAATTTTGTTTTGTGCCAAAATACCATCTGCAACTCTTGTGTTGAATTTTTATTGCTTAGATAAATTCTAAGTACAACTTATATGGATTTCCATTATTTTTAGTTAACAAATTCAAAGACTTACTAAGAGCACATTGTAACACTTCTAAGATTATAGGGTTGACATTAGTGCAATCAAATCTTTTAGGTTTAGTTTGATGCTAATACCAAGCTCTAGGTTTTATTTTGTAATTACTTATAAATATATTTGGAAATTTGTTTGATTATCATGTTACTGGGTTGTGAAATCCTATAATTGGTTATGATGAAGACACAACTCAAGAAAAAAAAAATATCGCATCATGATTTGATTTTAGCATCTAACTTGTCATATTTAGGTTTTCATTAACTATCTGACTAATCAATTTTAAAGGAAGGTTTTTTTTTTTTTTTTGTTGAAAAGTTACATGGGTTGTAGTGCATACAAGCTCAGGATACCTCTTGATTTGCCTCCTACTGATTTGGGATTATTAATCCACTTGTAGGACATAGCTGCAGAGATAATGCAGGCAATTCAAAAGTTTTAAAATTGAAATTGCAATTATTTCCTAAGTCAGTTTGTTTTGCATGTTGCTCAAATCTTCAATGATGTTAATAGGGCCATGTTAAGTTATCTATTCAGGCTTCAGAAATGATTAAGATGGAAGTTCTGCCAACATTGCTCAGCATTGCCATATATATGTTCTGAAAGTTACTTGATATCTATATTTTTGCAACAAAAAAAAAAAATTGGCAGAGTAATGGCTTCTTTGCTTTTTATTAGCAATAGATAAATCATTATTGTTATCCTCAGAACTTATCACCTCCATTAGAATTAATTTCCTAAACTAATCATCTGTTGTTGTTGTTAGTAAGAGCCTTTTTTTTTTACCATCATACATTTAAGCTGCACCAACCCCCAGTGAAATGAAATCTTATTGACCATAATTAGAGTTTTTCTTGCTTTGAACTGGTTGTTGTTTGTGGTAGTCTTTCTTTTTTGTCACCATAGTCTCCAATGTTTTTGATCCCCTCACCAGTTTATTCTTATAGTTCTATTAAAATGTTTAAATCATATAATTATTTTATTACCTTTTCAATCTAGGCAGTAGAAGGCAGAAAGGATCGTCAACGATCTGTTGGGTATGTATGTTGAACTAGTTTAAAGTTTTTGAAAGCTCTATTTGCATCCATTTTTGGACGTTAACAGCTGCCTTGTCTTGTTCATTTGGCTTGGTGCAGTACAAAATCACGGAGCCAGAGGGTTGATCTCCTTCTTCATCATATGTTGAGTGCAGAGCTCGATAAAGAGCCCCCCCAACCCATAGATTTGCTTCATTCCAATTGTGATAACTGAACTAGACCTCACAAAATCTTTTTACCAAGATTTGATCACTTTATAAGACTGAAAACAACATTGTGTTTTCCCATTGGATTTGCTATTGTGAATTACACGTTAGAACTTCACAAATTTCTCATTGTAACTGCTTTTGACAATTTTTCGCTTTGCATTGCAATAGCTAACCTGTTACCATTTTATGTCTTTGTGAACTATAGAGAAAAATTCTGAAGCCGTTTTGCCCTTGCTTTGGGGTATTTAGCTTTTACTCGTTAGTGGTTAGCAAAGCAAAAGAATTGTTTCAAGTGACTCGTCCCGGAAGGAACCATGTGATTGCTTCAAAGAGTGAGCAGCAGACACACTCTTTGTTTTTCATGCCATTGGTACCAGGTTCTCCTTTTTGGCAGGCAGCTTAATTTCTGTTAGCCTACACAGCTTATGTTCTCCAAAAGCCCCCACCCCCCCCCCCCCCCCCCCCCCCCATTTTTTGGGTACAGAGATTGATTACAAGAAGTTGTGCAACTACAATTTGTTTTTGTTATAGTTCTATATTGTATTATTGTTTGTACATGTGAGGAAAGTATATTTAGCAGTGGAAGGGATTATTGTTTCAACTTTTGAGGGTAGACTACGCAAAGCCTATAAAGAATAAAGGGAAAGGAATTATTTTTATCCAAAAAAATCATATACTGCCATGTGCGGATGCCACAGCATTTTTTGTATGCCTATATTATACTATCCAGCATCTTAATCTTTTTATTTTATTTCATTTTTATGCAAATTATAAAGTGGGCTGTCTAACTTTTTGGAAAATGGTCCAACTTATATATTCAAAGATGTTGCGCTTGATCCATTATTCACTAACTGAACTACATTATTTTGGTTGTAAAATCAATTAATTGTCTATTATAATTTATATCAACTAAACTTCATTTTTTTGATAGAATATTTCCTGAAGTCAAACCATGACGAGGCCTTATTAAACCTTATAGCTAGCTGGTGTGGTAATATTACCAGTTATACGATATTTTGGCTAGTCAAAAGAACGGGATGCCCACCACTGCTTCATTTGGGCGAGTTGGGATCTCTTTATGCACTAAGTGCTTGGTGGACCAAGGGAGAGGTCATGGATTTGAGCTGCAGGGGTAGCACATTTAGCATGGATCTTTTTTTCTTTTTTTTTTAACTCCTAAATTCTATTTTATATTCTTGGCTTCCTTTTCTCTTTTAAAATTATTTAGAGGAGGAATCTTTTTTTTTTTCTTCCTCCAAAAGCTTCTACGAAATGATTTTTACTTTTTTGTTTTTGGTTTTTAGCCACTAGAGGAAACTGACTCCATGAGATTAGAGGCGTTTTTATACTACATATATTCAATACGAATTAGGGGGGCCAACGCATTAATGTCAGTTATTAGTAAATTAGTGGAATCCCGTCATGTTCACTATCCCACAAGGCTTGGAGCATCAATTGTTCTAAAAAAACTATATATATATATATATATATATATATATATATATAGGTAGATATGAAGCTTAGCATCTACTTTTGAAATGAAATGACTCCATTTGTTGAAAATTTCTTTTTTGCATATCCGTATTTTGTAGGACGATTAAAAGAATCTATAGGCACCAACTCCTAGACCTTCGTGATCTATCAACAAAACATCTAGGTATAACAAACTAAAAGAATCTACATTCCTTTGACCTTAGTCTTAAACTACTAAATCTTGATGCTTCAATAATAGTACTTTAACCAAAAAATTTAAAGGAGAGGATTAGGTCCAATGCATTTTATGCAATGACTTGATGGGATGCTGCAATGGGACATTTCCTTGACACATGATAACATCCTATCAAGTTCAGTGCACAAGGCACTAGACCCAAACCAAACTTTAATTTTAAAATTGTTGCAATTCAGACTCTTAATAGGTCTATTTCTACTAAAAAGTAAAAATAACAGCAGCAAAAACAACAACAACAACAACAACAACAAAAAACCATATAACTATCTAGAAATTTACAATCCCTATATGTAAATGGTGGGTAAAACTATTTATCAATAAAATCTAAAAAAAATCATAATACAGTAACACAATTTAATCAAGATGTCATTGTTCCTGTTTAGTATATATGTGTCAAGTCTCTTACTATAATGATTTTGTTAATGAATTTCCCAAGGGCCAAGGCAGTGGATATGATACATTTGATACTTTATCAAAAAAAAAAAAAAATACATTTATAAAGTAAAAGTGTACATATATACCGAAAAAACCACACACAACCACAATAAATTTGTACGTGTGAACTAATGAATCATTAATACATATATTTTTATTTTTTGAAAAGTCTGTATTACAGTTTATAATTTAATAATTATTAATCTTTAACCTAAACACTCATTAACGGAACTCATATAAAAAATAATAATAATAAAGTCTCAGGTGAAATTTGCTATCTATTTAACTTAGTAATGACTCATTTATGGGAACAAGTTAAAACAACTTAGAAAGTCAAGTGATTAATTTGAAATCAACATGAAGTATATAATTGAGAGAGAGAGAGAGAGAGAGAGAGAGTTACGTGGCTTCATTGAGTGGTACTTTTAATTATTAAATCTCCACCTGGAGAGAGCATCTCTTAGTCATCTGTCCTTATATAGACTACCATCCCATCCCATCCTCATCATAGAACAAGACAAACCTCAAAGAGAGAGAAACAGAGACAGAAGAAGAGATGAGGAGCATGAAAGGTGAAGTGGTGCTCAACATCCCTGCCGAGAAGGCATGGGAAATGTACAGAGACAATGAAGTTATCAGCAAAATAAATCCTGAAATGCTTGCCCGAGCTGAATACATCCAAGGAGATGGCAGCCCTGGAAGTTTGAGGCTTTTTAAGCTTGGCCCCGGTATATATATGTCTTTCTCAAGCTTGATTCTATAAGCTTAATTGAGTTAATTAGATAAAGTGATTTTGTGTATGAATTTGTAAAAATTAGATTTATCAACCTGATTTCGTTTTAAACAAAATAGGATGTTTATATTATTAAATATTAATAAATTACAAATAATAATGAATTTATTTACAAATGTTTATATATATATATATATATTTAAATGTCTATATAAGTATATTTTTATATATGTATATATTTAAACATATAACTAATGTTGTAATATAATTAAATCAAGCATTATATTCATGACTTTATTGACTAATACATTTAAACTTGAGCTTAACTTATTTACTAAATTTTTAAATAAATAAAAAAAACCATAAAGAAGCTATTTCTCTAGCTAGACTTCAAGCTACTAAAATAACAACTAAGTTCATACATAACCGTATATAATATGCACTCCCTTTTGCATTCTTGATATCCTATACATATCCTATTCGTCCCCCCAATCAAAGTTGCTTCAGAACTTGCCTCAAATTCTATGTTTGATTTAAGGGTTATATTTTCAAAAAATTTCTTAGTAAGTAGGAAAAGTAAATTTAAAATATAATATATTCCTTACTAATAGTTATAAATATAAATAAGAAAAAAGTTTGACTACAAATATGTCCGGAGCCTTAAGTTTCAACTCCCAATAAGAAAATCATATGTGTGAGGTCAACAACAACAACAACAACAACAACAACAACAAAAAAAAAAAAAAAAATTTCCTCAGCAAGTTCAGGTGAATTATCCAAACCATAACTATTGAAAGCTCCCTAACAAGATTATCGTAAATTTGAATTCAAGTTTAATTTCAGAATCACCTTCCATCCTTAAACTTGAGAACCAAAACAACCTCAAAAAAAATAAATAAAAAACATTTCATGCATGAAAAAAAAAAAAAAAAAACCATATGTAATTTTGTGCACTTACGTAGTTATACAAAAATGGATTTAAATTCTGATGCAAAAGTGGTGGACGCAGCCATCAGCAACTACGTGAAAGAATCAACTGAGAAGATAGAGAAGATGGAGATGGGGCAGTCCGTGACATACCGTGTGATCGGAGGTGACTTGAGGAGAATGTACGATCCATATAGAGTCACCTTCTCATTCATTCCTGTGGAAGGAAAAGAGAATGAGATGTGTCTCACTGAATGGAAGGCTGAGTTTGAGCCACTCACTCCAGAAACGCCTCCACCATGGAAGGCAAGGGATGCTGCTCTAGGATTCCTCAAGTGGTTTGAGAAGTTTGAGCTAACCTGCTAGTGCTAGCTACAAATTAGCTTAGCTAGCTAGGTCAATACATGAGCTATATATGGTGAATAAGAATAATAAGATGGGGATGCTGTGTGTGTTTCTTTATATATTGAAGTCAAATTAAAATATATTTATGTATGTCAAAATTTATGAATGTGGATCAGTCAATGACTACTTGGGATTTCACGTACGGTTGTTAAGTTTGTATTTGTGTATACATATATACATATAAATGACTATATGAGTTTGTAATTCAAGCTTGACAAACCCAAATAACAAATAGATATTCTATGTTTGGGCTTCTGATAATAATTGAATTGATATCTTTTTTCTTTTCTATTCTTTTTTTTTTTTTTTTTTTGTATCTAAGTGATCATAGTGGAAGAGTGGAGACCCGGGGGTCCTAGAGGTTGATTTTGGATCAAATTTGAAGATATGTATTTTAAATCAAGTATAAAAAATTTCCATTTCAATTAGGCTACTCAATTATTCCCCCGCCCACTTGCCCTACTGCCTACAATCCAGGTAGACAACTCTCTAATCCCTTTAAATCCCCATTTTAGTGACGGAGCAAGAATTTTGAATTGGAGAATTTTAAAGGGTATTACAAATTTTACTAAAAAAAAACTGGAAAACTTAAGTGACAATGAACATTATTGTTGCAATTTTAACAACATAATAAATAGATGTTTAATTAATTTTTGTGAATGGTAACATATCAATTTATAAAATTTATGAAGTAAAATTTGTAACATATCTTGCATTACTCAATCAAATTTGTTTGGTCCAAGAGGTAGGGGTCACATGTATTGAAGTTGCTTGAGTAATTATTCCAAGAACAATACACCATTCTTGCACATAATATTGGATCCCAATAATAAAATCTATGATAGTATATATGAGAGGAAGAGGATTCAAAAAGAAAAAGAAAAAGAAAGAATAAGAAAAAAAAAGAAGAAGATATGAGAGGCAGAAGCATTAATCCTAAAATATTGAAAATTTGTTCAAGTTTATTTGATTTAAGTGTATATGTATGTGAAACTCTCTCCTGAAGACTTGAATTTCGGTTCTTGTCCCCCACACCTCACAAACACTTATACTTGTGAAATGACCATTGCACCAAAGATGTGGTGTGGTGTGATGTGGTGTAATTTGATTTTTATTTTTATTTTTATAATTTATAATTATTATAATTTAGTCTTTATCTCCATCCAAAATTTTATCCTTTTATTTTGACTGGATAACGAAACGAGATACATATAAAGTGTCAGTATCTATAGGATACTACAGCTTTCCGAAGTAGGCCAGTTGGCTGCAAACATTCCCGCTTCAAAAGAAGTTAACCAAACAATTTTGTGAAGGTTACCGACAGCTTTATTAATGTTCACATGTCGTAGATAGTCACAAACTTGTCGAATCGTTTGATGAAGATATTCTGGTCAGATCATTTGGCAACACGACACTAGTACCTTACAAAACATAAAAATGGTATTCTCATATCTCACAACTTCAAGATGCCAACAGACATACTAAAATACGATTCAAACACTCTCATAACTCAATTTACATTATTTAATGTTCAGGACACCAATGTTCAAAGTTCAAATTCTTCTATGTAATTATCAATTTTATATAATAAAAAAATATGATATATTTTAAAAAAATTTTAAAAATATATATAATTATATTTCTACAAAAGAATTAATTTTTGAAAAAAATTTAGTTACAAAATTGATTGTAGCATAAGGCTACAGCCTTACTCGATAAAATAAATATTACAACATATTTTAAAAATCTAACTCTTAAATTGCATATTCATTGCGCTCTTAATACACATGTCAAATTTGGTATCAATCGGATATTACTTACTATATGATCTATAAACTTATATTTTATACATAATTTTAAATTACAAAAACTTGCAATTTAAATCATTTATTAATGACATAACTATTTTTTTTAAGTAAACAATAATACTTAGAGCATCCACATCATATCTGCCAAATGCCAAATATTTGGCACATTTGGCACACCAAAAAAAAAAAAAAAAAAAAAAAAAAAAAAAACCTCTTTTATCAAATGTGCTAAATGTGTCAAATTTTTGCAACATGCTACAGTACCCTCACAATTTGGCACGGTATGGACAAACCATGAAAAAATATATATTGTTATTTTATTCCCGTTTTCTCTCTCCTCATCACAGATGTCTCTCTCTTCATCTTCTCATCTTTGTCTTCTCTATTCATCTTCCACAGCACGCCGATCACCAAAGGCCACCACTCGACGCTGCGGATCTCACCAAAGACCACCACACACGAAAATAGTAATACTAGTGTTTTAAACCGGGTTTATAATACATTACATAACTAGAGTACAACTACAAAAGAGCCTAACCTTTGCTCTTTTGTAGTTGATGACATGACTATTAATCTTTAATTTTCTAAAATATTTGCAAGCATGAAGTATATAAAAAGAATATGTAATCTGTGGGGGGCAGGAAGATCCTGATGGGAATGTGGGCCTTTTGGGCCGTGTTAAGGAAGGCCGACCTGCTCCTGGGTTTAGAATTTGTTAGTACTATGGGTCGGCCCATACGCCGAGGGTCCGAGGATCCAGCCGAGGGTGAACTTACCCTCGGATGAACACCGAAGAACTCGAGATTTCATAGTAAAGATTAGGGGATGACACGGTTAGGGCCAATGGTTAAAAGGGATGAACCCTAGAACGCCCCAGAAGCACCGGTGTTGAAGAAATGTCAAAGATAAAGGCTGCTACCTCCACATTAAAGACCCTGCACCTACCACTCTGGCCGCATTTATGGGGAAGTGACACCTGAACAGTGGAAGAGAAACTTCTGGTTACTATTCAAAGGCACTGAGAAAAGAAATATCTAGGCTAAGGGGGAGGTGAGGCAACACGTGTACAAAGTATTCAAAAGAGTAGTATTTAAAGAGCAATCTAAGACAGAAAAGGGGACGGACTTTTTGTAACCTAAAAGAGAAAAAGAAACAAAGAGAAAGATATAATATAAGAACAACTCTCGGTTTACATCCGAGGAAGCTGATTTACGATATTCTTTGTTGTTTCCAATTACTTGCAATCTTTAGTTTGTCATTTAATCCTCACACGCTTCTAACCTGGGTTTCAAGCCCACACTCTACAAATTCATATTGTTTAAGGCTCGTTGGGCCTGAGTCCATAACTGTTCTTGGGACCAGGTGCAATTGTGCACTTACATAATCCAATGGAGGATTTGTCAAAATTCACTTTCAATAAAAAGATATTGAGTAAAATTGTAGTTTTGGACTACAATGGATTTTATAGCTAAACTTTTTTCTTAATTATTTTAGAAATTTGGAGGGCATAGCCCAAGACTCCAACTAGTGAGAAGACATGTTAGGAACTCCCCCCCCCCCCCCCCCCCTCCCTCAAAAGATAGAAAAGAAAAGGAAAGTTTGGATTTCTTAGATTCAAATATTCACAAGGTTGAAATTTTCAAGAAAACAATAATTATTAATATATATACACATATTAAATTCAATTAAATTTTTTTTTTTAGTATTTAATGGCCTGTTTGGTGAGAGGATTTAAATATAGTTTTTTTCTTTTTGCAAACCATAAATGTGGGTCCCACACTTGAATATATTGTTTGGCTGATATTCTTTAAATACAGTTTTCAGAAAATTGTATCATATTTTCCTTGTTCAAGCTAGGATTTTGAAAACAGCTGAGATAGTGTTTCAAGATACAGAAAACGTTTTTAATGGCATAGTTATAAATAAATTGAAAACATTTGATCTCATATATACTTATCCAAACTCTTCTATCTCTTAAATTAAAGAGCTTATCTTTACCACCAAAAAAAAAATCTCATGCTCCAAATTTGAAACTTATCATTATCCAAAATAATAATAATAAAATACATAAACTCTATCCCCTTATCACTATCAAAAAAAAAAAAAAAAAAAAGCAATCTACAAATTCTACACATTACTTTTTGTAAACTGAAAAAAAAAATACATCAAAAATAGAAATAGTCTCCCAAACATCATTTTTTGTTTTTAGTATTTTGAAAATTGTTTTTAAAGTGGGAGCCAAACACATATAATGTAAAAATTATTATCTGAAAACTAGTTTTACTTTCAATTTTTTTAAAAATGTTTTCATATTGTTTTGAAAACAAAAACAAAAATCCTCCTACGAAACAAGACCTAATATTGTTTACTCTTATACCTCCTATTTGGCATCAATATGCGCTTCAACTGCTATGATCATCAACTACATGGTTACCACATTGCATACTCTAAAATTTAATAGTTACCCCCCAAGTTCCCGGGGGGACTAAGGATGAGCATGGGAGCAACTTAGTTACCTATTGGTTTGTTAAGTTGGTGAGCTCCTAACTCTATCGTACCTTTGCCTATAAGGGAATGCTTAATTCCTAGTCAGCTGAGACTTAGGGTGTGTTTATTTGGAAGTGAAATATGGTGGATGTAAAACTTTGGAGAGAAAATAGGAAGAAAAACTTTTTTAGAGTGTGTTTGGTTGAGTAAGGAGAAAGAAAAATAAATAGTGAGACATAAGTGTTTTCTCTCCGAGCCCACCAAAAAAATTTCTCCCCATTGGGAGGGGTTCCAAAAATACCCCTGGAATTTACCTCCAAGTCTCCAACGTGTTGGCTGCTTCTTCTTTTTTTCCTTTGATTTTTTCTTTCTCTGTTACAAACATGTTGCCTTTTTTTTTTCTTTGCTTTTGTCAGGTAGTGTTGGCTTCTTTTCTTTTCTTTTTTTTTTTTTTTCTTGGACGTGTAGCTTTCTTCTTCTTCTTGGTGCTCATATGTTTATTTTCTCATTAATTTTGGTTGGTTTTTGTTTTTTTTTTTTTTAGAAAACAGTTGTGTTAATTTCTTATACTTTTTTTTTTTATATGTACTTTAATGAAGTGTCCATCTATACACAATTTTTTTAAGAATATAATGTGTTACTTTTTATTTTATCTAATAGGGACGTGATGGTAAATTTATATAAACTTTATTTTCAACCAAACAAAAAAGTTTTTTATCCCCCACTTTTTCACCCTCTCAACCAAACACAAATGAGAGGAATTAAAATCTTTTCTATCCTTCTACTTTTCCATCCTCTCTTTATTTTCTATTCTCTCACTTTTCTATCCTCCCAACCAAATGGACCCTTAAGGATTTAGTAACTTGTTTTGAAGCTTGGCCTGGGTTGAGTTAGAGCGGGAGAAAAGCTTAGTTCCCCTAGGATTTTGTTAAGGAAGAACACTCCTAACTCTTACAGATCCTTAAACTTGAATCAGTCTCACAAGAATTTCTTAAATTCCTCTACGGGTAGGGCTTTTGTTTTATTGGTATGAGTTTCGATCTATATGACCTCCACGCAATACAGCTAACACATTTTTTGTAGAGCAATTATTAACCTAACTTTTAAGTTAATAGAAAAGAGTTTGTTTATATTGTGTAGTGTGTACTATAAGAAAGTGCTTTTACCCTAAGCATTGATCCCAAGAAAATAGGTAGAATTAGGTCATTGTCCTAACTTGAGCAAAGGAATGACCGACTTATGAGCTCATTTTTATCAATCACAATAAGTAAATTTTTTTTTTTTGCTAAGTAATTTAGAAATTTATTATTATGTTGTTGAAATGACGTAATCATATTCATTATCACATTAATGTGTGAGCATTTAGCATTTTTCATTGAATTATCAATTTGCCATATTAAAATGTTCGTCATTTTTATATTTATTTTTAAATAACAAAAAAAAACCTTTAAATCTTCCTCCTCATCTCCTCCACTTTCTACCATCATCGGAGAACTATCTTCATGCACCTTATTCCATTTCATAAAAAATCTAGACCCCAAATGCATAAACACTCTATAGCAACGAAATCCAGGGATTTCAAGATGAAACCAAATCCACATTTGTGCGATTTGGGAACCAAAAATCAAACCAATTCGAGGAATTCTTCAGTGACCATACAAGATGATCTTGAAGGTCTGACATGCGAGGGAAGCCAATGCTTGCAAACGATGGGATTGAGGATGATTTCTAGTTGGTTGGAGAGACAGAAAACATTGATTGTTATATAGGAAAACAAATACAAAATATCTTGTCCGTTGACTCTCTTATTTTTTTAAATGCAAACATCTTATTTATACTTTATAGTACATTTGTGATTCATGCCCAACAATATCGCCACCACCACCTAAAGCCACAATCATTGAAACCCCACACCATAAGACCATCTTGATTCTTGTGCCTTGCATTTTATTGATTTTATAGTACTAATGTGTTTGGATACTGAGAAATTGACGGAAAGTGAAGGAAATAAATTGTCTATTTGGGAATGAAAATACCCTTTTCTTTCTAGAGGGATTAAACTTTATTCTCTTTGTTGATAACTTGGCCTGCATGATGCAACCTGATTTTTAGCCTTTTAGGTGGCTAGCAAATAACGTGACAATCTTCATATAGACTGACAAATCAGTTTGTGAGTCTGGTGTAAGGAAGGCCCGTCACACCTATAACGTTTTTCTTCTACTATATATGGTGTGGTGTGTATGTCCCCCACAAAATAAAGTGACCTAGAGGTACCAATCTTATGGGTTGGATTAAGATTTTATTGCTGGAGTGTCTGAACCCCCCAGCAAAAGTTAAAAAGGCTTCATGTCAAGCATAAATCGGGCATATCTGGAAAGCTAAAAGCTCCAAACATCCCATCAATTTAGGATCATCATTCACACGAGCATATGAACATGAATGAATGCAACATCAATCGCCCTCATGAATGAATGCAACATCAATCACTTAGAGGCGCAACAATCAACTTAATCCAATGAAAAAGTATTTGAGTCATCCTATTATAATTAGCATTTACAACTAGCTGGAATCCAAAAGATACTACTATATACTGGTGCTCCAATTCCATCAAAATTGCGATAAGAAAGGCACCTCCAACACGACATTGCCAACATTGATTTCACCCTGCCTGTTCATGTTGAGATCATACAGCCTTTCTCACGCTGTCAGCTTCTTTGTGTGATTTTATGCCGGAAGGTGAAACTGCTCAATATCTGTCGAACCATTCTTGGCGAAATTTGTTATCAGCATATTCATCATCTTACTTAATGTTGACTTGAAATCAATGGATTTGCGCTTCCCTGCCTTATCCTGGACTACATCTTCTATAACAGAACCTACAGCAGCTGAACCTACAGGAACACCCTCAGTATATGCTTTACACGCAGCCAAAATATTACGTGCACAATCGCGAAAATGAGCAGCAACGAAGTCCTCAAAATGCTGCAAATAAACTCAAATACATTACGGAGCCAGATATAGAAACTTTTCAGCCCATCAGTTCCTGCTGAAGTATAAATGTATGTGTACTTATTTCTAAATGTGCAATAATTTATTATAATTATCTAGAAAAGAAAGAGGTAAAACAACTTTAAAATATATACACATATAGGGATATATGCTCGAGTTACACCTGGTGCAACTCTTTATAGGTGGGTAACCTTACCAACCAATATATATATATACATATATTGGATTAACATTAAAAAAATCCCCTCTTGGATTATACCATTTAATTTGCTAACTAAGATGGTTATTACAATCGTACCTTTGGTGGCCTCCGTAGTGTGTACATCATTGTCTTCAAGGATAGAATAAAGACATTCTCATTGTAATCATTTGATCTTCTTTCCCCTTCTGCTCCAGTGTATGTTGATTCATAACCAGGCTCATTAAAGAAAGGCTTATCATTCAGAATCAGAGCTTGTATAGATACCAACACTTGTAGCATGGTTGATTTCTCTGGGATCCAATTCTCACTCTGTTTACCAGTCCAGGTCCCCAAAAGACTGAGGCAGACTTTCCCACAATCATACAAATTTGGGTTCAGTCGAAGGCCACCTGAATAGTAGTACACCATCTGAAACAAGAAACTCCCAATTCTATTATCAACAATGCAAGATATTATGGTTATGAAAGTACACACATTATGACCAAATGCATACCGGTGGTGAGTTGGGATAGCTAGTGGGAAAGAGGCAATCAAAGACAAAAAGACCATCATGGTAAGGAGTGCCTGCAGGTCCAATTATAACAGCCCTCAATAGTTCCATCCTTGCTTCATAGACTCTAACAAAAATTGTCTCTGCAGAAGAAGAATTGGCAAGAGGCAGGGAAAGTTGAGTCATTTCAACAAACTAATAACATGTGATCACCAGAAAAGATGATTTTTTGAATTAATATAAAGCAAATTTTTTGGGGGGAAAAGAGGAGGGAGCTAAAAGAACGGTAGTTAAGGGTGCAACAACTTGCAAAAAGTAGAAAATCATCCATATTCTAGTATCATACACTTAACACTACAGTTAGTGCGTGTGAAGTGCGATATTAATTCTACCTTAAAACAACCATTTTAAATGCTTTACAGATACTGTAGTCCAAATGATACAAGAGACCTGGACCAGTAAAAATGGTCCAAAAGATCATTCTTTCTGATGTGTAACTACCATAATAGCAAGTATAGCACAATTTACAATACAAAAAGGACAGAACCCACCTGGTAAATTCTTCTCTAACATTTTCCACTCATCCTGAATTCTCTTTGCCCAATTCTTGGGTGGCTATAAACAAAGAGACACAAACCAAATCATATGAGAAACAAACAAATAATGACTTACATACAACATGTGCGTGTGTTTGTGTTTTAGAGAGGCACACGCACACTATAAAGAGGAAACAGTCAAAATGTAAATTTTCATCCTTTTTTTAAGTAACATAGAACAAATCTGTATGTAACTTAGGTCACCTTCCCATCTGAAAAGCCCATGCGGCTATAGTGATGATCTGAATAATCATCCACGACATCAAATTGCTTAAAAGGTTGAAGTTTTCTCATAACTGCATCCTCATTTTCTTGCACTTTCTCCTTTGAACTTGGCTCAGCAGGGACTGTTGAACTGCATGTAGCTTCTGCCTGCTTTTTGCTTTCAGGAAGATCTGAAATAGTTAAAGTACCGGTTGAAGCTGGTGGGTCTGCACTTGATTTAGGGTCCTTCAACCAAGGAAGTGTTGCTTCTACCCCAGGAGGCAAATCAACATTATCAAATTGGGTTTGCATATTTACATAACCATCATCGTACAAGAAATTATCATTGTCGTCATAATCAGAAACATAATCATCCTCATCGTAGAAACCAGTATCTTCATCAACAGCACCATTTCCATCCTCATCATCATCATGATATGACAAATCTGAATTGGAACTATTAAGATTGTTTGAATTGGTTGATCCTGATGTAGAATTCTTAAGGGGATCGACACTATCCAGTGATCCTAGCACAGTAGAATTTCCAAGATTGACGGCCAAAGCATCCTAGAGAAATACAAAGCAAGTGGGACAAGTAATATTAACCAAGTGTAAATCTATCAGCAAAGCATACAGTTAATCCTATATACCTTGACTTTGTCTTGCTGTGTCTCATCATAGCATATCTTTGCTTTCCCCTTGCTGCCCATGGCAACCTAAACAACAAGATTGCTTCTTGAGCATGAAGGAAAATTTAAAGGATAACTTCTACATCAAGCAGGCAGGGAAACTAAGCATGTCCACAGAAATTACAGAAAGAATCTGGCCATCCACTGTAATTATTAACTCAGGAAATGGAAAAATACCATTGACAAAAATGTATTCTGCAAAAAATGAGCATGTATGCATTCATGTGTGATGATGTGCAGATCATGTGTTTGAGAGAGAGAGAGAGAGATAAATAAATAAAATGATAATTGAAAAGGAAGGGCAAAAAAAAAAAAAAAGTTTTCTTTGATCAACCTCCTTATCATGACCTTATTATCCAAAAAAAAAAAAGAAGAGTTTCAGCAAAAGAGACTATGGTTTTGGAGTAGCGAAGAAATTTGTATGCTTAGAACTCATCCCACATGGGAAAAACACCAAAGAGTGGGTTGATTAACACGCACTTTAATTTCTTTAAATCCAAAAGGTAAATAAATCAGCCTCACTGTGCAAAACAGCTGGTCAAACTTCAAAGCACCATATATACTCAAGCACGAACATTCACACTGGAACAGAAGTGATAATGCGATATTGAACTATAGTGTAGGCCACTACAAGAATAATCAGCACTTGGCTGGCACATTTTGCACTTTACAGTTCATATTTGAGCATGCCTTAATCCATACTTTGATACAAGAAACAGTTGAGACTCACTCTAGAGTTATTATTGGATGCCTTAATTTACCTTACATTTAAACCATTGCAAATAATGCTGTTTATATATCCATATAAACTAAACTTTAAGATCACAAGTAACACAAAGCCTAAAATGACATTTTGTTGTCTATATGCTCAAGTATACATTTGAAATTAAGCATGCTTAATGAGTATCCCTTGCTCTAAACTCATTCTTCGATATGGCTCCATGATACAAACCCAAAACACTTTTTATTTATTTATTTATTTTTCCAGTAAGAAGAAACAAAACACTGTTTGAAGGAAGAGAAAGTTGAGGGACAGAAAAGGGTTGGAAGGGATTGAAAACCCAAGGTAATAAATTGTACAATGATCCGGGGTATCAATTCATACCTCCCTTTTCTTACAAACCAAACAAAAAAAGTTTTCCTAACTTCCCCTTAACTTTCTCAGCAACCAAACACAATGACTTTTTTACTAACTTTTCCTCAACTTCCTCAGATACCAAAATAAAACCTTTTAACAACAAATGCATGTCAATTATTGGAATCAACAAAGCAAATTAACAACAAAAACTCACAAAACAATTACAGATCATACCCAGACCAAAATCAACAACCCCAGTAACCAAGTACCCCCCACCCCCACCCCCCCTCCCCCCCAAACAAAATTAACGATCTTTACCAACCCAACAGAGAAAACTAACAAAAACCCACCAATTCCAAATCCCAACAACACAAAACAATCAAATCCCATCGAATTCATCAAAACCCAGAATTTTTTTTCTTCTAAAGTAACCAATTAAATATAAATTACTTCAATCAAATAAAAGAAAAAGTACCTCGTTTTGTTTGGGTTTCTTGGAGATCAAAGTCTGGGGAGCTTCAGAGGCGCAGTCCCCCATATCCAGATCCATTATAACCCAATTGCTCTCTCAAATTTCTAGAGAGAGAGAAAAAAAAAAATAAAACAAAACAAAAAGGTGTGAGACCAAACTTTGCGAGAAAGAGAGAGAAAACCAGTACTGTAACTTTAAGTACAAATTAGATTAATTTTTTTTTCCTCTAAACCCAAAAACAAAATCAAAATCAAATAATTATAAAAAAAAAAAAAAAAAAAGTATTTGGACGTGATCGATTGGGAAACCTGAAAAGTCTGGAATTGTTGAATCTGAGTGAAACTAGTTTATGTGTTAATAGTCTTAAAGAGAGAGAGAGAGAGAGAGAGAGAGCTCAGTTGGGTGCCGTACGAGGCAAGGGAAATTGTATACTAGGAATTCTAATACGATGATATGAAACTCACTACACGTGGGAGTATACAACTCGTTAGGTTCAAGCTTTTGGAGCACGTGAATAAATAAGATTGGTGGGCTTTTTAGAGTTACGGTGGAAGTTGGAGTGGTTGATCATTTCTCAAGGGTACGTGGAAATATTTTGGCTTTAACCAGAGACTAAGACGTCAAAGTACCCAAAGTACCCCTTTCCTTTTTAACAAAACTTTTGTTTTTTTGTTTTTTTTGATAAACTTTTTTTTTTCGACAAAGTCTCTGAAATTTAATCTTTGACTCCACCAAAAAATGATTGGTGTTTTAATTTGACGATAAAGAACTTATATAAGGAATATACGTTATAGGTTGATTTCAACAAAAAAGAAAAAAATTTGCTTTTTTGTGTCACGATTTTGATGCACTGTACTGTAACTATAGTATGTTATAATAAATAGTGTTTTTGTAGATTTGAGAAACGCGTTTTTTGTAGATTATGACGACCGTCGGATATGAATATGCATGCATACTGTTTGATGATACGATAAAGAGACGTGTTGTAATCTGTCCTTGCTACTTTGCAGCTCTTCTGAGATCTGAAGAGTTTTCTGTGAAAGTGTTACTACCTTTCTAGTTCTCTGTTCAAGTATATAAATGGAATTTTGTGAAAGATTCTCGGAATTTCTCCCATTTTTTTTAATAATTTTTTTTCTAAGGATGCGCGTGCAAGTCCTCAAAAGACTTTTTAATTTTATATATATATACATTCTCAAAACAAAAAAAATTATATATATATAAAACTAGTCTCTAAGCACGCGCTCATGCGCGTACTCAAAGGCTCTTTTATATTTTTTGGTAAAGATTAATAATTTACATCTATTATAATTTAGAAATATATATATTTTTATCTTTCAAACAAATAAAAATGATAAACTTTAGAGATAAGCAGTAATTATAATTTCTTTTTTTAACGTGAAGTGAAAAAATTCTAAATTTTAGGAGTTCTCTTTTTTAATTCAAAATGAAATTTGTTATTTGATATTTATTACCCTATTTCTAAATGAAGTTACCCTTCATTAATGGGAGTATTTTTTAACCACATAAAAGTCTAGTTGAAATAGGAGAATCCTTTTATATATAACTAGCTTCATCACATGCGCGAAGCGCTTGTAATTTAGTGAATAAAGTAATTTGAAAATTAACAGGAAATAAAGTTTTTTTTTTTTAGTGATCTTACTTTGTATAAGAAAATTGTGTTTTTTTATTTTATATATATAATTTTTATTTTGAAAATCTAATTTATAAGTGGATAAAGTAATTTGAAAATTTACTAGAAAGTTGTCCTATTTTTTAGGCATTGTTTTAGTGGGAGTTAGAGTTACATTTTTACCAGATTATCTTGTAATTTTATCTTTACTTAAGCATAGGGGTATAGGGCATTTTTGAACAAAAAAAATGAGGAATCCAAACAGGGGAAGTCCCTTAAATAATAATATAGATATAGATATAGCAAATAAATACTAATAAATAATTACACAAAAAAATTCCTATTAATGAATAATGATTTTTTTAGAAAGTTTCAACTTATACTGTCCTTTTTTATAATAACTCTTTATCATTAGACCAAGACACTAATCAATTTTTGGTGTAGGTAGGGATTGAATCTCAGATCTTTTATACAACCATTAGAGACTTTACTAGTTGAGTTAACTGAAACCCACAATGAATAATGATTTCAACTTGTTTGAAAAGTCTTAAGTGCACACACTTCCACCAAATGTACACATTTATATGGTAATTAGATTATGAGTAATATTACTGTTACAAACTATTTTTATAATATTTTTACAAACTACCTAGGAGTACTGATTTATGAAATATTTGTAGTAATTTTTAATGATTAATAAAAAAATTCTAACAACTTTTATATTTTTCATAAAAGTGAGTATTAAAACTTTCATAAAATAGTCAATTCATAAATGAAGGATACCCGTTAATGGGACCTTAAATTATTTTCCACCAAATACAAAATGGTGGACTTATGTGTAAATAATGTAATCCAATCGCGAACTAATACATGGTGCAAGTTGTGACAAAGTGCATAGAAAAATGTGTGTTCTTAAAGGAATTGTTAATTATTTTGTCATGCTTCCACTAAAAAAAGAAAAAAGAAAAAAGAAAATTTTGTTTTCTAGCACTTTTATGAAATATATTAAGCATTTAATTGCACTTAGGGCATACTTGAAAAATAAAAGGGGAAGAAAAAGCTCTCAGGGCTTGTTTGGATTAGTTAATTCATCTTAAGAGAAAATGTCAACTCGACAAACCAAGTAGGTTCATCCAAACATGTGGAACATGATCATTTTCATTACAAGTTAATAAAGTTTATTTCACTTGAAATGGAGAGAGTCCATTTTACAATTAAAATTTAATTTCTTAGATTTGACAATGTATAAAATACTGTGTAATTTTAAAAAACCGTGATACTAGATATACTTTTATATTTATAACATTTAATTCAAACCATAGAATGAATCCAACCCATGAAATCGCCCCTTTAGCCTACCTTTTAATATAGATCTCAGTTGTGAAGCTCTTTTCACAATTTTAACATGACGTGGTGTTAGGATTAGCGCCCTTAAATCCTATTGTATGATGTTATGTATGTTATTATGTATGACATTATGTATGACTTAATGTTGTGATTAATAAAGTTGTTTTATTATAATCTAAAATAATGGTAACATGAATATTCGGCCATTATCATATAGTCCATGAGATGCATAGTATGTGATTCATGTGATTTAGTCACAGAAGATACAAGTCACAAGTTCTTTGTAAACTCGGAATTTTAGTTCGTAGTAGGTGATGAAATTGGGCGTTTCATCTGCGAAGACTATAACATATCAACTAAGATGATTTGTCTTGATCATGGAAGTGGAGACTGCTAATTAATGTGTTGATATGTTTGAAGAGTTAAGACATATTGAATTGGACCACTGTGAGATTTATTATTCTCCTAATGACTGTCAAATGAATAATAAATCTCATGACTTCTATTTACATGAACTCTTAATCCTGAGAGGATAATGGACATGATCATGAAATGTAGGTTGCTTTGATATATCAGGAGTGAGATCTATCCTAACGGTCAAAATCTCAGTATGTTGGGCAACCACATTTAGTGTTGATGGAACATATATTCTCAAGATGAAATTCATAGTCTCTTAACGGAGATATAAAATATTCCCTTGAGATAAGTTTAATGGGTTCAGTTACTCAGAGAGTTAGGCCTAACCACTTTAGTAAGGAGTTACTAAAGTATATATTTATAGAATTGGATTTCATAAATATATAATGAATAACTTTAAAGGATTAAACCGAATACTCAAGGAATTAAAATGTAGTAATCTACAAAGTGGCAGTCTACATTTATGACTTTGTATTACTACGAATATTTTATGAAGGAATTGCATGTACAATAAAGTCTTGGATATAATTTATAAATAAGGCCAAGAGTGCAATTATATTTATATAATGGTATTAAATATAATTAATGGTAACTTTGGACTTGTCAAGAGTTGACAGAAAAGCCCAAGGCTCATTGGAGCTAGTGACCCATTGTAGCTAGTGTCTTATTGGTCCATTTTAGTCCCACTCCAAGCCACACACTTAAGCCTAATTGGAAATGTCTAAAAGGCCAGCCCAATTAGATAATCAGTTAGATACAAAGGGAGAAATATATAGAATTTTCTGTAAGAATTTTTTTGTAAGAGAACACTATTGTGAAATGGTGTGTATGTGAGAGTGAGACACTCTAACATTCTCCCTTGAGAACTGATTGAGAGACCACACATCTTGGGCGTTAGTGGAATTGGAGTGAAGATTGAAAGTGTTCCTGAGAACTTCTGATCTTTGATTTTGAATTTCATCGCTCCAAGGTACGCTCTCTTGTTCTTGAATTCTGAAATTTACATAATGCATGTTATCGATTGTGAATGAAGTAGATCCGTTAAATTTCCGCTGCGTATGTTTTGTATGCGATACAATCCATGGTTAAACCAACACATGGTACACCACATTTTGTCCTGATCTATACTCTAGATCCTTGGTCTTGATAACGAAGAAAATTCGATCACTACCAAAGTGGTCAATGCCACATATTGAGATTGACACAAAATTGCAAGACTAAAGCCCAAGTTTCAAGCCCATCTATAATCGACAACCTAAAGTAGCATATGGCACCACTCCCTTACTAGTGTATGCCAATGCGAGGGTCGCGCATGCCACTTAGAGATAGGAACCCAAAAATCACTCATTTTTAGTTCCAATTGGTTATTTGAATTGATTAGCTCCCCAACTAGCCACCAACCCCTTTAGAGGATTGGCAAGTCTATAAATACCCCCCATTTCACCCCATTTTTGACAATCGAAAACACCCCTTAAGGACCATACAAAAACTCTATTGGAATCACACTAGACTTTTCATTTCTTTTATTGTCCAAAGTGATATGGCAATCTCTTTGAGTTTTTGATTGAGTTTGCTAGTGTTTAACACTATTACCCTAACTATTTCCTCATGAATTCCGACAATAACTATTGATTCATAATTTCCTTCCACTTCACCCTTATCTCAAATTTGCCATTTTCCTTTACCCAAATCTTGCTTAAACCATTCCACTCATTTCTGTTTGGATAATTCACACATATGTGATAGTCATTTCAACTAAGAGACTGAAAACAATATCACCTTAAATGTAGACATAAAGAGGTCTGGATCTATACCACAATCTTTATTCTCCTCCATAAAATTGTATTTTTCTTGTCATCTTATGTGTCATTTTAGTTTAGATACTTTCTCTTGTTAACATGTTGGATTGCATGGCATATTTAATTTGCATTCTTTGAGTTTTGCATAATTTGTAATTTATGTCTAAAGCAATGTACACATCATGTGGGAAGATGCTAATTTATAACTTGCGTACGCTATTATATAGAGGTTGATGATGTGCGAAAATTGTCAATGAGTCGTGGGCTCCAAGTCACTTCAATGGGTACCTGTAAATAAAAACAAAGGACCAAACAGAAGGCACCGGTGTGGTACCGGCCGAAAACCCTGTGAAGGTCAAGTTAGCGAATGAGAAATCTCTATCAACTCTTTAGTGAGAGAGCTAGGGATTTTCTTCGCACTTGCAAAAAGAGGAGGTTTAGCGCTTATATAGTAGTAAGTGGTGAATCCAAATCCCTTGAGAGTGGGGATTTTTCCTTATGGAGAAGATCTGGTACTAGGGTTTCCAAGATTATAGGGTGTCTTTACATACGAGGGAGATATGAATCTGTAACAGATCTTGTATGAGTAATAGGATATTTCCTTATATGGATTTTCGTGAGGGTTAAGCAAGGCCATGCTGGACCTGTCAGCTATTGGTCTTCTAGCCGGCCTTCCGTCTATCTGTTGGCCATTTTTCCCATTGGGGCCTAGCGTGGCCCCGTCGTTTTTTATACAGTCGCCCTAGTCCTTCCATCTACTCCTGAGGGACCAACGGTCCTGTAGGCGCCGTTGGTTTCCTTTGTATGACGTGTTTTGGGCCTTAGTAAAATACCCCCATCAGAGGTGTACACTAGTTTGAGTATCCTGATCCCCCAAACCAGTTCTTACTTGTTTGTACATTTTTCATGTTTATGGGAATCTGCTCAAAGACCAATGGCGTATGCAACCTTTGGCATAATCTATAATTTAAAGAATTTTTCTTTATCAAATATATGTATAGTTATGCTTCGTTTGATTTCGTGTCTCGTGGCATGTGGGCTAAATCTTCAGAAGAGAATATAGATCGTGGAAAGGAATAAGCTTTAATGACTATGTTCCCATTTCATAGGAAATAAAATCGGAGTTAATGGAGACTTTGGCTTGCCTTTGAGCCCTCCCACTATCAACTACTATCCTCTTACAGGAAAGAATCCATCGTGGATATAGTCAACCTGCTACTAGGGGCGACGCCTTACTCCATTACTAATTTTATGCAGTCATCAAGGGTTGACGAATTCCTTATCAAGCTAGATAGCTAGAAGCAAACTAAATGTATACCTATTATCTCATAAACAATGGAGCTCTAGCGGAGGGAATTCCTAACTCTCAATATAGCTTCATTATTATTACAATTTCATTTGCGATTAGCCGTAGAGATATGGAGAAAGGGGATAGCCTTGTACCACATTCCCAAGAATCACACCCATTATTCCAAGATGTATGTGCCCTATAGCCTCCGTCATGAAAATTACTAAAATTGTGGAGCAAGCCAAAGGCTTGATATATGTGGCCATTCTCGGGAGATTGAGATGTATGAAAAAACACATTAAAACATCTGTTGTGATCGAAAACTTCGTGAATACTAACTTAAGCATTGAAAATTTTGAGACTGGAATAATCACATCGGTTTCAATATTGAGTTATCCAACCTTCCATTAGTGTAGGTCATGTTGAACCTGAGTAGGACATTAGTCATTGATCTTGTGCATCATAACTTTCCATTTAATTTGTTTCTTTTCAAACTCCGAACAAGAAAGACACATATAGAATATTTTGAGAGTATAATAAATGTGTATTCATTTCTCTCACAAAAATAGTGAGTCTCACCATGAATTTAATTAATGAGATTCATTGTTATGTAAAAAGGAGTATGTATTTATTGCACTCTTAGAGTATTCTATAATTACTCTTCTTTATAACATCTTTAAATGTGATCTTGGTTTTAAAAATTTTAAAAAAAAAAGCAAAGTGAAATAGAGAAAGAAAGACTACCCTTTTTTGTTATTGTCATTATCAGTTTGTCATTTTTGGATGGGCTAAAATAACCTATATATACTCATTTATGTTAGGACTGCATGGGTCAGATTGGGTGGATTGAAGATTTTTTTTTTTTTTGAACCAATCAACCTTTGTTAGGTTGGAAAATTTCCATACTGCCATCGACTCACCAACCGCCAAAAACGGCGAGTTTGTTTAAAATTTGGGTAGTTTCGATTTGGTGGATTGGGCAAGTTAGCTTTAATTATATATTGTATACTAAACTTTAAAATATTTTTTTACCATTTATGGACAAATTTAAGAAGTTGCATTTTCTCTAAATCTTATAAGTTATGAAGAAAATCATAGAAAGTGACCAATTTTCTCATAGATCATACACATGTCTTAAGTTATGAGTACTTTCTAACTTTTTCTCAAAAAAAGAAAAATATAAGATGTATGCTTATGAATATGTTGGCAAAGTATCATTCATTTTTCATATTAACATGTGCTACTCGTAGAGTTAATTAAAGAAAAAACTTAAATTTGATTTGAAATAAAGACTAAAAATGGATGAATATATATATATATATATATATATATATATATATATATATATATATATATTCCCTGCTAATGTTACTAAAGCTGTTATGATTCCTTGATAAGGGTCTGGCCATTGCTCTGGCTGTTCCTTATGAGAGATGATTCCCTCCAGACAACACATGTGGACAACCTTGCTAACCTGTAATGAATAGTAAAAAAGTCAATATATATATATATATATATATATATATATATATATATATATATATATATTGTACAGGCCATGGCTATCGGCATGTATCAAGCCGATGACCCGATTCCTAAATGGGCCCTTCTTGCCCCACTTACTAACCGAGCACCTAGTCCATTCCCTAGACGGGCCTGGTCCAAGCTCATGGCTTGACTGAACATTTTCTATTATATTGAGATCAAGAGATAATGCCTTGGGGAATTCGCCCATCGAGCATTAATTGGCACCTGGTGCAAGTTCCAAGAAAGTCATGTTAGTCACGAGTAACAGGTCCCATCTGGTCAGGAATATAGCTCAAAGGAACCCACCAACATAGGAAACAACCCTCTCATCATGATGATCTCACTAAAGGAAGTCTATAAATAAAGATCGATGGGTAGAGGAAAAGAGGTTGAAAAAATTAGGGGAGAGAAACACAAGAGTAGTGGGGAGAAACACATCCCGAGGGAAAAGAAGTCCAGTCAGAATTTCATAAACAGGGGTCAATTACACTGTGATATTCTCGGGGAGGGTAGGAATACGAAAAAGGAAGACAAACCTAAAGAAAAGCTATCGTTTGTCTCCTATAAAAACCACATCATCATATTTGGGGCCTCCCATTGTCGGATCTTCCTAACCCGTAATACAAGTAAATTGGGGAACTCAGCCTAAAACCACACACACACACGCACACATATATATAAACTTAACCCACCACCTAATTCAACTTGTCGCTTTTAAACCTGCCCAATCCACTTGAAAATCAAAATCATATACGTGCGGGGGAACGGATTGAATGGTTTGGGTGGATAGAGTAGGTTGATATAGAGGGCCTATTTGACCATTACTCCTCCAGTACTAAATCTACTGATGAAACACATTTGTTTCCAACCCTCCACGCATACAACATTATAACAAGTCGTATCAAATATTAATTTTTTGGATGTGGATATCACTTTCAGTCACTGTTACAAACTAACTTCCACTACAACTCACAGTGTTAGGGCTTTATAAAATTAGAATAGAAGGATAAGAAGTAATGAAGCATCAGTGCCTTACTATTATTGGCCTTAGAATGGTCGGGCGTGACCTTCCTAGTTCCTACATGGCCATTCAAGGCATTTTTAGCGAAGCAATTTAAAGCTTGGAATTTGAATGTTTGTCAATATCCTGAGGGGAGGATGCTCCTATGTACTAGGGTTTGTTTCTCTCTCTCTCTCTCTCTCTCTCTCTCTCTCTCTCTCTCTCTGTATGTCTAGTTATCTACTTCTTTTTCTTAATGAATATACTTTCATTGTAGTAGAGAAGAAAAAAATATTAATAATAAAGCATGGAATCTAACCCACGAAGCAACTTCTATTATCAAGTCGTTCATTGATTGGTTTTTTTTTTTTTTTTCATTGGCCAGATCCACTGGATTCTCCATTGCCATCTAGTCTATGTGTGTGTGTGTGCATATATATATATATATATATATATATATATATATATATATATATATTCAAAAACTTAACAAAAGAAGATAAGGTTAAAAGACCTAATTCTACGATAAGTTTTGAAGAGACTCTGAAAAGATTTAATAAAAATAAATCAAAAGAGGTAACTGTTAATGATCTTCAACATGAAATAAAAACTGTTAAACAAGAAATAATTCAATTAAAAAATGATGTTAAAACTATTAAACATGATAATGATCATCTTAAACAAGAATTGTTAATTTTAAAGATTGATAAAACTATGGATAAACACCAATCTGATGATGATGAGCAAAAAGACGGAGATGAATCCAATCAACAAGCTTCTCCTTCTGGTAATGTTTCTGATCATACATTGATTAATTTGATTGATAATCAATTGTCTCTTGTTAAACATATGCTGCCCAAATGGTACACTAAAGTCAAAATCGTTGTTGCTCATGATTATGCTTTTGATGTTGTTGCTATGATTGATTCTGGTGCCGATGTTAATTGTATTCAAGAAGGATTGATCCCTTCTAAATATTTTGAAAAATCTACTGAAAGATTAGTTTATGCTAATGGAACTAAAATGAAAATCAAGTATGAATTAAACAATGCTCACGTTTGCCATGATAATGTTTGCTTTAAAATTCCCTCTATGCTTGTTGAAAACATGACTGATAAAGTGATTCTTGGTTTGCCTTTTATTAATTATTTGTATCCTTTCCTTACTGAAGATGATGGAATTACTACTGATCCTTTTGAATAGAAAGTAAAATTCAAATTTTGTTCAAAATGTGAAACTCATATTGATAATGCTTTTAATCTTGTTAATAAACATCTTAGCCTCATTAAACACAAAAATAGCTCTAAGAAAATTTGTGGAAAATTCTCTGCTAATTTGTTGCCAACAATAATTGCTATTTGTCACAGAGTCTTAATGAATGATAGTTATCCCGACAGTATTGATGTCTTTCCTGTTGACTTGCATGATGACAAAAACTCTAGTGAAAAGCATATCTTCACCAAAGCATGTCCTACGGATGCTAAAACTCAAAAAAGCATTCTTTGCACTAGGCTTTTGACCAAGTCTTTGCTTTGGTCCAAACTTGTCCGTAACATGTCTTCCTCCTACCCCAATATTCACAAAATTAATCATTGTCATCCTAAAGCTCATTGTCTAGCACAACTGATATTTAATACTACCACTAATAAGTGGAATATTATGACTTCTTCGGTAGAGAAGAGGGACAAGGGGAAAGCGCCTGCACAGGACTTTCCTCAAGACGAAAGGTTCCCAGCGGGACACCCTTTTGTAATGCATAAAGGCGCATCCTCTAGAGTAAAATTCAGTGATGCAACATCCTTTCAGGAATTTGTCCCGGCAGAGGTGATATATTCCAGTGGTGATATCATATTAACCTTACAAGAAGTATTGAACAAAGATTTGCAATTCCATAATGGAGTCTATAGTGAATTACCAGATTCCATTAAATTCATTCTTGACAACCTTCAAGCTTCCCATTCTTCAAGCCACCATAAACTATTCAACAAAACCATGAGAGCGCTTGAAATTCACCTTGTTAACCTTACTACCCAAATTGTTGACCCTACTACTGAAAGTGCAGCCTTTGCCGACCAACTTTTTAATTGCCTTGTTAACGCTCAAAACCATCATGATGAATCAAACCTGATTAGTCAACTCTTTGGCAAAGAGGAAATCCATTCAATGGATAGAAAGACTATAATGGGTACTGATTTTGCTAGATTGAGTCTAAAAAACCAATCTTTGCTTAAAAGTGTTGTTGCTAACTTGCCTCTAGAAGTACAATCTTGTATTTTTGAAAGCAAGGTTATGACTAAAGATCTTGATCTTTGGTTAAAACATTTCAAAACCCTTGTTTCAATTACTCCTACCATTGTTGAACCTGATGGCCCCAATAAAGGCTACATGAAAAAGAAATGGGGAAAATACTTTGGGAACAGTCTCAAAGTACACGAAAAAACCCACATTTCCCTGACCTTCTAATTAATTATGAAGATGGTTCTGATAATGATCCTTTCTGGCTTTCTCAAATGTTTGAATTTGGTTTTATAAGACTCATCAAATTAACGAGTTATGATCAAATTAACCAATTTCCTGATATACTCCAAAGAGCTGTTGTAGATGTTGCAATAACTCCTTATGTTTCCATCCGATGTTGGAGTACTTTGCCCAAATGGGAAAAGAATAATTGGATGAATGTTCAACCTTCCAAGCATCTTGTTTTAATCAATGGATATACTCACCAAGGCCAATGGTATGAAGGAAATGCTTATGTTTCACATAAGCATCCCTATGCTCTTGCTGAATGTTGGAGCAGTTACTTTAATAATCGAATTCTTGATGTCTCTGAAGAATTATGGAAAGACTACCATTTCTTTGGTTGTACAAACAAAATTTCTGTTTTTGTTAACAAACATTTTGCCTCGGCGGTCCGACACTTACAATGGACAGAACATGATGACCCAAGAATATTTCTCACAAGAGATCCTGTTTACGAACCATTAATGTATTGTGGTTTCTGTAACCAGTATTCAACTTATCATGAACATGAATGCAATGATGATCCACCATGGGATCCTTGTCCCGAATGGGAACCTGATGAAGGATACTCTACTTAATTCTCTTCTGGCCGACACAATGGCTTCTGATGCTACAATATTCACCCGTTACTATTTGCCGAAAATACTTTCCTGATAATAATGATTCCTTGTTGACAAACCATTTTGGCACCACCACTACGTACCAACACTGCTGCAGCTTTCCTCTATTGTTGACTTTCCAAGATGAGGATTTCTCCCAAAGATAAAAGCTATTTTCCTGCTACTTTCATAATTGCTGATATTTTGGGTACAACATGACAAATTACTTTTGGCTTTAAAGCCAAGCTGATTCCTTCCGGATTTAAGGCTATTGTTGCTCATGTTGCCCCTCACGGGTCCGGCTACTTTTGCTCCTGTTGCCCCTCACGGGTCCTGATATGAATAGTAAAATGTCACTATTCACTTTGTGATATTCACTGCTTTATTTACCTATATAAGGGGGGTTGTCCCTTATTGCTAAACTCAGAATCTTTTCTAGGATTTCCCTTAGAACTCTCTCTAGGACTTCCTTAGATCAAGATATCTCATTGATACACAAAGCTTGTAACTAGGAACTAGGACTAGCTTTCAAGCCTTGTACTGTTTACCCAACCTGTTGATCACTGTAATCTTGTTGCTACTACTACTACTACTGTAAGTGTTTAATGTACATTCAATAAACACTTCTGTTTTCAATACTTTGAATTATTTTGATATACAACTGCTTGGCTGGTTCTACCACCTTACTTTCAATTATCATTTACTTTGAATTATTTTGATATATAACTGCTTGGCTAGTTCTACCGCCTTACTTTCAACAATTATCATTTACTTTGAATTATTCCATATATCTGTTATCTGTTGTGCTTCCGCCTTCTGCGCTGTCGTCCTTCCCCCTTTATGGTATCAGAGCCATTCTTTCCTTGGTCGATAGTGTCTTGTGTCTTTCATATTCTGTCCGTGTCTGCCTGACCTTGTGATACTTCGTTGTTGTGTTAATCTTGCCGCCGTTGGCGCCACCGCCATTGTAAAAAGTCCCAGATCTGAACAGTAAGGCCTGTGAAGCCAGGAGAGCGTGAGGGCGTGAGAGGAATAGGGTTGATGAACGGTATGTGTTACGAAATGTAACGGCTGTGAGAAAAACATGATAATTGAGTGTTATAACTAAGATAGATATTGATAGGATGTGGAGATCCGACTCCTCTGTTAGCTCTAGGACTGGTTGTCCTCCTGATATTGTGAATGAAGAAGACCTCACTGTTGGAGAGAGTGAGTACCCAGATTTTAGAAAATGGAATATTCCTAAGATTTCTACTAAATCTGTTTATGATCTTAACTGGGCTGAAAAAAGTATTTTCTCTGAATATAGAGCTAGAACTGTTGAACAAACCTTTTCTATTTCTAAAACTCATGAAAAATGTTGTTTATTTTCCAAGAAAAATATTAATGAGTTTTTATCCAAGAAAAATCTTAATATTTACACATTGGTTTGGTTCAAGTTGCTGTTAAATCTTTAACAAGAAAAGGAATTGATGCTTCTGTGCTTATGTGTTTACGTGATGCTAGATTTAAGAAATTTAATGATAGCATTCTTGGCATGATTACTGCTTCTTTGTATGATGGTCCTATTTACTTTGATTGTTATCCTGATCTTGCTCTTACTCTTGTGATCCTAATATTATTAAAGATTTAACTTTGAATATATTGACTTTT
Organism: Castanea sativa; assembly: GCF_040712315.1. Lineage (NCBI taxonomy): Eukaryota > Viridiplantae > Streptophyta > Magnoliopsida > Fagales > Fagaceae > Castanea > Castanea sativa. The sequence continues at coordinate 37,143,746 of NC_134018.1, forward strand.
GGTTATGATATGGATGATAGTAGTAGACCTTTTACTCTTATTTACCGAATTTTCTATAGATTGCTTGATTCCCAGCTAACTCCTCGGTCTAGAGGACGTGATCCTGCTGGAAAAACTATGTTGATTCAATGTTCCACCCATGATGCTAAAATCCAAGTTCCTAAAATGATTCAATGGCAAGATATTACTCTTCCTAGAGAATGGACTTTGGAACAAGTGGCACCTCCTGTTAAACCTGTTTTTGATGAACTTGATCTTACTAAAATTGCATAATATACTAATGGAACTGTTAAAATATTTTTTGATGATACCAAATGTTTTCCTACTAACAAACCTTTGAGAATCAATGAAGGAAGAAAGTCATTTGCTGGATCTGAAAGCTTTGTTAAAAGAAATTCTGATGTTGATGAATTTTTGAAAAAGAATTTTGAACCACTTGATTTAAAGCTAAAAGGAGTTGCTAGCAACAATTCCCAGATTAACAATACTTATTATTCAACTAACTTGAGTTTCTCTCAAAAGATGATCAAGAAGAAGAAGAAGATGCAAAATCTGAGGCTCCTTCTAGATCTAATTTTCGACCTATCGAACCTCTTCCTCCTTTTAAACATCTGCGTGTGATAAATTTGATGGATATAGATTGTGAAACTCCTGCTTTTCAAATTGATATGATTGCTTTAAGTAATGAATTCTTTTCTAAAGCAAACCGTGATAAAAGAAAGTATTACCAAAGTACTTTTGATCAGTCTGAAAAAGACAGAATCAAAAGGAAATGAAGAGAAAAAATGAATTTGTTAAAACAACATATTTTGTTTTTTGATTATCTTGAGAATTATTATGTTTCAAGAAATAAGGTTCATACCAATTACTTGAACGTAATAAAAAAATCTGCTTTTGTTAAACATGATAAAACTGTTGTTAAATCCAGTCATCCACCATTTGAAACTGTTTTGATTACTTGCAAAAATGATAAAGAAAGCACTGAGGTGAAAGCCTCCCCTTTCAAAATTGCTGATGATAAAACTCCTGTTTTTGCCATTATTGAACAAAAAAATTTTGCTAATAAATCTTTGCATATTATTGGTCAACAGCTTGACCTCATTGAAGAAAAAATTGATGAAAAACCTGCTGTTTCAAAACCTGAGAAACCTTTGATTGATTTACCCAGTCAAAGAAAAACTATTAATTTTAAAACTTCTCAGAGTAAGACTTTTGATTTGGTTAACTCCCAAGGATCAACTGTTGAAAAGATTGAAAAAGTGCTTGCTGATTTAAAAGTTAAAACCGAGCAAACTTCTACTTCTAGAAGCACTGCTTGTGCTATTTCAAGAAATGAGAAAGAAATTGTTTCTGATGATGACACAAATTCTGACTCATTATCTTCTGATTGTTTAAAAAATGTTTTTGATGATGGTTTAAGTTTACCTGAAATTAAAAGATTTGTTGGAAAACCCAATCCTACTTCTTTTACAAAAAACTAGTATTCTAAACCTACTCCTCCTAATTTACAGTTTGAAGAAAGATCTTCTCAAATTCAATTTTCTGTTTCTGCTGATAAACTTTATGAATAGAATATTGATGGTTTGTCTGAACAAGAAATTATTAACAAAATGGCTCACATGTCTATGGTTGGCATTGCATACATAAACAATCATGACAATCTTGATCATACTGATACTGTTGATTTGCTTGCTTCTGGTTTTATTGGTTCCCTTCGAGGCTGGTGGGATTCACATCTCACAGAAGAATCCAGAGAGTCTATTAAACATGCTATTAAAAGAGATACTGATGGTATGCCCATTTTTTATGAAAATACTAACCGTGGTGTTCCTGATGGTGTCAATACTTTGGTTTACACCATTCTTAAACATTTTGTTGGTACTCCATCTAATATTTCGTCTCGAATTTCTGATTATTTGAATAATTTGAGATGTCCTACTGTGTCTGATTACAGATGGTATCAAGATGTATTTACCTCCAGAGTCATGCTCAGAAAAGACTCTACGAAGCCTTATTGGAAAGAGAGGTTTATTGACGGATTACCTCCTATTTTTGCTCTTAAGGTAAAAAATGAATTAATTGGTAAAAATGATTCTATTGATTTTGATAATTTAACTTATGGTGATATTTTCAGCACTATTAAGAAACTTGGAATTAATATGTGCAATGATGAAAAATGGTTAAAACAACAGTTAAAATATATAAAAAAAAGCTAAATATGAAATGGGTAATTTCTGTGAACAATATGGTTTACCTCCTATTGCCCCTTCCAGGCAAAAAGGAAAGAGTAAACATGATAAGGTTTACAAAAATTATTCCCATAAAAAGCATAAAAGATACAGAACCCATTTTGTTAAACCCAATGGTTTTTATGCTAAAAACAAACCTGTTTTTCGAAAACATGATAAACAGAGATCAAGTAAAGGTAAATGCTTTAACTGTGGCAAATTTGGCCATTTCAGTAAAGACTGTAACCAAAAGCCTGGTAAGTTGAAAAATAAGTTGAACATGTTAAACATTAATAATAATGATCAAAATGAACTATTTCAAATCCTTGAATCTGCTGCTTCAACTGATTCCTTTGAAGAAGATTTTTCCTCCTCATCTGATTTTGATTGTCACTCCCGTAGTGATGTTTCTAAATCCCCTAATATTAAACTTGGCTGTAGAGATTCTTGTTATAACGTGATTAAATCTGTTAAAATGTTAACCAAAAGTAAAGAGAATGATGATCTACTATTAACAATGCTAAGTAAAATTGAAGACCCTAATTTACAGAAAGATTATTTTGACAAGTTTTTGAAAAACTTAACAAAAGAAGATAAGGTTAAAAGACCTAATTCTACGATAAGTTTTGAAGAGACTCTGAAAAGATTTAATAAAAATAAATCAAAAGAGGTAACTGTTAATGATCTTCAACATGAAATAAAAACTGTTAAACAAGAAATAATTCAATAAAAAAATGATATTAAAACTATTAAACATGATAATGATCATCTTAAACAAGAATTGTTAATTCTAAAGATTGATAAAACTATGGATAAACACCAATCTGATGATGATGAGCAAAAAGACGGAGATGAATCCGATCAAAAAGCTTCTCCTTCTGGTAATGTTTCTGATCGTACCTTGATTAATTTGATTGATAATCAATTGTCTCTTGTTAAACATATGCTGCCCAAATGGTACACTAAAGTCAAAATCGTTGTTGCTCATGATTGTGCTTTTGATGTTGTTGCTATGATTGATTCTGGTGCCGATGTTAATTGTATTCAAGAAGGATTGATCCCTTCTAAATATTTTGAAAAATCTACTGAAAGATTAGTTTCTGTTAATGGAACTAAAATGAAAATCAAGTATGAATTAAACAATGCTCACGTTTGCCATGATAATGTTTGCTTTAAAATTCTCTCTGTGCTTGTTGAAAACATGACTGATAAAGTGATTCTTGGTTTGCCTTTTATTAATTCTTTGTATGCTTTCTTTACTGAAGATGATGGAATTACTACTGATCCTTTTGGACAGAAAGTAAAATTCAAATTCTGTTCAAAATGTGAAACTCATATTGATAATGTTTTTAATCTTGTTAATAAACATCTTAGCCTCATTAAACACAAAAATAGCTCTAAGAAAATTTGTGGACAATTCTCTGCTAATTTGTTGCCAACAATAATTGCTATTTGTCACAGAGTCTTAATGAATGATAGTTATCCCAACAGTATTGATGTCTTTCCTGTTGACTTGCATGATGACAAAAACTCTAGTGAAAAGCATATCTTCATCAAAGCATGTCCTATGGATGCTAAAACTCAAAAAAGCATTCTTTGCACTAGGCTTTTGACCAAGTCTTTGCTTTGGTCCAAACTTGTCCGTAACGTGTCTTCCTCCTACCCCAATATTCACAAAACTAATCACTGTCATCCTAAAGCTCATTGTCCTGCATAACTGATATTTATACTTTGGCTTTTGAGGCATACTTTTCAAAAAAAATTTATTGATATTATTTACTCTCATTTTTCCAAAAAACATTCTATTATTATACTATTAACTATGGCCAACTGGCTTAACATCCTCTCCCTTACTTGGCAGGAGAAAGTAAGATTTAATACTACCACTAATAAGTGGAATATTATGACTTCTTCGGCAGAGAAGAGGGACAAGGGGAAAGCGCCTGCACAGGACTTTCCTCAAGACGAAAGGTTCCCAACGGGACACCCTTTTGTAATGCATGAAGGTGCATCCTCTGGAGTAAAATCCAGTGATGCAACATACCTTCAGGAATTTGTCCCGGCAGAGGTGACATATTCTAGTAGTGATATCATATTAATCTTACAAGAAGTATTGTGGTAACATCATTAGCAATGTCTCCTTCTAAATATTGTAACATCAGAAGCCATTGTGTCGGCCAGAATAGAATTAAGTAGAGTATCCTTCATCAGGTTCCCATTCGGGACAAGGATCCCATGGTGGATCATCATTGCATTCATGTTCATGATAAGTTGAATACTGGTTACAGAAACCACAATACATTAATGGTTCGTAAACAGGATCTCTTGTGAGAAATATTCTTGGGTCATCATGTTCTGTCCATTGTAAGTGTCGGACCGCCGAGGCAAAAGGTTTGTTAACAAAAACAGAAATTCTATCTGTACAACCAAAGAAATGGTAGTCTTTCCATAATTCTTCAGAGACATCAAGAATTCGATTATTAAAGTAACTGCTCCAACATTCAGCAAGAGCATAGGGATGCCTATGTGAATCATAAGCATTTCCTTCATACCATTGGCCTTGGTGAGTATATCCATTGATTAAAACAAGATGCTTGGAAGGTTGAACATTCATCCAATCATTCTTTTCCCATTTGGGCAAAGTACTCCAACATTGGATGGAAACATAAGGAATTATTGCAACATCTGCAACAGCTCTTTGGATTATATCAGGAAATTGGTTAATTTGATCATAACTCATTAATTTGATGAGTCTTATAAAACCAAATTCGTACATTTGAGAAAGCCAGAAAGGATCATTATCAGAACCATCTTCATAATTAATTAGAAGGTCAGGGAAAGGATGGGTTTTTTCATGTACTCTGAGACTGTTCCCAAAGTATTTTCCCCATTTCTTTTTCATGTAGCCTTTATTGGGGAAATCAGGTTCAACAATGGTAGGAGCAATTGAAACAAGGGTTTTGAAATGTTTTAACCAAAGATCAAGATCTTTAGTCATAACCTTGCTTTCAAAAATACAAGATTGTACTTCTGGAGGCAAGTTGGCAACAATACTTTTAAGCAAAGATTGGTTTTTTAGACTCAATCTAGCAAAATCAGTACCCATTATAGTCTTTCTATCCATTGAATGGATTTCCTCTTTGCCAAAGAGTTGACTAATCAGGTTTGATTCATCATGATGGTTTTGAGCGTTAACAAGGCAATTAAAAAGTTGGTCGGCAAAGGCTGCACTTCAGTAGTAGGGTCAACAATTTGGGTAGTAAGGTTAACAAGGTGAATTTCAAGCACTCTCATGGTTTTGTTGAATAGTTTATGGTGGTTTGAAGAATGGGAAGCTTGAAGGTTGTCAAGAATGAATTTAATGGAATCTGGTAATTCACTATAGACTCCATTATGGAATTGCAAATCTTTGTTCAATACTTCTTGTAAGGTTAATATGATATCACCACTGGAATATGTCATCTCTGCCGGGACAAATTCCTGAAAGGATGTTGCAAAGAATGCTTTTTATGATGGTCCTTCCCCCTTTCTGGTGCTGATGTTAATTGTATTCAAGAAGGACTGATTCCTTCTAAATATTTTGAAAAATCTACTAAAAGATTAGTCTCTGCTAATGGAATTAAAATGAAAATCAAGTATGAATTAAACAATGCTTATGTTTGCCATGATAATGTTTGCTTTAAGATCCCCTCTGTACTTGTTGAAAACATGACTGATAAAGTGATTATTGGTTTGCCTTTTATTAATTCTTTGTATCCTTTCTTTACTGAAGATGATGGAATTACAACTGATCCTTTTGGACAGAAAGTAAAATTCAAATTTTGTCCAAAGCATGAAACTCGTGATGCTTTTAATCTAATCCATGCTAAAGTTAAACACCTTAACTTCCTTCAACAAGAAGTTAGGTACAAGAAAATTGTTGAACAACTTTCTGATAAACTACTTCAATCCAAAATTATTAATTTCCAGAAAATATTAATGAGTGATGTTTGTTCTGAAATTCCTAATGCTTTTTGGCACAGAAAGAAGCATATTGTTAATTTGCCTTATGCTAAAGATTTTAATGAAAAGAATATTCCCACTAAAGCTCATCCTATTCAAATGAATGCTGAAACTATTGAATTTCGTAAAAGTGAGATCAATGATTTGCTCAAGAAAAAACTTATTAGAAACAGCAAGTCTCCTTGGTCTTGTGCTGCTTTCTATGTTTAAAAAAATGCTGAGCTTGAGAGAGGTACCCCTCGCCTTGTGATTAACTACAAACCTTTGAACAAAGTCTTAGAGTGGATCAGGTACCCTATCCCCAATAAAAATGATCTCGTTCATAGGCTGAGTGATGCTGTCATATTCTCCAAATTTGATATGAAATTTGGATTTTGGCAAGTTCAAATTAGCGAGAAGGATAGGTATAAAACTGCTTTTACCACACCTTTTGGCCACTATGAGTGGAATGTTATGCCCTTTGGTCTAAAAAATGCTCCTAGCGAATTCCAAAACATTATGAATGATATCTTCAATTCTTTCAGTCATTTCACTACTGTCTACATTGATGATGTTTTGATCTTCTCCAAATCCATTAGTGAACACTGGAAACATTTGTACTCGTTTCTGGACACTATCAAAAGAAATGGTCTTATTGTCTCTGCTAAGAAAATCAAATTGTTTCAAACCAAAGTCAGATTTCTCGGATATGATATTTTCGAAGGACAAATCCGTCCTTTTGATAGAGCCATTCAATTTGCTGATAAATTTCCTGATGAAATTATTGATAAAACTCAACTTCAAAGATTTCTTGGGTCCTTAAATTATGTTGCTGATTTTTACAAAAATCTGAGAAAACAATGTAAACCACTCTTTGATCGGTTACAAAGTAATCCTCCTCCTTGGTCTGATATTCATACTTCTATTGTTAAACAGATCAAATCCCATGTTAAAACTTTGTCCTGTCTTGGTATCCCAACTGTTAATGCCTTCAAAATTATTGAAACTGACGCCTCAGACATTGGTTATGGAGGCATTCTAAAACAAAGAGTTTCACCTGATTCTTCTGAGCAAATTGTTTGCTTCTACTCTGGTGTCTGGAATGCGGCACAATTAAACTATAGCACTATAAAGAAAGAAATTTTATCTATAGTACTATGCATTTCAAAATTTCAAAGTGATTTGTTAAACCAAAATTTTTTATTAAGAATTGATTGTAAAAGTGCTAAATACGTTATTGAAAAAGATGTTGAGAATATTACTTCCAAACATATTTTTGCAAGATGGCAAGCTATTTTAAGTGTTTTTGATTTTGATATTGAATATATTAAAGGTTCTCAAAACTCTATTCCTGATTTTCTTACCCGTGAATTCCTGCGGTACCACAATGGCAAGTAGAGGATCCAAAGATAAAAGTCTTGCGGCCATACACGACCAAATTGTTAAACGAGAACTCGTCTCCCCAGGAGACATTGCTAACCGTTTTACCACATTAGGATCAATCCCTAAGCCTAATTATTCCTTTGTGTTGGTTTCTGCCTATGACCCTTATGCTTTAACCCCTGTTAATCAGCCTGTCCGAACTATTTACCCAAGAAAACCCAATGCCTCCCAATATGTTAAAAAACAATACTCCCAAAACTTGTTTTTTGTTGAACCAAACCGGGCAGCAATTAAGAACCTTCTTCAAATTGTAAAAAGCTATTTCCCTCCTCTATGTCACTGGGTTCCCGAACATGGTGCTAAAAAGTTAGAATTTTATTCTGACATTTTAAGTCGAGAAGATGCTACTGTTATTAAAACTATTTTTGATTTAGACGATAAAACCAAAATTATTTACCACAGTGTTTACCTAAAAAATATTACTACTGAAGCCAGTTGGGGACATTCCCCTACCTCTACAAAAAAACTCCCTACGCACTCTGTTCCATATTCATACCATGATTATATTGACGCTTGGTTCAAATTTATGCTTCACCAAAATGAAAAAATGACTCATTCATGGTTTATTAACTTTGATAAAGAGTTTGACAACAATGCTGACTTGCCTCTTTGGTTCATCCGTTGGTGGAATCAATTTGGTTCTGATATTGAGATCTTCCCCAAACCTCTTGTTGACTGTTTCAATTTTTGGAAGCAAGGTTTCAAGGTAAATGCTCATAATGCCGAATTTCCTGTCCTTCTCCACTTTGTTAAACGTTTCAGGGTCCCCTGGATTCTAAAGTGGCAATATGAGAAAGAAGGTGATATTCTTACTAGACATTGGTATGTTAAATGGTGGGACAAGTTTGGAAATGTTTCACAAATATTGGACAATGTTTACCGGAGACCACCTCCCAAGCATCTAATCTCTAGTGCCCAGTCTACTTCCAAGGCTTCCTCTACTTCACAAGCCTCGGATATTGATAATTTGAGTAAAGATGATTTATATGTCCTTCTCAAGAAAAAGATTGAAGAAGAGAAGGAGGCTGAGAACGGAAATTCTGAAGAAGAAGGATCTGTTGCAGAAAGCCCTGTTGCTGAAAGCCCTTGTAACCCTTACCCTCAACCTTATCCGGAAGATTGGTTTGGACATGATGAAGAATATGATGAAAATACTCCTGACCTAGGAGCCTGATTTGTCTGGCCTACACAAAGGCTACTGATATTACAATATTCACTCAAGAGTAAAAGTATTTACTGAAGCTACCATGATTATATTGTTGACCACTTTTAGCACTACCAGCCAAACTACTTTCGGTCTCAAAAGCCGATTTGATTTTTCTTCCGGATATTGCGCTCCTAGTGCCCCTCACGGGTCCTGATATGAATAGTAAAATGTCACTATTCACTTTGTACTATTCAATACTTTATTTACCTATATAAGGGGGGTTGTCCCTTATTGAAAAACTCAGAATCTTTTCTAGGATTTCCCTTAGAACTCTCTCTAGGACTTCCTTAGATCAAGATATCTCACTGATACACAAAGCTTGTAACTAGGAACCAGGACTAGCTTTCAAGCCTTGTACTGTTTACCCAACTTGTTGATCACTGTAATCTTGTTGCTACTACTACTACTACTGTAAGTGTTTGATGTACATTCAATAAACACTTTTGTTTTCAATACTTTGAATTATTTTGATATACAACTGTTTGGCTGGTTCTACCGCCTTACTTTCAATTATCATTTACTTTGAATTATTTTGATATACAACTGCTTGGCTAGTTCTCCCGCCTTACTTTCAACAATTATCATTTACTTTGAATTATTCCATATATCTATTATCTGTTGTGCTTCCGTCTTCTGCACTGTCGTCCTTCCTCCTTTATGGTAACTCTCTCTAGGACTTCCTTAGATCAAGATATCTCACTGATACACAAAGCTTGTAACTAGGAACCAGGACTAGCTTTCAAGCCTTGTACTGTTTACCTAATCTGTTGATCACTGTAATCTTGTTGCTACTACTACTATTACTGTAAGTGTTTGATGTACATTTAATAAACATTTCTGTTTTCAATACTTTGAATTATTTTGATATACAACTGCTTGGCTGGTTCTACCGCCTTACTTTATATATATATAACCGAAACCTCTGAAACTCTCATAATTTTCCACGTCAGCACAATATTTAAATAAAATGATACTTTTATTTAAATAAAATTATTTTTGTTTAGTCCAAACTTAATAAGGAGTAAAACTCTATCTTTCTAACAAGTTCAACTTAAACTCAAACTCATCATTTTTTTTAAACAACATTATTTTTGTTTAATCCAAACTTAACAAAGAGTGAAACTCTATCTCTCTAACAAGTCCAACTTAAACTCAAACTCAAACTCAAACGTTGATAATAATAATAATAATAATAATAATAATAATAATAATAATTATTATTATTATTATTATTATTATTATTATCTCTCAACTTCATTAACGTGATATTTTATGATAGGGTGCAAACTTATAGCCATGGATAATTCTTTTGAATGTAGCCCAATTTTTTTTTCTATTTTTTAGTCATATATATTTTGTTTTGTTTCAATAATTTCTAAGCAGTGAATCATTTAATTATTTAATATTTTTTAGTCTTTCAGAAGTTTTAATATTTGAATTTTAAAGTTATTTTTGCGGTATCTAAAATTGTCTAGCAATTTTTTGTAAGCCATTGCACGTTCAAGCAATGACTTCTTCATCAAATTGTAATACAAATTGAAGTCATACAAGAACAAATAATGTAATGGTATAGTTTCTTAATCAATTTAAGATTTTATAAAATTATTTTAGTTTACCTCACAAATAGGTAAGTTCTCGTGCATAGTATGGATTAGTGACTAGTTAATATAATATGTGAGGCCTTGAAACATGACAAGAGTATAATCTAATTGCTTGAAGACTAATTCTGTACACACTCACAAAACTCCAACAAGAATATAGATTTGGATTTTAACTATTTGAGTCTCTCAAATTTATACTGTATGGAAACAGTTTGCACCTAGCCCAAAAGAGGGAAGGGAATAGGCCCAAAGAGCCCAATACAATGAATTTGTAGAGAGTGGGTTGAAATCTAGGTTCTAATGAGTTGTATATCAATTGTAGTGGACCAATAAGACCATAGAACAAAGATGAAGCAGTTTTGTATAATGAAAATTGCCCTCGAACTCAATCTGAGGAGGCTAGTGCTTCTATACATCTCACTTAATGACAGATTACAAATGTTGTTCTTCAGTCTACAGTGTTTTTCTCTCTTTCTTTTCCGATCCCCCATCCTAAGTGTCTCCTCCCATTTTTATACCATCCTCCCTCCTTTCTCTAGCCTCCACGTATGGATCAGATTGTTAGTTTGGATACTTGTTGTCCCATCAGCACATTCTTAAAACTTTTTGAAGTAGCTATAAGGCTGAACACTACTGATCAGGCATCACTTCCTCATTAATGCGGCCAGAGAGTCAACTGCAAAGCATTCAATGCGGTGGTAGCAGCTTTCTCTTAGATATTTCATAGCCCCTCTTTGTCTTGTATTCTCACGATGTATATCCGTAACTACAGGATCTCCTAGAATGTTGCTTTTGAGTGATAGATCGCACCTTTCAACCTCGGCTTTGTTGGAAAAATACATGTTTGTATCGCACACAAAACATACGTAGCGGAAAATTAACGGATCTACTTCATTCTCAATTGATAACATACACTATGTAAGTTTCAGAATTTAAGAATAAGAGAGTATACCTTGGTGTGGTGAATTTCAAAACAAAAATCAAAAGCACTTGGGAACACTTTTAATCTTTACTCCAATTCCACTAACGCCCAAGAAGTGTGGTCTCTCAATCAGTTTCCAAGGGAGAATTAGAGAGAGTGGCTTACACTCACACATCACTATTTCACAAGAGTGTTGTTTTTTTAATTAAAATTTTGTATATTTCTCCCTTTGTATCAAATTGATTGTCTAATTGGGTTAGCCTTTTGGGCCTTTTCAATTTGGCTTAAGAGTGTGGCTTGGAGTGGGACTAAAAGGGACCAATAAGACACTAGTTTCAATGGGCCTTGAACTTTTCTGTCAACTCTTGATAAGTCCAAAGTTACCATTAACTATATTTAATACCACTATATAAATATAATTGCACTCTAGACCTTATTTATAAATTATATCCCAAGACTTTATTGTACGTGCAACCCCTTCATAAAATATTCGTAGTATTACAAAGTCATGAATATAGATGGCTACTTTAAAGATTACTACATCTTAATTCTTTGAGTATCCAATTTAATCCTTTAAGTTATTCATCATATATTTATGAAATCCAATTCCATAAATATATACTTTAGTAACTCCTTACTAAAGTGGTTAGGCCTAACCCTCTGAATAACCAAACCGATTAAACTTATCTCAAAGGAATATTTTGTATCTCCGTTAAGAGACTATGAATTCCATCTTGAGAATATATGTTCTATCAACACTAAATGTGGTTGCCCAGCATACTAAGGTTTTGATCGTGACTTCAGACCTCATTCCTGATATATCAAAGCAACCTACACTTCATGATCAGGTCCATTATTCTCTCAGGATTAAGAGTTCATGTAAATAAAAGTCGTGAGTTTATTATTCATTTGACAGTCATTAAGAGAATAATAAATCTCATAGCGGTCCAGTTCAATATGTTTTAACTCTTAAAACATATCAATATAACAACTAGAAATCTCCATTTCCATGATAAAGACAAATCATCTTAGTTGATATGTTATAATCTTCGCAGATGAAATGCCCAATTTTATCACTGACTACGAACTAAAATTATGAGTTTACAAAGAACTTGTGATTTATATCTTCTGTGACTAAATCACATACTATGCATCTCATGGACTATATAATAATATCCCCATGTTACCATTATTTTAGATAATGATAAAACAACTTTATTAATCACAACATTAAGTCATACATAGCATCATACAATAGGATTTAAGGACACACATCCTAATAGGCTTTGCTTAGCCAATAAATTTTCCCTCCTCGGACCATCTTCTCGGATGATCTTGATCAGACTTTACCTCTTTACTTACTAACACGGGTTCTTGAGAAGATATTTTCCCATTCTCGGACTACTTAATGTCCTCAGATTGGGCCTCTAGCTCAATAGATACATAGATATGTACTCCTGAGCCTATCATCCCCACAATAGCCCCTTAAGATTCTTCTTTCTGGCTCCTTGGGAAGAAAAGAGGATTTCAATGTCCCTATAATTACTCTGTGCTCGTCACACATCATCTCTAATTTCACAAGTGCCTTTTTAACTGCCCAAGGCACGCTCCTGATGCTTCGACACACGAGACGCGTCCTCATTAAATTTTTACGACTCCATGTTCCCTAAGTTCTATGGCGTGATGCAGATCCAACGACTGAGGATTTTGCAAGCAAGAATTTTCCTGCTTGTAACCTTCCTTTGATATAAATACTATCCAAATTAAATCATTCATCTCACTTTAACACTCATACAACGAACCTACAAACTTATCCAATCTACACGTGCCCTCACAATTACCAAGAGCCAGTCCGAGGAGGGTTTTCCTTTTCGTGTAAGTCTTCACAAATCTTTTCACTTATTTTTTCATCTATTTTTTAGTCTTTTTCTCCTCGGCTTTTCTTCCTTCTCTCTATCTTCTTAGTACCTTTAAACCCTTATTAGGAATGGGTAGGTTCGTCAATTTGGTAGACTCCAAGGAGAAAATAGAGAGTTTTAAAGCCACATATAGGATCCAGCCAAGAGTTTCGATTAGATACTGTAAGGAAGAGGAATGGCACGAGAAAATGCGAGAGGGAGAAGTAGTAATCCTGATGATTGCCTTTATAGAGGGAGGGATGAAAATCCCCATGGGCATGGTCACTAGGGATTACCTTAGAGCTCATAAATTAGTGCTCACCCAATGTGCCCCAAATATGTTTATAATTTTAGGTTGCGTAGACGCCCTTAATGAGAGGATCTATAACCTCCATCACCTAAAAGGGCAGGGGTACTACCTAAAGTCTAGGTTTTCCAAGGTTAAGCTCATTCAGTGCCTCCTCAATTCCAACAAAGGCCTAAACAATGACTTTCTGATCGTATCAGGGGAGTGGCACGATGGCCTCCCCTGCCTGACAAGAGAGGGGCAACCAGGTGGGGCTCTAGGTTTAGGTCGATTATTTCAAAATTACCCCTTTTTTCGTTTTCTTTTATTCATGTCAATGTATAAATGTTCCTTTGATTCACACTGATTTTTGTTGATGATTTTGCAGATAAATGTGTCGTTATTCCAAACTTCGGTCTTGTCAACCAGCTGAGTTTGGACGAGATACTGAAGGCCGAAGTGTTCATTCATAGCAACAGTCAGCTCCAAGCAGCGCACTTAATTCTTGGCTACACCCCCATATCCAAAAGTTTCCAGGCACCGAAGTGCGTTATAAAAGCCAAAGACCCCCGCCTGCACTGGATAAGTGTTGCCGTTCCGGGTTTTCTTCTCCCCAATTCCATCCCGAAAGGCACTCTCACTACCCAACCTATCCCAGAAGGCATTCCAAAAGTAGCCTTTCCACTTCAACACACGACTGGTGAAGCTACCTTCTCCCAACCCATCATTAAGGAAGAGGAGGAGATAGTTAACATCTCGGACTCTGAGGATGAATTTGAGGTCTTCAACCTACCCTCCTCCCTAGGAAGTCCAGCTGGTGACCTTGGCATCACATCCCATAACAAGCAAGCCACCCATAAGGAGAACCTGCCATCTCACAAGCAATGCCAATCCAACGCAAAACTAGACAAAGCCTCCGAGATCTAATGGAGTCCCAAGTGAGGGGGTCAGGAGTTAAAGAAGGCCATCTAGCCCAAACTTCCCACCCTTCCATCCACCCAAACCCAACATTCTGACCCGAATGATCACAAAAGAAAAAGGGATTAGCCTAAGGAGGTGGTAGAGGGGGGGAAGAGCTATCCCCCCAAAGAAGCCGAGCCGCAAAAGCGAGCTAAACAGGCTCGGACAACCCAAACAGCCCTGAAGAGGAGGGTTGATGTTCAAGTTCTTGCATCTGCTCCAGTCTGGTCTCCGACCATGATCTTAGATGGAGCTGTTATAACTGTAAACGCCTCCATCAAAAGTTCTCAGCCAGGAACAGCTGCTTATGTGGCCAACGCATTAGAGCAAGCTCTTCTACAACTCGAGGACATGACTAACTTGAGGCAGATGAGGAAGCATGAGGTTTTTCTCACATTGAAGAAGGAGCTTGCCCTGGTAAAGCTACTAGCTAGCTCTTTTTTACTTTTTGTTTTGCACTGTTTGTTTGTTTTGTTTTTGTTTTGTTGTTGTTGTTGTTTTTATATATATATGCCACATTTCAAGATTTATTTGTATATGTATTTTCTTAGACCTAACTTCTCTGACCTAAGCATGTTTCAATGTTATTTTTTGTTTCTGGGAAAAGGTCGTCTAAGTCGCTTATAGAGCTGAAGAAATTGTCATCAGCACGCACAGAACGATGAAAGACGAGGAGGCCAGGCGTGTTGCCACCATGAAGACATTTGAGGTGGCAGAGAAAAAGCTACATGAAGTCACCGCCGAACTAAATTTGGCCAAAAGTGAGAAGAAGAGCGCCGAGCACACTCTATCGATGGCTGAGAGGCAGGCGGAGGCCCAACGTCAGCAGCTCCGCCAGACCGAGGATGACTTCGCGGTGGAAGAAACAAATAGAGGCCCTCACCAAAAGTCTGAGGGAGGCTAAAATGCCTAAGAGAAAACTGAAAAGGCCAAGGAGGAAGCTTAAATGGCTAAGGAAGAGGCCAAAAAGGCTAGGGACCAGGCCGAGCAAGATGGGTACAAGCCAGGGGTGGCTGAGATCGAGGAAACCCTTAAGTTGGAGGTCTCGGAGGTATGTAGACACTACTGCTTCTAGGTGTGGAATAAGGCGCTCAACCAAGAGGGGGTTGAAGCCTCTTCTGCACTCTGGAGAGCAAAAAATGTTTACTACCCTCCTGCTATTCAGGTTTCTAGCTCATCTGTCCCCAAAGCTATTGTTGCTTCCCAAGGAGCAGATGCTAGTAAGGACAACCCAGTTAAAGCCCTTCCTTCTTCTGGCAATCCATCCGAGGAAACTGAGAAGCCTAAGGCCACTAGGAAAGTAATTGACACAATTAAGGAGGTGGCCCATGATGCTGCTTAGCCTCCAATTGCCCCTAAGGAATCTGCCAAGGAGAAAGAGTATTCCCAACTTATGGAGATTGTCTCGGCAACCCTTCCTGTCCCCACTAAGGAGGACGTGAAGGGCAAAGGACCTGCTTCCTCCACCACAGCTCCTAATCAGCCTCCAAAGACCTCCAAGGACAAGCTTATAATAAAGATGAAGCCTTGATTTGTCCTTGTCTTTTCCTTCTTTCTCCCCCTCCCTTTTTTTATTTATTTTTATGTTTTTTTTACTGCAATGTAATCTGATCTTTTGTAAGTAAATTACCTTTTCCTAAAGCTTAGATCAATGAAAATTACAAGTTCTTCTTTCATGATTATGACATTTGTATTTCTCCTTGCATAGTTTCCATTTTATTTAACCCTCAACTAACATAACAATGAGATATGACCCCATTTGGTTATCTGCACAAGTGGTGATACAATTACCACACCTTCTTGACTAATCAACATAACAAGTTAAAAACTACCAAGTCCACAACATTACTAAAACACACTTTTGACTTCGAAATCCATACATTACAACAGAACATTCATCCACATCATTCCCAATAGGCTTAGTGACCTTGAGGAAATAATCAGATATTGACCAGATAATAGATATGTCTAATATACTTACAAATGCTTTAAGTGATGCTCACGAACTTCCCTTTTCTTAAGTCACTGTTGTGGGAATCCTTGCCATCCAGGATGGATTGTTTTATCTGGGACTTAAATAAATAATGGAAAGTACCAACTTACCTAGAGCAGATGATTCGAGGAACCATGCATAATTCCGGTTCTATTTGATACTTAAATAAGATAACCTAAAGTATTAATTTACGCAAAGTAGATGGTTCGAGGAACCAGACATAATTAAGGTTCTATTTAATACTTATAAAAATGATGAAAAATATCAATTTACCCAAGGTATGTGGTCCGAGGATCCAAGCATGACCAAAGTTTCATTTGATACTTAAATAAGATAACCTGAAGTATTAATTTACCCAAAATAAATGATTGGAGAAACCAGACCTAACTAAGGTTCTATTTAATACTTAGAAAAATGATGAAAAATATCAATTTACCCAAGGTATGTGGTCCGAGGATCCAAGCATGACCAAGATTCTGTTTGATACTTAAATAAGATAACCTGAAGTATTAATTTACCCAAAGTAGATGGTCCGAGGAACCAGACATAACTAAGGTTCTGTTTAATACTTAGAAAAATTATGAAAAATATCAATTTACCCTAGGTATGTGGTCTGAGGATCCAGGCATGGCCAAGGTTCTGTTTGATACTTAAATAAGATAACCTAAAGTATTAATTTACCCAAAGTAGATGGTCCGAGGAACCAGACATAACTAAGGTTCTGTTTAATACTTAGAAAAATGATGAAACGTAATACATAATGTAATTAACGACATATGACAGAAAAGACTTTTATTAGTAATAATACATTCGCAAGTTATTTACATTTCAGGGATGTGGTACAACATTTTCATCTAGACCTTCAAGATAATATGCCCCTATCCTAGTCACCGAGGTGATGCGATATGACCCTTCCCAATTGGGCCCTAATTTTTCCCATGCTGGGTTTTTAGCAGTGCCCAAAACCTTCCTTAATACCAAATCCCCTAGCGCTAGTGGCCTTAACTTCACGTTTGAGTCATAATTTTGTTTAAGTTTATGCTGATAATATGACAATTGAACCATGGCGTTTTCCCTTCGTTCTTCAATCAAATCCAAGCTCCTTTGTAACAATTCATCATTGTTGCTCGGAGTGAAAGAGCTAGTCTTTAGTGTTGGGAATCCAGTCTCGAGAGGAATTACAGCCTTGGCCCCATAATTCATTAAAAAAGGTGTTTCCCCTGTGGATCTGCGAGGGGTAGTCCGATATGTCCAAAGAAAATGTGGCAGTTCTCCCACCCATTTTCTCTTCGCATCGTCCAACCTATTCTTGAGCCCATTCACTGTTACTTTATTGACAGCCTTGGCCTGTCCATTCCCTTGTGGATAACCCGGGGTGGAATATCTGTTTGTAATGCCCAGATTGCAGCAATATCTTCTGAAAGCCTTATTATCAAACTGAAGGCCATTGTCTGAGATGAGGGTATGAGGAATTCCAAACGAATCTTTTTGCATCCAAATTCCTTATATTTTACAGTGGCTCAGCTTCAACCCATTTGGTGAAATAATCTGTGCCGACCAGCAGCCATCTTATATTCCCTACTACCTTAGGGAAGGGTCCTACAATATCCAAACCCCATTGAGCAAAAGGCTAAGGGTTGGAAAGAGGATTGAGAATGCCCCCTGGTTGATGAATATTCGAAGCAAACCTCTGACACTAGTTGCTTTCCTCTGCATATTTCGCGACCAATACCCTTGGGTGAGTGCCCTGTGAGAAAGGAATTTACCTCCTGTGTGACTTCCACAAATCCCTTCATGTAATTCTTCTAAAAGTAGCTATGTTACTTCAGGGTGTATATATAGCAGGTATGGTCTAGAAAAAAGAGCGTTTGTACAGCTTTGGTCCTCGGCTAGCCAGAACTAAGGAGCCTTTCTACGTACCTTGTCTGCCTTGGACTTCTCCTCAGGCAAGATATCTTCCTTAAGGAATAGCACTATGGGGTCCATCCAGCTAGGTCGTGCCTTAATCTGATGACCTCGAACCATATCACCTTTCGTCTCAGTAGGCTTGTACAAGTCTTCAACAAGAGTAACCTAGTGTAAGCTCTGCGCCGAGGATGTTGTAAGGGTGGCTAGGGAATCAGTATGGGTATTTTTGCTTCAAGGGGACTTGCACTAAGGTGAAAGACTCAAACTTTGACTGTAAATGTCCCACTTGATTCAAGTATTCTTGCATTCTCGGATCTCTGGCCTCCAATTCTCCTTCTACTAGGCCAACAACTAATCTTGAGTCTGAGGAACATCTCTACTATTTTTCGTCTTATCTTCTGGACCATGGCCATCCTAGCCAACAGGGCCTCATACTTAGCTTCATTATTTATGGCGAGAAACTTAACCTTAAGGATTTTTCAATAACGATCATCTCAGGAGAAATTATAACTAGCCTCACTCCTGATCCTCTTTGATTGGCCGCACCATCAACATACACCCTCCAAGATGTAGGCTCTTGCAAGGAGACCATACCAACTGATTTTCCATCCATGTTCTGCTTGTCTTTTTCTTCTTCTACAGAAGGTTTAGCAAACTCGGTCACTAGGTCTGCAAGAACTTGGCCCTTAACAGAGGTACAAGGCATGTACTTAATATCAAAGGCTCCTAAGATTGTACCACACTCAGCAATCCTTCCAGTGTAGTCAGCATTCTGAAGTAATGATTTTAGTAGAAGTTGGGTTAAGACAACAACTGTATGAGATTGGAAGTAGTGGGTGAGTTTACGAGTAGCGTGCACCACTGCTAAAATGGTCTTTTCAAATGGAAGGTAATGGATCTCTGCCTCAAGCAACGACTAGATCACGTAATAAACTAGTCTCTGCATACCATTATTAACCCGTACTAGCACCAAACTAATAGCATGGGGAGCCACAGTAATATAAGCAAACAAAACCTCATCCTCCTCATGTCTGGACATAACAGGTGGTCGAGAAAGATATTCCTTAAGTTGCTGAAGGGCCAAAGCACATTCCTCTATCCATTCAAATTCCTCCACTTATTCAACAACTAGAAGAAGGGTCTGCATCTGTCCACAGACCGAGAGATAAAAAAGTTCAAGGCAGTAGTCATTCCCGTTAATTTCTAAACTTCTTTAGGATTTCGAGGTGGCTGTAAATTGTTAATTGCCTTAACCTGATCAGGATTAACCTTAATCCTGCGATGAGTAACCATATAACCTAGAAATTTACCTGATCCCACGCCAAGGAACATTTGGAAGCATTGAGGCGCAATTTGTGTTTCCCTAATATCTCAAAGATATTCCCTAGGTCTCCCACATCCTTAGACACCATCTTACTCTTCACTACCATGTCATCTACATAAACCTCAATATTCTTACCTAGTTATGGCTCGAACATCCTGATCATCATCTTTTGATAGGTAGCCCCTGCATTCTTTAAACCAAAGGGCATTACCTTGTAGTGATAATTTCTAGTAGGAGTGACAAATATTGTTTTCTCCTAATCGTCCAAGGCTAGGGGTATCTGATGATATCCTTGGAAGGTATCCAGAAAACTCATTCGAGGATGCCCAACGGTGGTATCTACCAATTGATCTATACGAGGCATCGGAAAGGGGTCTTTGGGACAAGTTTTGTTCAAATTTTTGAAGTCTACACATACTCGCCATTTCCCATTCTTCTTTTTCACTACCACTGTATTAGCCAACCATTCAAGATAAAATACCTCCTTAATAGAGCCTGCTTGCTTGAGCTTAATCACCTCCTCCTTGACAACCTCGGTATGCTTTTTAGATGATCACCAAGGTGATTGCTTCCTTGGTCGGACAATTGAGCTGATATTCAAATGATGACAAATGAAGCTCGGATCCATTTCTGAGGCCTCATAAGCATTCCAAGCAAACACATCAATGTTTTCCCTAAGAAACATCATCAACTCATCTTTCTCCCGAGGAGGTAGTTGAGCTCCGACCTGAAAGTACTTCTCCTTATCATTACTTATAATAACCTTTTCTAACCCTTCACACTCTATTACCTCCATTGAATCTTCAAATAACACCGATTCCTTTGATTGCTACAAACTTTGCTCATTTGATGCGAGGACTCTCCTTCAACTTGATGCCTAATTGCTGCCACCAAGTACTGTCTAGCCATAAACTGGCTTCCTACCAGCTCTTCAACCTGGTCAGTAGATGGATACTTCACCTTCAAGTGCAAGGTGGAGAAAACAGCCCTCATGGCATGAAGCCAGGGTCTTGTCACTATGGCCGTGTAAGGAGAATACGCATCCACCATTATGAAGTTGACCTCCACCACCTTTGAACCAGTTTGCACTGGTAGTTTGATCTACCCCATTGGTATAACCACTTTTCCGTCAAAACCTACTAGGGGTGAATCATAATTAGTCAAACCTACCTTGATCAACCAATACTTGCCTCACATCATATCCCTCTATCCTGAGGGTAACCACTAATGCATCATCATGTAATTGCAAGGTTCCAGCCTTATCTTCATCAGAGAAACTCAACACTAGTTGAACTTCCATCTTACTCCTTTTGGGCTCAGGGTAGGATGCCCCTCAGGTGATTGAGTTACCGATAGTACCCTGGAGTGGTGAGAACCAACTCTTCCTAAGGTAGCAAGAATAACATTGATTGTGCCCAGAGGTAGTTTTGAAAAAGCATCCTTCTGAGATCCTTACCCTACCTAGCCTCCTTGCCCATTTGAATGATAAAGGAATTGCTTTAACTTGCCACTTCGGACTAGTTGCTTTACGTGGCTCCATTGAGTTCGACAATCCTCGGTAGTATGTCTTTGCTCTTGGTGGTACTGACAATGAAGGCTCTAGTTGCGCCTTGTGGGATCTCCTCCCATTTTATTTGGCCATTGAAAAAATGGTTCATTCTTAATTTTTTCTAAGACTTGATGCACTGGTTCTCGAAACAACACATTAACCACTTGTGGTGTAGCTATAGCCCTGAACTGCACATAAAAATTCTACCGAGGACGATTATTGTTATACTTATCCGACTTGAAGTCTCTCATATCCTAAAAGACCACCTTCACTTTGCCTTTATCTAACTGTTGGTCCTCCTCTACCCGCTTATACTTATCAATGTGATCTATGAGCTGACGTACATTATCAATCGGTTTCCCTGTTAACAATTTCCTCAGACCATGCTCGGCAAGCAGGCCGACCTTAAAAGTTCTTATGGCCACATTATCAAAGTCCCCATCAATCTTGTTGAACATCTTCCAGTATCTGTCTGAATACATTTTTAGGGTCTTCCCCTCTCGCATAGTCATAGACAGCAGAGAATCCAAGGGCCGAGGAACCCTGCTGCACATAATAAAGAGAGATCCAAATGCCCGGGTGAGTTCCTTGAAGGAACTAATAGAACCTGCCCTTAGATCGTCAAACCACCTCATGGCCACAGGTCCCATACTAGATAGGAATACCATGCACATCAAAGTCTCATTCTTGGAGTGCACAACCATCCTCTGGTTGAAATGGCTCACATGCTCTACAAGGTCTGTTCGACCATTGTACATGGTGAATGTTGGCTGAGTGAATCATTGAGGAAGCCTTCCTCCTTCAATTCTATGTGTGAAGGGTGATTTAGAAATTTGGTTCAACGCTCTACTCATAGTGTCATTCCCCAGGCCTTTGTAAGATGAATTCCTACTCCTGTGGTCACAAGGGTTGTCATCCTCATACGAGAATAATTCACTAGGGGAAGTCCTTGACTTGAGCCTATAATTGCTATCCCCACCATCATTAGAAGAAGGGTCAGAAATTGAAGGAGTTCGCTTTCATCATTCGTGACGTAACTTCCTCCTCAAATGATCAATCTCCAACTACATGGCTTTGGCATTTTCTTCATGAGAAACACGGCTCCTGCCTTGTGACTGACTTCTGCTAGTATGGGTGGTATGTACACTCCTCTCTCGGTCCTTACTTTGTTCAAGATTTAGGAAGTGATCTTGACGTTAAGACCCCATAGACTCCGCTTGGTGCAGACTTGATCCTACCATAATGTTAAACTCACTAAAATACAAGGTTTCCCACAAACGGCACCAATTGTAGGGACACAAAAGAGGGAAGGGAATAGGCCCAAAGAGCCCAATACAATGAATTTGTAGAGAGTGGGTTGAAATCTAGGTTCTAATGAGTTGTATATTAATTGTAGTGGGTCAATAAGACCATAAAACAAAGATGAAGCAGTTTTGTATAATGAAAATTGTCCTCAGACTCAATCCAAGAAGGCTAGTGCTTCTATATATCTCACTTAATGATAGATTACAAATATTGTTCTTCAGTTTACAGTGTTTTTCTCTCCTTCTTCGATCCCTCATCCTGAGTGTCTCCTCCCCTTTTTATACCATCCTCCCTCCTTTCTCTAGCCTCCACGTATGGATCAGATTGTTGGTTTGGATACTTGTCCCATTAGCACATTCCTGAAGCTTTTTGAAGTAGCTGTAAGGCTGAACACTGCTGCTCAAGCATCACTTCCTCATTAATGCGGCCACAGAGTTAGCTGCAGGGCATTTAATGTGGTGGTAGCAGCTTTCTTTTCGATATTTCATAACCATTCCTTGTCCCGTATTCTCACGATGTATATCCGTACCTACAGGATCTCCTAGACTGTTGCTTTTGGGTGGCAGACTGCACCTTTTGACCTCGGCTTTGCTTAGCTGAGGAAGTATCCCTCCTCAGACCATCTTCTCGGATGATCTTGATCAGACTTTACCTCTTTACTTACCAACACGGATTCTTGAGAAGATATTTTTCCGTTCTCGGACTACTTTATATCCTCGGATTAGGCCTCTAGCCCAATAGATACATAAATATGTACTCCTGGGCCTATCACCCCCACATATACGAGGAGAAGCAAAGATAGAAAAAGAAAAAGGAATTAATTAACTTGTGTCTTATTAGAAAAAGTGGTACAAATACGTACAACGACCTGAAAATACTGTATAGCTAATACAGAGTACATAAGTGGATCCAACTCTTATGATGGAGCACATCACTCTAAGCCATGGATGGAGGTAGACTTGGGCATTGGGGGGCAATGACCCCCTTAATTTTTTTAATAAAAAATATTAGTATATATATAGCTACTAATTTTAGCAATTTCGTTCTATAAAATTGCACTTTGCCCCCTTAATAATATCATTGATTCTTTTAAAAGTAATGCTATAGTCACAAAATTTTCTACAACATTTTTACAAATTGTTGAGGTAGTAAATTCTTATTGGTTTACATCTGAATTTACTACTTACATCACTTTTTTACTTACCAATAACCACTCACCACATCAATCATTTGTAAGAAAAAAAAATTGTAACTCTAGCATTTTCCTTTTACTGAAGGTCATAAAAAAATTTATAGGTACAAGCCCAAAAAAAATTAGCCCAACAACAAAAATTAACAATAGTAAAGCTAAAAACAATTAAGTTCAACCAACCAATTTTATCCAAAAATAGATTTGGAATTTAACTATTCGAGTCTCTCAAATGTATACTATGAGAAACAAAGACTAAAAATGAAAAAGGAATTAATTAACTTTCCTGTAACCTATAACTGGCATAAGAGCATTATAAGCGCCTTCATGAACTATTAATACTTGTTAATGAGTTAGAAGTAACGCCAGAGACATTGAGGGTTTCTCAAACATTGACATGAAACAAGGTTATATAAAGCCAACTCCAGCTAAAGATAAAGGTACACACTCTTAATAAAAAAATACTATTGAGATTACTTACAATATATATCTCATTTGCCTAACTTAAGCATCGGAGGGTTCTTAATAAGCACCACCCCGGTGTTGTTCATAGTTTGCCTTTTGTCTTATATTAGGAGGTTAAAGTTCATCCATTCAATAGAGACAAGAAATCGACTGACAATATTTCCCAGTATCATCAACTACTAAAGTAATTGAGTGGACATTCCAAATTATGGGGACTAATATGTTAATTTTGAAATATTAATGCATCCAAGTAGTCAATTAACCTACTAATTTTTTGTGGGTTTCAATTAATTTAACTAGTAAAGTCTCTTATTGTTGTCAAATAAGAGATTTGGGATCGAATCCTACTTACACTAATAACCAATTGGTATATTGTCCTGGTGATAAATAACAAAGCAAATATCAAAGGTTCAAATTCTATCATATGTTTAAAAAAAAAAAAAACTCCTATTGATTTGTTAATTATGGAATTAATTTTGGGTGGTAAGATAGACCTTGCAAATTTATATTGAATTAGGGTATTACATAAAATTTATGATTTGAATTAGACCTAGGAACGAGAACTAAATGGGTTTGGGATGAAAAATGTCATTCCAAATCCAAACTCTCTGAATTTTTTATATTCTAAACCTTATTACATTTTAGGAGTTCCATTACAAACGCATTCTATTTATATTTTTAAAACTTGTGAAGTCATTCTGAACCTATCCATTTATTTTATCATGAATTGGGTCAGCCCAATTACAGAAAAAATGATGTTGTAAATTGCTTAAGTTTGATTTTTTGGTTGATTTTTCAAGGGATAAATAGAGGCAAACTTTTGTTGTGTGGACCCAAGTTTGTTGAGTAAATTTAGAATTAATAATAAAAATATTTTATTAATCTATATATATATATATATATATATATATATATATATATTAATAGGCAATACTTAGAGGAAATTCAACTAGATTTTACAATTGAAGTCCAATTTTACGTCATGTGTCCTAAATTATTTATTTTTAGAGAGAGTTTTATTTCTTAATTTTGGAGTCAAATGTGGTATCACATCATAAATATTCATCCAAGTGAGTTATTGCTTACAAAAACCAAAGAGTCTAGAATTAATTAACATAAAAAATTAAAAAAATGGACAATTTACATTTTCTACCTAATAATAATATTCTTACAAGGCTTTTTAAAGAGTTAAAAAAATATAAAAATGACTATCAATAAAATTTAAATTATATATGTAAGAATTATACTATGCATCTTAATGTGTATCTTTTTAAGTACATCCATGCATATGCATGAGAGTTACAAGCTAGTTAAATAGATAATCGGACTAAGATTTTCGTGCATAAGGTGTGAAACCCAAGTTATTCCTGAAGTATTGAATTTACACCCAAACTCATTTAAACCAAATCCATTGACATCTTTAATATGTAGCAAGTAACAAAGTGGGTTTCAATTAGCTCAATTGGTAAAGTCTTTGATATTTGAAAAAGAGATATGGGGTTCAATCTTCATCTACACCAAAAACTGATTAGTGTCTTGGTTTAATGTAGGGATTGCAATGGGGAGGGATGAGGGTGAAGATTCCATCCTTCGACCCCATCCCTGCCCCGTCCTATATGACAGGGAAAACTTCCTTGCACCATCCCCACCCCTTGAGGCCCCACGGGGACCCGTCTCGCCTCTTAAAATCCTACTTCGTGTTAATTTGCCTCACGACTATTACAATTTTTTTTTAATAAAACATGTTTCATTAATATAAATATACTTGAAATTACAACTAAATTTATCTCATTAAATCAAAATAATTTTTAACAAGAACTGAATAATAGTATTATTCAAGTGTATAACAAGACACTATCATGACAAAAATAAAAATCTGAATATCCATGCATTTAAATAAACTAGTATTGATTTGTTTGTTTAAATAATAGGAATTTAGGGTATGAAAAGTTTACAATTATAGCCCTTATTAATATGGGGCGGGGCTAAAATATCTAAATCCATCCTCGCCCTACCCCGTGGTAGGGGCTAAAATCTTGTCCTATCATCTCTCCACCACCGATACGGGGTGGGAAAAACCTGCGCATGTAGGCATAGGGGAAAGGGAAAAATTAAAATTGGAGTTGCCACGTAGTCATATGGTTTAGGAATCATGAATATAGCGTCCTTTTGAGGAAGAACCTTTGATCCTACTACCAGAGTTTGGGTTTATAGTTTAGGTACGCTCTTGAGAATGTGTTAAGCATCCAAGATCGCCCAACCCTAAGATTGCCCTTTTATCATTGTGTCCTATATCTTAACCCTATTAAAAACCATTTAAATACTTGTATTCTAGACTCACGCACATGCTAATATACATCTAGCAAATAACATGACATCTTTAACCCTAAACATGTACTTATCCATCTATCCAAACAAAAGAGAGCCAAACATATAGAAGAAAATCCTAGCATTCATCTAAAATAAAACAACTTAAACATAACATATCAAAAACAAAACGTTAACGTACTAGAAACCCTAATCATACATCTAAAAACCCTAACACAAATGCATGAACATTGCAAATGCATGGCTTACCCGTTACTTACCTCTCAGCAACACAGCACCTATGGCATCAATGCATGAACGTGTGAATGAATGGCGTAGCATTAAAACTAAGAAAACCCTAACCTAAACCATAATCTAAAAATGTGATAACAAAAACATGTTAAAAGACAAACAAACGATCATAGGGCTTGAAACATATGGAAATGAGGCTTATACAGAAAAACATGTGAAGGTAGAACAAAACAAACAAAAAATTAGAGTTTTTTGGGTAATGGCATCACGCACGCTAGAACAGGTCTGTGTACGCATGAGTTCAGCTTGCGTGCGTAGCCTAGCCTAGATCATGCGTACTAGGGGTGTGCGAAAAACCGAGGAACCAAAAAAACCGCTTCAAACCGACTGAACCGATGCAAAAATTTCGATTCGATTCCGGTTTTTTATATAATAAAATTGAAAATTTCGGTTCGGTTGTCGGTGACAAATTTTAATGCATCGAACCGAACCGATATATATTTTATATAAGGATATATATAACACTAAGTCATGTTGGAGTTTGTAGCTTAGTGGTATTCTGTGGCTTTAATGACTAAGCGTTCTTTGGTTCAAGCCCTCGCCCAAACGGTTTTGAGTTTTTTAATTTTTAAAACCATTAAAAGTTAAATTCCTAGCTCTTATATTTATAAGCTCTAACCCTCCTACCCTTTTCTTTCCAGCCATCAGTCCACCATTTTTTTTCTCTCTCACCTTTTTTTCTCTCTCACCATTTTTTCCAGTCGTCAACCTCGCCTCCGGCTCCTCCTCCACCGATCGTCCCAACCCCCTCCAATGCGCCGACCAGTACACTTCACTCTCTAGTCCCTCTCTCTCATGGTCTCTGCCTCTGCCGTCGCCTCCCTACATCGGCCTCCTCACAGTCCCTCTTGTTTGGATGGTTAGAAAATTTATCAAAAAAAACACATATAGACTATCATGCTGCTTCAGTGCTTCTTCTCTGTTCTCTTTTTTCTTTTCTTTTCTTTTTTTTTGTGTTTGCTACTTGCTTGGTGCTTCGTGTTTGGGTGGTGAGAAAGCGTGGGAAAGCAAATGAAATATATATTTTCTTATTTTGGTATGTTTTCTGATTATGTACATGATTTTGATTTTTTTTTTGTTTGCTTGGTGTTTGGGTGTTGAGAAAATGTGGGAAAGTAAAGAGAAATAGACTTTTTTTTTTTTGTCTCTGATCTATTTGGTTCTAAGAAATTGGAAAAAAACCAAAAACTGACCGAACCGAACCGATTGAAATCCAGTCAGTTTGATGTCAGAGTTCCTCCCTTTCGGTTCGGTGTCAGTGCCAAATTTGGTAAAACTTAAATTTCAGTTCGGTGGAAAAATCGCACTTCAAACCGACCGAACCGAACCGATTACACCCCTAATGCGTACATAGATCCTTACCCAGAGACCCTAATCAACATAGAAACAAAGCAGAAACCAAAAACGTAAAATCTAGCAATCTATCATGCTTAAAGATAGAAAGAAAACCTAAAACTAACCTAAACAAACAAACGTAAACATAAACTAAGCAAAAGAAACAAAGATTAAAGTAGAAAAGAAAAAGAAAAGTTTTTAAAGCATAACTTAAAGCAAAAGTTTTTAGGCTTGATTTTTAATCATTCCCTTTAGTCAAATTTATCACAATTCAATAAAATAGTGATTAGTAAACTTAAACTCAAAGGATTGGGACCAGAAAATGCCCTAATCAAATAAAAAGAGACTTGAAGGTGTTTTGTGAAAAACTCCCTTTTAATTCACTATTTTCTAGTGAATTTTAGGTTATTCTTGTGGGATTTCTGTGTGTTTTGAAAATGTACCATGTAAAGCTTTTTATAGTTGAAAAAAATGGGGTTTAGATGGCTCCTAGATGATGTGAGATTTGTTCTAAACCTAAGTCATTATTGTAGAAAACTTGCCTTTCATATGCTTCTAAAATCCTAGCTGCATATGTAAGAATGTGCTTGCGTATGCATGCTTTAGCTCACATACGTAGACCACGACTCACGTACACAGGGCGAGGACCACTTTGGTCATTTTATTTTCCAAAAATAGATTTTTGCTCATTTAAAAGGTTATATTTTCCATTTTAACACTTCTTAAGTCAACTTAATATCTGATTGAGCTCTAAACTGGCCTTGGGCCTTAGAGTTCGAGCATCATTGAGGAATGGGGGCCCAAGCTGTAAGGGGTACAAAATGTAGTGTCTACAGCGCGGGATGAAGCGGAAAGGGGCGAGGAAGGGAAAAATTGTCACCCCTAACTAGTTTGATAATAAAGAGCGCAATTATTATAAGCAAACTCATAAGCCGAAACTCTATTAAAAAAGTATTGCATATAATAAATGACTTGTATTATTTTAATGTATGGTTAAGGATGAAGCATTGGCGGCTCCACTTTAGAGTCAGGGTGGTCACAGGGCCACCCTGGCTTCGGAAAAAAATCATTATTATATATAAAATTTAAAAATTTTATAATTTTCTTACCTTGAAAAGTGTGTGACCACCCTAAATTTTTTTTTAGGTCCAATATAATTAAACTTTGGAAAAATTTTAGCAACAAACTTGGTTGTAGATTAAGGCTACAACTCCACTCAATATTTTTTTATTGGATGTAAATTTTAACAATTTCACAATTAGATTATATATATTTTCTTATATCCTCCATGCTTGTAAAACTTCAAGAAGATTAAATATAAATAGCTTATGTCATTAATCAAATATTTAATTTTCGAGTCTTTGTAGTCTAAAATTATACACAAAAAATAAGTTTATGGATCAAATAGTAAATAACATCCGATTGACATGAAACTTGACATGTGCTTTAAGAACATAAAAAAAAATACAATTCAACGGTTAGATTTTCAAAATATGTAATCATGTTAATTTGTTTAGTGAAAGTTGTAGTCTTAGGTTACAATAAGTTTGTAGTCAAACTTTGGTCATTTTAACAATATATTGAGCTTTTACAAACAAATAGGGCTGTAAACGAGTCAAGTTTTGTCGAGTAGTGCATGTTTAAGCTTTGCTCGTCAGGAAAATCAAAAGCTCGAACTTGGCTTGAGCTTGTGACAAGCCTAAAAATAGTGTTTGAGCTTGAGCTCATGGGAAAGCCAAAAAGCTTGAGCTTGGCTTGGCTTGATTAATTAGTCAAGCCAAACTCAAGCTTAATATCAAGCTCAAACTTGAGCTCAAGTCAAGTTTTTGAGCTTGAGATCTAAAAAAATTACATTATTAAATGCTTAAATTTCTAAAATTAAGAAAAAAGAAAAAGAAAATAGTATACTAATTTTATCATGTGTCTAATCTTATTTATGATTAGTTATTATTCAAATTAATAATTTACATAATTAAATTTATTCATTCATCATTCATTGTCTACAGTTTCAACAATTGTTCAAAATATAATTTTTACATTCACGTTAGATGGTGAAGGACTAGAAAATACCTGTTTGTAACTATTATGAATGAGAAAATATTAACGTGTTTCATAACTTTACTTTAGATGATTGATAAAGAAGGATCATATGTAACCTCCTTAATTATTTATTTATTTTTATATGTAACTATAGTCTAAAGTGATTCTTGATCAGTTTAAAGAGAAGGAAAAAATTAAGATAATATAGGTAGTGGTGTCATGTTGGCCATGTCATTATTAAGATATGAGTAATGAGTATATTTAGCTAACGCATATAAACTTATAAATGAGTCTATGCTTGAATTGTTGTGTATCAAGTCTAATAGCTCATGAGCTTGTTCGTGAATAAACTTTTTTGCTTGGTAATGAGATATAACTTGCAGCATTGATAATGAGATATAACTATCTTTTTTATTAAATATTGTATAATTTAAGTTTCTTAATGAACATTCTAGAAAAAATTAATAGAGCCACCACTAGGATAAAGGGCAAGAGTTTGGTCAAACTGCTACTAGTTGAGATATGGACACATGAAAATTTTGAGATATGGACATATGACAATTATTTGATAAGTGATATTTGTTTGAATTCCAATGTGTCCGGTGCAAAAGAACACCGGAAGTAAGCTGGTCTATAATGAAAATTGCAATTATTTATAAAAAAAAAACCCCTAAGGCCATATCCTCCACAATTAGCATATAAAAATACAATACATATCCGGACCATCCATACAAGTGGGCCACACGATGGCCCAATTGATGAACCATTCAGATCTCATCTTCATCAAACACACCAAAACTAAATCCCTCTCAATTCAATGGCGCCAAACTCTCCCGCCAAAACCCCACTTCCCGCCAATCCCAACCCTCCCTTTATAAGCCCCAATCGAAACCCATCTCTATCATTCCTAAAACCCAAGCTTTTTCGCCCTCTCTGTTCAACGAAATTCCTCACAGAACTCTCTCACTCTCAAACCCCTTCAACCAAATCGTCAAAACTCTTTCTTAGCCATGGTAGTGCCATTGGGTCCAGGAAAATTCTACGGGTCCAGCCTCCCACGCCCTCGGATCTACACTGACGTCAAGTACAGCGACGAACGGGTCGACCCGCCAGTCCCGGTACTCGACCCTTTTATGTCTTGGGCCAACGAGGCTCACTGGTCCATGGGTGGCCTCAGCTTCACGCGCCTCCGCTTCCAGGGCCGCATCGAAGGCAGCGTCACCAAGCTCCGGGCTGAACGCGAGAGGATGCTCAAGAAGGAAGCTAAGAACCCCGATTCGCCAAATGGGTCTGGTCCGAACCGGCCTATGAAGCCTATTTTGGGTTCGGATTCTCCGCCGCCAGCTCCGATCGCGACGAAGAGGCGGAGATATTTAGCTATGATTGATGATGAGGAGGAAGAGGAAGAGGAAGAGGAGGTTGTTGTGGTTAAGAAGAGGAGGCTGGTGAAGAAGCTTGGGGATGATTTTGATAAAGTGGCTATGGAGAGTGAGAGAAACAACAAGGTGGACCCAAAGAAGGATTCGGGTCACGGGTCGGGTTCAGTGGCGATGAAGACTCGGAGCCGGGTAGAGGAGGAAGTGGGTGAGAGAGTAAGTAAGTCGAACTCTAAGGGGAAGAAGTTGAAGGGTGGATCTGGACAATCTGGTGGTGTAAAAAGTGGGAAAATTAGGACTTCTCCAAGACTAGCAAAGCGTGGGTCCCCTTAGACCTATAATTGGATCTCTATGGAATGTAGCTATGAATTATAGTTTTTTTTTTCTTTGTTGAGTTTGTATTTTGATTTGGTTTTTTAGCTTTTTTTTTTTTTTAAGGTTTGTATTTGCTATTGGGTAGGAAATGGAAGGTTGGAAATCGAATTTGGGTTTGATGAGAACACAAGATTTGGTTTGTCTTTGAACAAAATTAGTGTAGATTTAATTGTGCCAAGGTTGGATTTCTTATACTTCAAAAAGAAAAAAGTGTTGGATTGGATTTGCTGCGGTTTATATGTGAATGAAGGTCAATCTAAGCCTGCTACTTTAATTTGTAATGTATGTTGTGCTTATTAGCGTGCAAGTTATGAATTGTATTGGCTGTTTGTGTTTTCTGTAAATGATTGGGATCATAGCCAGCTGTCTAATAAGCAAATGCAGCATGATACCAGTTGTAAGGGGTTTTGTTTTGAGCCTACCTAATTTTTTTTTTTTTTGCACATGAAAATCTAGTTCTGAATATTTGTGAGTCTTCATGCCGTACAATCGGGATTCACTAATTCCAAAGGGAAGCTTCGCTTCATATGCATTGCATTTCTAAGTTAGCTTCTCTTCGCTCCCTAACTTTTGTCCCTTTTAGGTCCATTTGTGGTTAGCCCAATGAAGACAACACAACTGGGGCCCTTAGCCTGCCCATGCCATCATTATTCTAGTGTCGGTCAAAGTCTTGTGAGAGATAAATAGATGAATGGAAAATTCTCAATGCCCAAAAGGCATAGTCAAGCAAGCCAATCAGCCAGAAATTTGGCCCACGACATAGCAATTATAAGAGAAATTATAAGGTCCTCATCATTTACTAAAAAACTCTAATCTTATAATTTCTCCAATGACACAAGTGAAACTTTCCCAAGATTTCTATAAATTCTCTATGAATGCATCACATAAAGATGAGATGTTTGAATACTTTGCTAGGACTATTCTGTTATAACCCATGTTACATCATGTCGGCTTGCAGAACTAAACTATGGTACCACTACCACACGCATGGAAATTCTCTCATTTCAGCCAATAATTTCCATTTTGGTCAACATCATTAATAAGATCATTTCCCCCTTATTTTATTGCATCTTCATATTTGGACTTCACACCATTAATCAATGTCTAATATTCTGTGATTACTGTATTGACCATAATTATTTGCATTTTTTGGGTTAGTGGGAGATGCTGGCTGTGTTAGGTGCAAGGTCATACACCAATGCCCCATGGCCATGACCATGAGTGAATGCATTGTTAATTAACTGATAAATAACTTTTTTATAATAATAATTAAATTATTAAATTCTCTATAACAAATAATTCAAGCTCCTACCGGAGAGAGGAGAGAATTACATGGTGTTTATTGTATCACACCATCAAAGGGGTGCATCCATTACAGTATATAAAGGAAAACACTACTACTACAACACCAAAAGGGGCAGTACAAATGTCACGATGTCATGGTATTATGGTAACTCTCCATTAAGTTGCTGGAAAGCTTGGAAATGAACCTTGAAAGCTGCTTCCAAAAATATAAAGGGGTAAAGAACGATTGAAGTGTTCAGTTGTTCATTGTGCCTCTTCTTTATAAGCTTCAGTATAGATAGGCTCCTCAACTCTTTTCCTTGGGTATTTGTTGATTACAAACTAAGAAACTTTTTGCACTAGCTATGTTTTTCTTTTCTGGATAACAAGCTCCAAAAAATTTCAAGACTTCCAGTAAACTTTGCTTCAAGAACACTCTATACTTATCTAATTCACTTTAATCTCAAATAGATAATGTCTATGGACATGAGAAGAAAAAGGTAAGGCAACAGCTACCTGCTTCTCTCCTTCATCAAACCATTAATAAGAACCCACATTTTCCCACAAACAAATCAAATTTTATGATAAAAGAATCAGACTTTCAGTGTCCCTCCAAGCACAAATCTTTCAAATATCCCTTTAGTTGATTCAGTCCTCGGATTCTAGCCAACTTACAAGATTGTTCTGTTATCAGAATATATGTCGGCCGCCTTTCCCATGGTACAATACCAAAATCATCATTATACTCTTCCATTCCTCCAACAAAGAACTGCCAGACCAAAGCACCTGCCCCAGCCCGATTTTTCTTTGCAGATTTATGGATTACATCATAAATAGTTTTATAAAACCTATCTCGCTGAGATGGTTGGTAGTCCTTGTTCAGGTTTGACAATCCAAATTCAGTGAACATAACAGGCTTCTTCAGTTCCCTGTCACCATCTTCAATGTGCGAAAGCATCCACTTTGAAACAAATTTAATTTTTTCGTCTATGCCTTCCTCATGAAACCTACCACAAAATTAATGGATGAATTGAAAACAGGTTAGGTGTACTATCAAGAAAAGACATAGCACCTTTTCAGGAATACAAGAAAGGTTTGAGGAGATATATATAGCCACTTTGAAGCTCGAACATAAAACAGTCCCAAAGGAAACATGAACATTTCATTGGATTTGCATCAACGGATAAGCAATAACTAATACCGGACAAGATGGAATTAAGCCAAGTTTATATGCAAAAGGTTAAATTATTTTGGTTTCCAAAATACTTCCAAGTTTGACATCTTTGGCAATAACTAACACCAGACAACGCGGAATTAAGCCAAGTTCATATACGTCAGGTTTACTTATTTTGGCTTCCAAAACTTTTCGAAGATTTGACTTCTTTGGTAATTTGACACCATCAATTTCATAGAGTTAACAATCATGTAATACTTACCAGTGGTCTGGGTAGATATGAACGGAGGCAAAATCAACATAAGAGATCTTGGAGTTGCGAATAAAATCAGCTCCAAGTCTGGATGCCCATTCTTCTGGGTTCATAGTCAAACTTTTGGGGGTTTTAGGACCATAAAATCCTTCCAAGCCAACAGTTAGTAGATGGTTCTTGTCAATTGATTTCACAAAAGCTGACATTTCTTCTATCCAATCCTGCAATTCCATGCCATGCAATAAATTCATACTCAAATATCAATCAATAACAGGTAGCAGAATATCTCTCTCTCTCTCTCTCTTTTCTGCACACTGAGTTATTCAAAGATAAAGCTTTACTCTTTTTTATTTTTTAATATTCCCTCTAGACTCCATAGCCCAAACTGGAAAGAATAAAGAAACAAAAATAAGGAGCAAAAGTGACTGAGTGAGTTTATGACAGGTCCTCATAGAATTTGAGCTTCATCCCCAATAATTCATGCACTTTTTTTTTGGATAACGTAGGGATTTATAGAAGAGCCCTTTGAAGTCGCCTTTAGTCAGTAAAACCTATGGGCAATTGAACCCACCTGCTAGAATAAGTTGTTGGGTAATCCAGGGGCCTTCACCCCCCAACGAGCTAAGTTGTTTATACTCATGTCCAACAGCCCCAATAATCCATGTGTTTATACTAATATTTGCAGAAGTAAGAAATTTTTTTAAAGAACATGATAAAGAGGCCTCATCATACAAATTAACAGAACTAAATGTGGACCCTAAAAATGAGTTGCAGACCACCAACCCTCTTTTCTTTCTTCTAAAGTTGGCAAAATAACCAGTGCAATTCATTTTAGAATACATATTTACACTAGCATCCCTTCTCCCCCCCCCCCCCCCCCCCCACCCTCCAAAAAAAAAAACCAATAAAACCAACGGGCAAATGACCCCATCCACTAGAATAAAAAATTGCCAGTTAATCTAGGTGCATTCATCCCTTACGGGCTAAGCAGTTTATAGTCATGCCCTATATATATATTTATTTATTTGGGGAAATATCTTGTTGCCCTAGATAGCACCTATTCTTGAACCTTAGTAGATATAAAACAAAGTTAGAATCTTATTGTAGTTGAAAGTAGTGCTACATATTAGCCACTTTAAAATGGCATGAATTCTTTACTAGGTGGAAAGGAGCAGCTCTTGATCAAGCTAAGATTTTGGTTTCTTATCTGTTGTTTCTGGTTCCTTTGTTAATAAAATCTGTTGATTATCAAAAAGGTGGAAAGGAGCAGAATCAAGAGTTTATGACTTACTTGCAGAGTATCGCCTGAAGCATCAGACATGCAACGAGGTTCATTTATCAATTCCCAGGCAAAGATGGTGGGATCATTTCTATATTCAATTCCAGTAATAGTGTTCCTCCTTGTCAGCACAGTCTGAAGAAGGACATGTCAGAAATAACCAAAAAAAAAAAAAAATCAAAGCAATATGACTATTATACAATATCAATCTCAAGATGCCTGTAAATTGAAAAGTATGCGAAGTATTGGTTAAAAGAATGAATTCTTGGTGATTTATGTTTGTGACATCAGGCAGCTAGGTTAAGGCTTTACTGTTTCTTCAAAAGATATATGTAGCTAAAAAATTCAATTTGACAATAGGATTTTTAGGGTGTGTTCTGTATCAAGGGGAGGGAGAACTAAAAAAAGGAGTTAATTAAAAGAAAGTAAGTTCAGCCAATACATTCAGGGATGCCAAAAGAGCCCTGAGTTTCAATAATTTCAAAACATGCAATACTCTGCCTTAACCATTTTGGATTCGAAGAAAAGCAATCACTATACATGCCCATCTAGTAGCACCCAATGACCTGTTGGCTTAGTTTCTGAATATGGTTTAATTAAAAATACCAGAATTTAATTTGCAAGGCCTCTAATTGTAGAAACAGTAAACTGAAAGATTACAATGACATGCATGTACTGTGTACAATTGGACAAAAGATCATTCCCACACCCAGGTGTGTCAAGTCAACAGAGATACTTTTGCTTGAACCATAGACAAAAAAAAAAAAAAAAAAAAAAAAAAAAAATATTCTACGACCATTCTTTGGGTCATTTAACAAGAAAATCCAAGTTGGGTTGTAAATTTTGGCATTATGATGCTTTGGAGTGGCCATGGACATTTAATTATTTAAAAAAAAAAAAAAAAAAGTGGCCATGGACACATCACTTTGAAGGAGCTTAAGCTAAATATTTGCAAGTATTTATTAAAGTACCAAATGCTTGCGAGGCACTAAACCATTCTCTGGAGAGAAAGAAGCAGGTAGGGAGATACCTTGATGTAAGTCTTGAAATAACTGCGTATGGATGGATCAAAGAAGAAGGAATCATTAGAGGCACTTAAACCTATGCCTTCTTCCCATGCCCATTTGACGTACTGAGTTTTCCCACCATATGCTTGTAAGTTATTTACTAAGCTAAGCAGTAGCCTGACCCCATGCTGTCGTGCTTCTGCAATAACGTGATCCAGTGCCTGCCACCCAACCCGGTAGTCAAAATGTAATACAAAAATGATTAACATAACTTTAGAAATTTTACTTATCAAGGTTATAGAAAAACTAGTGAAATTGTAATAGCAAAAATTCTGGCTTTCATCAAGTATAGCATGGCCATTTTGATAATCCCTGGGCCTTAACTATGAGCTGTTACTTTAAGAAAAGCTTGAAAAAGTACATAAGCATTTATACATATGTTAAACACAAATTTCATTATTATTCATATTTAGTTTCTTTAAAAAAATTCCTTTCAACATATAAATTTTTAGCTTCATTTCGGCATAAGGGTTCTTTCTATAAATTACATGACCATGAACCACACATTTCTGACCACTGCACAGAAGAGGAGGATGATTTAAGAACACAAACGGAAAATAAGGAATGAATAATAATGAATTCATATAGAGAGACTTCGTGTTAGTTTGCTTTATTGACAAATATCTTTATCCTTTGTTTTTACTGTCTTACATTTTATTTTATTCTGGCTTAATCGCAGGACAACTTTAGTAGGATTTTCTGCATTCTCAAATGCATTTAACCAAAATCTACAATCCTTAGTTTTTACCCTGACTCCCAAGAGCCATAATGTCTCTGTTAAGGACAAAGAAATAAAAGTTAAGCAAGGTATGCATGCCATGGCTAATCACTAATGTTTTCATTAGAGGAAACCTTGATTAACAACGTTATAAACAGCCAAACAGATCTCTGTCTCTACCCTTGTCTCGTTTGATAGCTGTTTACCAATACCAATTGGAAAGCACAATTGGCTTCAAAAAGGCCAAGAATTCCAGCACCCAACAGTCTTAAAAGAAATAATAAGGGCAAAATAGGACAAAATTGGCACAAATTATGAAATTCTAATACCTTGAAAACGTGCTCATTGAAGCGACCAGGGGAACTCTGGAGGGCATTGTAAGCACCATCATTGAATGCCCAAGTTCTACACACAGTGAGACCCATCTTTGCACCAGCTTGCAGCATTGCCCTGACCCTTGGTTTTGTATATTCATCCGCAGCATGGTCCATTAACCAGTAAGAGTTCCACCCATTAATGTAAAAGGCACTTCCATCCAACATGAACTGAGTCCCATTCCTCTCCACAAAACCAAATTTTGGTTCTTTCTCATTATTGAGCATCAAGTCCCCAAAGGACAAGTAAATGAAAGTCACACATGATGCAAAACCAAGAATTGGGTAAAAAAGCCCGTTTCCCCCTACCGTTCTTTCCATGTGCAGAATGGGACCTGAAAATTGACGAAAGACACAAAATTTGCACAAATTGGAAAGAGTCCTTGATACCCTTTTGGCTTTATTTCAAGAGGTTCAGGGAACCACCGACACCCAGATGAAACAATATTATTTCAGACCCAGATTTGAACAAAAATTCATACAACATCCAATTTCAAGGACACCCAGATCCCCCTTTGGACAGTTTAACCCAAAAAAATATATTTGAAGACACCAAAATTCCTAGAATTGTCAATGACACTTAAAAAAATCAGAGACCCATGTCAAAATGCAACTACAGTTTGTAGCTTTGAGAAAGAGAGAGAGAGAGAGGGATTTGTATTGTATATATGTATGTCGGTGCGACTGAGTTTTGGGGAGTTTTATAAGGGAAAAAATGAGCAAAAGGAGGCTTATGCAAGAAATAAGGGAGGTCAAGTCTATAAGAGATAGAAAGCAAGGAAAGCACAACTACTGAGTCATAGGAAAAGCAGTCAAAGCTGAGGTGAGAAGAAAGATGGGGTGAAAGTGAAGGTGAAAGGTGGTGGTGGTGGGTATGTGGTGGAGTGTTGATATCAGCTTGTTGGTTTAATTAGATCTGAGCCCGTCTGATTCCACAATCTTCCTTTCCAATTTTCCTTCCCTTGAATTTTAATATTGTGCAAAACAAGTCTATTCAACACCCATGGGCCATGTATGTGATGTATCTCTGAAGGTGAAAAATTTAAAGTGGGAATGTCTCACAGTCACAGTCGCACTCACACCTCATGTGTCATACCCAATTTCTGTACTAATGCAGTGGCGCTGTGTAAGCTTTTCTTTCTGGCATTAGATGCTTGAGAATGAGAGGAATAGTATATTATTTAACACAAAGATTTTCAGGACCGGTAGATCTTAAAACAACTCCCACGTGAGAGCAAGAAAACATGGGAACCCTTGTTTGCGAGTGTTTTCTGTTCCCTTTTTTTTTTTTTTTTAATAAGTACTTTGCTAATGTGTGCTCTTAGGTCACACAATAATTAATTATTTTTAAAAATATTTTTTTGAGAGTTGAAAAAGTATTGACAATTTTTTCAATTTTTGAGAAAATATTTTCAAAAATAAATGGCTTAAGGGCACACATTAACTGGACTCTTTTTATAATAATGTCTACTTCTTCTTATTTTTTTCTTTTTTCTTCTTTTTTATGATCTTATGATACTGTCTTTGCAATACTCAATTAACATATATGTAATTTTTCTTTTCAAAAACATTACCATGTGTATAATTATGTACATATCCAAATATATGGCAGCAAATTTATGTGCTAAACTTATATTTTTTTTGGTTGACCCCATTTATGGGGTTACCTTTTAGGCAAGTGATACATAATTTTTTTTTTTTAATGAGAAATGATACATAAATTTAATTAATAAGATCTATTATTTTGTAAAAATGAAGTAAAACCTTCTAAATATATTTAGAATTTAGAAATTCTGCCACCGCATACCCTTGGTACGATGGTCACTCCACAAATATTAGTGCTTATGGAGTGTGGGGGCAAGGGCCAGGGTTCAAGTCTCTAGGAGGGAGTTTCACACACATATACACTTAGATTATACTAGAGTAGAATTCTATCTTGTATAAAAAAAAAAATAAAAAAAAAGAACTTAGAAGTCCTCAGGGGGTCCATCAAGAAAAGGCCCCAAAATTTTATACCAATAAATAGTTTTATTGAAGAAGAAATTATATAAATATAAATATATAATCTCTCTCTCTCTCTCTCTCAACACCAAAATTAAAATTAGATTTCCACTTCACCATGCATAGCTAGCTTTACCCAAAGTAAATTAAATCCCATTAATTAAACAAATAGTGTTTTTTTTTTTTGGTTGAAAAACTTAAGACAAAAGGAGAGAAGAATATGCAAAATCTCCAATAGCATTTCTTGATAAAGTTGTTGTTAGAAAAAAAAATATAACATAAAATTTAAATGGAAATCTCACTATACAACAAAAACTCATCCAAAAGAGTTAAAAAGACCATGAAATAATAAAAGGGAAAGATAAGAATGAAAATAATCAAAATGATATAAAATATAATATAAAAATTATTGATTATATAAAGAGACCATTTTTTTTTTCAAATGCATTTATTGTTTATAAAATTATATTGATAGAACATATTACAGTTGTTTTTGCAAAATGAAAATTTTCTAAATTAAAATTGATAAAATTCTACATAAAATTGCTTGTGTTACAAGAAGAAGATTAACTGGATAAGTCCTATTATCAATTGTAAAGTAAATGTAAGAAAAACTTAAATATAAAAAAATTTAATTAATAATTTTATATCTAAAAAATTAAGAAGAATTAATTTTAAATAAAAAAATTATAATGAGTTTTAAAATAAAAGGTCCCCACTTAATAAAATTGAGCCACCCTTAGTCCTTAGGTAACTCCACCAGTCCACCTTAGATTTTTTTAAAATCTTAT
The DNA here is from genome assembly GCF_040712315.1 of Castanea sativa. Classification (NCBI taxonomy): domain Eukaryota; kingdom Viridiplantae; phylum Streptophyta; class Magnoliopsida; order Fagales; family Fagaceae; genus Castanea; species Castanea sativa. The sequence continues at coordinate 37,184,691 of NC_134018.1, forward strand.
CCATTAATTTTGAAATAAGTGGTAAGATTTTGTCAAATTATTGATATTGAAATACAAAATTGATTATCCCCATTTTGGAGAGATGAGGTTCAAATTATAGACATAGGCACCACAAAGAGTGTCACTACCACTTTGCTATCACATGAACCCCCATTTGGTAGCTATTCCAATTATTGATCATATGGCGAATCCAATGTACTCATTTTAGAATGAATAGAGAAATGATTTAAGAGCTCTATGACGGACTAACCCTAAGAACTCTAGAAGATCCTAATTCCATGTCACTATACTTGAGGTATTGAATTAATTATCTTGACTTAATGGCAAGATCAAATATCATGGAGTGAATGTCATATGTTCAAATTCTATTGTAAATATTAAAAAAAAAAAAAAAATATATATATATATATATATATATATATATATATATATATATATATATATATATAAGTGATGCATTTCATGATAAGGAGATAGATTTCAATTCATTTAACCTTTTCCTTTGAACACATTGGAGTAGTAGGCTCAATGGACTTAAAGAATATGCCATAAACCCGAAGATTTGAAATTATATCCACCACACTATTAGCCCATTAGATTTTCGGACTCATGGGTTGAGAGTTGAATAGCTTGGTCATAGGCGTAAAGTCTAGTGGCTATAGAGAGATTTAATTGTGTCCAAATACAATGAGAGTCTTATATTTATAAGCAACTATACAACCCTCAAGAAATGTGCATATATATATATATATATATATATATATCAGTGAATAGATATAACTTATTAAAGAGTTGTAGCTTACCCAAAAGTCACATCTCTCTAGTGAAACAATACTAAAACCATGAAGTAACACAATCAATGAAATGGGGTTATCAAAAAAATGAAATGGGTTATCGCATGCATGAGGGTGCGTTATTATGGTGTGATCACCCATCATGATTCATGACCTTACATTAGCAATTGTTAGCAATTTTCACTTTGATTATGTGTAGGACTATGCTTATTATTAGATGCTAAGATTCCATTATCTTTCATGAAATAATACATTTTTTAGCCAAAAAAACAAAACAAAACAAAAAGAGATAAGATAAGAACAAAAAAAAAAAAAACACTACTAATCATATATTTATGTTTAATAATTGGGATAATTACACTTTGCCCACCTGTGATTTGCCTCTAATTCGATGTGCCTACCCATGGTTTAAAGTTTGACACTATGTCCACCCGTGGTTTATTCCGTTTATGCTCCGTAACCCACCTCTGTTAAAAAGAAGGGTAAATATGTATTTTTGCACTATTCTTATGTTTCTCTCCTCCCAAAACATAAAAAACATAAAAATTCAAGAGAAAACAAGATCAAAATGTGCTATTGGTAAAAAAAATTATGCAATTTCTTAGAACTTTAACTTGTATTTGAACCAATCATCTCAACCACAAGCAAACAACTATTCAGACTTAGATCCAAATTTTTACAGATGAATTTAAGAACAAATGAAACTTAAGAACAAATGAATTCAACCCAGGCATATATTTGAAACTTAAGAACAAATGTAAGAACAAATGAATTCAACCCAGGCATATATTTGAAACTTACGAACTAATGAATTCAACCTAGGCACAAATGAATCCTAAGACCCATGGTGAGCTGCTACCCACAGCCCCACGAAACCAGGTCCACCCACAGCACCACGACCCCACGCTGATGTCCACCGTGACAACCCAAAATCAATCATGCTCCTTTTCCACCGTGATCCCACCCACAGCACCACCGTCACGCTCCTCAAAACCCAGACCCAAATCAGTCATGCTCCTCCTCCACAAATCAAAACCCAAACCCATAGATTGGCTTCGCCGGCGACAGATTGGAGATGTTGGAGGTGGGTATGGCTTCGCCGGCATTAGGGAGATTTTTGCCTAGGTGGATCGGGTACATGCAGAGCTCGAAGTGGGCGGAGGTGAGAGAAGAGAAGAAAAGGGAGAAAACTCACTGGTTTGGCGCCGAAGTGTGGGGTGGAGCTGCGTCGGAGTATGGGTGGACGTCAGACCTTCGACGGAGTGTGGGGTGGAGCTATGTCTCTCGGTCGTTGGTGTGTGGGTCAGATCGGCTTTCTCGCTCAGATCTCTCTCTCCCTCCCTCCCTCCCTCCCTCCCTCTTCTTTTCAAAGTTTAGATTTTTCTTTTAGTTATAGATTGTTAATGATTTTTTTTTTTTTTTTGGATTGTTGTGAAGTTTCAGGATCAATGGGTTTTTTTTCTTCATTTGAATCTGAGGCTAATTTGATTTATTTACTGCTTCAATTGGTTTTAGAGTAGTTAAACTGATAAAGTTCAAATTGTTATGCTTCACTTGGTTTGATCTGCTTTCTTGTTTGATTTTTTGATGACAGTTGTTAGAGTAACGGAAAAATTAGAGGTGGGTTACGGAACATAAACGGAATAAACCACGGGTAGGCAAAGTGTTAAATTTTAAACCACAGGTAGGCATATCGAATTAGAGGCAAACCACAGGTGGGCAAAGTGTAATTATCCCTTAATAATTTATTAGATTTACTTTTTTAAGTAGATAACTTCTTAGGGGGTTTTCTTCTAAGTGCTTAATACAACATTAAGATACTATCATAATTCATAACTAATAACTTAGGCTTATGTTTAGTGGATACTTATCCTCACTTTAGTTGTGAAAGAGACCACTAACGGAGGTGGTTGGTCTAGTGGTCCTGGGCTCACTCCTAAGGATTTGGGAGGTGAAGGTCCTAGGTTTGAATCTCGCAATGGGAAGCGACTGGGAAATAAGTTTATACTCTTGGCTCATGCTTACTAGCATCCTCGATGGGGCTGGGTGCACAACTATGGCTCATCTAGATCCCCTAATTTCACAGGTTTATACCCACCAGGTAGAGTATTACTATGGTCATGCCCAGATGGAATACGCTAACTTAGGTCGCCTCCCCTTTACCCATTTCTCTAAGTAAAAAACAGTTGCGAAAGAAACCTGCCATTACGCATAGATTTCCTCTTTGGTCCAATTGTGGAAGAGACTATTCCTATTATTTGTAGTCTATTATAAACAGAGATTTTCTAATTCGTTATCTTATTTGGAAGGAAAATATAATGTTAAAAAGTAAAAAGAAGAAGAAGAAGAAGAAGAAGAAGAAGAATAAAGAAAGCCCATCAAATATATAGTAATGATGAATAATGTATATATTTTTATTTGTTAGTGAGATAAAACTAGGGAGAATCTCCTTGCAGTTGTAAGTGTTTAATACCAGGGAGAATACCCTTTACCCATTTTTGTCTTAGCCAAAAATAGTTACGAAAGAGACTATACCTACCATTTGTACTCCATTATAAACAAAGATTTACTAAGTCGTTATCTTATTTGGAAGGAAAATATAATTTTAAAAAGTTAAAAAAATGAAAGAAAGTCCATCAAATATATAGTAATGATGAATAATGTATATATTTTAATTTGTTAAGGAGATAATACTAGGGAGAATTTCCTTGCAGTTATAAGTGTTTAATACAACTTGATGTGACACCATTTTAACCAAAAGATTATGCCTATTAGTTTTAAAAACCTACCATATATTAATAATTTACTTTTATAAATTCCTATTACTGTAAGACTTACACTTATAAATTATAATTAGCCGTGTATACTCATTTTATTCATTACTCAACACAATTTATACCTTTTTTCTTTCCCTGTGTACACTCATGAGTCATGACTTTTTTTTTTTTAGAGATAATTACAACATGCTTCTAACCTCATAGCTCAAATCCTTTTCCCTCCTAGATCCCCAAGCACTTTGTACATGAGGAGGTGTCAATTCAGTTACAAGGCCTTTGGCCTTATGAGTCATGACTCAACATACTTTATACACTTTTCGCTTTCAAAAGATATATATTTAAAAAAAGATCTGACTAATTTCATTAATAATAATAATATTTATGTTAATATGATTGATCAAATTGCTATATTGCCTTTTTCTACATATATAGGAAATGTGATTTTGTGCTACCCTTGGAAGGTTTCTAATGTAATCAGATGGAGTATTTATGAGAATGTTTATTTAAGGAGAAAAATCAAATAGATACTTTACTACCTTGATGCTGAATGGAAAATTCTCTGGGTGAAATCCGAAATCTCCTTTGATTCCACTGTGATCGATGCATACTTGTCCTTATTGAAATTGTGAAAAGGATTCTATCATATACCGCATTCCCATTCCAAACTTAAAAACAAAACAAAACAAAACAAAACCTACTATACTATAAGGAATAAGGGGTTCTTGAGTTTGGTCATTCTCAAAATATGTTTTAAAAAATAACATATAAAAATTGTTGGCTAAATAAAAGCATTGTTTTTTTCGTGTGTGTGTGGTGTCTCCTATTATGTATAGAAGAGTGCATATTTACCAGTCGAGTCTCCCAAGTTTTTCTCTGTGCTCTCTGTGGCACCCCTTTCCTTCTCCTATATCGTGCTCTCTGTAGCACATGTTCCCTTCAGATTTAACCCGCTTCTAGTCTCTTCTCCCACAACCATAGCTTTTTAATCTTCCCTATCACCTGTCATCGGTCTGGTCTTCTCGCCTCCACTTATGGAGGTTTCAGATCTCATTTCTCGTACAGAAAATTGTTCTTGGATTGATGCGTGCCTAGAGCTCCCTCCAAACCAACAAGACCCAGTAACTTCCAACCTCATACTCCTAGGAAAACTCATAACCCACAAAAACGTTGGTACATCCATTGTTTCCGATGTTGTTAATAAAGCTTGGAAACCAACCTACCAGATACGAGTTAACTAGTTAGAAAAGAATATTTTTATGTTCCAGTTCAACCATGAAGCTGACCTGAGTAATGCTTTCCGTAGAAGACCGTGGTCCATTAGAGGTGGGCATTTGGTCCTCAAGCAGTGGAACCCATCTCTAGCGTGGCAGGAGATTCCTTTCTCAACCTCAACTTTCTGGGTTTAGGTCCACGGTCTCCCTGAGCTATGGAAATCCCTAACTAATCTAAGAAGACTTGGGGAAAAGGTTAGGTCTGTTATCGACTTGGACCTCGTAGGTGAGGGAGGTGGAGCATGGAGAAAGTTCATCCGTATCCAAGTCGAAGTGGATCTCCTGCGGCCTCTCATTCTTGGTATCTTCCTTACTAGGAGCAATCTGCCTCATCTGTGGGTAAGCTTTCATAATGAGAAGTTGGCAGATGTTTGTTATCGGTGCGGTATTATTGTTCATGAAACCTAAGTCTGTCAAGGGAAGACCTTCTTCATCTGCTACTCGTTTGGATATGATTTCATTGCATCGGGGCTGTGGTTAAGATCGGAAATCAGCACCACACCGCAAGATTTATTGCAGGTCCCCACAAGCCGTACACCGCTATGCCCCTCCATCGGAACAAATCCAAGCTTGATTGACACCACCAAGGCCTCAACAGATAGCATTTCCATGTCATCAAGTCAGGACAACCAGTACGGTCCATGGCAAGCATTTGTACCTCAATAGAGACGTACCAACGAGCTAACGCAACTTCCCGAGGCAAAATGTGGCACTAGCACTGAGGGGAGGACCAGCAGTCAATAGCTGGTAAACGTACCTACACACGTAAGCCAGCTTGAGCCAATTATACCAGGAGATAAGGACATTCCGAGTGCAAATCCTTATCCAGGGGCCCAAATCCCTTCACAAGCCCAATTTCCACTCAATCTGCTTACTCAGCCTGATGAAGCAAGCCCAATTTACCAACCTGGCTTCAGCCCACCCAAGCCATGCCCAACCAGCGATAACCCAAACATCACAAATACCCCTACCCCTAAAGAAAACTCTATTGCAAATAATGTATTAAATCCTTTAACCCTATTTCCCCTTTTTCGGACTCTCTGCACCATCACCTCAACCATGAAACACAAACTAGTAATCCCCAACCCCAAGCCTTATCTCGCGCTCCCAGTTAGGTGGTTGGATCCAACAGCACCCCATCTCTTAAAAGGAAAGTATCAAGGAAAGAGAAAAAGCTTTTCCTGAAAAAAGGCAAAACAGAGAGAGACGCTCTTGTGGCGGCCTTTGATGGTCAGGTAGCTGCCACTTCCATCCCCAGATCAAGTCTCATACTTCCCATCCTTGAAGAGAGGCAAAAGACCTCAGGTATTGAAATACCCATCCAAGGTGAGACTACCTTACACTCTTCCTTTAATGGAGTTGATGAAACTTGTTCCTTTTCTGCTCTTTGTAATGGGTCTCTATCTGTTTCGTCTTATGTGGCCGAGGAGGCGGGCCTTATCAAGCCCCCGACCTCCCCATGAAAGTCCTTGGGTGGAACTGTCGTGGCATTTGCAATGCTGCGACAGTTAGAGCCCTTAAGGCTCAAATAAAGGGGAATAGCCCAGATGTAGTTTTTCTTAGTGAAACTAAAGCTTCTGCCACTAGGATGGGAGTAGTGATGAATTCAATAAAATTCTTTAATTTGTGTAGTAGATGCCAAGGGTTCTGCAGGTGGTGTCTGTATTATGTGGAAGGAAGGCCTTATGATCCACCAGGTGGAATACAACAAAAATCTCATCACAGTGAAGGTTTCGAATGCCCTGTGTAGCTGGGTTCTTATTGGCTTTTATGGCCCCCCTACCTATCTAAAAAACAGAAGGCATGGGAAAACCTTAAGGCCTTCCTGGAGTTGTGTCAATGCCCTTGGGTTTGTTTAGGTGATTTCAACTTCACTGTTAATGACAATGAGTTGCTCAGTAAAAACAGAGGTGGAGCTGGATCATCAATAACCAATTATTTGAAGGAATTAATTTTCGAACATGGAGCTATTGACTTGAATTACTCAGGCAATGCATTCACCTGGGCCAGAGGTAGATGGGGAAGTTCAGCTATTAAGAGAAGGCTTGACAGGGCTATTGCTAGTATATCTTGGAGGTTAGCCTTTCCAAAAGCAGTAGTAGCTCACCTTGGAGCTATTAAGTCGGACCACACTCCAATTCTCCTAGATACAAATCCTGAGGAGACTTTTGCACAAAGACCTTTCCGATTTGAAGCAGCTTGGATTAGAGATAACGGGTGTAACACTGTGGTTGAGAAGGCATGGAATGTGGTGGTAAGTGGCACAGCTTTGGCTAAGTTGTACAAAAAGCAAGATATGACTATACAGGCTCTCTGTAAGTGGAATAAACAGGTGTTTTGGAATTGTCAAGTCAAAATTAATCGCCTTATGGAGAGTCTCACTGAGGTCCAAAGGAGGCACCCCTTCGAGGAGAATGGTAGAATTGAATAAGCCATACAAGTAGAGCTGTCAGAGTGGTTATCAAGAAGTGAGTTACTTTGGAAGCAGAAGTCTAGGGAACTTTGGTTGAAGGAGGCGGACAAAAACACAAAATTCTTCCACCTCTCCACTATCATCAGAAGAAGGAAGAACAATATTGACGCGATTAAATGAGAGGAAGGCCTATGGGTAATGAGCTCCAATCAGATTAGGAAACTCTTCTATAACTCCTTTAGAAAGATCTTTACAGTCGAGGAAGTAGATTTCCCTGATCACTTAGATAACCTTATGCCTCCATGTGTGTATGAGGAAGAGAATATGGAACTGAGCAGAATCCCTACGCCTGAGGAGATTAAGGCAACTCTGTTCCAGATGCAAGACTTAAAAGCACCTGGGTTGGATGGTTTCCCTGCCCCATTCTACAAAGAGTTCTGGCCTACGGTTGGCGATATAGTTGTTCAAGCAGTCACCTCCTTCTTTACTGATGCTAGTATGCCTAGTGAGGTAAATAGCTCTCTCATTGTCCTGATTCCAAAAACTCCTAATCCTTCCTCAGTCAATAATTTTCGTCCCATAAGTCTCTGCAACCTGGTGTATAAGATCATATCAAAATTAATTGTTGCAAAGCTCAGACCTCTGTTACATAAAATTATCTCCCCATGCCAATTGGCATTCATTCTAGGGAGGTGGATAGCAGAAAACCAAATGGTGTTTCATGAGCTTCTTCACAGTTTTAAGACGAGAAAAGTAAAAACTTGCTTCATGGCTATCAAGCTGGACCTCCAAAAAGCCTATGACAGAGTTAACTGGGACTTTATCAAAGCGGTACTCACCAACCTGGGCTTTAACAACACTTTTGTTAGTTGGACTATGGAATGCATATCTTCTGTTTCTTATGAGCTGCTTGTTAATGGAGGTAAATCAGATCAGTTTAAACCTAGTAGAGGGCTGAGGCAAGGTGACCCTCTTTTCCCTTACCTATTCATCTTAGGCCAGGAGGTCCTTTCTAGAATGCTGGATAGAGAACTTTTGTCGTGTAATATCAGCGGCGTAAAAGCTAGTGTTAGAAACCCTGCTTTGACTCACGTAATGTACGTGGATGATATTGTTCTCTTTTCAAAAGCTACTAGGAACGATGCTCGTGGTCTATCTAGGTGCCTTGACAGGTACTGTAACTGGTCTGGTCAGTGTATTAACAGATTGAAATATGGTATCTTTTTCTCTAAACACACTTCAGCTAGTATAAGAAGAGTCATCAAACAACATCTCCATATGAAAAAACTCAAGAAAGACGCTATATATCTGGGTGCACCTCTGTTTCTGTCCAGATCCCCATCAAAAGACTTCAAATTTCTTGAAGAAAAGCTGGAGTCTAAGTTGACAGGTTGGTGAAGCCACTGCCTTTCATGGGCGGGAAGATGTACGCTCATTAATTTAGTCACCCAAGCCATCCCCAACTACACTTTATCGGCGTTTAATGTACCAGCCAAGATTTGCAACAGGATGGATGCCCTTTCAAGGAGATTTTGGTGGAAACCCAAGGATAGAAACAACAGATTCATTGCATGGATTGCTTGGGACAAGTTGTGTTAGCCCAAAAAATAGGAGGGTCTTGGTTTTAAAAAGGCGAAGGAGATGAATTCTGCGCTACTAGCTAAACTGGCCTGGATGGTAGCTTCAAGTAAGTAAAGCCTATGTATGGAGGTGCTTAGAACAAAATACAAAGTCGACAATGGCTGGATTTCTGAAGAACCTGTGAAGGCAGGTTCCCCTACTTGGAGAGCTATTGATGAGGCCAAAAAATTATTAGTGAAAGGGGCATGCTTCCTCCTGGGAGATGGGAGGTCTATTGATGTGTGGAATGACCCATGGGTGCCTGGGATTGTAGACTTCAGACCTCAACCTAGAGTGGATGAGTACAAACAGATTGCTATCAAGGCCTCTGACCTCATTGATTCTTCAACCAGATCATGGATCAGAGAATAGGTTAATGTGCTTTTCACCTCGGTTGATGCAAATGCTATACTCTCCATCCCAATCCCTCATAATCCAAAGCAAGATAGGCTTATTTGGATTCTGAATTCAAAAGGAAGATTTTCTGTCAAATCAGTCCACAAGGTTGCATTCGCATGTCCGGTAAGAGAGTCTCAACCCCAAGCTTTCTGGTTAAAGCTGTGGAAAGCCAAATTCTAGGAAAGACTCAAAATTCTTATTTGGAGAATTGGTGTCAATGCTATCCCTACTAAAGAGAACCTGCAAGTAAGGCTGCCTTATATAGACCCATCTTGCTCTTTGTGCAATGCGCCGGTGGAAACCTGTACCCATATTTTCTTTGAATGTCCTTTCGCCAGAGCTCTATGGACAGCTGCATGCTGGGGTCTAAGTATTGATCCAGCTTCTATCATCACACCGGCAGACATCACTGATAAAGCCGAAAAAGTCACCAGTAAGCTGCAAGCACTCCCAAATTGAGACAACACCTGCAAAAAGAAAAGAGAAGACCTAACAGAGAGCACCGGTGTGGTGCCAGCCAAAAACCCTCCGAAGGTCAAGTTAGAGTCTTTTCATAACCCTAGAGTGCTAGAGTCGAGTTAATTATGCATACCTTGATTTACGAGGGTTTGGGGTATTTATATTGGTATAGGGTTATCATCCATGCCTTGGCCAGGAAACCCTTTCCTTTTAGGACAACACTTCTTTCGATTCTGCATTCTTTATAGAGTTCTTTTCCATATAGGAGTCTTTTGATTATGGTCAAACGTGTAACGCAAGAACTCCCTTTATTCACGCTTGTGTGGAGATCAAGCAAAGCCATGTCAAACTTATCGCGAGATGCAAATTGATTCCGATTAAGAATCCATGAAGCCTAATCAATACCGACGGAGACCAAATGTTACAACCGTCCACTACGTGTTCTTGTAGCATTGACCCGTCGACCCTCCTCATGTCAACACTGCTCTATCGTGCTTTATGAAGAGAGATCCGTCTCATACTTTATCCTCTTCAATCACCAAGCTTATTATGGAGCCACCTGCTTCTCCGATTTCAGTTCAGGACCAGTGGACTGTGTCCCTCAACATGGCCTTAGTCATTGATGAGATATGGAGGTCTAGAAATCTCAAGCAATTCTGTAGTGTAATGGTTGATGTAATGAGTGCTAAACGAAATATTCACTCAAGATTCTTTGAGATTGTCAAGGTTTTCACTCCTGATATGAGTACGCCCATGGAGCATGTTTCCTACAGATGGAACCCACCACCACAAGGTTGGATCAAGCTCAATGTGGATGCCGCTTTGAATAACCATAGATTAGCTTTTGCTGTAGTTGCTCGGGACCAGCTGGGTGAGGTATTGTCTCTTTGGGGAAAAATTCATCTCGCCTGCCCCCTGGCACAAGCTGAAGCAGAGGCTCTCTATTGGGCTGTGCAACTTGCGATCAAGAAAGGATGGAAGAATGTAATCTTTGAAGGGAATGCGAAGAATTGTACTGATGCCTTGACAAGTGCTGATGCTATCCCAGATTGGCTCTCTTGCAACACTGTTAGTAACATTCGCTGTTTAGTTAATGCTTTTGATTCAGTTAAGTTTAGTTGGGTCCGGAGATCAGGCAATTCAGTTGCTCATGCTGCAGCTAAATTGTCATTGAATTTCTGTTTAGATTTCTGTTTCTTTAAAGGTACTCTCCCCCCCTCTATCGAGGCTATTTGTAAGGGAGATGCCGCTGTTTTTGTTGGTTAATGAATGGAAGGTTGTTTATAAAAAATAAAAAATAAATAAATAAATAAAAGAAAAGAAAAAAAGAGCATTGTTTTAATCATGGCAGGAAATTTAGCCATTTATCGATCTACTGCTTTGTTCCAAGCAAGCACCTCATCCGTATTGTAATTGTGGAAATGACGATGAATCATGTGAGTATCCAATAACTACCCATAGTTTACTTTGTTGGGGGATAACACCCAGAATAGTCTCCTTAATTGTATGGGTTTGAATATAATATGTATATGTTTGGAAACCATTTATAAAAATATTATGCTTAATAGTTTTGTGGTCATTCTCTAAATATGTTTTAAAAAATAACAAGGAAAAAGGGAAAGTCAACTAATCAGGTAATGATGATAAAAAATTTACATGGTTTAATCTTTAAGGTGATAATATCATAATACCTAGGGGAGTGTCATAGTGAGCGTTCAATACAAACTTAAGATACCTCTTGTCATTCAAGCATGCACCTCATCCTTGTTTCAATTTTGGAGAGGACAAACTTGTTATCAGAAATATATAGATTTCCAAAATCCTAATATGCTATCTAGCTAAATAATTTTTCCAAAAATAGATAAAAGAAGAGAGTCCGCTTTACACAATGAATAGTATATATGGTCTTTTTTAAGGAGATAATACCTAAGATAATCTCCTTCTAAGGGTTTAATATAATGAGAAATTATTAGGTATTTTTAGAACACAGTGATGTGGTATTTTTTCTTCTAATATTCATGTTAATCCCATCATAATTTTAATTAGTGAAATCCATTATGAATGTAAGAAGAAAGAGCATTACAACACTATGTTCCGAGAACATCTAATAATTACTTATAATACAACTTGTTATTGTGAACGTTTGATACAAAATTAAGAAATGTATTGCCATCTAAGAATGCAACTCTCTCTTTCTCTCTCTAGAATCAAATGCAACTAAGCTTTCTCCAATTAGAGAAATAGACAAGCTATTAGAAATATATATATATATATTAAGTGAAAATGGAATTCAGAAATATAAATTTCTAAGTTGCTACATATCTTCCTTGAAAGAAAAATATATATTTCAAAAAAATAAACAATTAGAATTTTGCTTAGTATAATGATGAGAAATAATGTATATTATTTATTTTGTTAGGGAAATAACACCCAAGAGTCTCCTTCTAAGGGTTTAATACAACATTTTAGACTCTTAAAAAAAATTTAGAAAGCTATTTTAATAAAAGCTTTAAGCTTATAAGTTTGATTTTACTATGTTATATTAATTACTTATGTTGTATCTCATTCATTCTTAAGAGTTTATTACCACCACCACGCACCCTTGGTGCGGTGGTCACTCCACAAGTATAAATGCTTGTGAGGTGGGGACAAGGGCCGGCGTTCAAATTTTAAAGAGAGAGCTTCACACATATATACACTTAAATTAGAATAAAGTAGAAATTATATCTTGTATAAAAAAAAAAAAGAGTTTATTACCATTCAAAATCACTCATTTATACTCAATATACTTTATGCCCTAAACCTAACATTATTAGACTTTAATAAACATATGCAGTAGTATAAAAGTTATATCTTACACATTGTGGTTACTCTATGAGAAAACCTTCTCTCTCTATATATACAGTGAAACTTTATTACTAAAGTTCCAAAGTTAAATCAAAATTTATAAGTAATATTTTTATGTATACGTGACATTCTTAATTAATAGCAATTACTTTAGAAATGTGGTTTTGTGCTACCCTTGGAAAGGAGGAAAGGAAAGAGTTGGAGAATAGGGGGTTCTTATTTACGGTTAGTTAGTATATGACTTGGATATTTTCGGAGGAGAAAAAAGCAAATAGATCCTCAATGGAGAAGCGTTCAGGTTAAATTGAACAATTCTTTAGTCTCCTCAGAATCCATCATAACCCTCATCGTAATGCATGAATATTAGCAATGAGATATGTTTTATCTATACTGTCTATAAGAGGATTCCTCTCTTTGGACTGAACTTTTATGTGGTTCAAAAATACCTCTAAATCTTATGTTTAATAGGGAAAAAACTTGAGAATAATACGGTAAAAATATATCTCCAATCCGTTTAGAATGCCTACAAAATATGACACTTTCCTACTAATTTATGTCTTCAAAAAAAAAAAAAAAAACTTATCCAAAATTTTAAGAAAAAAAAACAAAACAAAAAAGAAAAATTATGACACTAAACAAAAAAAAAAAAGCCTCATCGCATGATGAGGCTAGTTTGTTTATAAAATTGCTATTTATTTCTAAATTTTTCTATTTGCTCGGTTTTATCATTTAAGAGATAAAATATGAACTAATGCAAAAATAAAGGGAAAAAAGTGTTTTTTTGCCCTAATGAATTTCAACACCAGCCAATCGAGCTAGAGTACTAGATTAACATTTTCTTTGGAATTCATAAAAAGATGGAATTGAATGAAATGAGTAAATCATAAATGAATGAAATATATTTATATAATGGAAAGAAATGGAAAACAAATGAATGAAATGGAATTAAGTCACATTATTCGGATATTTTTAAATAAATGAATAGAAAGGAATGAGATGTAAATAACTTCATTTGGAAGAAATATAAAGAGAAAGGAATAAAATTATTTTTTGTCAATACTACTATTACTCAATTAGACATCTTTTTTAAAATAAACGGTTGAATATATAAGCATATTTTGATAGTTTTAGCCAAAATTTAATTAAATCTAAATTCATTCTCTTCAATTCTTCCAAATTTTGAAAAGAATAAAAATTTAAGATTTTGAGTGAATAGAGAGGAATATGTGTTCCTTCCTACCCATTTTATTCTCTTTTATTTAAATTTCCAATCAAAAGAATAATCTTTCAATTTCCTCTATTAAAACTCCCAAATAAAAGAATCAAAAAAATATTAAATTTTTTTTTCATCCCACTCATTTTTCTTCTCAAAGGGGGTGTAAGTTCCAAGCATATATATCATGTATGCGAAAATATCAAAAGCTTCCAAAAATGGAAATTGTTTGATGTAATTGACAGCCACCGATCCTCTGGAGTCTGGAGGCATAGTGAAAGCGGCCAAAAAGAGATTCTTTCAATAATTAAATATAATGCCATTGTGATTAAGGTTGAGTTATATGTGGTCCAAACAAAAGGACCGAACTTAATAGAAAATGTAAAGAAGAACAATGATGAGAATCAACTTTCTTCATTTTGAATGTACCTTCCAAGCTTCCATTGCATTGATTATTGTTCTATCCAATCCTAACCAATGGCAACGATAACTTTATATATAAAATAAAATTATGATAATCCTGTTGTCTTAATAATTGAAAATTCACATTCACATTCAGACTCCTAATAAGTACGGTTACTACCAATTTGATTAAACTTGTAATTGATAGTCCAATAATTATTGACAATTTCAGATGATATATGAACAAAGTTGTAATCAATCAATCACATGAACAACCACGTACATGAGACGAGGAATCGTTCACGAAGTGAAAACGTACCGGATTTTGGGAAACACTTTGGAGCCTAGCCCAACTCTTTAAATCTACTAAAAAAAAGTTGTGATACAAGCCAACTTACAAGAGTAACAACTAACAAGACCTCTAGTACAAGTAATAATAATAAGACGTTGTATCTAAGCTCCTCGCTCTTACTGCAACTATTGATCCAGCCTATGTCTTCATAGTAATCCAACGTTGCAAGTGATTGCCATCCGCAAAATCGATCTCTCTTACCTCAAGACCACTTGAAGATTTTTGTTGTTTGTGGTTCCAAATTGCACTCTTAATAGTTAATACACTCATTAATAGATGATCTTAGTGTTTGGGTAGAAGCATTCTCTCAAGAAAAATTCAATTTTAGAGGGTTGGAACTTGGAAGACAAAGAATGGTCTCTTTGTTTTTCAATAGTCATATTCCTTCTCACAAGAATAAGGTTGATATAAGGATTTTATATATGTAGGGTTTGGGCTAGAGGTGGTTACAAAACCGACTCTTGGAGCAAATCTTCGAATTTCTATAACAAGGTTTTAGCAGGGCTGGCTGAACCTATAGGCCATTTAGGCCACTGCCTAAGGCCCCACTTGTAAGAGGGCCCCTAATAGTGATACTATATTATATAATATTGCTTTCTCATATGGAAAAAAAAAAAGAAAAAAAAAAAAGTAAGGCTCGTTTCTCAACTGAAATGACATGAAGGCTATTCACATCATCGCATCCAAATATCCTCTGATCAAACCTTTATACCACATTTCATTAAGAAAACTCATGTTTATTACTTGAAATGTAGGGAGGGAGAGAAAGAGAGACATTGATTTTCTCTGATTTTCTCAATATACAAGTAACAAAATGCAAAAGAAAATATTACAAAAGGCTGAAAAAAAGAAAAAAGAAGAAGAGACAAATAAGAAAAGGCAGAATAGAAAATAGAAAGAAGAAAAAAAACATTCACTCTCTCCATCTTGATTCTAAAAAAACCACTCTTTTTAGTTGGCTTACTTTGTTACTCATCAATTGGTGTTGGCAATAGACTTGGTGTGTTCACAAATTTTCATTTCAGGTTCGTTTTTGTTCTCTTCCTTTGCCTCTTTCATCTTCTTCATGGTTTACTGCTGGTTTTTTTTTTTTTTTTTTTTTGAAATGGAATTTGCTGCTGGGTTTTTTTGAAGACGGTTCTCTTTACTCTTTTTTGTTTGTTCTCTTAAAGTTTGACTCTTTAGATTTCTCTAGAACTAGAAGGCTATCTAATGGTCCGAATGGACCCACTTAAAGAGTTAAAGTATTGGTATGATTCTAGACTTCTCTAGTCTTACACGTTTTTTTTTTTTTTTAAGAAATCAGATCCAATGAAAGTGATCTAGTTCTACATGTTTTTTTAAAGTATTGATCATCCAGTGATCCTATCATCCTAGTCCTATTTTTTTTTTTTTTAAGAAATCAGATTTAGTGGGATGGAGCCATGGAGGGATAGTGGGCTGGTCTTAGTCTTAGTGGATCAAGTTGAGTCCTACACATATTGCTAATAGGCTGGTCTTAGACTCTTAGTGGATTCAATCAAGTTGAGTCCTACACATTTTGCTAAAAAAAGAAAGGTTTACTGCTACAAAAAAAAAAAAAAAAAAGTATTAAGAACAAAATTATAAAATTAGAATAATTTACTTTGTATTAATATTAATTTTAACTTTTTTGTGCAGGTTTAAAGTGTAAAGTGATCATATTAAGTAAAGCTGCAATTGTGCTTTTGATAAACCAGGTTCAATTGTTTTAAACATTAAATTTATATTATTCTAGTTAAATTGTAATTTTTTTATTATAAATTGTGTTTCATTTATTCATAAAAAATTTTTAATTACAAATGTCTACTAGTTAGTAATATTCTGTAATATGTTTACAGAATATTACTAACTATGCCTGTTACAGTTGCTTCCACAAAAAGAAGTTTTTCAAAATTAAAATTAATAAAATTCTATTTAAGATCAACCATGTCACAAGAAAGATTAAGTAGATTAGTCATATTATCAATTGAAAAGAAAATGTTAGCGGAAATTGAATGCAAAAATTTAATTAGTTATTTTGCCTCTCAAAAAGCAAGAAAAATAAATTTTAATTGAAAAAAAATATATGAATTTATAATTAAATATAATTAAAGGCCCCGTATAAAGCTTTCGCCTAAGGCCCCCAAATTCGTTGAGCTGGCCCTGGGTTTTAGTTGACCGCAAGTATACAGAGAGTTTCTATTTAATCTCATACAAGTACAACCAAGCTAGAACTCACACAATTGAGACCTTAGCTTCGCACGACCGAGCTTGACCTTTGCATGACTGAGCTTGTCTTTCTTTCACACTCAACAAAAACTTTAACCTTTAGCCTTCGTTACTGCTTTTTACATTACAATATCAAAACCCAATAATTAGAGAATCAGCAGCGGACAGTGGGAATCCCAAATGTAAGCTTGTTTTGCCATTCAGACCCAAATTGCTTGCTCCATTAGAAGTTGTAAACTGTAACTATTGCAAAAAAAAAAAAAAAAAAAAATACAATTGTGCTATAGTGTAGCTCAGATTGTATAATTTTTAATATATTTTATTCCTTCCATATAAATTTATTCTTTTCTCTCTCTTTCTCTCTCCGTCTTCCATCTCTTCTCTCTCCCTTGTTCTTGTTTTTCCTCTCTACTCCTCAAACCAGAAACACCATTTGCTTAAACCCAAAACCTCGTGTGGTGGTGGTAGCGGCAGAGGTAGGCGTGGCATAAAAGTTCCGTTGATGTGGCGGTGGTGGCGGCGCGGGTCTGGGTTGGTGGTGTTGGGGGATGGTGGATTTCAGTCATAGGTGGGTTTCCGTCGTGAGTGGATTTCTCTCTATAGTTGCCGTCGTGAGTGGGTTTCAATCATGGGTCGGTTTTGGTTATGGGTTGGTGGATTTTAGTATTGGGTTTGTTGCCATGGGTAATGGGTTTGCTGATCGGCGTGGTGGAATGACGAGGTGGAGATCAACGTGGTGGGTTTCAATATTCGTGAGATCGGCGGTGGTGGGTTTCTAGATCGGTGAGATCAGCAATGGGTTTCTAGGTTTCAATATTGCGTTTTTTTTTTTTTTTTTTTTTTCTCTTGGTGATTATGTGGTGGTTGTTTCTTGTGGATGTGGTTGATGTTGGTGGTTTTTGGAGGCTTCTTTTTTTTTTTCTTTTTTTTTCTCTGTGGTGGCTTCTTCTTGTGGTTGTGGTTGGTGGTGGGTTTGGTGGTCGGAGTTGTGGGTTTGCTCAGATTGGTGATGGGTTTGGTGGAGATCGATGTGGGTGGTGATGGTGTGGTGGTGGTGACTGTGGTGAGTAGTTGAGAGAGAGAAACAGAGATTAGAGAGAAAAGTTAGAAATATTTTTTTTATTATATATTATTTTAATGTGTAATATGATAAAATTAAAATTAAAACGCTGGATAAATTATAAAATAATCTTGTATAATTGATAAAATAACTTTTTAAAATGATAAAATAGGATAGAGTGAGAGAAACCATTATGAATGCTCTTACAAATAAAATTGTCATGGCATTAACCAACACTAAAAGATCTTAACAAATTTTCTCTTTAGCAATTCCGTGACAAAACAAGTACCAAAATGTAAGTTCAGATCGAAACACGTACCAAAGTAATTTACACCTAGACTGGAGACCGATTTGATAGACTCAAATATACCTATGTTTCCTGAAAACCAAACAATCACATCAAACGCATGGGATACGGAGAATGTAATCAAACACATATCAATCAAGTGTTCATTAGATGTAATGATTAAACCATAGACTCAACCGTACATCAACAGCCATTTGATTGACTACATTGATCAATCAAACATGGAATTGACCATCAGATATGTTAAAAATATAAGTTCAATAACAAATAAAAATCCATTACATGTCCAATTTAGAAAACATGGTTATACAGACTCATTTAGAGTGAAACCAAATAGCAATGCCTAACAAAGATGAACCAAATAAGCTCAATGGGTTAAACAGAAAAATCAATGTTTAGAGATTACATCAATTTTCTTAATAGAAAAGAAATCTCTAACATAAAAACAATTAACAATATATAATTTCTCTGCCTAAATATGTGCTTCCCCCACAGTGATATAGCAAAAAAAAAGCAATACCAAATCTTCTCTTCTCCCTCTCATAGCACTATCAAATCATCAAAAAAGTCCTCCCTCTTTTTGTCAGGAAGTGCCAAAGGAGAGATTAAGTGGCTTCACCAAAATGTGAATTCAGCGCGTTATTGAGCTTATTTAGCGGTAATGTGCTCGCGGCCCTATAATAGCTGTTATAGTAGAAGAAAGACATTAGTTTCATCAATCTCAATTTCAACAATTTCACATTGTATTTGTGAACAAACTTATGAATACAAGACTTGATTTATATATATAATATTATTTATTAATATGTATACATTTAGGAAGAAATATACTTACATACACTTGATATTGATTGTATAAGTTTGTAATGAGTTCATAAGATATACAATTACTATTTATAATGTATTGATAGTATAATAACTAGTCTATTTTGTAAATAAAGATTATATATAATTTTTAACAGTTAGGGGTTGAAAATTTTAATTTTGATAAGTTAATAAAAGAAAAAAATAAAATGATAATTTCAATTCTAATTTTATTATTTTTATAGGTTTATGAATGGGTAAAAACTGTTAGTCGTGGTGTTTACTATTTAACACTCCATTTTTTCAACACAAAACCTTATGTGAAGATAACTTCCTCCTGTATTTGGTAGTATTAGAAAAAAATTGGTTGTATTAATTAAACCCTAAATATTCACCCATAAATAAAAAATAGTTGTTTTTTATGAGAAAATCATCTCTTAACTTTCTTTATTTAGCTTAACATGAGATATAGTTATTTTTCATTAAAAATTTTTGAAAATTTATTTATTAACTTTTCTTATTTAACTTGACATGAAATATAGTTGTTTTCTTCTAAAATTTTCTAAAAAACAATTCTATTCACACGAAACTAAATAAAGGAAATCAAATGATAATTTTTCCAACTCATTTTAAATTCGCTACCAAATATAGAAAACTAAGATAATTTTCTAAAAAATATATTTTAGAAAATGATTTATTTTTCAGAAAATTTAATATCGAAACCACCAAAAAACTTTAGAGAAAATTAATCAAATAGTTTACTAATAAAGTTAAACTTTTGACACCAAAACGAACGAAGATAAAATATAATTTATTGATTGAGGAGTTCAAATGACGACTCATATTGACTATTCAGAATACAATCACACAAACAATTTTGAACCTTTAATATTTGTCAAAGTCAAAGTAGATTTGTTTACTGCCTAGTGCCTATCTATCTGGTATCTACTATCTCAATGTGCTAGCTTTTAGCAATACTTTTCCTTGGCGTGATTTACTAAATACTAACCGCCGCTTGTAAATTTTGTCTGGGGTGCGCTGGATTTTGGGTGATGTCCCTACACCCACCCTATATCATGCAGCGACATAAGGACTAAGCATAATAGAACTCCCCTGATTGGTAGAAGTTCCAAGAAATTTAAAATGTTTTTTTTAATTAGAAAACCCCTGATTGGTAGAATTTCCAATAAATATAAAAAGTTTTTTAATTAGACAAAAAAGTTGTATTAAACTTGTAAATTATCGGGTGATAAAGTCACAAAGGGACAAGCATAATAAAAAATTTTAAAAAAAATGAAAAACAGAAGATCCATGAGATACGTCTTTAAAAAGTCATAAAGTAAAGTCATATTTTTCAAAAAAGAAATTGTTCGCTTAATTGTTTATATTGCTTAAGAAAATATGTTGTATGTAGTGTAACTTATTTTACCACCTCTTAAAAGCTACCATAATTTTTTAATAAAGTTTAATTATAGTGTACTTTTATGTCAGAACTTCATTCATTCTTCATTGTTTGAGTGTGTGTTTGTTTCTTTCTTTCTTTCTTATTAAAAAAAAAAGATTGTTTGGTTAGTATCCTATACCAAACTTTTTCTTTTTAAATTTTTTTATACAATATAAAAATTTTACTCTAATCTAATCTAAGTGTATATGTATGTGAAACTCTCTTCTAGAGATTTGAATCCCGACCCTTGCCCTCCACTTATACTTGAAGAGTGACAAATACACCAAAGGTACGTAGTGGTTCCCATACTAAACTTATTACGTAATTCCATTTCTTTTTGGTAATAAAGGAAGTAAAAACCATTTTTCCCTTCTTTAAATGAGCTTTAATTTTTTTTTTAAGTGAGCTTTAATTTAAATCATACCTCGCCAAAGGCCTTGTAACTGAATTGACACCTTCCCATGTACAAAGTGCTTAGGGGGTCTAGGGAGGAACCTAGGTTAGCAGTATGTTATAATTATCTCTCAAAAAAAAAAAATTTTGAATGCCACATACAAGGATTTGCATTAAAAATTAATAAGCCTATGATTTAGTACCCGTTTGGATTCAAATTATTGTGTTTTGCGTTTGCATTTCTGGCATTTCAGTGGTTTCACGCCTTTTTTTTTTTATTCACGCGTTTTGTGCTTTTTGGAGACAAATAGTACTGTTCATCAATGTAAATCACTGTTCACGCACTGTTTACGGGACCCACCATCACTTTATTCAGAAAAAAAATATTAAAAATAGATCACACGGTACTATTTACACATTTAAAAATTGTTTTGCTATAATATTTTCAGTTTTCAGTTTTCAGTTCAGTAAAATAAATTGTATCCAAACGAACTCTTAGTTCATGAGAATGTGAGCACTTTGGATTTGTCACTAGGAGAGGGTAGATAGCTGTACATGTAACAAGTAGAAGGTTTGAGCTGTCCTTTTAGAAGGTAGGTGGATCAAGATGACCTGAGGAGTCCTTCAAAATAGGGGACATGGGGTTCACATTATACATTATCAAATGAATGACAGGCCGTCTTAATGTCTTTGGCCAAAGGAGAATTATTGGTGTGCCGACGTTGGACGCAGAATAATGATCGATGTTTTGCAGATATGCTTGGGACCATAGATCTTAACTTGTTTGAGTGTAGGCTTTAACATGGAATCTAGTTCGTTTATTTAATTTCAAAAGATATTTTTACCCTTTCCCTTTTTATATTCGATGCAGAACAAACTAAGACTCTTGAGCGTGCTTGAAATCACTCAAAGCAAAAAGGCACTAGTAGAAATCATTTGGGTGATGGGTTGGAATTGTATAAAATTTGGCTAGTTGAAGGGAAACGGTCTTCTGAGCAATAGTTGTAGCCTTGCCATGAGATACCCCTGATTTTGGAAATTCCTCCATTTAGCCTCCAAAAACTGTGATTTTGCTGTTTTCAGTAATCTTTGTTTCCTTAATAATTTCTTGCTCAAAAGTTAATATAAGGACCCCTAGTATATGATTTTGTATATAAGTCAATTTTACCATTTTTGGTAAAATTCAATGTTTTGCCACCTAGTCTCATAATTAGTGCGAATTAGGGTTTCAGACGTTTTCTAATCGTCCTAAAGTTTTACTTTCTCAGTATTAATATATTTTGTAGCCTCTAAGCCCTCGCTTGGGAGGAGGGAATAAAAAGGAATGAAAAGAATAATTATAGAATATTCTTCCTATTTTCTTGTTTGAGAGTTTTACTGGAGGGAATGAAAATTTTATTCTCTTGTTGGGAGTTTAAGTAGAAGGAAATGCAATGGATAGAAGAGAATACTCATTCCTCTTTATTCCCATAAAATCTCAAATTTTCATTCCCCTCGAAATTGGGAGGAATGAAAGGGAATTGAATTAGATTTATTGAATTTTTTATTAAAACTCTCAAAATACCCTTATGTATTCAACACTTTATTTTAAAATATGGGTCTAATAGTAATATTGTCATAAAATGAATTCATACAATTTCCTTTTTGTAACTCCCAAATAAAATTACTTAAACTTCGTTTGGGAGTTCATAAAAGAATGAAATTGAATGAAATGATGGTAAGGAAATATAAAGGAATAGAATGTATTTAAGTAAGGGAAATAAATGGAAAAGAATGGAATTAAATAGCCTTGATTGGATGTTTTAAAATAAAGAAATGGAAATGAATGGAATGTAAGTAATTTTGTTTGTGAGTAACATAGAGTGAATGGAATGGATTCATTTTATGATAATATTACTATTAGATCTCTATTTTAAAACAAATGGTTGAATATATGAAGGTATTTTGGGAGTTTTTGTAAAAAATTCATTAAACCTAATTCTATTCCCTCTCATTTCTCTCAATTTGGAGGGGAATAAAAATTTGAGATTTTAAGGGAATAGAAATGAATGAGTATTCCCTCCTACCCATTCAATTCCCTCCTACTTAAACTCTCAAACAAAGGAATGAACTTTCTATTTCCTCCACCAAAACTCTCAAACAAAGGAAGGGAAGAATAATTAAAATTTTTCTTTTCATTCATTTCCATTCCATTCCATTCCATTCTCTCTTCCCCAACAAGATTACTTACATTCTATTCATTTTCATTCCTTTATTTTAAAACATCCAATCAAGGTTATTTAATTCAATTCCATTCCATTCCTTTTCTTTTCATTCCCTTATGATCATTCTATTCTATTCTATTTCATTCATTTATGAATTCCCAAACGAAGCCTAAAGGCAAATCAAATTATAGTCAATAAATTCTAGTGGATTCCAGTTTTATCACCTTGTAGATTCAAGATTCACTACTAGAAACTAATAGTTTATTCCAGTTTTATCACCTTGTAGATTCAAGGTTCACTACTAGAAACTAATAGTTTATTTTTGGTTTTATTAAAGAGAGCATTATGTGTGCTTTTTTCAGACTCCTGCGACATTAGTCTAGTATTATTTTAAGCGTCTTCAAATGGGTGCCTTACGAGCAATTGTTAATAAATAATTTTAAAAACATTTTGATATCGTTTTTATGAAAAATATAAAAAATCATGAAAAAATTAATTATTTTTTCTTTTCCCATAATATACTAAACCAATACCCTTAAGAAATTGGTATACTTTTCCCTTCTTTTTATTCAATGTGACAATGCCCTCCTCTCTTTTTTTTTTGGCTAAACGTGACAATGCCCTCTTTATTCTTAGAAATTGATAAACATGTTGCAATGCTTGAGAGTAAGACTAGCCCACCTTTCTTTAAATAATTTGACAGTTATAATAATAGAGGAGAAAGATTTAATTCACTAATGTTTTCATTAAAATACAAGAATCATCAGTATTACAATACTCTTGGCAAACTTGACTCCCTTTAGTTGTTATCAGGGATTTGGTTGTTTTTAACATAGATTCATAGAAGTTGTTATCAGAGATTTTGGTTGTTTTTAACAAGATTATTCTTTAGTTTTCATAATGTTATTGTTTTTCTCCATAATACAAAAATCTATTTTATCTATATTACCATCACACTTTACAAAACACCTAATATGAGTAGTTTTATTTTAGAATTAAACACAACAAAATAATATAAGCAACACAATAAAATAATATATCCTCTACAATAAACAATAACCACCACAACCACAATAAAATAATATATCTTTTAATAAATTATAATTTTTGTTTTTAGCATCTAAGCTACAGTGTACATGCATTATAGTTGTGCACAATTAGCAGAGCGTTTTTCCTTTATCTCTTGGGGCATATGGTATAAGAGAAATGCTGCTCGTCTAGACTCACCATCTCTTGGAGCAAAGGATTGCCTTGCTACAATCTGTCGAGGACGTGGAAGGAAGACTTAGCTTGTCGGAGAGCTATGTCCTTTGCACAGGATATTGGTCTTCAAGAAGTTGTCTTTGAAAGGGATACTGAGATAATTATCAAAGCTCTCAACTCGGATGAGGTTTACCTGCCATCTTTTGGTCACCTGATTGAGGATTCTCTTCAACTTTCATCTAGCTTTAGTTCCTTTGCTTTCTCCCATGTCAAGCGTAAAAGAAACCGCGTGGCAGATAAGTTGGCAAAACTAGCTAGAGGATCCCTTATTTCTCAAATTTGGTTAGAACACATTCATAGTGATGCTACCAATCTTGTATTGTTTGATAGAAGTTTCTGTTGATTTATTGAATGCATGATCTTATTTCTCCCCAAAAAAAAGTGCACTGTAGCTCAACAGCAAAAAAAGTTTGACTTTCCCTCCACTAATGCAAGTGCATTTTGTTATATTTGGTTACTAGATTTAGCATTTTAGTAATTTGCGCCACCAATACTGATGCTCAGAAACTAGATTTCGTCTTTTCAGTTTGGAGAAAGATTCTTTCCCTTTCCTTTTAATTTTTTTTTGTTTGGGATTGTGAAAAATGCCTTACCCTTCAAAAAGGGATAAAACAGAGAGGAAGGGAAACTTATGGGTAACAACACAATAAAAAGAGAGATGAAGATTAGTTAAGGAAGGAATCCGATAGAGAATCAAATTTGATTGAATTATCTAGCACAGGTTATAGCATCAAATTCCCTTGATGCCAAAATAAACTATCATGAACTGCTCTAATTTCTATTTTCTAAAATAAAATGTCAATGAGTTGGACCACCATTTTTAAAATTTCTAAATTAGACTACCAACTCATATATGAGCTCAACAGATTCTACAATTAATAATAATAATTATTTTTAATGGCCCAATGAGGTTGTAGGCTAAGTTGAGAATATTATGAATCTGTCGATTTGTTGTAATGAGGACTGTTGTTGAATTTTATTACCCCAATAAGCCCACTACTCCATTTGTTGTTGGACAATAACACAACGCATGTATAAAACCGTTTTTAAGCAGGGAGGCCCATGCAGGAAAGATACCCACATAACATAAGCCCTCCAATACAACAGCCTCAAATCACTTTATGAGGAACATCATCGAGATTGAGTACCAAATAGCTCAGCGGAGTCGCGGGTAGCGATGGGTTCAGGTTTTTCCTGACCCGATAAGGGGTTTGGGGATGAGGTTTTTATTTTTTTATTTTTGATGGATTAGGTACCTGACCGGACCCGTATATTATTAATAGACCCCAAATGCAAATGGCATGTTTAAGTTTAACTAAAATTCATTTCAGTTTTCTAACTATATTTTTGTTCAATTTGAGTTTTTTAAATTTCAAGTTTATTCAATTAAGATTTCTCCATTAAATTTTCTTTAATGTTGCGGTTAAGGGTCCATTTGGAATCCGCTTATTTTGATAAAATTAAAAACTTTTTACCGAAAGTACAATAGATAAAGCTAAAAATTAGCTGAAATAGTACACTAGGATTCATGAACAGTGCCTAAAAGAGTAATTGGACTCATCAATAGTAGCAAGAATAAGCTGAATAGTAAAATAAGTTGACAAAAATAATCTTTGCCAAACGGACACTATGAGTGTCCAAATTTTAATTCATTTTTTCTTCAATATTTTTTAAATTAAAAAATCCAATTACTTATTAAATTTTTTTTTTCAAATTTATTTTTAAAATTTTTTAATAAAATTAATGGAGAAGTTTTAATTGAATAACTTGAAACTTAGAATACTTAATTGAACGAAAACAAAATTAGAAGATACACGTTGCATTTTGTCAAAAATAACTAAAAGGTTAAAATATTTCGAACTTAATAATTCCCGAGTGTTTGAAACTTTGAATCCCACAAGGACCAACAGCCTCATAGTCATAGGTGCATTGGTAGGGTTAACTAAACCCTTATTAAACCTTACCGCGGTTAGGTTAACTAATCCCAAATGGAGACTATATATGTAGTATCACTCAGACTCAGGCTTGGGCTAAGCTCAGGCCTAGAAGAATACACGTACCCACAATAACCCACCACATTCAGGTCCACCTCTTCTTTAATCACTCTTTCTTCTATCTTTGGAGGCTCCTAGTGTGTGATTTTGTTGAAAACTGATATTCTATTCCATTTTTTTGGGTTAAAATTCGACTTCCATAAACTAATTAATCATAACTAATAGATGTTTGAGGACGGCTACTCTCACGTACAGTACAAACCCAAATTGTCATAAAATAAAAGAATGCAAATGTACAAAGCCGGATTATCAAAAATAACAAAGTCTTGGTGAATTGCCGGTCCTTTCCTAACTAAGGCATTTACACATTTGTTAGCTTCATTCCATTATTATGACTTTAGTTTATGTTTTTAGTTCTGCTTAATACATTAGCTTATAATTTTGGTGGATATCCTTCGTGGCTGCATCCTGGTTTCGATACTATAATAAAATGATACTGATGATTCTTTTCTCAGTATTGGGTCATTGGGTGGGCTGCGGCTTTGGTCCTTTACTTATAAGCATGGTTGTCATGGGAATAAAAGCAAGGTATTGAAGGCAGTTCCTTAGAACCATTGCCAAATAATTACACTATGCGAGTAAAAAGCTAAATGCTGCCGTGCAATGTTGTCTTGGTGTGGTTTAGCTCTCCTTTTTTTTTCTTTTAGGTACACTTTAGCAAAAAGTAAATCAATGAAAATAAGCTATATCAAACAAAATAAATCAATGAAAATAAGATATATCAAACGAATGCCAGCCAATTTAATAAGATAGATTGAATTGGAATGTTTATCGAATTTTTCTATGGGTTTTTGTGCGAACTAGAGTAGAATATATATATATATATATATATATATATATATATATATATATATATATATATATATGAGTTGGGTTCAAGTTATATCTGGTGTAACTCTAAGTAATATTACACCACCCAATATTTTTTAATTGGATGCGAATATTAACAAATTCACCGTTAGATTACATTATCTTCATATATATTGCATGTTTGCAAAATTTTAAAGTGATCAAAAATCAATAGCCATGTTATTAATTAATTGTTAAAATTTAAGTTTTTGTAGTTTAAAATAATGCATAAAAGATGAGTTTATGGATCAAATTGTAAATAACATCCGATTGATATGAAAATTGGCATGCATGTTAAGAACATATAATTCAACGATTGGATTTTCAAAACATTAATTTAATAACAAGTTATTGGGTAGTGTAACATTGCTTAAAATTACATCAGATGTAACTTGAGCCCAACTCTCTATATATATAATACAAAGAAAGGCATGAAGTAGTATAAACAACAATAACAACAACCAAGCCTTAGTTCCAAAATTTTAGGATCGACTATGAATTCTCAGCAATTATATTACTTTTGGCATCGAATAATTATGTAATTAAATTTATGCTCTCTGATAATTCCCTAATTCTTCTATTAATGTTACTTTTGGCATTTCTCTAACTTTTTTTTTTTTTTTTTTTTTTTTTGGTATCATTGACTAGGATCAAATCACTATTTCTTACCGATTCATTACTCACTCTCTGTTGAATATGTTAAAACCATCTTAAGAACTATCCCTATCTTTATGTAGATTTCCTTATTATAAATCTTATCTTTCTATGTATTCCTGATTATCCATTTTAATAATCTCATTTAGCTACACTTATTTTACAGATATATTACTCCTTAACAACCTAACATTTGGTGCCATAAAGCATAGTTGGTTGTATAGCAATCTTATAAAAAATTCTCTTTAACTTAATAGGTATTCAACGGTTATACAATACTCCTATATGCTTCTCTACTTAGTCCAATTTGCTCTTATTCTATGATTTATATCCTCTTTGATCTCTCAATCTTTATAAATTATTGATCCAAGATATCATAAGCTCTCGCTCTTTAAAATTTCTTGATCATCAAGTCTTATCACCCCTTCGTCTCTATTTCTACATTTACTAAACTTATATTCTATGTACTCTGTTTTAGTCATGCTTAAATGAAAGTATTTAGATACTAAGCACCTTGTCAATTTCTAACTTGGCATGAAATAGCCAAAGAATTACAAAATATACAGAAGACCTTACAAAGAGATAGAGACTCAATAAAAATAGAAATATAATCTCTATTTGTGAGTCCCCAAACACGTACCCAAATCAAACAAAGTGCCAACAAAATAAGCTAAGAATTGGTCCATTGTTTTCTCCAAATCCTTAATCATTCGCCAATTCTACTCTTTGCATCTTTGTCAAAGAGTACCAACCGGACTAGCAATGTACCTCAGAAGTGTTTGGAGTTGAAATATATTCAATTGTCCTTTCCAATACGTACCCGTTTTCCATCCGGACCATCCCCAATCCGCAATTCGTCATTGAAATCTCTTTTGAAAGCATATATGCTACACCATGTGTATGAGCCAATGCCAAAAGGAAGCATCTAAAAAGGTTCCATGTGAAATAAAGAGGAAGGCTACTCACACTTTCAAATCTAAGGTGAAAACTTTAAATTGAATATTTTTTTATACAAAAAATATATATAATTAGTAATTTTTTTAAATCTCAATACAGTACTTAAATACTTCTTTCTTCTCACACAAAATTATGAAGTTTTTTTTTGGAGGAAAACAAAATTATAAATTATTTAAGTTTTACTAACATCTTCTTTTAAATTCATAGTTGGTTAACCCAATCAATCTAAGTAAGATTATACCAATTTTAATTAAAAAAATCTTAATCCTAACCCAACATGTTTATTAAGTGGATTAGCATGACACGAGCCATGTAACAGACTTAATAAGATGGTCATGTTGGGTTGACCATATAACAACCAGAGTAAGGTTAGCGACATCCGTGCTTATAAGCTAAAAGGACAAGTCAAATTACAATTTAGAAATTTTATAATCACTTATAAACCTAAGATATACACTTAGTAAACATCCAATATGGGATTAAACATATGCCTGCATTAACACACTCCATCAATTCATACCAAAAAGGACACTTACTCTTAGGCTAAGGGTTTTTTTCTTTTGGGGGTAAACTTAGGTTAAGGTTTGAGTTCTTGAATTCTTTTTAGAAGTCATTATTTTAGGCAATTTTGTTAGGAGTATCAATAAAACATTACACTCATAGTTCAAGTGCAGTTATTGGTCCATTGGATTCCCATCCATCCCATCACACAATCAAATTATTAGCATGTGGTTTAGATATAAAGCATGAGACTAATTAAATTATTACACTGATTATTCGTTGTACAACAAATTTTATTAGAGAATTGTTAACTTGTACTAATTAGTTTGTTATCTGATTAGTTAGGGTTAGTTAGTGTATTCAATCCTCTATAAATATTTTTTACTTTAATAAAGAAAAAAAAACCACTTGTATAACTAGGCTTTTTTTTTTTTTTTTTTTTTTTTTGGTTGAGAAACTTGTTGTACAGAGCCCAAGCCTCGGTACGGAAATGGGCCCTAGGTCCCATGGGCTTTGGACCCAAACCTTGCCCATCGGCCTCGATCTTGACGCCAGGGGCCCAATCTGTGCACCAAAACTCAAATAGGACCTCGCTAACTTAAATACCACAGGCAAATTTCCCCTCCCCCCCCCCCTCGGATCGTCTTTAACCTGGTCTGGAGTATCATAGCCCGGATAACCCCCATACCCGATTGCACGGTAGTACCTTCAAGAATATCGCTGCTAGGCGGGTTCATGATGGTGGGAATCAGTTATAATGCAACACCCACTTTCCTACCAGAAACCCACCTAAAGATGATTGAATTGGACCCTCATTTGCACTAGTAAGGAGAAATAATCATGACACCTCCACTTATCTAGGGCTATAAATAGAAGAATGAAAGGAGAAATGGGGGTTGGAAATTTCAAAGAGAAACACAGAGAGAAGAGAGAGACTACTATGAGAAGAGAGAGACTACTGTAAGAAGAGGGAGAGAGACTTAGAGAAAGGGAGAAGCTTATAGAATTTTAAGTGACTGCATGAGTCTTAAAGTGAAGGACCCATAGTAGAAAACTCAAAGCCCACAAAACAAATAGATTGTGAGCCCAAAAATGTTAACGACATATTTTTGGCCCTCACAATTGGTGCCATCTGTGGGAATTTCCTACAAATCTGTGGTTCTGCTGAGATCAGAGAGAGAGAAAATGTCTAGAGGATAGACAGGGGGCTACACTAAAAGTGGGAAAGTGGCAGGTCTTCTCGGGGATCTACTTGGCGAGAAAGAAGGTAAAAGAGACGCGAAGATAGGGAGCATGAGTGGGAAGAAGAGTAGTCTGGCCTTGGGGACCAGTCGTATCATACTCACCAGACAATGTCGGGCGCTTCGGAGCGTCGGCGTGTCGATGAGTAGGGCGAGGAACTTGAGCAATTACGAAGGTTGGTGAGAGATTTGGAGTTAGAAGTGAGAGGGAGGCATTAGAGGAGAGGTTGTGGGGAGTGCGAGGAAGGGTCGGCTAGTGTGGGAGGTTGATACGGAACCGAGTCTCGTCAGTCCGGTCCCCATCGTCACTGGGATCGCTCGCGGTCACGGGAATATGCAGATATGGGTTCAACTTCCCCCAAAGAGCGAGGGCCAAGGAATGCCGCCATGGATGCTATGAGCCGAGCGTTATGCCGAGCTGCTCGATCACCATTCTAAGGGGACATTGAGCGAGCCCCTATGTCGAACAGATTTACGCGGCCGCCGTTTAACTCTTACGACGGGAAGACAGACCCAGTAGAGCACGTAAGCCATTATATACAGATGATGTCGTTACACACCCATAATGATGCGTTTATGTGCAAAGTGTTTCCTTCGAGTCTCTGGCCCACTGCATTGAGGTGGTTCAATAAATTAAGGAAGGGCTCGATTCACAGTTTCACCGAGTTGATCCAGGAGTTCGGTGTTCGGTTCATGACCTACAGCTGAGAACCACAGCCAGTTGACGCACTGTTATCAATGACAATGGGGGCTGGAGAAACCCTTCATAACTACCGAGCTTCGAGAGTCACTAACAAGGAGGCCTCTTGAGGATATAAGGCAACTGATGAGGCGTATTGAGGAATATAAGCGATTAGAAGATGAACGGCTCCAAAATAAAGGTAAGGCCCTAGTTGTAAGCAATCCTTGACAAGGCAGTTTTCAGTCGAGGGCTAGGAAGGATTTAAGGATTCAAAAACCAGAATCCCGGGTAGGAGAAGTGAATGTGGTGTTCAAGTAGCCGGTGTATAAGATCGTGGATTGAATCAAACATGAGCCATACTTCCGATGGCCAAACAAGATAGAGGGTGACCCGTCGAGAAGAAATCAGAACTTGTACTGTACATACCACAAAGATAAGGGGCACACTACAGAGCAATGCAGGGTGTTAAAGGATCATTTGGGAAGTTGGTGAAGGCGGGATATTTGAAAGAGTTCGTGGTGGACCCTAGGAACTAGGAGACTGGGCAGGATGCTCGGCCATGAGGGAATCTTCTTCCCCCTTCGCTGGGAGTGATAGAAGTCATTTATGCAACCCCTAAGGGCATGTTGGTTCCCAAGGCGAGGAATGTGTTGGCAGTAGCGCCCGCGGGAAGCTGCACGGATGAACGACCCCCTGAAAAGAGGCTGAGATACACTCGGGAAACTATAGCCTTCAACGATGATGATTTAGAGGGCATAATTCAACCACATGATGACGCTTTGGTAGTTACAAATTGGATAAATGATTTCACAGTAAAAAGGGTGATGATAGATCAGGGGAGCGGTGTCAATGTGATGAATCTCAACCTTTTTAGGGGGCTTGGACTAAAGAAGGAAGATCTCTCCAAGTATGATACACCTCTAGTGGGGTTTGACGGCCAGATGGTGATCCTAGAAGGGCATATTTTCCTTCCTGTAAATATGAAAGGTAAGGAAGTGATGGTAGTCTTTATAGTGGTCGCATCATTTTCTCCATACACTGCAATCCTCGAAAGGCCATGGATTCACGCAATGGGAGCAGTACCCTCCACCCTACATGTGATGGTCAAATTCCGCATCGAGCAAGGTATCGCTATAGTACGGGGTAACCAGCAAGTGGCCAGACAGTGCCTAGTAGCCGTGACTAATCGAAAAATCAGGTAAAAAGAGCCAGCCGAGAAGGCTCCTTTATAGCAACTACAGGAACCCCAAGAGGAAATGGGGGCTAGCTGTGCTGAGGACTTAGTGAAAGTAAAGATATCGTCGGATTGTTAGAGGAGTTTTCTGATAGGAGCAAGTTTGAGGGACGAAGAGAGGGTGGAGTTGCTACTGTTTCTTATGCAGAACGTAGACGTATTCGCTTGGAGCTTGTATGAGGTGCCCGGGGTTGATCCTGAGTTTATAGTTCACAAACTCAACGTAGACTCACTGTACCCTCCTAAGAAGTAAAGGCCCAGGAGATCAGCTAAGGAGCATATTAAAGCCGTTAGACAAAAAGTCAGGAGGTTAAAGGAGGCTGGGGCTATTAATGAGACATTCTTTCCGGAATGGCTTGCAAACACCATGGTAGTGAAGAAGAAGAATGGCAAGTGGAGCGTTTGTGTTGACTTTACTAATTTAAACTGAGCATGTCCGATAGATCCATTTCTTATGCCGAAGATTGATCAATTGGTAGATGCCACTTACGGGCACCCAAGAATGAACTTTCTAGACGCTTTTCAGGGGTATCACCAAATTGCACTTGCTGCCAAGGATCAGGAGAAGACGACATTCATTTCCCCTGTTGCCAACTACCATTATATCGTGATGCCATTCGAACTGAAGAATGCTGGAGTCACATATCAACGAATGATGACAAGGATGTTTAGGGATAAGATTGGGCGTACGGTCGAGGTGTATATTGATGACATGGTGATAAAAAGCAAGTGAGAGACGCAGCATATTGACGATCTCAAAGAAGTGTTTGAAATACTCCGACGACACCAGCTGCGTCTCAATGCTGATAAGTGCGCTTTCGGAGTGGGGCTGAAAAGTTCCTAGGTTATTTGAGCACTAAACGGGGAATAGAAGTTAACCCTGATCAAATCGAAGCTGTGGAACGTCCCAAACCGCCGAGCAGTCCAAAGGAAGTTCATAAACTGACCGGCATGTTAGCTGCCCTCAATCGATTTATTTCCAAATTTGCTGATCGGTGCCGACCATTTTATCAGATTTCGAGGAAATGGAAGGGATTCCAGTGGAAAGAGGAATGTGAAAAGGCTTTTTAGGACCTAAAGGAGTACCTAGGGCAAGCACCAATGTTGACAGCCCCGGAGCCTGGAGAAGATTTATACATGTACTTCTCGGTGTCCAAGCATTCCGAGAGCGTCGTGCTGCTGAGAGATCAAGGTGTGCAACTACCAATATACTATATCAACAAAACCTTGGTCGATGCTAAGACGAGGTATTAGCGCTTGTGCATTCTACACGAAAATTACCCTATTATTTCCAGGCTCACATTGTTTACGTTCTGACCGAATATCCTCTACAGTCATTGTTGAGGAAATCTGATTTACAGGGAGAATAGCTAAGTGGGGGACTCGACTTGGCTCTTTTGACATTAGATACAGATCTAGAAGCTTGGTGAAGGGTCAGGTTCTCGCCAATTTCATTGCAGAATTTTCCCTAAGGGGAGGATTGGAGATGGTCTGCCACGTAGAAGTCCTCTTGTGGAAGGTATTCGTGGACGGCGCGTCCAACGCATCAGGGGCTGGGGCTGGAATCGTAGTTATCACCCCGGAAGGAATAAAGCTGGAACATTCTTTTAGGCTGGGCTTTAGGGCTTCTAATAACAAAGCCGAGTATGAAGCCTTGCTGGACGGATTAAGAGTTGTCTCAAATTTGTGTGCTAAGTAGGTGGAGGTGTACTCAGATTCCCGATTGGTGGTCAATTAGATACGGGGGAGCTTCGAGGCTAAAGATCCCCAGATGATTGAGTATTTACGGTTGGTAAAGCAGACTATGGACCACTTTTCGAGTGTGAGAGTGGACCAAGTGGCTAGAGGGTAGAACTGGCATGCTGACTCCTTGGCCACATTAGCATCGTCGGTAGCTAATGGGGTACCCCGATTAATTAGGGTGGAATTGGTGGTCGAATCGAGTATTAACACAGGGGCGGGAGTTTCACAAATTACCGCTACCGGGCAATCTTGGATGGATCCTATCATCAACTTTTTAGCCGAGGACCGAATACCAGGTGACGAAAAGGAAGCGGTCAGAGTGCGTCGGGCAGCTGCTCGGTATTGGTTATCTGTCGATCGGAAGCTATACCAAAGGTCATTTGAAGGGGCTATACCTACAATGTTTACACCCCAGCAAGATTGAAGAACTCCTAGCCGAGCTACATGAGGGGGTGTGCGGCAGTCATGTTAGGGGACATTCATTGGCCCACTAAGCGATTACTCAGGGATTTTGGTGGCCGCAAATGCGAAAAGATGCCATCAAGTATGCACGGAAGTGTGAACGATGCCAAAAGCACGCCCTGATGATCCACCAACCTGATGGGAACTTGAATCCTGTTAGTAGCCTGTGGCCCTTTGCCTAGTGGGGGCTGGACATAGTTGGTCCTTTCCCTCGGGAAATAGGCAACCGAAGATTCGTGTTGGTGGCCGTGGATTACTTTACAAAGTGGGCAGAAGTAGAGGCACTGGCAAACATCTGTGATGTGGACGTCAAGAAATTTGTATGGAGGAACATTGTAACGAGATTTGGGGTACCAGAGTCCCTTATGTCAGACAATGGATTACAGTTCGACAGCAAAGCTTTCCACGAATTTTGTAGCGATCTCGGCATCAAAAACCGATATTCTACCCTGGCATACCCGCAGAGTAACGGTCAAGCTGAGGCCACCAACAAAGCCATTGTGGACGGACTGAAGAAAAGGTTAGAGGGAGTTAAGGGAAAGTGGGCCGAGGAATTGCTTAGTGTTCTGTGG
This sequence comes from Castanea sativa, assembly GCF_040712315.1. Taxonomy (NCBI): domain Eukaryota; kingdom Viridiplantae; phylum Streptophyta; class Magnoliopsida; order Fagales; family Fagaceae; genus Castanea; species Castanea sativa. The sequence continues at coordinate 37,219,891 of NC_134018.1, forward strand.
GCATACCGGACGACCTCGAGGGGGTCCACGGGAGAGACTTCGTTTTCTCTGACATTTGGAATGAAAACAGTTATACCAACTGAGATAAACCTATGTAGCGCTCGGGTTTCAAGATTCGCTCCAGCCGAGAATGCAGAATTGATGATGAGATAGCTAAACTTGTTGGAAGAGCACCGTGAGGCGGCGACCATTCGGCTGGCGGAATATCAATAGAAGCTGGCCCGAAGATACAATAGATGCGTGAAGAGAAGGGAGTTTACTGTTGGAGATCTAGTGCTTCGAAGGGTAGTGGGGAACACTCGAGAGGTTAATGCAGGGAAGTTAGCCCTGACCTGGGAAAGGCCATACAGAGTGACTACCATCGCTGGCGCGGGGGCATACTATTTGGAAGACTTCGATGAAAGACCACTTCCCCAGCCATGGAATGCTTACAATCTGAAGAAATTTTATCACTGATCACCAGTACTCGAGGGCATAGCCTGAACATAATGTTGATGTGCATATTATTAATATGAATGTGATGTTTATCCATGCTAGTGTGTCTGTAGCTACGACCCCATCGTCAGCTAATTCATTTTCTCGTCTAACGAACGCACGGAAAACTAATGCTATTTATTCTAAGGACAAAAGCCTGCCCCCAGTCTAATCCCCATTATAGAGCAGGTGGAAACCTAGTCTCTATATGTAAGGACAGAAACCTATTACCGGTTCGATATTCATCACCGAGCAGGTGGAAACCTAACCTTAAATTTTATCCATGGACAGAAGCCTGTTCTCGGTTCGATGTTGATCACCGAGCAGGTGGAAACCTAATCTTAAATTTTATCCAAGGACAGAAGCATGTTCCCGGTTCGATGTTCATTACTGAGTAGGTGGAAATCTAATCTTAAATTTTATGATGAACTGGAGTTTAGTGTTTACGCACAGGAGGAGGATGCTCGGCATATATCACTGAGCAGGTGGAAACCTAATCTTAAATTTTATCTAAGGTTAGAATCCTATTCCCAGGTCAATCTTTATCACCGGACAGGTTGAAACCTAATCTCATATTTTATTTGACAAAAGCCTAGTACCGACCAACGTCACGTGGCGAAAGCGGGCAAGGTAGCTCATCAGCAAGCCAGTTGCCATGCACCCGAACAAACTCTCTTGCCGAGTTTTTATTGGAGTCGGGCAGGCATGATATAAGTCGAACTCGCATATCTCTAGTCTTCAAATAATAATCAGTTCTAACATTGCCGCACAATTTATACATAAAAATTGGGGGGTAGTTGCTCGGGGCATAGGCCATAGAACCTAAGAGTACCTATAATGAGAGGGTCCACGGGAAATTTGACTCCACCCTCAAGTGTAGACATCAATGGAAAGAATGCAATGTTCGAACCAGAGCCCCTCTCAAGAGCGATATCGCCCTCATGACAATAGGCAATGTTGACATCCCCTGGGATGCCATAGACCTCTCTAAAATTGGCCAAGGCAGCCACAGGTGTAAGAAGATGAGAGTATCCCATTTCTAAACTATGGAGTGAAGAAAAATTGAAAGGGACAAAGGGTAAAGAAAACTTACTTTGGGTTCTAGAGAGTGATGAACTGGAGTGTAGTGTTTACGCACAAGAGGAGGATGCTCGGCAAAGAAGAGATTGAAGGAGAAGGGATGTAAAGAGGGATATGGAGAATCAAAGGGAACTATTTATAGAGGCCAGATGGGGATGGAAACATTTAATGCAAAGGGGAAGCGGGAAAAACTTTTCGGATTCTTTTCGTAACTGACACGCGCACCACTTTGATTCACGAACCGTCAGGAAATGATGACAGTTAATATCTGACGGGCTGGCACGACGCACCTTTCGAGGGCACATAAATGAGCGTCCCATCCGTTCAGTAATCGACGCTCGAGCTTCCCGGGGAATCTTAGGAGTGCGCCTTCCTTAGTTCTTGCCTAGGATTTGGATACGAATCAAGGGGGGGGGGGCTATTGTACGGGGTTGGGCCTCAGGCCCCATGGGCCTCGAGCCCAAGCCTCGGTACGGAAATAGGCCCCAGGCCCTATGGGCCTTGGACCCAAACCTTGCCCATCGGCCTCAATCCTGATGCCCCGAGGCCCAATTTGTGCACCAAAACTCAAATAGGACCTCGCTAACTTAAATACCACGGGCAAATTTTCCCTCCCCCCGGATCGTCTTTAACCTGGTCGGGAGTATCGTTGCCCAGATAACCCCCATACCCAGTTGTACGGTAATGCCTTCGGGAATATCACTGCCGGCGGGTAAATAATGGTGGTAATCAGTTCCAATGCCACTCCCACTTTCCTACTAGAAACCCACCTAAAGATGATAGAATTAGACTCTCATTTGCACTGGTAAGGAGAAATAATCATGACATCTCCACTTATCTAGAGCTATAAATAGAAGAATGAAAGGAGAAATGGGGGTTGACAATTTCAGAGAGAAACACAGAGAAAAGAGAGAGACTACTATGAGAAGAGAGAGACTACTGTAAGAAGAGGGAGAGAGACTTAGAGAAAGGGAGGAGCTTACAAAATTTTAAGTGATTGCATGGATCTCAAAGTGAAAGATTGCCTATAATAGGAAACTCAAACCCCACAAAACAAATAGATTGTGAGCTCAAAAACGTTAACGACATATTTTTGGCCCGCACACTTGTATAATTCGGCTCTAAAGCCTCAGTTAGTGATTGAGCTAGTTAGATATTTTATGATTGCTTGACTACTCGATTTTCTCTTGCAACCTCTTTTTTTTGTAATGATAAAATTGGTAAGAACTAAAGGGGCAATGGAGAACCTTTTCTTTGGCACAAAACGCACAATTTACCCCCACACCATTACCATATCACAATGCCCTATGAACTAATATTAATATATAAATAAAATCTAAATCTGGCCCTTCTTATAAAAAAAAATGTTATTAAATTCTTTTTATAGAGAATACATCTGTAAAATGCTAAAATTGACCTATAAAAAGAAATTGCTAAAATTGGTAAGAACTAAAGAGGCATCGGACAATATTTTTCTTCCGCAAAAGAGGCACAATTGACCCCACACCATAGCATAAGGAAGAGCAGCTCATTATAATTATAATCACCAAAAACATACATTATAATTAACAAATCTAGAACCGCTAGAGTTACATACCCAGCCTACAAGAATTCTGAATTTGAAACCCATCTCCCCAAAATCAAAATCCCTACATCACAGACCAACCTCATCAAATTTCAAATTCAAAATCAGAAACCAAACCCATCTAACTATTCAATAAATCACCCTCATTATTCCTCCTCACAAGTGCAAAGTAGCCCAAAACAGCACAAACGGCAGCCACAACATTCCCCTCTTTCAACAAAATCTTGAGCAGAAACCCAACAATTTCCTTAGTAATCATCCTTCCTTCCACAACTAAATCCCTCTTTGGCTTCCCAAAGAAGGTCAATAAAACCATAACCGTGATCCATGTGACCAAAGTGGCAGGAACCATCACTGCAAGGGCTGCAACCATTGAAAGCATCCCAAATACTGCCCCAAGAAGCACAGAGGCATAAAGGGCAGGCCACCCAGATGATGATGAAGAAGAAGAAGATGACTGGGCTTGTAATTTGTACCAAGAAAGTATGGATTCAAGGAAATTCCAAGAACAAGTTAAAAGGATGCCATAAACTGTAACAAAAATACATACCCATGTTCTCCTTTTGCTCATAATCCTAAGAAGTAACATGTACGTTGATGATGGTGCTGATGCTTGTGCTGGTGAAGTGGGTACTGTTTCTTGGTCTTCTTCCATGTTTTCTGCAACTGAAAAAAGCTTTGATTTTTCTCAAATTTACTATGTGGCTGTGTTTTCTAATTTATTTGTTTGTTGGTTTTGGGTAATGGGTACCAATCCGTGTCAGTCTCTGAGAGAATAGATGATGAGAAATGTAGATAATAAGGTCGGTGAGAAATGATGGCGCGTGGACTGTACCTTCGGTTTCATTCAATGGGGTTGGACTGAACGTGTGTGCACGCGCTACGAAGGAAAGTGATGGGTTTGTGATTATTCTTTTTCTGGGACACATATATATTATAGCTTCCAGGTTAAAAAGTAAAAACCAATGTCTCTGTGTAGAAACTAGAAGTGAGAAGTGACAGTTGGGCTCTTCTTCCATTGTTCAGCTTTGTGAATTTGGGCTTTTTTTATTTTTTTATGTAACAGTTTTGGTTCTTTTGAGTGTAGAAATGGGCAAAGCACATCGGCTTAAAGCCTTCGGACCAAAAGTCCCAAATGGGGACCGTCCTTTGACCCCTTTTGGTTATTCCTTCGGTCTCAACTGGTTTCTTATTTTAGTTGCTAATCTCTAACTTTACACCTTGCAGATTCTATTGAAATTTCTTGGCACGCCAACCTTTTTTTATTTGGGCATTAATTAGGATAGAAATTGGAATTTGCTGAGTGAATGTAAACTTGTCAAAAAAAAAAAAAAGAATGTAAACTTGTCACACGTGAATTTGACTTTTTTTTTTTTGAGAAGATGACTGGAACTTTGTAATTATCTTAGTTCATAAATGATATTTCTATTTTTTTTTTTTTATGAACGATATTTGATATTTCTATCTTGTTGTGCGTGTCAATGACTACTGTATATTATTTCTATCATGTAAATGGTGGGCTGAAGTCCGTCACATCTTATTAGCCCACAAAATAGTCCATCACCTCTAGAAACTAGAGAAGAGACTAACAACTTCTTGATCCACAATGTGAAGACAAAAAAACATTGTAATATAAGGGTAGAGACTTCTTGGTAGATTGGGCCCTCCTCTTCTGTTTCATCGTAAAAAACTAATATTATTCATCAAAGAGAATAAATAAACGTCTCTACTCTTTACCCAATCCGTTTCGACCCTTCTCAAGTATCCTAATTTCATGTATTATAAAACTTTGTGAAATGTTGTGTTAAGAGCATTGTAACTTGTTGATACCCGTTTTCTCACGAATTCAAGCCCAACAAGACAAGGCCGAAAGGCACACCAAGGAGGCCTAGAGCAAGAAGAGTTAATGAGCCAAACCCAAAAGCCCCAAAAGCAAAGAGAACAAGTAAAGCCTAAACTCACACTTAGGCTAAAAGAAAGTGTAAATAAGAGTAACCTACAGCAAAATGCCCTAAGAATGGGGTAATAAGTGGGACCCAATGATGACCCACCGTCCCTTTAATGGAGAACAAAACAAGAGGGATAATCACTACAAAGGAGATCCTCCAAGAAGAGTAAAACTTGGGCTTAGCACGGCCCAAACACCAAGAGAAGAGTATAAAGCCCAAAAAGGGTCTTCCGCAAAATGATATGGCATATTAGAATAAATTGGGCCTAGGGCCCTTTGAACCTAATGGAGAATATTTGGCCCACAAGGCCTCAATTTCCTTTTGTATAAAAGGATAAGATCAAACCTTTCCCTCCGATAGAGAGGCAAAATGAAAGAGAAAAAATGAGAAGAAGGAAAGAGAAAAAGAAGAAGAATGAGAAACGTGTGATTGAGAGTGGAACCAAATTCCTCAAGATAGAAAACCAAGCTAAGGTTGAGGCTCAGCCCTTATGCATCCCAACCATGCCATAGGAGTGAGGCTCATGATTGGTAAGGCTTAGAGGGAATGATTTAACGGAGGGGGCAAAACCCTTAGTTTTGGTATCCTGCTGAGACCTCTTTTAAGAGATGCTTTGCTAAGAAAACATCTTTACCATAAATGAAAGAGTCAAGTGGGAGTCATGTAATGCATTCTTGAAAGTGTAGACAAACAACATTTATGAGCCCTAACACCGTTTTGGGGAAGAATGAGGTAGGTGGCCCTGCAAGTTGCAACAAACTGACATTTAACCAAAAATGGGAGGTTATCAATCATGACTCATGAGGCCAAAATCAAGGCTCCCATAGTGGGATGCCCAGTACTCATATTAGTAGTCAGTAGGTTGTGCGAATGGGAGTTGAGTGACCATAACAGGCAAAAGAGTAAAAGAAACTCCCTAAGCCTGGGTATAAAAAGAGGAGTAGTGCCTATGAATAGGCAGCATGAAAATTGAGGTGGATATAAGGGCTTGATTTTTTGGAAACCTTCTCACCTGTTGCCAAGACTATTTCTATCAGAGTTCTCCTTACTCTTGCTTCTGCCAAAGGTCGGCCTCTCACCAACTTGACATTAACAATGCCTTTCTTCATGGAGACTTGGACGAAGAAGTTTATATGAGCTTACCCCCTAGTTTTCACAGTAAAGGGGAGTCCTCATCATCCAATTCTTCTACTCCTTTGGTATGTAAACTTGTTAAATCACTCTATGGGTTAAAGCAGGCATCAAGACAGTGGAATGCTAAGTTGTCTGCAACCATTTTACAACTTGGTTTCATTCAATCAGAAGCTGATCATTCCTTTGTTTGTTCATTCTAGTATGGTCCTTACAAGTAATGATCCAAGTTGTATTGCTTCAGTGAAGTCTATTTTGGACCAGAAGTTTGGCATTAAAGATCTTGGTTACCTTAAATACTTCTTAGGTTTAGAGATAGCTAGAAGTGATAAGGTTATTAGTTTAAATTAGAGAAAGTATGTGCTAGAAGTGCTCAAGGAGGTAGGGATGGTTGGGTGCAAACCTGCTAAGACACCTATGGAGCAACAATTGAAACTGTCAAAGAGTGATGGTGAGCTGCTTAAAGACCCAGGTCAGTTTAGAAGATTGATAGGGAAGGTAATGTATCTAACCCTTAGTAGACCTGACACCACATATGTTGTTCATAAACTCAGTCAGTTCTTATCACAGCCTAGAGTCCCACATATGAAGTCAGCTACCAGAATTTTACAATACCTCAAGGGGACACCAGGATAAGGGGTTTTCTTTCCCGTGGACTCAGATTTGCAGCTTAAGACTTATTATAATGCAAATTGGGCAAGCTACCCTGATACAAGGAAATCACTCATTGGTTATTGTGTCTTTCTTTGCAATGCTTTGGTCTCCTGGAAATCTAAAAAATAGTCTGTGGTGTCTAGATCTTCTACAGAGGCAAAATATAGATCAATGGCTTCAACCACATGTGAGGTTACCTGGTTATTGTATCTACTAAAAGATCTCCATGTTCCACATCACAAACCTGTTCTAATGTATTGTGATAACCAGGCTGCTTTGCATATAGTTGCTAACCTAGTCTTCCATGAAAGATCCAAACACATTGAAGCAGATTGTCATATTGTTAGGAATAGAGTGTTAGATGGAACAATCAAGACTTTTCATGTAACCTCTAGAAACCAATTGGCAGATATCCTTACTAAAGCTCTAGGAGTGGATAACTTCCTAAGATTGTTGAAAAGATTAGGAGTCATTAATATCTTTACTCACACCATTCGATACCCTGAGTATTCCTCACAGAATCAAGCAGTAAGAGCTTTGCTCTTGAGGGGGAGAGTTGAAAGTGGGAAAGAATGCACTTAAGCCACGAGCAAGTCTAATACTAGAGATGGAAAACAGGACAGTGCTCAAGTGACTAAAATACAAAATAATTGGATTAATCCTAAGTTGCTAGAGGAGATTGAATCAGTTACTTATCATGAGCAGCTCATCCACATGTATGAAGGAGCACTGTCACGTGGATAGAAGGAGCAGTTATAGCTTGTACATGTGGCTTAGTGGTTAGGATATTTCTGTAACATAATTTCCCTCCAATTGTGGAGTTAGTTATTTTCCTTTGTTAGCTCAGGTTGTATATATAAATAGTAGTAGTGTAGTAAATTCTTTGATTCATTCATTGTACACATTTTGCTTCAATCAATAAGATTAGAAGTTCTATTTAGAGAGGGTTCTAGAATTCTTTACAAAATTGATAAGGAAGGAAGAGAAAAAGTGGAGAGTGACATAGGAGAGTGAAAGAAGATTTATAATATAATGGCAAGAACATAGATAGTTAGTATGAATCACCAAAAGCATCTTTCCCTCCCTTATAAAAATTCATGCCATCTACAGACCTTCCAATCATTAGGATGACTATCTTGACTCACGTTCCGAACCCCACAATTTTATAGTCTTAGTTGGCAGTATGGTTGTGTGAGTCGGGACTGAGATTTTTTTAGTTCATATCCTGTAGTGTGCATTTTTATTTATAATCATGCATATTAGTATATTTATTCACTCCCTTGATTATGTGGACTGATAGTACATGAGCTAACAATTATTGGGTTGTCTATATATATATTGTTCTGTGTCTTGGGGTGTGTTGTTTTATGCATAGACTGGTTCACAAGGCCTATCCTACATAGAGAACCATGCCTAACTCCCTCAACATTGAAAAGCCGTAGCTTTAGTCCGCAAACAGCATAAAAAGGTACCTACATAACTCAAATAGCACTTTTTGATGTTTTTAATAGAGACATTCAAGATTTACATCTCCCCTTTATTGTGATAACTATCAATATAATTTTTTTTATTTAAAAAAAAAAAAAAACTCCTTTTATAAGCATTTGGGGGGTTTCTCAAATAATTTTTTTTTAATACTTGGAATGCAACAAAAAGGTATTCCTTGCCTATCAAAAGGGGATGGTTTGATAGGAAACCAGTAGTTGCCTAGTGCCTACTACTTTGTAAATCATTTGTTGTCTGCTACTCTACATATTGTTGCTTGCTTGCTTGCTACCTTGTAAGTTGCATGATAGTGTTGTACATATTAAAGTTATGTACAAGTTGTTGTATGGATAAGTGTATCAAGAGAAGAGACATGTTGCATGTGTGCAAGAGTATACATGGAGATTAGATGTGACTGTAATTGGTCCATTTCTTGCCCATATGTATAATTGATGCAGCATGTGCTCAATTAGAAGCATATTAGGTTGTTAGAAAGTTGTTTCCAGCCATTTGGCAATCATATTGAGAGTTAGTTATGATATTCTTGGCTTTTGAACATGGCTAATAGTTGTTTAAAAAGGTTGTTCCCTTTTTTACTATCATTAAGTAGAATAATATCTAAGTTCTACTCTCTTAGTTCTCAATTCTTTGCCTCTTTGTTGGAGGCCTAGCTCCCTCAAAGTAGCTAATCCTTAGACTAACTCACGATTTTTAACATTTGGTATTAGAGCCACTCTCTTGCCACCATGACAAAAACAAGATCACTTTCGCAAGTCAATAATTAAATTGCTTCCTTTAAAGTAATTTCACCACAGCAACAACTCCAAAATTTGTCACAAGCCAATTTTGTTGCTTCAAGTTCTAAAACCATCATTAGAGCAAAGTTCAAATCAAGTAAAAAAAATCTATCATGTGGTGGTTTTCTCCCAACAACCCTGGGATGATTCGGCCCAAGCCCCCAATTAATTTGTATTCTGGATTGGGTTTAACCCACAATGAGAGGTCCCAAAAGTGGTTTGTATAGTAATGGGTGAAGTCCTAGTAGTACCTTAATATTGGGCTGCTTAAGATTTAGCTCAGTTGAGGAGAATTTCAAACAGCCAAGTTCCCTTTTTGAAGTTTGAGTAGGACTTCCCTATTCCCAAAATTGCGTTGATGGTGGAATATTCCACTTGTGTGTGGGCCCTTCCACCCTTGGGACCTAAGTGGAACACTGAGTCTATGCTACTATTCCTAATTGTCAAATCATTTACCAGAGGTAGGGTCCGAAATTCTACCATTGAGAAGATCGCCTAGTTACTTGTGCTTGATGCCAAATTTTATGCTCGATAGGCAAGTTGCCCAAACATCGACCCATATCCTCGATGGAGGCAGGTTCTCGTCAATAGGTTCTTTCGAGGTGATGCATCTGCTGCGACTTAAATAATGCTTCCAAGTACAAGATTGTCGCAAAGTAATAACTTGGTAAGTTCGAGGTCGAATCCACAGGGAAAAGGGAATTGATTACCAAACCACAAGGGAATAAAACTAAATAAACAAAGTTTAATTGAAGAGATTATTTTGGGTTTAGTAAAGTTAATTTAAATTGAGAGAAAATAACAATATATTAAGGCGCTAAGGTTTAAGGATCCACACACAACACATCTATTGGTAGTCTTAACAATATTTATTTTATAATGCAACTAAAATTCATATGAAGGATGATCTTAGTAGGATGATTTAACAATAAAAACTCAAGAATTAATTGTCTAAGGTAGTTTTCATGAAATTGATTGATTTTAGGCAAAACAAAACTAGTGAATTAGTTCGCAGGGAATACTAAGCATCTAACATGCCATGAGTCTATAATAAATCAAAGGATTATACAGAATTAAACACTTTTCTAAATTAGTAAAACAATAAAAAAAACATACAAATATAAGCATTAAAATCAATATATAATTGTTAAGAACAAACCAATAAACGGTTAGGTTTCACCTCTTGCCTTAGCAAGGCTTCTAGCAAACCATAACACAAATAAAACTCTAAAAACTGTAAAGAAACTTTAAGAAAACCTAAATTATGTTCTACGGAAGCCCCCCCCCCCCTGAATTTCGCCTTAAAGAGCCTTTAAATAGGTCAAAGAATCCTATTACAAGTTGAATTCCCCGATTGGAGAAAATCTCAGGTTTTAGGCTTCACTTAACCGACGTTTTCAGCCCATTTAACTTTAGAATTAGGACTTTGGTAAACTACAAAGTTGTAGCCTTTTAAGTTAGTTTTCCAGTCCAACTTAAATCATCTCGATTGGACATCTGATCTGAAAGTTATGCTCCAAATACTAACTAGTGCATAGTCTGGAATCCAAATCCAAATTGGACTTGGATTTGGTTGAAATTTCTTTTGATTCCTTGCTCCAATTGGACTTGAATTTAATTGGGTTGGCCTTCTTTGACTTCATCTTGGCCCTTGTAAAAGTAAAGTCCATTAGTTTTCTTTTTTGCACAAATCCACTTATTTAATTTCATTATCCTACAAAAGACAAATTCACGCATTAAAATTCAATTAAGCACAAAATTCATTATTTAGCATTATTCCAAAACCAACTATAAAATGCATGAAATAACTCAAAATAAGTATGATAATACTTTCTAATAATGATAAAAATATGCAAAATTAAGTTATTATCAGCATCCCTAATAATGTTTCACTTGGTTAGTGGATTGTAATTGGGTCGACTTGATCTCATATGGGCCTCCCTTTTTACCCCTACTACATATCACATACAACAACAAAATGTGGGTAAGAACCTAAATTATAGCTCCATGATTCATATTCTTTGAAATCATGACCATTAAGAGAACCTTTCTTCATTTTACCAAACCTTTATATCCAACCTAATCTCAAAAAAACAATAGCCTAATTCCACAAAATCTAAGTTGTTTCACCAAGCAAACCCTTCCATAACAAATTGTCACAATAAAATTTTGTAGCAAATTTTTGCTAAAAATTGTTGGTGCAATAATATGAATTTAAGCCTTAAGATTTAATGTATTAAAAAAAGCGTTAAAATTTATATTATTTTACCTATAAAATCCAAGATTCCCTTTCTTTAGTTTTATATAACCTTTAAGATATAGTAAACCCCCACAAATCCAGCATTAAGATACAAAAAAATTGATCTCACTCATAAGAAAGGCACTACTACCGTGAAGCCAATTGGTGTGCATATAGATTAGCTAGGATGGGAGCCAATCAAGTAGTTGATTTCATTTTGTATGACAGTCTACCTGTGGACTTAGTCTCTATTTATGAGGAGGACCTCAATGGGTTGTATCTTAATAGGCGTTGTCCTGGAACCTCTGTTTTTCTTTAGTTGTTGAATGCTATCCTTATTTACCAAAAAAAAAAAACCCTAAAAGACATATCTTTCTTCCAAAAACCTGATTATGTTCTTTCTCCCTTGAAACCCCAATTTCGAACCTTTAACTCAAAGATTCATTGTACACACACTTATATCTTATTCATTTTATTCTTTAATATTCTCATTCTTCAAAATCAAATTAAAATCATAGAAAACTTAGTGTAAACTGAAAATTATTGTTATTCCACCTTGTTGTACACTGTATTCACAAATTATTTTTTGAACTAAAATTGTGATTTGAAGTCACGATTTTAGTTAAAAAACTAAAATGTGTGTAACTTGTGTCAGTTGTGTGTAACATGCTGTGTATAATAAACACAACCCTTCTCTATAATCAAGGGCATAGCTACTTAGCTCCTTAGGGGGGCCAAATTTTTAAATTTTTCCTTAGAGTACATAAAAAAAAAAAAGACATAGACCCCTCCAAGAATTAAATCCGACCCCCCTCCCCAAATTATTTTCAACAACCAATCCAATACAACTTCAAATAAAACAAAAATATTTGTCCACATTCAGCCTAGCTGGCCAGCCCAAAATCCTTAATTATACAAAATTCTTCTCCTCTAAACTAAAGGCACTTCCAGCCCAGCCCAACCCCAAATCTGAAATCCTTAATCCTAATCAAACAAAACAAATTCTTTAGTCATCACCTCACGCTTCTGCCTAATTTCCTAGTCTTCACACAGTCACGTCTTTGTCCTCTGCTTGACGACCTTAGTTCATGCTGCCTGAATTCCCAGTCCTCATGTCATGCTGTCATGCCTCTCCGGCTCGCCGTGACGTTGTAGCTCCACTAGCCGTTGACCTAATGTAGCCTTCATCACTCAATCTCAAATCCTAAAGCCCTCACCTCAATTTCTCAAGGTATCTCATTCAGTCATTCTCATCTTAGTTCTTTCTCTTTTTCTCTATAACTGAACTAAATACTAAATAGCATAATAGAAATATCAAGTATGTGTATGTGATATTTTTTGCCAGTAAAGCAATTTATATTTATTTGACTTTATCTTTTTGTGTTTATTGTTATTGGATTCTTTATTCTTAACCCATTGACTCTATGACTCAACCTTTTTGGCTTTTGTGTTGTTTGTCTCTTGAATGGGTCAGGGTGGGGTGAGGGCCATGAGACTGTGTAAGAATGAATTTTATATGATAATTTATTATATCTCTCTTTCAAGTTAGTTTATCATTTTTTTAATTGATTTTTTTTTTGGGATTGAAATTAGGTGCCAAATAATGAGCAAATGACAAACAATTAATGCTTTTTTTAAGAAAAAGTTGTATGTCTTTCAAAACTTAGGTAATCTGTAGAAACAAATGTTGATATTTCAATGTCTGATGAGCGTTTCTCCAAATGTTCAAGAATTCAATCTAAAGGGATAGACCATGATCCAGGATTACGTTAATAAATATATGAATTTCCTATCAACGAACAAGATGAAATTTGACCTGTTTATCTCATAACAGGTTCATATCAACCTAGAAAGATAGAGTATTCATACAAATGACCGAAAAATTATCATCGTAGTTTTCAATTTTTGTGGTTTGAATCACATGAAAATTGGTTGAATTATATTTTAGTATATCTCTACTACAACCCGCCCCCCCCCCCCCCCCCCCAAGTTATTATTCCTGGCTATGCCCCTGTCTATAATAATACACTATAGAGGACCCCAATGAGAGCACCATCACAATATCCCAACCGCTTGTCTTGGCTAGTCCTAAGCCAGTACCTCCTTAAGCTTCCTCTTAAAGTAAATTTTCCCAATAGCCAGTAAAAGATGAAGAACCACACCCATTTTAACAAAAGAGCTCTGGACCTTTCTGTCCCTTTCAAGTTTCAAGTGCCACCATGAACAGCACAAGCCCAAGTACAAGTACAAATAGAATTAACGCCGCCATAGCATTGGAGCTTTGGATCAGCAATTGATCATGTGGGGTAGAATCAAAAAGCTTCTGAGAAGTTTCAATGTCATAATTAAACACTGAGATCTCCTTACCATAAAACCACTTGTCCATGCAATCAATGAGTGTAGAATACAGATAATAGAGAACATAGATGACCCCATTGCATAAAAATTATCAAATCCAAATTTAATTTGTTTTGTTTTACTACCCTCAAACTATAAAGGCAGTACCCTATGGTGGCTTATCTGACAAAATAAAAACAAAGAACAAAGGATAATTTTTGGATTGGTTTGAACTTTGAGGTAATCAAGGCCTCCTTGAGAAATATTTTGGATAATAATTAAGATATTTTATAACTTTTATTCAAGTGTACTTGGCCGGTTTATATACCAGTTGCAACAATGTTAACAATCGAAAAATAAGAACTCCACAACATTTAAAAGCTAAAGCAAGGAACACTATTAAGCGAAAGACCCATTAGAAATCAAATTGAAAAAAAATAAACACAAATACTTAAACTAACGCAACACTGCAGTCAATAGTCTTTGGAAAGCAACGCAAGACTGCAAGAGTGACAAAGTAAAAACTTCTCTCTCCGCGGCTCTCAGTAGTCTTTGGAAAGTAGAAGCTCCTAACTCAAGTTTTTCCATACGTGAGATCCAAACCCCTCCAATTGATTTACCTTTGATTGTGGTAGCGGATTCCTTCTCCTTATCGTTTTTTCTACATTTTTTCCTAATTCTAATCCCCACCAGCTAGATATGGATGCGGCAATGGAGGAACTTTGGAAGAAATTCACTCTCTCTGAGGAGGAAAAAGGTGTTTTGTCAGTTAAATCTCAGGATGTAGCCTGATCAAAAGAACAAGCTCAGTTCAGCCTTCTATTCAAGTTGCAAACCAACAAGGATTTTAATAAGGAGGCTTTCAAGTCCACCATTCAACAATTGTGGAGAGGCTCTCAACGTGTAACCATCAAAGAAGTGGGGAACAATTTTTTTCTAGCGATCTTTGATATGGAGGAACATATGAATGATATTCTAGACAAGAGTCCGTGGTCCTTTGATAAGAGATTGGTTAAGTTGAAGCACTTTACTAGTGATGTCAGCCTAGAAAAAGTCACTTTTTCAACGGTCCTCCTTTTGGATTCGGGTTTTTAATATCCCAATCAAAAGTATGAACTCAATCGTTGGAAATTATATTGCCAATGAGATTGGCATTCCTCTCTCAGTTGATGCTCTTAATAAGGGTGGATGTAGACATTACTAAGCCTTTAATGAGGGGTAAGATGATACATATAGAAGGTATGGAAAAAGGGTGGGTTTATTTCAAATGTGAGAGAATTCCCATTTACTGCTATCATTGTGGAATTTTGGGACATCAAGAGAGGGAATGTCATAAAGCCAAGAAAAGGTGTATTTCTTCAGAGGAGGATGACTACCAACTTGGTTCTTGGCTTCGTGCTGTGGGGCCTAAGATCAATCGGGGAAGAAACTCGTACAACAAGTCAAAATCTTGGGAAGCCGAGGATGACATATCTTAGGAATCAGATGAGGAAGATGGTGACAAGTAGTTATCTCTGAATCCTCGTTGATTGCAAATCTCATAGCAGATTAGAAAATCTTCTAGAGAAACCACGTCAAATATTTCGTTGGGTGAATTTAATGGAATCTCAAGTTGCCAAGTAACATCACAATCTCAGAATCCTATTTCAAATTCAAATATTAGATTTAACACCCACCCACCTAATCCCGAAAAACCCACTTCCCACTCCTCTTCAAATTCTAATCCGATAGAGAAGCCACAACAGAGAATCTTGGAGTTATCCCTTTCCATTATGGTTTTCAATTCAGAAAATCTTATCCCCAATCTCAAGGAAAACAATTCTCCTAATAACCCCTCAACACATACGTACCCTAATCCACAACACTTAGGCAGTGAAGAAAACCTTCCTGGAACCGATAAAAAATCAAAGATATTGAAGGAGACGGAATTTGAAAATTTAAATGGGGAGTTTTTAATTGGTGATATTGAAATGGAATTATCCCCAAATATTTTTGAGGATTCTTCGGGCCACATCAAAATGAGTCTTCGAACCTGGAAACGGTTGTTGAGAAATTCAAATCCCACCTCACCTTCTGTTGATAATGAGAATCCTTTGTTCCAACCCCACATCAAATGGACCAATTTGAACTCTTCCTCAGTTGAATCTCCGATACACAGGAAAACTAGCAATAGAAAGCATCCAAGATTTTTCTAGGGATATTCTCCTCCCATGTCATCCTACATGAAAATACTAAGCCTCAACTGTCGTGGGCTTGGGATCTTAAAGGCAATACAAGAACTCTGCTTGATAAGCGAAGAAGATCTCAAATTTCTCTTTCTCTTTGAAACTAAGCTAGACGAGGATGGTTTTAGGAGATTAAAGAGGAAACTTGATTTTCAGCTTGGCTTTGAAGTACCTAGAGTTGGATTGGGAGGTGGTTTAGCCCTATTATGGCGTGATAATGTGGATATTGATGTTCAAACATCTTCTCCACACCACATTGATGCTCTGATAAACTAGAATAGTGTCGTTTGGCGCTTTACTGGGTTTAATGGACATCCTGAAACCTCAAGGAGAGGGGAGTCTTGGGATTTATTGTGTCAGTTACACGCATCATACTCTCTTCCATGGTTCTTAATTGGAGATTTCAATGAAATTTTTCATAGTGATGAATATTGGGGAAGTGGTTCTTGACCATCCAATCATATAGCAGAATTTACTAGAGTAGTAGATGATTGTTCTTTTCTCGATTTGGGCTTTAGGGGCTTGAAATTCACTTGTTGCAATAGAAGATTTGAGGGGAATTTGGTTTATGCAAGACTAGACCGTGGATTACATAATTTGGAATGGTTACAAGTATTTCCTCAAGCAAAGTTGTCACATGTCTCATTTGGTTTCTTTGACCACATGGCACTGTTGGTGAAACTCCAAACAAATGCAAGAAGCCCTCCCATCAAAAAACACAAAATGTTTAGGTTTGAAGAATTTTGGATGTGTGATCCAAATTGTGAAGATATTATTAGATCTAGCTAGGATTCTTTGCAATGGGATACTCCCATGTTCCGGGTAACACAGAAGATTAAGGCAGTAAGGGTGGCTCTTCTTCAATGGGGGGTGGTAATGTAGGGAGACTCATACATTCTATAAACATAAAGCGGGGTTTACTCACCAGTTTGGAGATGGAGTGTCATTCAGATCCTTCAAATCAGCAACTATCTAATGCAAGAAATTCCATCAAATTGAAACTCAATGAACTAGTGGCCCAGGAAAACACTTATTGGCACCAGCGCTAAAAAAATTCATGGATGAAAGATGGAGACCGTAATTCAAAATTCTTTCATGTAGTGGCTTCCCAAAGGAGGAGGAGTAATGAGATTCTAAAGCTTTAAGATTTCTTTGGTATATGGCATTCTCAACAATCTGATCTAGAGAGGGTTGCAAATGATTATTTCTAGTCAATGTTCACCAGTGCTTCTACCAGTTCTTTCCAATATGTAATTAATCACGTTCGTGAAATTGTTACCTCAAATATGAACGACACTTTATTGGTTGAGTTCACTCATGATGAGGTAAAGAGATCTCTATTCCAAATGCATCCAACAAAAGCACCGGGACCTGACGGTATGAATCTTTTATTTTTCTAAAAATATTGGTATATTGTAAGTACTGATGTTTCTAATGCAGTTCTTGATTGTATAAACTCTGGCAACATCTTGCAAAGCATTAACTTCTCTCATATCACTCTGATCCCAAAAAGAAAGAATCTGGAGATTATGTTTCATTTCCGGCCAATCATCCTTTGCAATGTCATTTTCAAGATTGTTTCCAAAGTCCTAGCTAATAGGCTTAATCAGATTCTAGGGAGCATTATATCTGAATGTCAAAGTGCTTTTGTAGTAAATAGAGCGATCACTGACAATATTCTTATCTCCTTCGAGACTCTACATTATATGAAATCCAAACGTTAAGGGAACATTGCACATATGGCACTAAAGCTTGACATGAGCAAAGCTTATGACCGGGTTGAATGGGATTATCTGAAGGCTTTGATGTTGAAGATGGGGTTTCATCCAAAATGGGTTGATCTGATCATGGCAAGGGTCTTAACTGTATCTTACACGGTGTTGGTAAATGGAGCACCTTTAGGTTTTATCAAACCCTCTAGAGGCATTTGCCATTTTTCCTCCTTCGAAAGATGAAACTTCTTCCACATTTCCTCCAAAGCCACATCTGTGATGGTCACTAGAGAAAAACAGAGACAATGGGAGGGTAGCAAGTAAAAATCAAATCGGAGAGGTTGGAATCTTACGTTATAGAACACAAGTTGGTTTCTTCTACTCACCAAGATTAAGAGAGCCAGGGAGAGAAAAGATTTTAAGAAGAACAATAGTATTTTGTAGTTCAGTTATTAACATATTTGTTAAGAATATATATATATATATATATATATATATATATATATATATATAGAGAGAGAGAGAGAGAGAGAGAGAGAGAGAGAGAGAGAAAAAATAATAGTCTGTATATTGATGTATATTCTGTGTAAATAACACTGTACAATAGAGAGCCTTATATAGGCTAAGTATGTGTGAGGTACAAGTTATATGAGTATACTACAAGTACAATATACTGGGTTAAGCCCAAAGGGCTAGGCTATACTAATCCATATACTAACAATATTGAAAAAACTTGAAAGAGAGATAAAGAGATGGGTAAAGAAAAACGAAAAATTATTAGCCAAGTTATAATATTTTATACCTCAAGTAGCTTTGCAATATTATATTATTAAGTTGCTGGATTGAGCTTGTTTGAAACAAAAAAAAGGGGATTGAATAGCCAAAATTTGGACAACAGGAAATTTATTGTGCACATTGCAAATTCTTTAAGGAATTGCGTTCTACTTCTATTATTCTATATGTTTAGGTTCTTATGACAAGTTTTTGAATTCGATTACAATTTCTGCTCATGTCCTTTTAGACCTTACAAAAATCTTAAATTTAAAATGCTTCTTTTGAGTTCAAACCATCTAAGACAGACCTTTTTCATTGGAGACAGGTGTTGCATCTAACTTGTTCAAACTTGCCATTTATTCATTTCCTCGTTTAAGCTAAATCAATTTTGCTTAAACACTGAAAATTTGAGAGAGAAAGAGAAAGAGAGAGAGAGAGAGAGAGAGAGAGAGAGAGAGAGAGAGAGAGAATTTTGAAGAAACTTGAAAGAGAGATAAAGAGATGGGTGAAGAAAAATGAAGAATTATTAGCAAAGTTATAATATTTTATACCTCCGGTAGCTTTGCAATATTATATTATTAAGTAGCTGGACCGAGCTTGTTTGAAACAAAAAAAGGGGATTGAATAACCAAAATTTGGACAACATGAAATTTATTGTGCGCATTGCAAATTCTTTAAGGAACTGTGTTCTACTTCTATTATTCTATATGCCTAGGTTCTTATGACAAGTTTTTGAATCCGATTACAATTTCTGCTCATGTCCTTTTAGACCTTACAGGAATCTTAAATTTAAATTGCTTCTTTTGAATTCAAACCATCTAAAACGGACCTTTTTCATTGGAGACAGGTGTTGCATCTAATTTGTTCAAACTTGCCATTTATTCATGTCCTTGTTTAGGCTAAATCAATTAATCAATTTTGCTTAAACATCAAAAATTTGAGAGAGAGAGAGAGAGAGAGAGAGAGAGAGAGAATTTCAATGCCTATAAACTTATTGTTACCTAAGGGATGCCTCATGTAATGCACAACTACATGATAAGTTCATATCAAAATATTATAAAAACTTGTTATTGTAGTTCTTGTGTTATAATTCAAAATAGTATTATGTTTGTTTTGTTTAGACCTCTGTATACTCAGATTATTTAACCTAATCAGTTAACCAAGTTGATACTTAGGTTTATTATGAGATCTAGGTTAAACACAAAAAATCATATCATAAAGTTCGGAAATATAAAGAAGACAAGCAATATGATTACTCATGAAAACCAATGAAACCAACAGTTTTAAGGTAAAAAGTCTGAGGAGGATTTAACTTAATTTATCTTAAAGGTAACAAATTCACTATGATAGAATGAAAGTTTTACACTAGATTTTCTCCCTAAAATCTAAAGCAACCTCTTGTAATACTTACTCACAACCACATGCAGCTCTGAATCTACAAACTCTTATATCTGGATTTGTTGAACACAAACACTCATGTTTGTGACTCTGAAATCCACTTAAAAATTTAAATTATCTGCTATGTATGATCTTGTAGTAGCAACTTCAGATTTACTGGTTCTAATAATATGTAGATGGAATTCTGATAGTGACTTTGATAGAATCAGGCACAGTATCTTTTAGATCTTATAAGAGCACCTCCAAAGTCATAACAAAACGTACCTTAGGGTTTTCTTTAAATTTTAGGAGAATTATATCTGAAACCCTTAACACTTAATGGTCTTAATAGCTGATGGGCTTTAATTAAATTCTGTAGAAACGCATCTCGATTGGCTAAGCCTTCGTTTCGATCGGTTGAACCTGGCATGTTTCGAGTTCTTGAACCTGCAGCTTCCTTATTCTTGTATTTTGATTTGCAACATCTTGAGCATTATCTAATTATACCTATAGACTTAGGAATCTATATCTAGACAAATTTGTGTTCACAATTTGCTAACTGTTCTAAACTTTTAGAATCTAACACATTATATTTGAGAATTATTTAAACATTACATGTCATTGAAAAGAGAAAAAATATGAATTATTATGTTGATATAATTCAGTATAAAAACAAATTGTTTAAACGAAATCACAAATACTTAATTATTTTAATTAACTTAACTACAAAATTACGTTCTATATTTTTTAGGCAAAAATGCAAAACTGACCTTCTAAGTTTCACATTTTTTCATTTCAGTCTTCTAACTTTCAATTTTGTCAATTCAGTCCTCTAACTTTCAATTTTTATCAATGCAGGACTCCATTAAAACTCCGTTAGGGCTGCCGTTAATTGGCTCTCTTTTTTTAAATAAATTTCAGAATTAAAAAAAAAAAAAAAAAACCGATTCAGAACTCCATTAGAACTCCATCACCGAACTCCAATGACAGTGCATAATATTAGGGAAAAAAAAAAGAAAAAGACAAAGACAGATCAAGATTTCTTTTAAACAAAAGCACTTATACCAGAAGAAAGCCTTAAACGTTTTTAATTTTCCAACCCACAATATATATCCTTAAATACTCCAACAGAAACCCATCTAAAGGAAGATGTAGAAAACCAAAAACAATATTCAACAGAAGACTGAAAGACAATGATAAATTACAAAAGGCGAAAATGCACTTTTCGTCCTTACATTTTGGGTCAATTCCTATTTTGGTCCCAAAATTGATTTCGTTACGAATTTCATCCCTAAAAAAAGAAAATAATTTTTAAAATGGTCCCTGCCGTCAACCTATTGACGGAAACCTCCTACGTGGCAGACAGAAGGTCCTGCTTGATGACGTGTTGCTGACGTGGCCATTAAAATATTATTAAAAATAATTATTTGGAATTTTTAAATGCCACATCAGCATTTTAATTAATAAAAAATTTTAAATTTTTTTTTAATTCCTCAATTTTAATTTTAATTTAAAAAAAATAAAAAACAAACAAAAATTTTACTTTTTTAGTTTTAAACGATTTTTTTATTTATCTAATTAAATTAATTAGAAAATTCAAAAAGCTTGATGTTTCTCATTTCAGAGAACAACAAGCTTCAATTGTTTTTTTTTATTACAAATCTAAACAATACCAAAAACGTCTTCCTCCTCCCTCTCTCTAATCAACAAGAACGAAGGCCAAAAATCAACTCAAACTTTCCTCCTCTCATCAAGAACACCTGAAGCCAAAAACCAAAAAAGAAAAAGAAAAGAGGAAGATATCGATCTGGGTCAAACAAGACGGACTGGGTGGTGGAGGGAACGAGCCGAAGGAAGATCTGAACGATGGAGGTGACGAGCCTCGGTGGATTTGGGCTGTCGGATTTTCTCTCCGATCTTTTTGGGTCGGGTCTTTTGGCTTTGCGTGGTGGGTCAGATCGACCTTTCTCTCCTCCGCCGACCCCAGCGAGTCCACCTCCACCACCGAAGCAGCGATGCTCTTCTTCAGGTCCACCGAGCTGAAGGAAGATCTGAACGGTGGAGGTGACGAGCTCGGTGGATCTGGGTTGATCTTGCCACGTAGGAGGTTTCCGTCAATGGGTTGACGGCAGGGACTATTTTAAAAACGATTTTATTTTATTAGGGACGAAATTTGTAACGAAATCAATTTTGGGATCAAAATGAGAATTGACCCAAAATGTAGGAACGAAAAGTGCATTTTCGCCATTACAAAAACAAATGTTATTTTTCAGAATCTACAATCATAAAGAAATGAATGTACGAAGCATACTATTCATTTGAATCTTGCTCCAAAGCTCTCTTGCACAGATCAGCCCCCCTCTCTTGCATGGTGGACAGTGGTGGGCGATGGTTTGGGTTTTTGATATCGTTCATCTGGGTTTGCCAACATTTGACCGAGTTCCTTCTCCTCCCACCATAAATTCATATGGGTTTGCCTTAGTTTCTTGATTTTAATTTTTTTTTTGCATTTTGGTTTTGATTTCTTTCTGGGTTTTGTGCTAGATTTTTCTCTGATCTGTTTTGATTTTAGGGAAAGTTTTTTTTTTTTTTTTTCCAGATTTTTTAATTCTGAATTAAAAAAAAAAGCAAAACAACGTCGTTTTAGGAGTCTAACGGCAGTCACTAACGGAGTTGTAACGGAGTCTTGCATTGACAAAAATTAAAAGTTAGAGGTCTGAATTGACAAAACTGAAAGTTAGAGGACTGAAATAAAAAAAATATGAAAGTTAGAGGATCAATTTTGCATTTTTACCTATTTTTTATTTGCACGTATTATTAAATTTTCTTTTGTATGATAATTTCTTTGAAGGGTTGTGATTAACAAAGTACAATAGAAAAGTGTGCTTATTTTATTTTTTAGTAGATATGTTTTTTTGAATACTTCCATTGTCTTAGTCAAACACACACTTTTAAAGTTGCATTAATTTTGAATTTACTATTTCTAACACAATTTTTCTAATATATATTGAAATGTTAGAGATGAAAACTATTTTACGAAAAAATTTACAAACTGCTAATGTGGTAAATGATTATTGATAAATAAAAAAAATAATATTAATGGTGGGCCTAGATGAAAACCAATAAAATGTTAGCCACATTAGCATTTTGTAAAAATGTTGTAAAATAGTTTGTACTGTAGTATTACTCATATATATATATATATATTTTAATTAAATATTTTCTAATATAAAATGGGCATAAATAAAAAGCCATAAATTGAAATGTTAAAAGAGTCAAGAGTATGTGCATCAACAGAAGTGCGAAAAGTAGCTCGCAAAAGTACTAGTGTGCTTACCATGATTGATCCCTAACTAATCTTTGCATAGTTGCATGACTTGGTGTCTTAATTCACTGGGCTCAACAAAATTAAATCTACTTCAATAATTTTAACTTTTTAAGCCTCTAGAGTTTAGATGCGTACACAAGGTGTTTATTGAGGTAGATGTGTTATATAATGTGTTGGGATATATAGTTGGAAAATATAGTTCGTGGTATAATTAATATAAATAGACCGGAAGAAAATAAAAAATAAATAAACCTCCTGGCAGTCTAACCTAACTTTACAGCCACTATTTAAAAAAAAAAAAAAAATATATATATATATATATATATATATATATTAATTCTATGGAGTAAGGCTATTAATTAATCAATAATCTTCCCAATTGTCAAAAAAATCGTCCAACTACCAAGATATGGGCATTTATTTAAGACTTAAGAGCCGTTCGTTTTCCAGTCCCCTGCCCCCCATTCAAAACAGATAATGGAAAATGCTTCTTTTTTTGGTTTCTCTTTTTTGTTTTTCTAGTTGAAAGATAAACATAAAGTCTTCGATCAAATCGTTGTTTTCATTGATGAAACAAATCATAATGTTTAAGACGTTTCCTTTGTCTCACAGGGTTTAAGTTCTATTTTTTATTTTATTTTTACCAATGATATAAAGTTTTTGTATTCCATTGTTGTCCATGTTGACCATGCTTTGCAAGCACAACTCCATGATGATATATAATTTGTTTTTTGAGAAACAACTCCATGATGATATTGAAGGTTAATACTTTTTTTTTTTGAAATAAAAAAAGAAAATATTACCTGTTGTTATCTATTTGGAGCGATTATGATTATATTATAGATTCTTCCTATTGAGAAATCAATAAGAGGCCTAGACAATTAGTAATTATTCAATATTTTGGAAATACAATGACGTGGTATTATGTCCTCTACTATAATGTTAGATTTCACAATTCATGGTGGGATTCACCATTCATTTGAGAAGATAGAACTTTGGTGATGGCTTGAAGGTTCATAATTTTTTTTTGTGTGAAAATAAATAAGGTAATAAGACTATTACTTCTTGTTATCTACTTGGTGTGATTATAGTAGCTTCCTTCTTATTGTGAAATTAATGTCTGAGGGGTTTAGCCAAGGGGTAATTATTTAGCACTTTAAAAATATTGTGATGGGATACTCTCTTTTCTTACATAATATTGGGTTTCATTAATTAAAATCGTGGTGGAATTTAACATTCATGTGAAAAGAGAGAATACTACGCCTTTAAGGACACTAGTGGTTTCAAGTAAGAAAAAACAATAATTCTATTTTTAAAAAAAATAATTGGATAATTACAAGCACAAGAAGGGTGGATTCAAATAGTGGCTCTCCAGTCTACTCTTAAAGGATAATAAGAGGAGAATAAGCAATGCCACTAAGTTTCAAGATTTTGAAAGTAACCGTCCTTAAACCATAACAAATTTACAACGCTATCCTAAATATTTAAATTTAGGAGTTATCACCATTGGCATGGTCTAAATTTGACTTCAGGGGGGGAAAATATAATTTACATATGTATGTCTCCATATACTCGTGGACATATATAATTTTAATTAAACATATTATGACGAGCACAATGCAGACACATTATATACACACACACACACACACACACACACACATATTTTGATACAAGATAGAATTCCTAATCTAGCCTAATCTAAGTGTATATGTATGTGAAGCTCCCTTTTAGAGAATTGAACCCCGACCTTTGCCTCTCACACTTCACAAAAATTTATACTTGTAAAGTGACCATCGTACCAAGGGTGCGCAGTGGTCACACACATTATATATTTAATGACACTAAAAACTAATTTGTACAATAAAATACTACTCACATACATATTAAGTGATAATTTAATGTCAGATTAGCCATAAAAAATGGCATATCCATTCTATTGTATCTATATTATTATTATTATTATTTTTTAAATTTAAATAAGTTGTGTTATAATTTTTTCCCATCAAAATTTTACTTTTAATTCTTATGTAATGATTTTAGAAAAAATAGATAAACCATAAGTACAACTTATATCAATTTTTGTTAAAGTCATAAATCAATTAAACGAAAACAATTTTAAAGCTTACAGTAAGCATTTTATACATCTAAAATTTTAGAGTTTAACTTTGAAAAAAATATCAAATTATGAATTTTATTATATAAGTATTTCCAAATTTTATTATACTTAATTTTATGAAACATAATAAGTTACTACATAAATAATTTAATGTCTTAACACTTTTGAAAGATAACAATATTTTTTGTATTTTTTTTCTCTTGAATTAAAACTTTTCTTTTTTGCTTTTTCTTGTTTTTTATTTTGTAACTTTTGCCCCTAAAAAAATAATATAAAGGGAAATATTTTCTTTATATCATATTATCATATACTATATACTAAAATTTGGGCTTAGGAGCCGTGGTTGCGTCAAACGGCTTCAACCAAATTGCAAAAAGAAAAATTTAGATTAAAAAAAATAGATATAATTAAAATTTTTTTTTGTTCTTATCTTCTTCTCCTATAATTTTTAAGTTGCTAAAAATTTTAATTTGATTACAATCCAAATTCTTCATCTAATCATTTTCTTATTACAATATAAAGTTGATAAAAAAATATTAATTAAAAAAAATCGCAATCATAGTAGATGTAAAAAGTCCATCTAATCCTTATACAAATTATCCTGATTTTTTTTTTATTTACTCGTAAAAGAGGTCCATCTAATCTTTATCCAAATTATCCTGATTTTTTTTATTTACACGTAAAAGAGGTCCCTCTAATCTTTATCCAAATTATCCTTATTTTTTAATTTAAATTATATTACTACACGTAAAAAGAAAACATAAACATGGTACACGTAAAAAAATGTTTATTATAAAATTCTGTTCAACTAACATTAGACTAACATAAGATTTTTTGTTCATATCAACTTCTTTAATATGGATTGTATATATAGATTATTTGTCTAATTATATTAATGGTATTATGTTGCACTAATTAATTCTTTTTTTGTTTTTTAATAATAGAATGAAGACAGTGAAAATATTATTTCAAGTACCATCATATGCATAATTGGAAAAACATACATCTTCCGAGTGAAAATTACTACATACAATTTCTTCGTTCACAAACAAAACTTTACAGTGTCAAGAGTCATTGAAATTGAAGGAAACGAACAATTACAGGTAACAATGCTTCACCTATACTTTATTGATGAAGTTATAATATTATCATTAATACATAATGACATATTGCATCATATTTAGAAAACAACAAAAAGAGGGACTAGGAATGGAGATGAAGTACCCAAAGAAATAATCTGTGCTGAAGTAAAGAAAAGAAAAATTGTGAAGAAGTAAGCACAATTGCACAAATACAAATTATTCAGTTCTTTTTAAAACTTCACACAATATTTTTTTTCCTTAACATGAAAATAACTTCTGTATTTTTTATGTTTTGCATGAAAAAAGAAGAAAAAAGAAGAGAATGTGGAAGCTCAAATAGAAGTGTTAGACTATTAGAGTACATATAAAATATTTTCATTTACTTTTTGTTTCTCAAATAAATCATGTATTATATAAGTTTATGTATAAAATAGTACGGCAAAAATTAAAACAAAGGCTTTATTCCTCAAATAGTTCTCTCTTCTAAAAGTGGTCAATTGATTTGTCTAAAGATTTTAATAAAGAACAATGACAAAGAAGAACGATGATACACTAAAAACATAATATACAAAGATGTATTCAACAATTTTCCAAAGGTAAAAACTACTTCTAGCATTTTTTTAATCATTAATATTATTGTTAACAATATTGCAAATCACCTATATTGCATATTCATTAGATACAAAATTCATATGCACATAGTTTGGTACATGTAACTACAAATGACATTAATTATAGAACAATTGATATGTTAGAAGATAATTTTGTACTGCAGTTTTATCGTTTTATATTTGATGGTTATTATATCAATGCAATTTATTCCTTTCATTATAATAATTACTATTATTTGGTTATAATAATTATCTATACATATATTCTTTAAGTTTTATCATAAAACCGTGCAATGCACGGGCATTTAACTAGTTTTTTCAATAATACTTGATTGAAAAAAAAGTATATGAGGGTATAGGGGGGCAAAAAACACCATGTATATAAACAGAAATTCCCAAAAAAAAAAAAAAAATCATCAAGTAATTAATTTAATAATATTAACATATTTTTACATGACACGAAAAATTTAGGTGACCCTTTCAGGAAAAATATAAAAATTAGGTGACGGAAAATATAAAGTTTTACACTTGTAGAAGTTGTTGTTGCTACTTGCTAATTGTTTACTTTCTTTTGTTTGAATATATGAACAAAAAACAACTAGACTCTTCAATCTAGTTATACCAGGCCACATCAAAGAATTAGGTCAGCTCGAATCCAGCCTGCTGAATGCCTAATCAAAAGGCAAAAGCAATCAAGTATACATGGATTGATCGAGTTTTTCTTTTTAAAAAAGAGGGTATAGACTATAGATTGAGGGTTTTTCAATACAAACCCGAGTTGACTTCAATTGAACTTGCTATTTTGCACATGAATTTGGAACAAAACAAACTTATATGGGTAAAGGATCTTTTGACCTAAGAAAAAGAATCAACCAAAATCCGAACTATTAACGTGCCAAAAGTGCTTTGAACAATAATTAATCACGAAACAACGAAAAACAATTCATGAAACCTTAATTGATTCGACCAAACCCGACTCTTTGATCTGTCTAAACATGATTTAGCAATATGTCTACATGACTTAATTTAGAGGCTATATTGTTTCGTGCAAGGCTTAGGTTGCCAAGCATAATATGTAGGTTTAAATAAGAAAATAATATTAAGAATAGTCACTTCATGAAGAGGCAATCGAATTAGGCTTAATTAGTGAGGTTTAGGTTTGGGAATTAAATCCCTAAAACTTTCACTAATCCAATCTCTATCCTTTCCAAGCATGAAGCATACATAGTCATACATAAAAAAGAATAATCACTTCACCAAAAAGAATTATAATATTCCATAAAAAAAATTCACTTCATAGAAACAATATTAAATAGTGAAACGGTTTGATTTTAGTCCATTTTATTATGATTCAGCACAAGAAAAAAGCACTCTTATTCTGATGTCTCCAGTTTCCTAGCATGGTTAAAGCCTAAAGGCACAAGTTGTCACATTTAATTCAAATATGTAAATGAATTATTTCAAGAAACAAAGTCAAACTTTCAAAAATAAGACATGAGGAAATAAAGTCAAACTCTACATAATTATCATGAATAGCAAACATCAATGTCAGTAAAATACAGTACTTTGGTTTCTCTTACAAATTAAAATACCCTAAAAATACATATTTTTATAATTAAATATATAAAACACATATTAAATATTTTCATATTATATTAGTATAATGAATTTTTAATACTTGTAACTAGAATATAATTATTTTTTTTCTTAAGGCATGTCATTATCTATATACTATATATAAGAGGATTCCCATTTTCCAACTGGACTTTTTTGTGGTTTAAAAATACCCTTATTAATGAAGGGTAAATTCATTTAGAAATAAGGTCATAAATGTCAAATAGCAAATTTTATTTTGAATTCAAATAGGAAATTCTTACGATTTAGGATTCTTTCCCTTCACGTTCAAAAAAGAAATTACAGCTCCTGTTTATCTCTAAAGTTTATAATTTTTTATTTGTTTGGAAAATAAAAAAATATTTCTAAATTATAATAAATGCAAATTATTAACTTTTATCTAAAAAAATAGAAGAGCCTATGAGCATATTTTTCAAAGAGAAATGATATGTCCACAACATTTTTATAACATTTTTACAACAAATCCTAAGTGGCAGGATGTTACTGGTTGTTATTGTTGGGGCAAAAAAGTAATCTTAGTGTTATGTTCAAATTTGAACCAATAACAACTAACCACCTATGATTTGTTGTAAAAATATTGTAAAAATGTTGTGGACGTAGCACCTCTCTTTTTCAAATGGAAATTTCAATATTTGTAGTTCCATATTTTAATATTTATGCTATATATAAACTTTTCTAAAGTTTCATTATAATCTTAAATTTTTATCTACTAAGTTTTTTCTACAATTTGAATGGTTAGATTTTATTACCATATATGATTCTAAAAAGAATAAAAGAGGATTTTATTACCATATATAATTTGAATGATTAGATTTTATTACCATATATAATATGCATGTATGCATATTAGATGTTAAATAAAAATAAAATAATTTTAAATTACAAAAATACGAGACAATAAATAATTTTTGTTGTTTTGTTATTTTACTAAGTAAGTGAATGAAGGAATATAAGAAACATTGTATCCTTCATTAACTTGTATTATTTTTTATAAAAATATAATTAAAAATTTTAAAATATGAATACACTAAATATATTAAATACTTAATTAGTTGATTTTTATGAATATAATAAAATATTATAAGTATGCTACAAATTGAATCTAATAAAAGAAACAACTTAATTTATATTGTTCTTTTTTAGTCCCGAATATTTTGTTAAATTTGTAATATATCCGCATGTACATGTAATTATGTTTTTTTATTTACAATTTTATGCTATATTTTTTTTTAATGTTTTACGTATTTCGTATATATATATTCCATTCGATCCATTTTGAATGTTACTAACACAATCATTTTTATAGGTTTATTATGTGTATGAGTTAATAAATAATTAACAACCTTCAAAAAAAAATCATTGACAACTATTTTTTTATTCTAAAACAATATATATATATATATATATATATATATATATATATATATATATATATATATATATATATATATATATATTGTTTGCATCAAATTCATAAAAAGGTCAAACATTTATTCCGAAGTCAGTTCCTTGATAAAAGGGTTAGTACTTAGAGGTTATATTTTATTATCACAACATAATTCCTTCTTACTTTTGCTAAATTCCAAAATAATAATAAAAAAATAAAAATCAATAGTACAAAATTACAAATATTCTTTTCAAACGTAATATGTTACGGCGAAACAGGAGTTGAAAACCCAAAGATCTTATGTTTAAACAGCTGTAAACTCAAATAGGGAAAAACAACCATCTTTCTTATATAGCTTGTTACTTTCCTTGTACCATTGTCAGCCCCAGCTGTGTAGAGAGAGAATGAAAGAAAGAGAGAGAGTACTTGGCTTTGATTCAATCTGTTGACTGAGAAAAGGGCCGGCATAGGCCGACTATGTATATAGTGCTATTATCATATGCGTGTGTCGTGTGTGTAAATATATGAAAAATATATATATATTTATATATATAATCAGATAATATAAAATGAATGCGCGTTGAACCAATAAACCAATCCAAGCCGTTCTTTCGTGGGAACCAAGTCTAAATACCCTCTCTTTCTCTTTCTTTCTCTCGCTCTCTCTCTATCTCAATTCTCAAATTCCATCTTGTATGGGCTTGGGCTTTTTCTTATCTTTGATTTTTGAAGTTAAATAAGTCTTTGCATATTTGAATGGAAGGGTGTTTTTGATTTTGATTGCTGAATTCTGAATTGGGTCAGTTTGAATTGCAATAAAAGAGCACAAGAAGTTTGAGCTCTCGGTTTTTATGGTAGTCAATTCTTTGAAAAGTTCGTGTTTTTTGATAAGTTTTTTTGTTGTTGTTGTTGTTGATGAATTGGGTATTGGGAGAAGTTTGAATTACTGAATAAAGATCATATTTTTAGTTGGTTGTAGTTCATGGTTGTTCTTGATTGGTATTATGTACTGAACAAAGATCATATTTTTAGTTCTAGGAGAATTGTGTTGGTGAAGGAGTAAGGTATTGTTGTTTGAATGGATTTTAGTGTTTTAGAAAGTTTAGGATTGGTTTTAGGAGGAGAATTGTATTACTGCTGATCAGGAAGGAATTGCTGGTTCATTGAAATTGGGTGCTAAAGCACAACATGGGGTGCGCTTGTGCTAAAGCTTCTTCGGCTGTTCAAGACAGAGACAGCCAAGAGAGCTCAAAAATGAGATTGGCATCTTTGAGTAGACGAACATCGAATTCACGGGTGAATTCTTCAAGAAGACATGAGGGAGTGTTGGGATACCATGGTGGTGAAGTGAAGTCTATGCGCTTTGATAAGAAAACGAATGCTTCTATGCGAGTTTATGATGATCAGATTGAGAAGAGGAGGAGAGAGAAGAGTGAAGCCTCTATTATGGAACACCCCTGCGTGGGAAGGGTACCAAAGGCTACACAGGGAGAGCAGGTTGCAGCAGGCTGGCCGGCTTGGCTTTCTAATGCGGCGGGGGAAGCTATCACGGGTTGGCTACCGCGGAGCGCAACTACTTTTGAGAAGTTAGAAAAGGTATGTTCCATGCTTTAGCCGATGATCAATTTAAATTCATGTTCAAAGTTTGACTATTGATATTGCTTAGTGAATACTCTTGCAATATTTGCAGGAAATTAATATGTCCTAATTAGCTATTATTTTTATCCTTGAATTGGTTTTTTGCTTGAATTAATTTTGTTGATTCGACCTGATGGTGAATTTACATTCGTGTTCTAAAGTTTGACCAGTGGTAGTGGCAGGTGAATACTCTTATAATTGAAATTAATATGTCCAATTTCATTGATGTGAGATTAGTTAAATTACAGCTTTTTGGGGATTTTTGATTGAATATAAAAAAATATAGTTCACTGTTTATTTCACACTGTTTTTTAGAAGTATGTGTAGGTGAGTATAATCAGATTAGGTCAGTCAAGATACTGGGTGAACAACCCGCCAACCCACCCGTGAAAAGGAATGGACTATAACTTGTGTTTGTACTTTTTAGGATGTTGAAAGTTCATGCCATTTACTGAACCTAAAAATTCTTTAAATAGTTTTGGAGGGAGGGTGTGTGTAAATTACTGGTCTCCATGTTGATATTATCATTCCTGCTTTGGTTTAACATGGTGACATCATCTTTTTTCTGCAGATTGGCCAAGGAACTTATAGTAATGTTTACAAGGCTCGAGATGTAACTCATAATAAAATTGTTGCTTTGAAAAAAGTACGATTTGATAATCTTGATTGTGAGAGTGTCAAGTTCATGGCAAGGGAAATCATCATTTTGCGGAGGCTTGATCATCGGAATATAATAAAGCTGGAAGGCTTAATCACATCACAGATGTCTCGCAGTTTATACCTTGTTTTTGAGTATATGGAGCATGATCTTACAGGGCTTGCATCACATCCTGGCATAAAATTCTCAGAACCACAGGTATTTTTTATAATGTTTTTTAGGTTCTACCAGACTTCTGCTTAATTTGGTATCTCATTGTTGAGATTTTTACATACAAAAGGTCATCTCTGGATGCAATGTATACCTTTCTTAGCCTTTTCTGAAATCAATTATCTGGAGGAAATCTTGGTGCAGCATTTTCCTTAATTCTGCCTAATACTATTGTGTTTGCTATGATGCCAAAATTCTAAACTTATACTCATTTTTATGTCAGGTTAAATGTTACATGCAGCAACTTTTAAGTGGACTTGATCATTGTCATAGTCGTGGTATCCTGCATCGTGACATAAAGGGCTCAAATCTTCTTATTGACAATAATGGCATTTTGAAGATTGCGGATTTTGGCTTAGCTAATTCTTATGATCCTCATCACAGTGTTCCACTGACAAGTCGAGTGGTCACTCTTTGGTATCGACCACCAGAACTTTTACTTGGAGCATCCCACTATGGAGTTGAAGTGGATTTATGGAGTACTGGTTGCATTTTGGGGGAATTATATTCTGGCAAGCCCATCTTGCCAGGAAAAACAGAGGTACCATTTCTAGGAATTATTTTTTCACAAAATTCTTGCAATTTATGCCTTTTACTACCCACTGGATCAAATTATTTTTATGGTATGTGAATGCATACTTCTCATAAAATGCAGAAACATGAAAAAAAAAAAAAAAAAGGGAAAAGAAAAGGGAAGAAAAGATCCCATCCTTATGCTGCTAAAAAATTTGACCAAATTCATATGTTGGGGTTGTTTGAAGATTGGATTTACATGTAAATGAACTCATCCCATATGGTCTGTTGCTAGGCAATCCTAGTTCTCAATATGTTCCATTTAAGTCTTGGTCAATTTCTGGATTGTAATAGACGTTGTCAAGTTTCAACCCATCATTTACAAACTATTGTTGTCATTGCTGTTGTTACTAGTGTTATTTGTTGGAGGTCTTCTTTGCCTGAATATGATACAACTTATTTTTTTCCTGGTGCTTCACAATGTTTCCTGTATGACACTTTACGGTTTAATTGAATCTCTCTTTTCTCCTCCTATGATAACTTCAGACATACATATTCTTTTGCAAATGTGTAGAAATGGGTGTTTTCAGTTTTCTCACATTAGCATGTTGGTATCATATATAATTGGTGCCTTACATGTGTATGTTGGTGGTTGAGCTTTTTATATTTATACCTTGTAGGTTGAGCAGTTGCATAAGATTTTTAAGCTCTGTGGCTCACCTTCAGAGGATTATTGGCGAAAATTGAAGTTACCACATTCAACATACTTCAGGCCACCACAGTCTTATAGACGATGTGTTGCTGAAACAATGAAAGATTTTCCAGCTGCT
Organism: Castanea sativa; assembly: GCF_040712315.1. NCBI lineage: Eukaryota > Viridiplantae > Streptophyta > Magnoliopsida > Fagales > Fagaceae > Castanea > Castanea sativa. Next base: position 37,253,721 of record NC_134018.1, read on the forward strand.
GCAGTGGGGCTTCTTGAGACCTTACTTTCCATTGATCCTGCACATAGAGGAACTGCTGCTTTGGCTCTCAAAAGTGAGGTATGTAGGTTTTATGCCTCTGAGAAATGCAGTAAATAAATAATTTGGTTGACATTGAATCCTTTATGATATGAAACATGTTTCTGCACATCCTTCTTTATAATACACTCAGTGGCAGTCTTTTGGATTGCCGATTTATATGATTCTTCTATATTTTTGCTTCAATTTTTTTTACTTCCTAAAATTTGTACTTTGTTTTTCCTTCTCACTGCCAAAAAAACAGTTTTCTCCTCTCCACCAGTATCTTAAAGACCTGTAATTGATTAAGAGAATAAGATCAAAGCTGGAAGAGAGGTCAGCTTGAAGAATACAGAGAAGGGGAGAAACTGACACTAACATGATAACTACAATAAAAGCAACTTCTGAGGATACAAAATATTAAAAACAGAAAAAAGAAAGCCAGAAAAGATTAAAAAAAAAAAGGAAAAACCTTTCACCATTTCTGACCACCCTACCTACCCCTATCCTAATAAGATTCTAATCCTATCATCTAGAAAAATGAGATTATTTTCTGGGGAGTGTAGACTGCATATGGACCGTTTAGTGTTTATAGATGCTTCTGGGTGGCTGACTATTAGATCCATTTTTGTAATCAATAATTGATGTTTCTCTAAAAACGGTTATTGCTGTTTCTTTTATTCACAATAGTGGTTGTAATATCTCCCTCAAAACACCCAGGAATATTGGGAAAAAAAGTGCTGCTAATCTGATCATCCTAATTGCAGACGGTATATCTGATGTTTTAGAGTGACCTCTTAGTCTGGAGATATCTATATGAGAATCAGTGAATAAGATCCAAATAAATGTTAACCTTTTTTACATCCTCAGAATATAGAAACCTGAGGGGTTCGAAACAATTGATGTCACAACACTGGATCAGCTCTAGAACCTTTGTTAACATAGTCTATTATTGATTGTTGCAAGCAACCACCTTTCCACTGCAGATAGGGAACCACCTTTGGGACCTCATGTCAGTTACTGGCTACAGAGTTCAGATTAACATTACTCAGATACTTTAATGATGAAACTTAGGGGTTTATAAATGATAACTGAAATATCCATTTGATGGTCCAAGTTTTGAAGTTCCAACTAGATAACCAAATATATGGTTTCTTTATTAGTGAAAAGGTAGTTGTGGAATAGAGAAGGGTTTTTCTTTTGAAGGACCACTTGCCCTCAATTTTCATTTATGCTAGCATCTAATTTGATTTAAACTGCTGTCCCTACAAGTGCAATCTAATTATTTTCAATGATTGCCAATACATAATATCTGAGTTAATGTTTTTATGAGCTGCTTGCCGCATTTCTACTAATGTGAGGCCTTTGATATTTATTAGCTTCTTTAATTAGTAATTATTTTACAGTTCTTTACAACAAAACCTCTTGCTTGTGATCCTTCAACTTTGCCCAAATATCCTCCTTGCAAAGAGATCGATGCTAAAGTGCGGGATGAAGCTAGAAGGTACATGTTATAGGTTCATGCTCTTTCATGTGAGAATACAAGATGATAATTTTACTGCTTTATTTTGTGTAAAACTAGAAACTCACTTTGTGTAATGTAATAACTTCAATCCTTAGAAGCTACATGATGTCCCATTTTGCTTATCAGCGTTTTCAAATTTTGGTTTGCCCAAATGATTTGTTGGTCTTATTCCATTCAATTTTCATAAATGTTCATTATGGTTTTTGCATCACTTGATGTCTTGATTTGTGTCAAAGGGAGGCTTATTTGTTATCTAAGAGGTGGTGCTCATAAATTTTAACCTTTTCATTCCTTCATACACAGGGAGCGGAAAGATCTAGAAAGGAGAGGACAAAATGAATCTCGGGCAATTCCTGCATCAAATTCCATCATGCAGTCAGTCATGTCAATGCAGGTAACTAGAAACAGGGTCTAAAACCATTCCTTGGCATTAATTACAGCCCTGGTTGAAATTGAAGTAAAAATTTTGAAGTTCCATTGGAGGACCCATATATGATACTTGAATTTGGTTTGAGTTTATTTTTAGCTACACATGCCTGTGCACACATTTTGGTTTGGGTTTTAAATGTGGGAACTTCTGAAATTTTGATAACTGCCCCATATGCAAACATCTTGCTGATGTGTTATTGCCAAGGCTGAAAATTTTGTTTAAAATTCGTTGTACCAACTGATGTTAGCCAATCAACTTATTGTATTTTGGAATTTACATTTTCTCATTAATGGTGATTTTGATATATACTGATTTACCTTCTTTTTTTTTTTTTTGAGGATAAAAGGCAGAATATATACTGATTTACTTGAGAGTTAACCAAGGCACAGATCACTGATTAGTGTTTTGAGCTTTCTGATTTCATCACCTTCCCATGCTAGTTAAGCGAGTTGATTTCCTAAGTTAGAACAAGAAAATTCTTTGGTATTTGTCTGATGCCAGCATGAAGAAATTAATGTACTTTGCTCTGAGTTATTTTTTGTGTATCAACTAGAAATTGTGGGGGGACCAGGGGGGGGGTGGGGGTTGTGTGTGGGGCGTATAGCTTCCTACATTAGTGGCTTGGGTGTAATTTATGTTCAAGTTTCGATATTCTTTACAAAAAAGAATTGCTTTTGTGAACATTTAGTGAATGTCTACAAATATAAAGTCTGTATCTTTTAGACTACTACTGCTTTTATCTCTTAGTTCTTTCTAATGTCATGTGCTTTCTGATTACAGAGAAGACAAAACCAAACCAGTTTGAAAAGCCAAAGTGAAGTGTTCAACCCTCGTCGTGAGGAAGCTGTTTCTGGTCTCCTAGTTGCTCCACCTAAACAGCCGCGAGCTGTTAAAGAAGTTAGAGCAGACTACTCGGAGCGTCTTCATAAGAGGTTTTCCCAATCAGGGCCACTGGCTGATGGGCCTGAATGGACAAAGTCTGGGAAGAAACTTGATGATCCACAAGCTGTTTCAAAAGCTATTAACTTATCAAAATTATCTGGTTTGGTAGCAACCAGAACTCTGTTATCTGAAGGTCACCAAGAAAAAATTGGTCCTTCACAGTCACAGAAAACAGAACAAATGGGCAGGTTTTCAGGTTCAGTTAAGGAATTGCAGTCCAAAAGAAAGCAGGACCAAAATTGTTACACGCAGATGGTTGGAGATTTCCCTCAGATAGAAGATGGAAAGGCCTCTGCTAAAGAATCATCTCTGGTTAGTCATTTATAATGATTTTTTCTTTTCTTATTTCTGATTACAGGTCACAGTTGCTAAGCAACATTATTGTCAGCGTAGATAACTGATTTTCATTCCATCCAACACAATTTAAATGTTTTCCAAATAATGCTATTGTGTTTTCTTTTCTTTTATTTTGCATCATTTTCTGGAATCCATTCATTCTTTGTTTCGTGGTCTACTACATGCCTTATGGCCTCAAGTGAAGATTGTGGGCATGCCCTTATGTGTTGTCTAATAATTCATATCAATAAGCTTTCATACTTTTCTGGTCAACTTATGATTTTCTTCTGCTTATGTGTTTTCTGTTTTGGTCGTGCTCTAGTTAGTGTTCACTGTTCATGCATTGCAAAGCCAGTATGGTTATTTAACTTGATGCCTTTTCTTTTGTTCTTTCAGCATGGTCATGGGCATAAGGGAAACAAGATCTATGTCTCTGGTCCGTTACTGAACTCATCAAACAATGTGGATCAGATGCTAAAAGATCATGATCGCAAGATCCAGGAATTTTCCCGACGTGCACGACTTGACAAGACAAGAGCTGAGAAAGTTCATGCTCATGGGAAGCAAGTAACTGCTAATTAAAATGTCATTGAATCCTGAGGTGGATAAATCAGCAATGGCATCCAACATTGTCATGGATACACAGCTAAGATCTTTGTAATTATAATACCTCATGCGTAGGGATGTTTTTATAAAAAAAATGATTCTTTAAATTTTATTTTAATTTGACTCTTTTTACCAAAGTAGCACCAGCCATTGTTTCTGAAAGCTTCTCTTTTTAGTGCTACCCGACATAGTCGAGGTGTTTTGGAGGGTGTTGAGGTGATTACGTTGTATTTTGTTTAGTACTATAGAATATGGCCGCCATTTCTTTCCTTCTGTTCTTATTTTTTGTTAGTATGGGATGCTTGGCTCCCCTACCTCTCTTCTTCAAATTTTTTTTTTTGGGTAATAAGATACTCTTCTTTTTATTTGCTTTTCTTTACACAATTACAATTAAACCTTATTTTTTGAGGGGTAGGGGGGGTTCCATCCCATTTTTGTTTATTTGTATGGAAAAATAGGGTTTTTTAGCCAAAACAAGGTAAGAAAGAAAGAAAATAAGAAAAGAAAAAGATGAGGATATCTTAAGATTTGAACAACCAACCATACTTTTGTTTAATGTGTATTACTTTGGTAGTGTACCCTCACAAGAGAAGCTATTTATCCCAACAAGAAAAACTACTAAAAAAAAAAAATGGTTGTGAAAGAGGTTTATCATTTTGCTGTTTTTGCAAAGCAATCTTATGGCAGAATGATCCATGCATAAACCATGCAAATAGACTTTGATCAAATCTTTTTCTTTTTTTTGTTGTTGCTAGAATGGAAAAAATCATTATTGGTCAGGTTTTGCCAGCTGTTCTTATTTCCCAACATGATCATAACAAAGATAAGTCTCTGATTTTTCAGCCCAATAGGGTTAATACTTAATATCAATAGGGTTGTGAAGGAGGAAGACTAAATGAAAATTGTATGCTCTTCTAACTAAATGAGAATTTTTTTTTTTTTTTGAGAAAGAAAGTAAATGAGAAATTGGGTTTAAGAAGAATAAGTAAATGAGAACCGTATGCTCTTCCATTTTCTCCATACAAGCTTTAAAAGGATGAACCATTAGATAGGATTATTGTCTCAAATTTGAATACAATGTCAATGAATCGTGTTAAATTTCATTTTCTAGCGGTTGGTTTGGAATTTTTGGAAAACGTCCTTGTCGCATAATTGTCAAAGTTTGTATACAAGCTAATTGCCAACATTTCATGCAGCTATTATTATTTTTTGGTTGAAAACAAAATTAATTAATGCGCCATCTTCGTCAAGTTTGAATACGGTGCAAGCATATAATTATCTCTTTTTTATCTTGTTTGACAATATCAACACATCGATAAAAACTTTAGAAGAAATAAATAGTCTAATACATGGACAGAAATCTGAAACCCAATATTTTGTGACGAGTGTGGACAGCACTTTGGAACAAACAATGATATATATGTAGAGACACACTAGCCTCATCACACCTGCTTTGCACGTAGGATGAGACTTTTTTTTTTTAGTCTAGTGTCGTAATTTTTTTTTTAATTTAAATTTTTGATAAGTTTGTTTTAAAGATAGATTATTAGGAGAATGTCCTAATTTGATAGTTACCCCTCCTTGAATTGGACTTTTATGTACTTTAGAAATATCCTTAAATCTTACGTAATTTGATAGTTACAATAAGAGAGAGAGGGAGAGTTGAATCCTATACATTTCTGTTAGAAATACTAGAAGGTTTTAGTAAAGTTACAACCAGGAGGTGTTAGTAGAACTACAAAGCTATTGGCGGGAAAAAACAACTAGTTTATTTATGTTATTATTTTCTTTTTTGGGACGAATAAGTAAGATATTATTAAGCATAGGCACAAATACAACACAGTCAAAAGTCATAACTGTTCCAAGGGAGAGCAACTCAACTATCTCTTTACACTATTTAAACTTTGAAACATGAAAGCTCCACAAACTACACAAAACCTTGTTTTGATGGGTACACTTTAAAGTATTTACAACTGCTAATCTTTTAAATAACTTTCCACTTGAACTCTTCAAAAATGCGCACTTCAGTCCTTTTGGTACCATTGAGAATAGTCTAGCATTCCTGAGTCCACAGGTGACAGATTGTAGCAGTCCAGAATAGTCAAGTATTTAGTTTTCCAACCACCCCTTTAAATCTAGGTTTTTTCCTTTTCCTGAAATACAACCTTTCTAGATGACTAAAGAAAATTTTTATTTTATTTTATGCTTCATTTTCCCCTCTTTCTTGGTCAACGCAATGGAGAGACAAGCAGTCTACAAATGAATGCTGCAATAACTAATTCATTTGACCAATATATATAATTGCATGGTTTAAATAACCGTAGGAGACCAACATTCAGAAAGTCAAAGGATGAATATAATTCTACAATTTAGACAAGTTTTGAATTGAATCCAAATATCAAATAATCTATATTACAGTGTCCATTGCTATGTACCTTAAATCCAAAAAAATGTTTAACCCTTTAACACAACTTCATCTTAATAACAGCATGCATCTCAAGATTCTTAATCCAGCATATTTATGTGAACTACTGATAGTAATTAAGCTTTAAAGAGCAATACAGCAGTCCTATTGAAATAATCAGGTTCCTGGAGAGATTAACAGAACTGTTGAATTGAAATTTGTCAGTCATCATGAGAAATCATCAAAATTGTCATCGACCTACTTGGATATCTGAGCTAGATTGTGTAGCAGGCCAAGAAATTTCATCAAATGTAGGATGTCCTATGCCACCAAGGTTCTGATTAAAATTAGACCACATTGCAATTGTTTCAATTCTACCAAGCAAATTCACCTCCATTACATCCCTTTCAGACTCAGTGCCCTCATTTGCTCCCTCCAATACCTTCACAACTTGTGTCATTGTAGGCCTAGCACGAGGGTCTGGATATGCACATAACAAACCCAAATGAAGTACCCTCTCAACTTCCTCAATGCTAAAACCACCATTGGACCTCAACCGCTCATCAAGACCCAAATGCAATTCCCCTCTCTCCATTAGCCTCCATACCCAATCAACCAAGTCTGGCTTCCCTTCTTCAATGGGTCTTTTCCCACACACCACTTCAAGAACCAATATCCCAAAACCAAACACATCAGTTTGAGTCGAGACTCGACCAGTTCGAACCACTTCCGGTGCCATGTACCCCACTGTCCCAACCACTCGAGTTGTATTAGCCAATTGCCCATGATGTTGCATTCGGGCTAATCCAAAATCCCCTAGCCTTGCATTCATATCCTTGTCAAGTAACACATTGCTTGCCTTAATGTCCCTATGCAAGACTTTAGCTTCCCAACCCTCGTGCAAATACAAAATTCCAGAAGCCACATCTTTCAGAACTTTCATCCTTTCCTGCCAATTCAACATTACACTCTCATCACACTCGAAAATCCTCTTATCTAAACTTCCATTTTCCATATAATCATAGACCAAAATCAATGTGCATTTCTCATTTTTGCACCAACCTCTCAATCCCACCAAATTCCTATGCTTTAATCTCCCCAAGCTTGAAACTTCAGCTAGAAACTCACTCATCCCATGTTCACTCTCGAGAGAGATTCTCTTCACTGCAACTTCTACTCCTTGCAAAGTCCCTTTATATACCTTCCCATGCCCTCCAAGCCCAATCACATTTTCCTCAGAAAACCCCTTCGTTGCTGCACAAATCTCTTGGTAACTAATCCTATGTGGCCAATACTCCATTTCCCAATCTTCAAGCCCTACCCTTTCCTCCCCCCTCTTCCTCCTATACAAAATAACATATATCAAAACCCCACACCCCAGTACGAAAAGACAACCAACACTAAACCCTACAATAAACCCTTTTGATCGAAAGACTGACCCTTTTGGAGTCACAAACGAAGGCAAATTTGTTGTCACCAAAGCATCACCAATCGAAAAATTTGAATTACTAAAGCTCCAAGCCAATATCTTATGACTTTCAACCAATTGTCCAGTTGCTGCGCAAAACCCTGTATACATTTCATCCAAAAGAACACTAGAGAGATTAACAAACTCACTTATCAAAGGCCTCCGAGGCCTTTCCATGCCTACAAGAGCCATAGTAACATTAATACGCGAATCCAAAAAGTCAATCCACACTTGATAGTTTTCCCCATTATTAAGCTTCAATACCTCAAACTTCTCATTCTCATTCTCTCCTCTCCAAAACCCTGCTTCATATGAAGTAAAAGACGTAAGCGAGTTCACGTCTACACCAACATGATTGTCATTGATATCATTGAATTCTTGGTTCTTAAACACATCGAACTCAATAGCAAAAACATGATTATCGGATTTACCATCATTGGTTAAGTTGAAAAGACCCAGATGCTGACTTGAGCTTGTACCGTTTATACCTGTAGAGGGTGTAAGGATAAAGGCGAAGCCATGGCCGGGGAGGGAGTTCTTGACATGGGCAATGGAGAAAATGAAGGAGGTTGAGAAGGAGAGGAGAGAGGAAGATTTGGTGGATGTTGTGGGGACTTTGGAAGGGTATAAAGCACGACCTATGGAAAAGGAGGTATCATCAGTAACGCCGAGAATGGAGGATTGGATGGTGGCATTGCCAAAGACAAGGAGATTGGTGGAATTGAAGTTGGTATTGAAGATGAACTCGGTGCCTGAAGTACTTGAGCTGAGGATTACAAGTGTTATGGTGATCAGGACGAGGGGGAGAGTAGGGGAAGACATTACAGAGAGCGAGAGATAAGGCAGTGGTTATGGAGAAGATCTTTATATTGTACCTATTTCCTATCTCGTAAGAACCTTCAAAGAAATCAACGTTCTTGAATCAACATTAAGTTGTCTAATGGATAATAATCCGGTTGAACACGTATATTGAACATTGAAAGAGCAACTTGTTGTTTGCGTGGACCATATCGATATCGTATAAAATTATTGGTGTTTCGGCCGACAAGTGAAGTCCACATAGTTTGACTCTTCTTATCTGTAGCCGAGATTGTTTTGATTCAATCTCATCAGCAACAGTTGTCACTGTTTGTAGCACTTCATTGGTAAATCTTTAGACAAATTTTTACGTATCTAAATTCTTTTCATGGTGTAACTAAACTAAGCATTAAAAAGGAAAAAATTAAAATAAAAAAGAAGAGTGATACTAGCAGATTTAGATTTTGCTTACAACAAAATGTTGCACGGACACGCGAAATTTGGCCAAGTACCCGTGTCGGACACGGGCACTGGTAAGACACGCCCAGAAAAGGTACCCAACGCGTACCAGAGAGAAATTTTTTATTTTTATTTTATTCTGGGTACGGCCCGGACACGGTAGGCCGCGCTGGGTACATCCCAGACACGGCAGAGGGGAAAGAAAAAGAAGAAGAAGCATATTCAGCCTCCCTCTTTCTCTTATCTGAGTTTTCCTTCTCAGCCGCAGATCGTCGTAGATCAGTGACCAACGAGGCCACTCCACTGTTGCCAGTAAGCTCTAATATTTGAATAGATTTTGGGGTTTGAATGGTGGTAGAGAGAGAGAGACAGAGAGAGAGAGAGAGAGAGAGAGAGGGGGGGGGGGGAAGCGAGAGGACCACCGCCTATGGTGGCGGTAGTGAATGAATATGGATGAGCGGCGGCACAGAGCTCTTTGCCTCTTCGGCTGGGTCTATGGCGAGAGAGAGAGTTTGGACTAATTTCAGTTTGGGCTTTAGTATGAATAGGCACCAAAATAGGTTGGCTTGATGGCTCATGTGTATATAGCCCACTTTAAATCCAAAAATAAATCTACCACATAAAAATTACCCAAACCCAAAATCAAAATTTCCTAACTAAGAAAAAACAAATGCCCAGGTGGCAGGTGCACGTAACGTTTTTAGATATGTTTTCAAGCTTTTTTTGTTAATTTTTTTTTTTTAGAAACTTTCAACCTATAACGTTTCTGATGATGCTTTTTATTATCATTAAATCAAGATACTTTACTAGTTTAGCTAAATTCGTTTGAAAGTACAAATTGTCAAATTAAGCATCTAATATTCGTTTGAAAGTGCAATTGTCAAGTGTAAGAAAGGACCTTCCCCAAAATTCAATTGTAAAGTCGACTGTCTGGATTTTGGAATTGCTACACCTATATTTAAGTGTGTCTCAACAGTGTTGGCACGTTTGTGTGCATAAATTGTCTTTGAATTCTCAAATTTAGAGGCTCAAAACTTCGATCAGAACTTTCTATATGTTTCCAAACGATATTGATCAATTTGGCATCTTTTTAGAGTGCTTAAAACTAATCAATTGCCTTTACTGTGAGTAAAAGAATAGCAGCTCTCACTCAAAGAGACTTTTTGAGTTGAAGCAGCTGTATCCTATTTATAATTTGATTCTCGTAAGATTAAAGATATAAAAATATTTTGGTTTGAGCCTTGTCACTTAAGTGACACCCATATAGTAGCACTGCCCTTTAACTTTAAATCTAAAAGATTTTTCTTCACCAATATAAAGGATTTTTCCTCATATACAATATATATAATTAATTACATGAACAAACATAAGATTATATGGTCATCTAGCGGTGCCGCGCTTGGTTGCAATTGGGTGAATTGAAACCATTACTTAAATTATCAGCCCAAGACTTATTCCATGTTCAATACAACCAGCTTTCAATTTTGAACAACATCAATTTTAAAATTTTAGAACATTGACAAGTTTGTTTGTTTGTTTTTGTTTTTGTTTTTGTTGAGAAATTTGACAAGTTTGTTATGATGACTAGAATTAGGGTTGTAAATGAACCAAGCTGTTCATAAACAGTTTGAGTTTGACTCGATAACTAAGTTTATTCATATTTGTTTTTCTATTAGCCTAGGTTTGGTAATAAGCTTAATTTAGGCTTCAAAAAATAAAACCCTAAGGCCTAAGCTTTATAAGTACCTAAACTACATTATTGTACTCATTTTGGGACCCATAATTAGGCCTTCATCTACTACTTCACCTTATTTTTTTTTAATGAATTTACTAAATATATATATATATATATATATATTAAAAAGAAAGAAAAGAGGATGTTATTCCATCTCTCACCTTTGGGGCTAAATCCAAGGTATTAGGGTGGAGATGATTAGAGACTCATCCCAATTACAAAAAGTAGCCAATGGGAAATGGGTCAAATTGTGAGTACAAAATTTACATGTCTAGAAAATATCCCATGGAATGAGAGACTATATATATATATAGAGTAAGGATAAATTCTCGTTAAATTGAACATAAAATGAAAGTGTTTTTGGATAAATTTTCAAGAATAGAGTATACCATTAGTCCATTACACAGAAATTAAACGGTTGTAGAAGGGGATATCTTATTTGAGGATGGACCATGTTGAATAGCTTCTTGTCCTCTAAAACCCTTCAATTGAAGGAGCTAAATTTTGGAATTTTTAAAAAGAAAGAGTGAAAGAGAAGTTTTTCTGTTTATATTTTAGGCTAAATGCAAAATTGACCCTTTAAGTTTTTTCAAATTTCATTTCAGTTCTCTAACTTTACTTTCTTTCATTTAAGTCCTCTAAGTTTAATCAATTAATGCATTTTCATCAACTTTTGTTATATGTTGTGATTATTTTTTCAAATTTTTTAAATTAAAAAAATTTAATTAATGATTGAAAAATATTTTCTAGATTTTATTTTTCAAAAATTTTTAACAAAAGACTTTAATTGAATAAATCTGAAATTTAGAAGACTGAAATGAAAGAAAGCAAAGTTAAAAAACTGAAATAAAATCTAAAAAAATTCAGAGGTTCATTTTTGTATTTTAGTTTATATTTTATTAACCGAGGCCAAGCTTACAATCATTGGTTAGTACACAGTACATTCAATTTAGTATGATTTTAAACACAGAGACACATCACCAAGCACCAGTGGTCTAGTGGTAGAATAGTACCCTGCCACGGTACAGACCCGGGTTCGATTCCCGGCTGGTGCAATTTTCATTTTCATTTTTTTGTTTTCTCAAAAATGTTTTTTATGTTCTCCCTTGCTTGGAATATTAATATTGCCATTAAACTATGATCTAGCAAAGCCTCACAGGGCTGCTGAACATTGCAGACCTTTCTGGAGTTCCCGAACATTTTCATGAAGATTTGGACAATGAATTTAACTAGCTCATTAACATTTTGTGAAGGACTCTTGCTCATAATATCTTGCTCTCAACGTTCTTTCAGGGCTTGTTTAAGACTTTAAGTCATGTATCCTTTATTGAGTGCACATTATGTCATGTTAGCCTTTTATATATTCATAAGAATTTGGAGAAAACAAGTTTGTGACAGCACGAAGGTGGAAGGAGCAGAAGACTATATCAACGCTGAAACACATACTGCTCAAGGAAATCAACTAGCTAGGAAGCCTAGGATGCTTGCTGCTGCTCCAAGTTTTCTCTCTTGAGATGTATAACTGGAAGGTCTTATCTGAAATGACATTTTCTTTTCCACCTAGTGTGGGCTTCAAATCAATCTGTCTGTAAAGGTTAATTATTTTTACATATTTTATTATTATCTCCAAAATATTCTCTCCCTTTTAACTCTTACAACTTTTCTTCATTTCCTTTGTCTTTCATCTTTACCAATTTTTTCTTCTTTAAATAATTTAACAGTTACAATATGAGTGAAGGAATTTGAATCCTATACGTATATCTGTTAAAAACATCAGATGAGAGACAAAACTCTTAACATCTCTACCAAATTAATTCTAAAATCACCTTATTAAGGATGACAAAATACCTATAACCTACCTTGCTTCTGCCTCGAGTGAGTTTTCTAGCCCTAAAGAAGGGATGGCGCTCCCCTAATCTGACCTTGCCTCACCCTGCCAGCCTTGCAGCCATAATTTATTTTAGCTCCTCTCCTTGCTTGTGGAGGGCATATCAAATGTTTAGGCAAGCCAAATAGGTATATAGCCTTTGCAAATTTGGGGGAGATTTAGAGAGGCAACCCACAACTGCAATGAATATGTTGAACAATTGCTTTAAATTCTTATTTACCTTTTTCTTTCTTTGGTGAAGAGGAAAAATTAACTTTTAGCTTTGCAGTTTTTTGGTGTGAATGAAAATATGACTTCTATTTGGGTTTTGAGCGAGATGAAAATTCTGGCTTGAGACTACCACGAGGGATCTTGCTCAATCTAGTATTGAAGTGTTAAGGGTGTGATAACCAAGGCATAACAATGAAATAATCATAGTTTGACGATGACTAAGTTAAAAGTAATTGAATATAGAATCAAGATAAAACAAATCAAGGTAAAATTAAAATCCACAAAGCTAACTCCAGGACCAGGAGAAGGAAAGAAAAAAACACAAACAAACAAACAACAAACAACTTAAGGATATGCAAAAAAAGAAAAGAAAAAGAGGCTACATTAAATTAAATAGGAATAATTACAGAATATTAAAGCATTGGTAGTTTGGTACAGCTACATTTGAGGCTAAATGTACACTAAAAGAGGAAATTACAATGATAGACAAATAGAGTTCAATTAAATTGGTTTTGAAGATCGAAAAAGGTTAAATGGGCTTTTATCTAAGAAGAATTTTTTAGTGGTGAAACACAAAAGATTTGAAATATCCGGAGTAGAGATCCCAATTGAGTTTTTATTAATTCATAAAGAGGTGTCATACTATTGTATTTGTTGTGAACTCATTTTTTGGATAAATTTGATAAGATATTGTATTAATTTTAAATGGATTTATTTGGAGTTGGTTTGTGATTTATCCCTTTAAAGTTGAAAGGGTTTTCCATAGAAACATTTGTATTCTTGTGTGTAGTTGATTTACTTATGGTTTAACAATTTTAGTTAAATAATTTTTGATGATGCCGAAGAAATCACCAGTAAGCTGCGAGTACTCCTCCGATTGAAGCAACACCTGCGAAGAGAAAGTAGATGATCGACAGAGAGCACCGGTGTGGTGCCGGCCAAAGACCCTCTGACGATCAAGTTAGAATCTTTGAAACAACCCTAGAGTGCCAGAGTTGAGGTAATTGTGCGTACCTTTGGGTCATGAGGGTCTTGGGGTATATATAGTGGTATGTGGCCGAAATATGCGCCTTGGTGAAGAAGTACTTTCCTTTTAAAAGAGTAATTCGCGGATCTTTGCCTATTGTATTGAGCCCTTTCCTTATAGGAATCTTCTTGACTAAAGTCGAACGTATAGCGCAAGAACTTTCCTTATATTCACATAAGCAGAAGTCAAGATAGGCTAAAAATGAAAGTTGGATTACTCCTTCAGCTTTCACCTGCCAAGGTCGTCAGCCCACGTGTACCTCCTACACTGTCGTCAGCTTATGTATGCCTCCACAAAGGACGTCAGCCAAGGACCTTACAGCCAAGGTCGTCAGCCCTGTCTCGTCAACGTGATCCGTCAGCTTATCGTTGCTATGTAAGGGACATAGCCCTGAACGCCAAAAAAGGAGGCATCTTAATGAGATTGGCTGACGGGTTGTGTATTCCCGTCAGCCTTCTTAAAAACGTCACTATCAAATTTTTTTTAAAGTCTGGTTAAAATTATTTATTTAAGTTTATTAAATCATGTTAAGACTAGTTTGTAGTTAACACGATACATGTTTCTGTTGAACTACCTGGATGATTATAATTGTGCGTAATGCATTTTATGGCTTAATTATGATGTCATTCTACTTTTGGAATCCTGCATAGCTTGAATTTCATCAACCATAATTATTTAGGCATGGCTTGTGCTGGAACCATAAGTGTGATCATAACTGCAGGGTGGGTTTGGCAAGTCTAGTCAAGTAGCATTATTTTATTGATGCGACTTCATTGTCATCTCTTCATGACAGTAATTACTTAGTGATAGATCGATTTTAAATTTTTCTTTGGGTAGGGAGTGCTTTAACTTTATCTGCATATTGCATTCATTTTTATTTATAAAAATCTATCCTCATAAAAGTCTCAATTTGTTGACTAATCTGTGTAAAAAAAGAAAAAGAAAAAAAGAACAAGTAAATATTACTTTTTTGACACTTTTCATTGAAGATGGATGTAAAAAATATGTATAAACTAATTAAGCATTCACATTCTCTTATATACTTTTGGGTTTATCTTCTGGCGATCTCTTACTTTTGGATGGATGTACTTTTGTTTTAGCCCAACTCTTCCCCATGAGCAGTTGTGCTTTAAATTATGCTTATGTCACTTTCCTGTAAAATTATTTCATGCTAAATATTTTATTGTTGATGATGTATGCTTTCCTTGGTTACTTAATTTAATGGAATAGACTAATATGTAATTCTTACCTTGCTATGGATTCACGAACAATTGACCAATGTCATATTAGTGAAACAGTACATAGAAGCCATGATGCATCCAGAACGCTCAAACAAGAATAAAATTATTTGCAATATAGATACGATCAGAACATATAGATGATTACACTCTTAACACCTCAGACCACCAAATAGTATCGGACCCCCTTTTTACTAGACAGGTCGGAGGTCGGTAGGTCAAGGACAAGGTACTTGCCAAGCCTCAGAGGAAGAATACTGAAAGATATAGAGTTGTCCGAGGAAGCCGATTGAAGCTTCTTGATAAAATAATAGTCATTTCCACATTAATGAGATTCACTTACTTGGCACAATCGCATTTATTGATGAATGACTGGCCTGAATAGTGCTGAAGACCCCAAAAGTTTTTCTTCATCATGAAAGTAGGGAAGTAAGAGTTTGATGGAATAAGGAACCCACCAGCTATGCAGAGATAGCACATTCAAGAGGAGAAGGCAGGGGAGATATAGGAGGAAGCAAGCACATAGAAGGGAAGACACAAAAAAAAATTAGGAAGAGAATTAGAGAGAGAAAAGCACAAACCAGAGAGAGACTTTCAAGAGCATGTTCTTGAGAGATTATTTGTAAATGCGTATTGGATTTTCTTTTACATCAATAACATAAGCCTTTTTTTCTTAATTCAACCAGTGTTCAGTTCTTGTTTAGATCTCCCATTGTAAAACCTTAGTAACTCTCCTCAATCAAATTAATTGTGATGTAAAGAGTCTTAATCCGTTTTTTGACCCACATAGTATTGATTCTAAATGGATTTATTTGGAGTTGGCTTATGATTTTTGTTAGGTTTTAGACCCCTGAACAAACAATATTTAACCAAATTTTAAGGCTAAGTTGTTAATTAGATTAATTATGCAAGCCTTAGATTAAAAATAAATCAAACATTTCATGTAGTGGCAAACTAAATAAGACAAGATATGATGACTCAAGAAAACTAATGAAACAAATTAATCTCAAGATTAAAAACGTAGGGGGGTGGGGTACAATCCCAAGAAGACAATACACTATCAAATAGAAGTTTATAGTCAAGAATATTTGATTTGCAGTAAACTTAACTAGAGTTATCAAACTTAACTTTGAATCCCACCAACTTATTTGATATGGATATGTTCTAACATGAACTTCTAGTTTACGCTTTGATTTTTAGTACACTTGATATCTAAAGAAGTGAATCACATAGACCTCCGGTCTATGACTCCAAGACCACCTTTGAAGGTTTAGATTCAGGCATTCAGCACCTTTGATAACTGGTTTGCAGCAGTTTCAGAGCTATTGGTTCTAATAGTCTGTAGATTGATTTTCAGTTGTAACTATGAAATGAGAAGACACAGAACCTTTTAGATCTCAAAAGAGCAACTCTAAAGTTTTCCTAGGTTTTATTTTTAAAATTTTTTTATATGGTTAGTGAATTAGATTTGAAAAGCTAATCATTTGATGGGCCAATGGACTGTTGGGCCTTAATTTAAATTCGCAGTTCAATCAATTGAAGGATAGTCTTGATCGGTTGAAATTGTTATATTTCGAATTCCTAAACCTGCAGGTTCCTTATTCTTGTATTCTGGCTTGTAACACCTTGAGCATTGTCTAATCAATTCTATAAACTCTATAATTTATACCTAAACAAGTTTGTGTTCACGGTTTGTCAGTTGTTTTGAATTTTTAGAACCTAACAATTTTTCCCTTTAAAGTTGAAAGGGTTTTACACAGAAACATTGGTATTCTTGTGTCTAGTTGATTTACTTATGGTTTAACAATTTTAGTTAAATATTTTTTTGTGCCTGGTTAAAATTATTTATTTAAGTTTTTTAATTCATGTAAGACTAGTTTGTAGCTAACAGGATACATGTTTCTGTTAACTACCTGGATGATTACAATTGTATGTAATGCATTATGGCTTATTTTGATGTCATTCTACGGTTGGAATCCTGAATATTTTGATTTTCTTCAACCATGGTTATTTAGGCATGGCTTGTGCTGGAACCATAAGTGTGATCATAACTGCAGGGTGGGTTTGGCAAGTCTAGTCAAGTAGCATTATTTTATTGTTGGGATTACATTGTCATCTCTTCATGACAGTAATAACTCAGTGTAGATCGTTTTTAAATATTTCTTTAGGTAGGGAGTGCTTTAACTTTATCTTCATATTGCATTGATTTTTATTTATAAAAATCTATCCTCTTAAAAGTCTCAATCTGTTGACAAATCTGATATATATAAAAAAAAAAAAAAACAATTGAAAATTACTTTTTTGACACTTTTCATTGAAGCTGGATGTAAAAAATATGTATAAACTAATAAAGCATTCGCATTCTCTTGTATACTTTTGGGTTTATCTTCCGGTGATCTCTTACTTTTGGATGGATGTACTTTTGTTTTATAAAAGCCCAACTCATCCCCATGAGCAGTTGTGCTTTAAAATTTAAATATTGCTTATATCACTTTTATGTAAAATTATTTCATGCTAAATATTTTATTGTTGATGATGTATGCTAAATTTAATGGGATAGACTGATATGTAATTCATATTTTGCTATGGACTAACCAATAATTTACCAATGTCATATTCATCAAACACTACATATAAGCCTTGATGCATCCAGAAAGCTCAAACAAGAATAAAATTATTTGCAACACAGATATGATCAGAACATATGAAATAGGCTAAGAAGTGTTTTAGAAATTCAGAGAAATTTTTCTATGGACAGAGGTCCTACTAATTAAAAGCGAAATCTTTAATCCTCATGTATTTCCCAATGTAAATATCCTTAGTTATTGCCTTAAAATGAGATTTCTATATCCTTAATCCTTCCTGTATGACATATATCTAGAATATCTCTCTGCTAACTTTTCTATACAGTAAGAGCATTCTTATCAAATATTCTAAAAACTTTAGCATTTACCTTCTCAAAACCTATATTTATAACATAAAACACATCACTTTACAATACAATCTATATCAAAACTTCTAATTTTTTTACAATTTCATTTAAATATTGTTTCTTTATTATTTTTCACTAATTTTTTATTTTTCCTCTTTCTAAAAGTAATATAAAAGTGGGCCCTACGGAATAAAAAAGTAATATAAATTTTTACAATTAATGAATAGTGCCATTTCATATTTAAAATGACACTATTCATCAATTGCGAAAATTTTACAATATGAAAGGTTTGATGGAGCAGACTTAAACATTTCAAATGCTAAAAAAATAAAATTTTTAGCATTTGTTTGATAAGAATGCTCTAACCATTGAAGCTTTTCACGTGCTCTCACTGCTAAGTTCACCATTCATTTGGAGACTTCCACATCAGTAATTTAATGGTCCAATCCAATCCAATCCAAGTTGTCTTGTGATGTAACAGCAGCTCAAAATTATTTCCCATATATATGCTTCTAGAAAAAGCAAGTATATATCTTCAAGTGGATGTCAATTGCTTAGTCATGAATGGCTTCTGATGGTTATCATGTATATCTTAATGTTCAGTCCACATACTATGGCATAATAATGAAAGATGTTTTCAGCCTTTATATTCACATGGAGGATGTCTGCCTCATTTCTAGTATGTGGTATTTCTTCTAAGGAAAATTTGTTTTAATCAGATACACATTGACAAATAGACCCAACATTTTTGCCCATTTTTCAAACCTTGAAAGCTTAATTTGGACATAACAAATCAAATCTAGGGGCATACTTTATAATTAATGTCTAGTTTTGTTGTTAGGTAATGAAGTCCTCAGTACTGCTAAAATTTCTTTTGTATTGGTTTTTCTCTCGTCCTTGTAGCTCCTTAATCCACATCAGTTATTCTCTGAGCTACCATATTATCCAACTTTGCTTTGTACTCATAATGGATATTATTTCTTTTAATCTCTTACTTCATAATTACCTATTGGAAATGATTCTGGAATTGTCATTTTGCTTCACATTTTTTCTCTTGCTCAATTAAGCCAATTTGGGGTCAACGAGAACTGAGCACTACCTGGACCGCATTCACCCCTAGTGATACGTTATGTATTAAGCCATTTGGATGTGATGAGAACAACATAGTCGAGGCCTTCACTATTCCTGTGATCTTTATGCACTGATATTTCACAGATATTTTGCAGATATTTTGATATTTAACGAAGACAATTATTTTGACTGTTTATGTACCTACCTCGTAAAATAATTCTATGGTGGCCAAACATAAGCCAAACATCTACGAACATATCACATGGGCCATAAAATAATTCTCTGATCACTGAAAGAGAAAAGTGGCAAGCTGTCCTCTCAGAAAGCATATATATAATTATATCAAAAGAATTCAACTTCACCATGAGGAGATGTTTCCTAGTACATATCTCATCTAAAACTTAAGCTTGCCACGTCCTTAGTCCTTACCAAGAATTCAGCCATATTCTCACAACGATGCACCCATATATATGTGGACCCCTATACATAGTTTAACTTTAAGTCTCTCTTTTCATCAAAATGAATAAATAAATTTTAAGTCACTCTCATCCATTGCTAATTCACCCAACTATCCTTATTCCTATTTGCCTTCATTTTGTTCTCTAAAACCAAACCTTGTTATTTCTAAGAACAATCATTAGGGTTAGACCAATTAATAGATATACTGATATTCCATTAAAAAAAAAAACACTGATACATATATACATGTCGTAATATACATATAAATGCAGTCCATTATATATATCACATGCATGTATGGTGCTGTGTATACTACTCAGATCAATACGTATAATGCTAAATCAGGCTTTAGGAAACTTAAACTAGGTTTCAAGTTGCAAATGATATCTTCTACAGGATCTTATGTTGTATATGTATGACTAAACACCCCTCTAAAGGGGAAACACCTTAATTAGATTCTCTCTCTCTCTCTCTCTCTCTCTCTCTCAGAGAAAAGTTGTGCCTTTTAATTATCTTAATGTCTAAAGACAGATAATGGGAAAAATGTTTACTAATGTAAAGGTAATGATGTGGGTTCCTTAGGTGTACCACAAACCGATACTTTATAAAAAGCACGTTACTTTATTGTTATTATGTGGGCACGTACGTTTATTTAATGAAACATTGGATGTTAACTTTTACTATTTTTTCTTTTGAAATCTGGATCACACCATCAGCAAGATTTTTGGTCATCCTTATTCTAGGTTTTTTTAATTAGTTAAGATTAGCCTTTTGTTAAGTTTAAGCTAAGGAGATCACATTTACAAAATATTTTAATTTAATTTATTTTTGTATCCACATGCAATATTAATCTGTTGGTTAATTCCTCAGGCACCAGGCAATGCATCTCATATATATTAACTTATATAATGTGTTTGTAATTTAATGTTATAACCTCTATCTCTCTCTCTCTCTCTCTCTCTCTCTCTCTCTATATATATATATATATATATATATATATATATATATATATATATATCAGTGTGTTTGCCTTGTTCTTTTTCCTCTTCTTATCTCCTGTCCCCATTTTCTCCATCCAAAAGTACTTAAAAGTATAAATTCAATATAACTGCTTCGAACTCATTGATTTTCATGAACTACTCCATTATCTAACAACTAGCAACAAATTTAAGGCCAAAATTTACATGAATTTCTTGCTTTTATCTTCTTTATTAATATATATTTACTATACACGTACTCGCCTAGCCCACTAAACTAAGGCTCAATTTACTTTACTTGCTATGCATATCTATTACTTGTACAACACTTTCTTGTGCCTTTATATAAAGGTCCTCTATTATATAGTTACAGATACAAAAATATATACGCCGATTATTTTGTCTACATTCTTTATTAATTTATTTTAACAATGCCACTTGCCGCTTGCCACAATGCTGCCAAACTATGATCCATAAAATAGTTCACTTAGCAACTTTGTAATATTATAAGGGTAGATCATCACTCAGTAATGAGAGAGAATATGAGGTGGCGTGGGGTGGTGAAAACTTTCTTTAAGGCTAGGATGCCGTAAAGGTCTTGATATTATTTTCCTAATCCTTTTTTTAATTATTATTATTATTATTAATTTGTCACTTTTTCATAATATGAAAAGGAATATAGATATATCTGTCGTTTTCATAACAGTGAAAGATTTATTTTATTTTATTTTATTTTTGCCAAGTAGTAGGTGCACAATTATAGAGCACGCTGCTACAGATAGCATGGAAATGGTGGAACTTGACGTTTACCTAGCTATAAAAAAAAACTATGTCTTTCCTCCATATGCTCCAACTAATACTTGTGTTAATGTTAGTCTGGTGAGTCAAATTATTTTATGCCTCATCTACTGTAACAATAATAATATAGAACGAGAATAGTGGTTTGTTTGTAGTGTAAA
The DNA here is from genome assembly GCF_040712315.1 of Castanea sativa. NCBI lineage: Eukaryota > Viridiplantae > Streptophyta > Magnoliopsida > Fagales > Fagaceae > Castanea > Castanea sativa. Next base: position 37,275,221 of record NC_134018.1, read on the forward strand.
AGAACGACATATTACTTTTTATCTTTGAAAAGTTATAAAAGAGATGTAAAATTGTTGGGGATTTTGGTGTTTTACTTTATTGTCTATAATTTAATTTCTTTCTTTCCTTCAAGAGAATTACAAGAGTGAAACTTATATATATGGTCTGGAATAATCATTTTTGTAATTTCTCTAAATTTACAATTGAAAGAGATATAAAACTACAGAATGGTCGAGAAAAGTGTCATTTCATCAGAAATTTAAGCAAAATGATTGTCATCATATCAATTTGTCTAAGCATAGCACAAGGAACCATGATAGAAAACTTTGCACTCTGAGACAGTGACTTATTACTAAAATAGTAATTTTCAGCTAATTAAAATAGTATAATTTTTAAATGCAATCTACCTACTACCAGCTAAAGTTGTATTTTTCAAATGATTATGATTTATGAATAGAATGTTGTACATGTACATGCTTCTATTTGAATTGGGATCTATGTTGGTGAAAGGATGTGCGGTAATGCCTAGCTACGCAGAAACCAACGTCTCTAACGCTTTCGATAATAGAGAATAATATCAAGTACATTAAGAATAGAAGATGATGTGAATTATATGATAAGAGCAGAGTATTGAATAAAATTGAGAAGCACATTAAGAATATTGTGTGATTGTAAAAAAAAAAAAAAGGAAAATTTTGTAAGACAATTATAGTACCTTATGTTTTATGATACTGAATGTTGCAAAGGTTAAGAAGCAACATATTCATAAAATGAATATAGCTTAAATGAGATTGTTTAGAGTATGAATAAGTTGAAATAAAAATAAATAAATAAATAAATAAATATATATATATATATATATATATATATATATATATATAGAGGATTCTAAAAGAGGAAATTTACTTCATGATATGAGTGGCCTCCTATTGATGAAAATATGAGGGGGAATAATATGGTTTTTTCATGTTTAAAGAAGAGCGCTTGATGCATGAGCGAGAAAGTGTAAGTTTATTCAAGTTAATTAAGGGAATGAAAAAAAAAAGTTTAAAAAGACCAAAATAACATCAAGAAGTAGTAAAAAAAAAAATTACAAATTAATTAATGAAGCAAAAAAAATATTACTTTGAATAGAATAAAATGATGGAAAATAATTTATATGATTGGCTTTAACTAATCTATTGAGGATCCATAGCTAAGTCCAAAACTTTATGATTACGGCTTGATTGTTGTTATTTTTATATTTAGGAAATCAAGAGTGAATATGATAGTATTTAAGACTCTTGTAAGAGTGATTCATGAATTTAGACCTGTAAATTAAACCAAACTATTCATAAATATTGTAGACTTGGATTACTTAAATTTGTTAATAAATATAAAAGATATCAAATTGTTATATGTAATTAATTGATAATATAAATAGCCAATTTTTTTTTTTGAGGGTGTATAAATAGCCAATTTTGTTAGTTAAAATTGTATATGATTTTTAAAATCAAGGTTAGTTAATATAATTTGTACAATTTCATGGATGAAAATTGTTCAACATAAGTTTAATAATATAAACTCAAAAATAAATTAGTTATTAATTATTAGCATATATTTGTTAAGGAGTGAAAAATTTTAATTGTAATGTAATTTTTGTATAGAGAAAGAAAAATTCAATCAATTAAATTACTCATGAACAAGTTCGAGCTTATTCAACTAAGAAAATAAGTTAAATTTGAACATATAATTTAACTTGGTGATGAACTCAAGCTTGGTTTATGTTTGAAGTTTATGTTTGAAATTAAATTAAACAAACTAGTTTTGAACTTTTTAATAGTTAATTCAACTCAACTCATTATAATTCTATTCATGATAAATCAGAGTACAATCAACTTAGTGCTGGCAGCTATGACGGTAATGGGATGATTTATAATCGAGATATAAGTGCTTGTTGTCATACTGAAGAAGGTGAACAATTAATTTGCATATGATTTTGCACAATAATAAATTCCTCTTTTGGTAGACAGTCAGAAATGTAATGGAATCTGCCAATGCCATTGAAAGAGTTCTTGGATTGAAAACCTCACCTATTGTGAGTGATCTATGCTTTTTTATGATTTCATATCCATGAACAAAAGTTTTTATTAGCATAGGTCAAATCATATAGAGCTGTGCCCTTTCGTGTCTCCTCTATGCTCTATACATATTCAATTAAGAATCATCAAGTGACTGGTTTTCTGCAAAGTTGGTGGAGCTAGGCTTAAAACTTGTAGAGATCTTTTCAAAAAGGAATTTGTTAATGCTTTTTCTAAGGGCACACAATGATTAATTATTTTTAAAAATATTTTTTTAAAAATTAAAAAAGTATTGACAATTTTTTCAATTATCGAAAAAATATTTTTAAAAATAAATTTCTTAATGTGTGCCTTTAGGATACACATTAACCAGACTCTAAAAAAAAAAAAAAAAAAAAAAGAAGTAACTTTTGCGTGGAAAACATGAGAGTGTACGTATAAACACAGTTATCATATAGCGACGTGTTTGATACTTTATTTGCGCTTTAACTATTTGTGAACAATTAATATAAATCGGTTCTTATCCTTATGATCAGTACAGGTTTTATCTAGTTTTTTGGAGCTCATCGTGATTCACACTCAGCATTGTGGATTCACTTATTACTGATTTCAAAGTCGAAGATGCCATGTAGTTTGTGTCATCTATTTGTTGGCTGGTAATCCTCTACACTTCTTGCTAATTTAATATAGGCAAAGGGTGAGGTAATCATGATCTTTCAAATGTATATCTGGAAAAAGGGTAGAAATTGGTATAAAGGGTACAATAAGGGAAAAGACAAGTGAATTCTAATCATTCAACCATATCAGCTTAAGATATGGTGGAAACAGTTTTGTAATTTACTAAGGTTTTCTTCTCATGGGATTCCCTGTCATCAAAATTTTATAACAAATCCCATTCCATGTTTGCACTCTGATTGTATTAGTATATCTTTCTTTCTTTCTTTTTTTATTTTTATTTTTATTTTTTATTTTTTATTTTATTACTTTTATGGAGATCTTTTTTATACTGCTAGTTGTCAAAGTGTCCTCTAGCAAGGCTCAAAAGTCCAGGAAATTTCTTTATTAATATGAAATTTGTACTTTATGCTGTTGAGGTCCAATAATTAAAGAGTTTTATTTCGGCTACCTATAGTCTACCTGCTTAGTTAATTAGAAAAGCTTATTTACAATAATCTTTTTTTTTTATTTTAGAATCATTTACAATAATCTATACTTCAGCTTTTGTAACAGTATTCATAGATTATGTATCTCTCATGTCAATCCTTTTCTTAAAAATAAAGATAGATTAATATGTTTTGTTTCAGTACTGTAACTCTAATACATCATAATAACATTGTGTGTTGCAATGAACGAGGGATTTATTTTATTTCATGTATATCTAGAAAAAGAAAATGGTTATGTCAATTATCAAGTTGTGTTGATCTAGATCAAATATCATTTTCCACAAGGTGGGTGGAAATTATATACACCCACTTTAGGAAACATGAAAGAGGAAGCTGCATTTTGAAATTAATGCAGATAAGTTTTGTATTAAAGAAAATTATTTTTATGGGGTCAATTGGGCTGTACTTCAAGCTACGAGCTTTCAAATGGAGACAACATAAAGAATATAACTTCACAGACCTTTTTATGGTGCAAGAATGTGACATTTTACCAATAAAAAGTTCATAAGCTTTCCCGGGCTATGAATCTAGCTTCATTCATGTATTCTTGCAAATGCTGCATGCCATACTTGAATATCTATCTTTGTAATGCGAATATGCCTTAAGAACAACACAGGAAACCTAACTTCAATCAGAATCACAATCATGGCTTACCTACAATATCTAACGACAGGCAAACGATGGGATAATTATATGTTTACATGTTCATGCAAATGTGTATTTGTTTAGTCTACAATGTGAAGTGTACATGAACATACGGTGAATATAAAAACATGATTTTCCTAAACGAAATATATGGAATATGGCAAATTCAATATAAGCAGCCCTTTTCAACAGCAGTCAAGCATCTATATATTCTCTTTGGGTCTCTCATTTTCTGCGGGAAGGCCATCAACATCAAAACGAGGTGAAGTTGTGGGATCAAAATATTATTAGTGGCACTGATTTTTGAGGGTGGTCAATTCAGGTCTCTACTCCTGCGTAATCTGTAACTGTAGGTGCGTGGTGACGGGACAACTTATTTGCTATCTCTTTATATTTGTCTCATAAACGATGAACTGTTACTATTAGTATTAATAGCGAAGTTGCTGAGTTAGAAATTACTTCATCTACCGAAAAAGAACTGAAAATTTTGATTTTCTGTTTTTAGGGAGGATCAGAGTGAAAATATTAGAGAATTTTTGTGCACATTAACCCAAAAGTGGGTTTAAATAATTGTATGAACAAAAACTCGGACATAGGTACTAATATGGGTATGATACTGCGACATGAACAATTTTTATAAAATTATAACATGATATAGCAAGTAAGACATCGTTATGATACAGAAACGACATGAATACAATACAGATACGGTATTTCAGATGAAGTTTTTGTGCATCCTAAATATTTATATATTCACAAGATTCGAATATAAGATGAGCTCGAAATGTGAGATTTGATGGTTACTATTCAGATGGAATCGTGTTTGTTAAAATAATTGTGAATTTTGTTAAAAGATATTATAGTTCACGAGGTCAAGTGTGATAGGCCAAGAATGTATTGACCCCTTTAGTAACTTAATCAATTAATTTAGCCAAGTGAAATTAATTAGATTCAATTACATGCAATAAGCGTGGTAGCACAAACAAATCACCAACTAAGTTAAATACAGCGAAAAATAAATTTGACACAGGTGATTTGTTTACGAATGGGGAAAACCACCGAATCAAAACTCCACTAGGTAAATTTAAGATCACAACTCTCGAGAATCCACTATTATCAAAACAAGCGGTTATAAGTAAAAGAATCTCAGTACCTTATACCAACCTACAATTGAACCCTTACCCCAATACCCAATTGGACTTGTAATGTAGTGACAATCTCTCATTTCAATGCACGGCTCCTAGTACGTGACTAACCAATCGATGCACAGATCCAAGTACGTGACTAACACACCAACTTGAAAAAAATGTTGGCTACAAAGTTCTTCAGTTCATTCAATGATAAAGATCAGGAAGCTCCTTGGATACAAAACCCTTAGCACAAAGACACCGTAGCTTCTTCAAAGAAAAGATGAACTAGGGCAAATTGTCTTCGGTCACAATATGCATGAATAATCACTTTGCATCACAATTGCAATAACTTGATGGCCCTTAAAATAATCTTTATATATGTCTAGGGTTGTGAAAAAAGAAACCCTACACAAATACACTTGGATATGGGTGAAATCAGATCTGGAAATTTGAATTTCATAATTTTCAATAGATATTGTTTCTGTCCAACAGCTGTCAAGATTCGTCATTAAATCTCGATAGATATGAAATTGTTGAGTTTTAATGAACAACACTTCTTCACTTCTTTCTTGGACAATTTTGCATGGTTTCAATACTAGACTTGAACTCTTGTTCCTTGAAGTACTAAATCCATCCTAAATCTATCCAATTAAAAGTAGAGTGTGTTTTGTCAAAGGATTAGCCAATTTACATAACATATGTTTCTAACAATATCCACATATGTCCTAACAATCTCCTCCTAATCTGTGACAAAACCAAAACAAACAAATGAAGTATGAGAGAAGTCATAAATCACTAAACTCATAATTACTTGTTGAATACAATAAAATCTAATACTGACACAAACTCTTGAAAAATTTTGCAAAAATAGAGTTCATGGCACAATAGATTTTGACAACCTGTTTTTCTGAAATACTTTAAATAAAACTCATCAAGACATCTTAGTGTGAAACAGAAATAAAAGATTGCATAAATAAAGAAACATATGTATAAAGAGAGAAAAGAAACAACACATGGAGAGATAGGTGAAAAAGAAACATACATCATATATATATATATATATATATATATATATATATATATATCAATGAAAGTACAATGTATGTAACTGAAAAGTCACTAGACCAGTATACAAGAGGATAATGTAACCAAAGATAAAAAAAAAAAAAAAAAAAAAAAAAAAGTACATAAAATCCTCACTACGTCCCTAAAAAAAACACTCCCCCTAAAGTCCTATGCTAACTCTCTCTCTAAATACATGACTACTCTCATCCCAAAACTATTCATCCCTTTTGTCACGAATGATAAAGGGTAAGTCATCACTGAGAGGTTCTCTCATTATCACTAGAAAAGCTAGCATCCTCATCCTCATCCTCATCCTCATCATTATCATTATCACTAGTACCATCATTAGCATCCTCATTCGTGGAAGCCTCAGGTGAAGGAGAGGGAGATGTGACGAAGCCACCTATCTAAGCCTGCCGTCGAGCGATACGGCCAACACAGGTGTTCACCTGACACAACTCATCGCTGAGAGTGTCAAGGCGAGCATCCATGCACTTAAGCTGCACCATGATGGCCTCAAGAGTCACACCACCCACTGAAAAAGAAGGAGCGGAGGTGGATGGAGTGGTGGAAGCTAGAGGATCCATCGTCTCTGTCCGTGGCCGCTTCTGTTGAAGCTAGGCCTCGCTTCGTCAAACAGACCCTGCGCTGATGGCTCCCATGATAGGATAGAAGGAAGAATCAGGATGAGGAATAGAAAGATGGCGAAGAATCCGAGTGATAGCCGAAGGAAAAATGAGCTTATCACGGGTCGCCGTATCTCTATAGACATCGATGAGAGAAAAAATGAAGTGAGAAGGAAAGTCTATAGAGCGGTCCTCAAGGAGGGATAGCAAAAATCGAGCACGAGGCTCTGTAATGGAGTTATAGTGAGACAGTGGATGGAGAACAAATGTCATCACCATGTTTAGGAATCTCAGACCTTTTGTAAAGTCCGAGCATAGGGTGTTTCGACGACCACCCAATATGGAAGGTCTCTCACAAAAGTGAGATATGAGCTCGTCTTTGGACATAGTCCTCAGACGCTGATGAGTAGGGTAGTCAGGATGTATTACCCGTGGTATGTGTAGTATCTCGGATATAAGATCCGGAGTGACTACGATACGTGTACCTCTGATATGCGTAGCAAATCGAGGCACAGAGGTATCGATACTATACATATTGGAGTAAAACTCATGAATGATCATGATAGAACAACTCGAGGGTATCTCACACAGAGATTCCCCTCCTTGAGTGTGAATGACACTGGGTAGAGCAGTATCAGAAAAATTCGATAGAATCATGTGGTGCTTCGGATGAATGCCACATTTAGAAAAGTTCTCCAAGAAAGCCTTATGGGTCTTCTCATCACGGAACAGAACGTGAGTAGGAGTAGAATTAGAGTAAGATGTCTAGGAACGAAGAGGGTTCCGAAACGGAGTGGATTTAAGCTTAGGTGCCATGTGTAGACTATTCGAAGAGAGAGAGAGAGAGGAAGAAGAAAAAGAAAAAGAAACACAATCACAACCAAGTACCAACAATAGAAAAGAGAGGGTACGTTATGCATGAAAAATGCATGAACATGTGACATGCTAAAAGAAATTGCATCATGGGTTCAACCCAATCCAAACCTAATAGCACACAATTTTCAACATTCAAGCACACATCTAAATGCATGAAACATTGTGAAAATGCAAATGGAATGCATGATCATATATCATCAAATAAGCAATACCCAACCCAAAAGTTTCACAAGAATCTCAAAATTTTTTGAAACCCCCCTAAAAATTACACAAAACCCCAAAAAACTAGGTCTAATGTGTGAAATGCACGAGAAAAGAGAGATTAGAGAAACATACCAAGTGATTTAAGACTAGATTAGGCCGAAAATCAAGTGGGTAGGAGGTTTTGAGTGACAATAGGGTGTTTGGATGGAGAGAAAAGAAAATCTATCGAGAGAGATATGAAAAAGTGAGATCTGATTTCGCGCTGGAGGTATTTAAACAAAACGCATCTCGATGGATCGAGGATCTGTCAAGCACTAAATCTCGACAAATATGAATCTGTTGAGGTGCTATCGAGAATCCGTTAACGGCAAAATCACCTCGATAGATTGAAAAGCTGTCAAGAAGCTATCGGCTAGACAAAAACTTTCTTGATGGATTGAGAAGCTATCGAGACAAATTCCAGATAGCTCGATAGATAGAATATGCGATAAGATCTGTTGAGAAAATAAGTCCAAGAGGCTTGATAGATAAGAAGTTGTTGAGGATCTGTCGAGAAGCTGTCGAGCTTGATAAAAAGTAGTTTTTTAAAGAGAGGAAAAACACATAGAGATGAATGTAAAAAAGCAAGCTACTTAACCAAAGATCTAATCAACATGTTACGTTTTCAAAAACATCTCTCAATAAGAAAAATGCAAAGCATTCATAGATCCAAAATACACACACACACACACACAAACACACTAAACAAGTTTAATCAATTTTATATTTCAAAAACAAGTCAAGACAGTTTAGTGAGCATACATTAACACATGTATCCCTTGTGATGGCCAAATCACATTGTACCTGCACATGTATCAAAAGTAGTAAAGAATTTGTGTGTTGTGTGTGAAAACCATAGCAAGATTTTACAAGTTTCTCATGTTATGACAATTTGAGATATGAGAAAATCAATTTAATTCACACACAATCATAATTGCTTGATGGGACTATCACCTTTGAGGTATATCCTATAACTCTGACATCTCCTAGAAACATGCTTGCAACCATATTTAAAAGCATTTTGATTCTTTTTTCTTTTGATTTTTCTTTGCATATTTGTTTTGAGCATATCATGCATGTGAATATAAGATAAAAAAAAGAAATATCCAATTATGTTAAGCCAAAACATCAAAAATTTGCTATGCCGATGCATTCAGATATTATTTATGATTGGCAGGCTTTAGTGGTAAGATGGTTATTTATGCCTTTATCTTAGGATTATTTAGTCTTTCCCGTAAAAAAGATATATGAATGTTAAGTATAAGAGATTACTTAATTGTACTCATCACAAACACGAGTTACAAAACTCACTTGCTTAGTTGTGCATTAAAATGTTCATCTAAGTTATAAAAGATACAAAGTTTATAAAAATTTATTTCAATGGCCATCCGAGGTACACAAGTACCAATGTATACAAAACACACAATGTTTTTGTATTTTTTTTCTTCTGATTTTTCAAATTTTTTTAATGAAAACTAAAATAAAGAAAAAACTGAAAACAAACAAAAACATGTTAAACAAAGCAAAGCATAAAACTCGACTGACTCAAAAACAATAAATCAAAACACATAAGTAATGCATAACCATGAGGGGGGAGAGAAAGAATAAGTGACTGAATCACTTAGAGTCTTTTTCCTTCCAAACCTTAGTTTTGGAGGAAGAACCTTTCCTTTGTGCGAACCCTTGAACCAGATGTGAAGGGGAAGAATTAAAACCGTTCAAGTTCGAAAGGAACACGAGGGTCTTGAGAAGATCTCCAAGAGGAGCAAAAGAGGATGAAAACTGATTTTGGTTTTCGGATGAGAGCATACAATTGCTTTGTTGAGTGGCTAACCATTTGTGGCAATTTGGATGAGTATGCCCTAAAGCTCCACAATGATGACAAAGATGCTGCTTCTTCGGTTGAGACTTTTTGTTATTAACCTTCTTAATCTTAGGGTTTCTAGTCTTCTTTTTTTTTCTTTTTTCTTTTTCTATCTTAGGGATTGCTCCTAGAATAGATTTGTCGTTGTCTAAGTTCTCACTAGCTATTTCAAATTTAAGTTCATTGTTCTCAGAATTAAAATTATTAGCAGGTTCTATCAGAAGAGACAATATTAGGAGAAGAGAAATCATACCCCAAACTGGTTCTATCGGAAGCAGATTTCTGGGAACTCAGCATCTCATCGAGCTTTGCACTAGAAGTCCTCTCCAATTGAGCTCGAACTTGGAACAATTCTGCTTCAAGCTTCTTAGCCCTTTCAGCCAGGAAGTTGTTCTCGAACCTTAGTGCTCCAATGGTTTGATTGGCTTCATCAAACTTAGTAGAGGGTTCCTCTCGATTTAGCTCCGCATCACTCAGTTTCTTGGTGGCCAGCCTATAAAGTCTCTCATGCTTTTTAGAAACCTTATACAATTTTGCATAGGCTGTATGGATGTCATCTTCATCATCCATTTTCTCAAACTTAGACTCCACTAAGTCCTCTTATTCATCTACCTCTTCGACAATCCCCTCAATAGGATTCATTGTGGTAGTGAAGGCATTCAAGATTCCTTCGTCATTATTGTCATCTAACTCATTCTTAGGCTCGGTATCACTCAAGGTAGCAACAAGAGCCTTACTTTTCCCAATTGCCTTGAGATATGTTGGACATTCTTGTCTCATGTGTCCAAAACCTTGACATCCAAAGCACTTTGGTCTAGAGGCAACAGTGTACTGACTGCCATCCTTAGCATCCTTCTTTCCTCTATCTTGACTCTTGAATTGAGAGGAACTAAATTGCCTACGGTCCTTGTCGAAGCCTTTCACATTGGCATTCTTCTTGAATTACCTTGTGATGTAGGACTTCATCATGGAATCTTCATCAATCTCATTTCTCATTTCTTTTGACCTTCAATGCCATGCTTTTTCCCTTGCTTCCTTTACCGAGTCTAGTCAAACCCAATTCATAGGTTTGCAAGTTGCCAACCAGCTCCATTAAAGGAATAGAATCAATATCCTTTGATTCTTCAATGTCGGTGATCTTGGCATGGAATCTCTCAGGCAGAGATCTGAGCACCTTTCTTACAACCTTGGGTTCAGGAATAGTTTCCCCAAGATTAAAGGCAGAGTTAACTATGTCCTTCAGCTTGGCATAGAACTCATCAAATGACTTATCCTCCTCCATCTTAATTTCTTCAAAGCTCATAGTAAGTCTTTGAAAATTTGAATCATTGATAGCCTTAGTTCCTTCATAGGTTGTCTGGAGGATGGGTCATGCTTCCTTAGCAGTTTCAGTAGAAGATATCTTTTTGAACTTCTCATTGGTTTAATGCTCTGCTGTTGAAGTTTGCCACTTTAATCTTGGCATCATCCCAATCACTCGACCCTTCCTTTGGCTTAGTCCAACCAATCTCCACAGCATTCCACACATTCTCATCTAAAGACTGCAAGAAAGCTCTCATGCGCATTTTCTAGTATGTGTAGTTAAGGCCATCAAATAAAGGAAGTGTAATTAGAGATTGTTCTCTATTTATGACAAACATGGGTCAATGGATCACATAGCAAAGATTAACCTTAATCAGAATGTGCCTGCTCTGATACCACTAGATAGGTCAAGAATGTATTGACCCTTTTAAGGTCACCACTGGGTGAATTTAAGGTCACAACTTTTGAGAATTCATTATTATCAACGCAAGCGGTTACAAGTAAAGGAATTCCAGTACCTTATACCAACCTACAGTTGAACCCTTACCCCAATATCCAATTAGACTTATAATGTAGTGACAATCTTTCCTTTCAGTGCACGTCTCCCAATACGTGACTAACCAATTGATGCACGGATCCAAGTACGTGATTAACATACCAACTTGAGGAAGATGTTAGTTACAAAGTTCTTTAGTTCATCCAACGATAGAGATCAAGAAACTCCTTGGATACAAAACCCTTGGCGTAAAAACACAGTAGCTTCTTCAAAGAAAAGATGAATTAGGGCAAATTGTCTCTGGTCACAATATGCATGAATAATCACTTTGCATCACAATTGCAACAACTTGATGACCTTTAAAATAATCCTTGTATATGTCTAGGGTTGTGAGAAAAAAAACCCTACACAAATACACTTGGATATGCGTGAAATCATATCTGAAAATCTGAATTTCGTAATTCTCAATAGATACTATTTTTGTTGAGCAGCTGTCGAGACTCGTCATTAAATATCAATAGATAAGAATCTGTCGAGATATCTGTCGAGTTTTAATGAATAACACTTCTTCACTTGTTTCTTGAACAGTTTTGTATGACTTCAATATTAGACTTAAACTCTTATTCCTTGAAGTACTAAACCCATACTAGATCTATCCAATTACAAAATAAAGTGCGTTTTGTCAAATGATTAGCCAATTTACATAACATATGTCTTTAACAATATTTACATATATCCTAACAAAGTGTATTGTAGGTGCATAGTAGTACTTTCTTTTTTTAGATGGGAAATGTTAGTACTTAGTAGAAGAGAAGTTTTTATATGTACCAATTTAGGGTCCATTTAAACAAATAGTTCTAAATATATGAAAATGTAACGAATTTAGGCTTTCTGTAGAAGTGTTAGACCCTTAGACTATCAAGCCATATCACATTAATTCCTTACTTCTACTTTCTCTCCTTCTCCTCTCTCTCTCTCTCTCTCTCTCTCTCTCTCTCTCTCTCTCTCTCTCTCTCTATATATATATATATATATATATATATATATATATCTTTTTTTATTTTCTTATTTATATTTTAACATTGTATGTAAGTCACTTTTTTGTGTGGCCTTCACTAAGGTTATAAAAGTCCATTATCGACCAACACTCGACTCAGTCGCCACAAATCATCATTCGGCTCAGTACTAGTACCAACCATTGTTCGAATTTGTCATTGTCAACCACTGTCTTGACACTTTTTCAGATTTGTTTTCCTCATATTTTAGCCTTTAAAGCCTCTATTTTGTCATCAATCAAAGTTTTTTTTTTTTTTTTTTTGAGTTTTAAGTTATAGAGTACTTTCTAGATGATAGATCTTTATCATTAAATTAAGAGGCCAATCAATTTTTAGTGTAGTCAGAAATTGAACTCCAAATCTCTTATAACCATAAAATTTTTTACCAATTAAACTAACTGAAATCTACAATTTTTTATTTTTTATTTTTAATGTTAAATCACCGCTTATATAACGCTACACACTCCTCCCCCATGCTGCCCAAATTTCTGGCCAGAGGCTCATGGCTTCACACGTGGTTTCATTTCATGTGCCAAGTGGCAAGTAGGACTCTACTCATGTGTTGACACGCATAATACGCGTACACATGCCTAACCTTCACATATGCCACGCTAGCCCTAGTTGTCTGCCACATGTAAACTCTGAAGCATACCACATCAATCTTAGAAGTGTAACATCAACAAGACGTCACTTATTACCACCTCATCCCTAGTATTTCGACACAGGTCATCTCCTCAACTGGCCACCTCTAACCTACTATTACGTCAGCACCACGCCAAACCCTTGCCATCGTTGACTATTGCCAGCTGTCATTGATAGTTACCGATCATTGTTGATCAGCATTGACCTCCCGACCACTGTTGACTTGTGCTTACTACCATTGACGGACCGATATGGCCCTATTTGTCTTTGAGTAAGGCACTTTCCTACTTTATTATTCACATAGATTTAAATTTTGAGATCCATTTTTCTATTATAAGCTCAAAAGTCACACAAATTAGACCATCACTCATTCTTTTAGGGTTCAATCTATGTGAAATCAACCAACTCACTCACTTGTTTCATCGTGACATTGTTGATTGTCCTTCACCAATATTCCTTGTGCCATCAATGTAGTTGTCCTTTGGCCTTGGTAACCACTATTTGGTCACGGGTTCAACCATTCTTAGGACTTTGTAGGCTGTAGCTGAAAAAATCCAGACCATAAAAAAGATTTCATTTTTTGTATAAGATGTTAGTAAGGATGAACATGACGAGGTCTTATTGCATTACTTTTTTTTTTTTTTTTTAAATGAAAATTCAAACATATCTATCTTAATCTTGTGGCAATTTCCTCTTCAAATCACATCAAGTTCGTCATTCTGATCGAGCAACTGCTTGCTTAAGTCCAACGGATGATTTATAAAAAATTTGATCAACACCTGTCTTGTGAATGAGCTCCGAAGTCTTTCATTCATCTCTTCCCATCGTTAGGGTTTTACCTTTCAGATATGGCTATCTGGTCCCAGTATGAAAAGATTCCCGATTTCCTTTATGGAGAGATTGATCCTTTTCCTTAAATGTGCCCGGGTTTTTTCTAGCTATTCAATGGCTCCCCTTAGAAGTAGGGGTAGTTCTTAGCTATATTCTGACATTAATTTATTATCGTTTTCTATTGCCACTAGCATCGTTTTGCACTATTCATTCCACATTGTGCCCGACCCATTATACATTCTATCTAGTTTTTCATGGTTATCGTTAAGGTATCTTCACAAGCGCATATTCCAAACTTAAAATCATCTTTAAAACTTCTATCTTGAGTTTTAAGGAGTACCTAGTGTTAAAAATATTATAGGTTGTGTTGAAGATGTAATGGCCCAATTATATTGCAGACTCATGCGAGCTTTGGGTTAGCTCTTATATTTAGGATCATTGGAACAAAAAGTATATAATTCAAAGATGTAGCAACTTTGGTTTTCTCATATGGATGTAGTTTGTTAGGTCAAACTATGTTAATTCGTTACTTATGTTTACTCTCCTTCTAACTTGTAATTAACGTGAAATGTACAATCTAAATTTTAAATGTCTAACTCTTAAGATAACAGTAGATATACAAATACAAAATAACAATAAGTTTTCAACATATGATGCCTAGGTATTAATAAATGGATATTACAGAAACATGTATACATATTAAAACTCTAGGTATTAATAAATTTTTTTTTGGATAATCTCTAGGTATTAATAATTTGATGTTACAGAAACATGTATGCTTATTATATGCCCCTCTCTCTCTCTCTCATATATTTGAAGATCTTTACAGTTCACACGGGTATGCTTTCATACGTTGATCATATTAAAAAAAAAAAAATGATACTTATCCCGTTATCCATGCCATTTGATAAGCACCAAACGATTATTTGGTACAAATCTCTTAACAATAAATTAAAACAAACACTAAATTAAGGGAAAATTCTTAGGTACTCTTGGAATATAGTGAAATGATGCTCATTCTTCTCACATTTATAGTGGATCCCACCATAAATTTAATGTGTAAACTCCACCATGAATGTGAGAGGAGGGAGCACCATTCTCCGTGCTTCGGAAGAATCTAAGAATTACTCTAAATTAAGATTATAAAACTTGAAATGTTAAAACCCAAAAACGAAAAAAGAAACTTCTAAGTTGGTTCGGTTTGTGCTTATGACTCAGAGAGCGGTGGCCGCTAACAGCTTAACCCCAAAACCATTGGCGAGTATGAATTGGTCAAATCCACGTGAAATATGCTTTAATTAATGGGTGTTTTGGTCCTCATTATGAAATGAAAAAATACCCTTAATTTGGAATATCCCGTACTAATTATCCTTATGCTCACTAATATTATGCTTACAGAACAAGACATTATGAATGGAATATGCTACCAAACCAATTTAATTTGGGCACTTAGTAGGTCCCCCCTCCGTTTGGATAAGCCAAGCCATAGACATTTACAGATAAGACCAAGTGTCCTTCATGCCAATCATTCCAGCTACTTAACAATAATAGAGTAACGTTACTAGAAATATCACATTCACAATAATTTTATAATAATTTCATAATAAATGGTAAGAGGTGAAATATTATTAATCAGTAAAAATGTTCTGTTGATAATAGACTCAAATTAGAACTAGTAACTTTTATTAAGTAGAATATGTTGTGAAATTATTACGCACTTATTATTACCGTATAAAATTAGTAATTACTCAGTTCATTTGAGTTAGTCCCCACCACACTAAGATTAGGATAAGACCTCACCATTTTGTTAATAAGCTAATCATTACTTTTGGGAAATTAAAAATAGAAGGAGAGACTGGAAAAGTGGAAGTAGTAAAAATTGTTATGCATAAAAAATAAAAATAGAATATTCGAGTATTTATCCGAATAGTTTTAAATCTAAAACATCATTGGCCATGCTGACATGGAGCTAGCTGTATCATCTGCACAGTCATCGGAAAACAACCTAATCTTCTTCGAATAGTGACTTGCCACGTAAGCATTAAGCAGACATGTACATTTATGTTCGCGGCATCTCGTATTGTCCAACTAGGACTTGTGGGTCCCAAAATGAGGACCCAGAAAACTCTCACTATAAATTGAGGTGCCATTTTTGGTGAGGACCATCGTTCAACTTAAGCACGTGTTTTTCTCGGACTAGCAGAGTGGTTCTTACATAATATTCCATGGCCTTTGAAATGGCTAGAATGTGGCCCACTCGCTGGAGCTCCGACGAGTTTGTCCAATCTTCCGATGAAGAAGCAAGTTTTGCAGACATGGTTTTTGGGTTTACGGAAGAAGGTCAGAATTTATCAGGAAATTCATCCAACTCTGACAACTATGATGAAGAAGAGGATGAAAATTCTTACAATGTTGAAGAGAATAAGGCTTTCTGGAAAGAACAAGAACAAACCCTCCAGGTAAATTTCATATATGATATGTAGATTGTACCTTTCTATTTATGTAATTCGATGGTCCAGAAGGGAGATTTGAATCTTGGAACTTTGTCTGAAACCTGAAGAAGGGTCTTTTAGCATAGATTGTAGATGTATGTATTGTGAAGTGATAAGATTTGAGGTCATCACATATGGTTGTAATAGTTTATAATGAAAAATCTTTGTGTATTATGCAGGGAACATTGTATAGGACTAGTTCAATTGAGACCAAAATCCGGCAAGCTACAAAGGAGGCACTAAGGGAAGTTAGTGCGGCAGGTAATCAATGTCTGTGTTCAAGACCAGTGGCCAAAGGTTGCCGGAATTGCTTAAGAAGGGAAGTATGTAACCGGCTTATAAATGTTGGCTACAATTGTGCCCTTTGCAAGTCCAAGTGGAAGAGCTCACCAGATATCCCATCAGGTAAACATTAAATGAAATTCATTTATACATTCATTGCTTCTGAATTCTCAAATACTGTTCCAATTGGTCACTAATTATGTTCCCAATGTGGTCCATGAAGCGGGGCCAAAACTATAATGCTTAGATTAGATACAATTACCAATATGCTACTGGGTTATTAATGGGTATTTGGGTTATTAATGGGTATTTTGGAAGTATACTCTTCCTTCTATATAAGTATACTTCTAAATTATCTAATAAATTTTCGGTGCTATATAAGGGAATGGAATTTTGAAATGACATAAACACCCATATCTTTTAAATATCAAATACATGTTTTGTAATGTTATTAGTGTACTATGCTATATAAATAAAGTGACTAAATTTGGTCTTGCAATTTTCCAGGGGAGCACACTTATTTGGAAGTTCTGGACAACTCAATTCCTAAGAAAGGAGTTGTGAGAGTGGTAATTGAGTTAAATTTTCGAGCAGAGTTTGAGATGGCAAGAGCTAGTGAAGAGTACAACCAATTAATTAGCCGGCTACCAGAAGTATTCATAGGGAAATCGGAAAGATTAGGAGCCCTAATTAAGATTTTGTGCTCGGCTGCCAAAAAATGCATGAAGGAGAAGAAAATGCACTTGGGGCCATGGAGGAAGCACAAATACATGCAAGCTAAGTGGCTTGGCACATGTGAGAGAATAAAACCAACAACAATGCCCTTGGCATTTTCATACCGCCAGCCAAAGCCTAAGGCATCAATGCTAACCTTTGATTTGCTAGAGTCTTTGCCTGGCTTGCATTGTAGTACTGCAGTTGAAGTTGTTTGATCAAAAACAAAGTTTTGTACCATGGTTTTTTTTTACTCCCTCGAGTTGTAAAATATATGGCTTTTGTAAATTTAGGAAAAAAAAGTGTGTAGCAGTAAGTAGTAATTAGTACGGTTGAGTTTGTAGTATGGTTATTTTACCTTTTCAAAGGGATGGACAAAGTAACTAAAAAGAAAAATTCGAGATTTTGTAATGCGAAAAATGCAATCATGAGTCTTTTTTCAGCACTATGATTATTAAAATTGAAATTAGTGATGCATAAGAGCAGCTTCGGAGTTTGGATTAGCGTGTGTTCGTTTAAAAAAAAAAAAAAGTTCTGGACTAGGAGTCTAGGACTGGAAATTTTTTAAATTTACCACCAATTACAATTTTCTACCATTAAATATAAAGATTTTTCTGTGTGCACTATAAATTTTAAAATATTGCAATCAATATCCCAATTCGATATCACTTTGCAATGTCCAATCCAACTTCTAAATTAATGGTATAATTAATAGATTTGTATTTTGCCAGCCCTCTTTGGATTTGCACCATTAATCTGTTAAGTGCTACCACCCTATATATGCAGATAAACGAAAAGATGTTGACGTGTCACCATAAATTTCAAAATGTTTCAATCAATATATTAATTCGATACCCTTTTGCAATGTCTAATCCAACTTATAAATTAATGTCAAATTTAATAAAAGGACTATTTTGCCAGCTCTCTTTGAATTTGCACCACTAATTTGCTAAGTGCTGAGAAGATTTAACAAAAAGATTTTGCTATGTGCACTATAAATTTTAAAATGTTGCAATCAATATCTTAATTCGATATCATTTTGCAATGTCTAATCCAATTTTTAAATGTTAAATTAAAATCTAGTGAGTATTTTCAATGAATGGACTATTTGCCAGCCCTTGTTGGATTTGCACCACTAATCTGCTACCATCCTATCCCTCATCCCATCTCTCATCCCCTTTTGATCCAGTCCCAGAAAGTACTAGCCATATATGTCGCACTAAAATTTTGAGAGTATCATGCGTGGGTTCAAGTACTAGTCATTTGATGCCCACACACCTCATCCATGCTTCGATTTGAGTATTGAAAATTTCATTAGCTCTGAGGCTATAGAGTAATGAAGGAATCTCATTGTATATCTTGCTCGGTAAATTATATATGATTATCTCTAAAATTTTTATTTTATTTTGATAGGAAGACTGAAATTTCATTTAGTTATTGGAAAGAAAGTACATCATGGATAAAACCTTTTTTTTTTTTAATTTATAAAATAAGGATTCTCTTCAATCCAAATACAAAAATCATCAATGTCCTTGGCATATTTTGCTAATAGATAGGCTTGTTTATTCCCTTGACGTTGTACATGAGAAAATGTAATATGACAAAATTCTGCACAAGAAGCTTGCATGCCCAAAATTACAGCGTCCACTGCTGCAGGAGGTGATGCCAAATTATTCAAAGCACGCTGCACAATGAGAGAATCACCTTCCAAAATGAGGTCCCGTCCTTTGCAAACTGCATCCCCACTTCAAAATCCTTAGCTTCTACTTCGACAGGTCCTAATGGTGCCTTAATTTTCTTACTCAAGGCAGCCATGACCCTCCCTTCATCATCCCCTGTGGCCACCCCAATATCTACTGCTTTCAATTTTGAAAAATCTGCCCCATCTACATTGGCCTTGTACATAGGACCCTGTGGAGGTAGCCAAGTGACCACTTGAGTACTCAGTGAACTTGCAGTAGACTTAGAACTCGTGGCGGCATAAAATTCCTCCAAATATTGTGCTGCCTAGTGAACTAAATCCTGCATTGATCTCCGCTTTCCACCCAATCGAATTTCATTTCGATTGCCCCACAGTGTCCAAGCACTTGTCACCACTTTTGCAATCGTCTCTAGTGAGCTCTCCATGTCCATAAATAGGCTCCACAACAGATCTTTGTGTTGGGGAAAAATCTTAATCCCCTCTATGTCTATGTGTGAATTAAAATATATAACTACCAAGCAATAACAATATTATGAAAAAAATATTCCAGCAAGCACTACATAAACACAACCACACAAGAGCACCAAATCTTATGTGAATAACCCTTCGGTGTAGAGAGAAAAACCACGGGATAGCTCCGAAAAATATCCACTATGAAATAGAGATTACAACTATCAAGTTTATGCTAAACTTGAGTCCACAATAAATTGGATATATAACAAATAAATCTCAAGGAGTAAATACAATCTTACCACAAAACCAGTAACAAAATCTTCCTCTGAATACTCCAACTCTCCATGGTTGTAGCACTTAAAAACTCCATGAGAACTTCACTAATTTATCTTCCTTGTATGTAACTTGAGTAAAGAAAAATGTCTCATTTTTCTTTTTCACTCTCTCACACTCTCACTATGTTTCTCTCTATCTCTTCACACGGACTGCACCTTTCAAGCTGAAGCTCTCTCTTTCTCTGTGTCTTGCTCTCTTTGGAACTCACACCAAAATGGCCGAATATGGCTCTCTTGCTTTAGCTCTCCTCACTAGGCCGAATGGCCTCAGTTTTCTTTCTTTTCTTCTTTTTTAGTTACAGCGTGTCCCACACGCCTAAGTCACTGCCCCAGGAATGGCATGCCGACTTTAGAAGCTTGAGGAAGCACGCTCATTTAATGAGCATTAACCCATGCATGTGGGCTGGACCCACACGGTGCTTTGCACCCAACAATCTCCCCCTCTAGCCTACTACGGAAGAGATCTTCAACTCAAGCCTTCAATCAGAATTCATGTTGGCCAACCCGACACAAAGCTTTAGCTTCTCTATTGACACAACCTTGGTCAACATGTTAGCTGAATTTTCATCTGTGTGAATCTTCTCTAATTCAAATGACTATTGTTCAACAACTAGTCTCAACTAATGGTATCTCACCTCAATGTGATTTGAGCGTGAATGGTACATAGAATTCTTGCTTAAGTCTATAGCACTCTGACTATCATAATTAACTACATACTTATCTTTCTTCAAACCTAATTCTTGGAGAAACCATTTCAACCAAAGCATCTCTTTACCTGCTTCATTAGCTGCAATATATCAGCCTCAGTTGTAGATAAGGCAACACATTTCTACAATCTTGACTGCCATGATAAACTCCCCCTGCAAAAGTAAATAAATACCTCGATGTAGATTTCCTACCATCAAGGTCACCTGCTCAATCTGCATCTACATAACCCTCCAAAACTAGTTTAGAATCACCAAAAGTCAAGCACAATTTAGAGCTACCTCTCAAATATCTAAAGATCCACTTCACTGCTTCCTAGTGATTTTTGCCAGGATTTACCATGAACCTACTGATAACACCAACAGCATGAGCAATATCTGGTCATGTGCAAACCACAGCATACATCAAACTCCCAACTGTTGAGGAATAAATAGTTGATGCTATGTCTCCCTTCTCTTTCTTTGATGAAGAACAAGATCTTTTTCTTAACTTGAAATAAGAACCAAGAGGTGTGCTGACTGGCTTGACATGCTTCATATTGAACCTTTCAAGAACCCGCTCAATATATTTCTCTTGTGATAACCATAGCTTCTTAGCTTTCCTATCACGTAGAATCTGCATACCCAAAATTTGTCTTGCAGGACCCAAGTCTTTCATATCAAATGACTTGAACAAGTCCTTCTTTAAATTTCCAATCACACCTGCATCTTGTCCTACTATCAACATATCATCTACCTATAGTAGAAGAATAACAAATTTACCATTGAAAAATTTTCTAACATACACACAATGATCTGCATTTGACCTTGTGTACCCATGACCCACTATGAATGAGTCAAACTTCTTGTACCACTGTCTTAGAGCTTGCTTCAAGCCATACAAAATCTTCTTTAACTTCCAAACCATATATTCTTTCCCTTTTACTTTGAATCCCTCTGGTTGATCTATGTAAATTTCTTCTTTCAAATCGCCATGAAGAAAAGCAGTCTTCACATCAAGTTGCTCAAGCTCAAGATCCAAGCTAGCTACTAATCCCAGAACTACCCGAATGGAACTCATCTTGGCTACTGGAGAAAATATCTCATCAAAGTCAATCCCTTGTTTCTAACTAAAACCCTTAACCACCAATCAAGCTTTGTGCTTCACTAACTTGTCACCATCTTTCTTTAGCTTGAACACCCATTTGTTTCTTAGTACCTTTTTGCCTTTAGGAAGTTCCACCAAGTCATAAGTCTTATTCTTATTCAAAGAATTCATCTCTTCATGCATAGCATTTAGTCAGCTCTGCTTATCCTTATGAGACTATACTTCTTGAAAACTTTTTGGCTCCCCCTCTTCAGTAATTATAGTATACTCAGAAGTGAGATATCTAGTCGATGTACGACGCTCTCTAGTAGACTTTCTCACTTGAGGTTCTACCATCTCTATTGGAGGAGGCTGCTACCCTTACTTAACACCATCTGAATCTGTCACATCATCACCATCAACAATTGCTAGCTCATCAGCATCAAATTCTATTGGTTCATCACCATAATTCTCATCTTGTACCTCTTCCCTATTTGTGGCATTATCTGAGGAAGAAGAGGTAGGTGTAAGATTAGGAACACCTTCAACTGTAGCTTTAGGTTTCTCAGTTTTCTCAAAGTCTGCTAAGTTTTCATTCTCATGAAAAATTACATCTCGACTTTTGATCATCTTCTTTTCTTTTGGATCCCATAGCTTGTAGCCAAATTCGGCGTCTCCACATCCAACAAATATACAAGGAGTGGATTTGCTATCAAGCTTTGATCTTTGTTCCTTAGGCACATGAACAAATGCCTTGCACCTGAATACTTTCAAGTGAGAGTAAGAAACATCTTTCCCTATCTATACTCTTTTTGGAATATCAAAATTCAAAGAAACTGATGGAGATCTATTAATTAGGTAGCATGCAATCTCAACAACTTCACTCCAGAATGACTTAGACAAATTAGTCATTCTCAACATACATCTGATCTTCTTAACAATAGTGAGGTTCTTCCTTTCTGCCACACCATTTTGCTGTGAGGTACTAGGAACTGTCTTCTCATGTATAATGTCTTTCTCGGAGCAGTAACTCTTGAATTCATTAGATGTGTTTTCACCTTCGTTATCGCTACGGAGACACTTCAAAGGCTTCCTTTTCTCTCTTTCCACCATGGCATGGAATTTCTTGAAGTGCTCAAATACCTGGTCTTTTGTTTTCAAAACATAAACCCACACCTTTTGTAAAACATCATCAATAAATGTAACAAAATATTTATTACCATCTAAAGTCTCAACATTAATGGGACCACATACATCAGAATAAATAAGATCTAATACATTGGGTTTTGTAGTAAAGGGTATATTAAATGAAACTTTGTATTGTTTACCAAATAAACAAAAGTCACAAGGATTTAGTGACGTACCTTTGGCAAAGGGAATGGGAGACTTATTTGCCAAAATCTGCAACCCTTTTTCACTCATGTGAGCCAGCTGCCTATGCCATAAGTTAGGCGAAAAATCCTCCTAAGTTGCACTAACAACATTCTTGCACAACTTTACTTGTGTCTTGTAAAGTGTCCAACAAATTTTCCCTTTAGCAAACACCAATGATCCTTTGCTAAGCCTCCATTTTCCATCATGAAAATAATTTCCATAACCTTCTTTATTAAGAACATGAATGGAAATCAAATTCAAACGAATATTCAGAACATGTCTCACATCCTTCAAAATCAGAGTGTATCTAGTGTTAACCCTAACACATACATCACCAATTCCCATAATGTCCGTATAACTATCATTGCCCATCTTCACCTAAAGTTTCCTGCTTTGTATGAAGTGAATAACTCTTGGAGTGACATAGCAGGAAGCAGTTGAATCAATCACCCATTCAATATAAGGATCTGAAACTGTACAACAATCATCTTGTCCCGTGGCTAGGACCTCATCTTCCAACACTATAACAGTAGCAGTATTCTCATCATCTGCCTTTTTCAGATTTTTATCCTCTTTCTGTTTGTTCTTCAAAGCCTTGCAATTTCTTTTTATGTGACCTTCTTTATTACAGTAAAAACACTTGAATTTTCCTTTAGACTCTGACCGAAATTTACCTCGCCCCTTAGAATTTCTACTTACCCCTCCCCCTGTTCTCTATGACAAGAGCTTGTGCAATATCCTTGCCCATATCCTTTCTTCTAGTTTCTTCATTAAGCAAACTATCTTTAACCATGGCAAGTTGTAACACACCATTCGGAGCAGAATTACTAAGTGACACTACCAAAGTCTCCCAACTATCAGGTAAGGAACTCAAAAGCAATAAAGCTTGCAACTCATCATCTATTACTAGTTTCATTGTAACCATCTGATTAACCAAGTCTTGGAACTCACTAAGGTGCTCGACAATGGACTTACCCTCCTTAAGCTTCAAATTCACAAGTTTCTAGCAACAAAAGCTTTATTTTGAGTTGTCTTTCTTTCATAAAGACTCCTTAATTTTTCCTAAAGAACCGCTGCATTTGTTTCCTAAGACACATGGTGAAAAACACTAACATCGATGCATTGTCTAATACACCCGATAGTTTTTCTATTTAATTTCTCCCAGTCTCTATTTGACATATCACTAGGCTTGGCACTATCACCCTTAGTAGGGTCATGCAAATCCTTGCACTAAAGGACATCCTCCATCATCAGCCTCCAAATCGAATAATTTGATGTCGAGAGTTTAACCATAGTATTCATAGTCATATCCTCCATTTAATCCAACACAAGACAGTCAAACCCAAGCAACCAAAAGCTCTAATACCACTTGTTGGGGAAAAATCCTAATCCCCTTATGTCTAAGTGTGAATTAAAATATATAACTACCAAGTAATAGCAATATTATGAAAAAAAAATTTCAGCAAGTATCACATAAACACAACCACACAAGAGCACCAAGTCTTACATGGAAAACCCTCCGGTGTAGAGGGAAAAACCACGGAGTAGCTCCGAAAAATATCCACTATGAAATAGAAATTACAATTATCAAGTTTATGCTAAACTTGAGTCCACAATAAATTAAATATACAACAAATAAATCTCAAGGAGTAAATACAATTTCACCACAAAACCAGTAGCAAAATTTTCCTTTGAATACTCTAACTTTCCATGGTTGTAGCACTCAAAAACTCCATGAGAACTCCATCAATTTATCTTTTTTGTGTGTAACTTGAGCAAAGAAAAATGTCCCCTTTTTTTTTCTCACTCTCTCACACTTTCATTGTGTTTCTCTCTATCTCTTCACACAGATTGCACCTCTCAAGCTGAAGCTCTCTCTTTCTTTGTGTCTGGACCTCACACCAAAATGGCCGAATGTGGCTCTCTTGCTTCAGCTCTCCTCACTAGGCCGAATGGCCTCAGTTTTCTTTCTTTTCTTCTTTTTCAGTTACAGCGTGTCCCACACTCCTAAGTCACTGCCCAAGGAATGGCATGCTGACTTTAGAAGCTTGAGGAAGCAAGCTCATTTAATGAGCTTTGACCCATGCATGTGGGCTGAACCCACATGGTGCTTTGCACCCAACACTTTGAAAGAGCAACCTAGTAAGGTTTGAACGGCATCACCAGCTTTGAACATTCCCACATTTTTCGAGCTCGTTTATAAGTCTAGAACAAATGGCTTGAATTTTCTGAGGCCGAGCTACATTCATCACACTGGTCATCCTGCAGCACCTTTCTTCGCACCAGGTTGGCCTTTGTAGGGAGTATATCTCGACATGCCCTTAATGTGAAATGCCTGATTTTGTGTGGGACCTAAATCTTCCAAAGCTTTGCCCAAAACTTCCTACTGCTACCTTCATCTGAGTAGGAACTATGATTCGTAGGCTTTGATAGCTCTCGTGCCACTCAGTAAGCACTACGCATCGTGAACAAGCCAGTAGGACTGCATACCTAGATTTGTTTATCGACGGGGAGGTGAACACTTAGTGGAATTCTTTTAATCTCCTCTACTTCGTGTGGTAAGAACATAGCATCAGTTGCCTCTGTTTTCCAGTAAGCATTCTCTTTATCGATCAAGTTACTCATCATCTTTTCAACTTGTAGAAACATTCTTGGGGAAGGAACTCGGTATGTAGAGGGCGTAGGCAGCCACTTGTCACCCCAGACCTATACTTGTTCACCATTGCCTATTCTCGAATGCGTTCCATGGTTCACTAGAGCCTGTGCAGATATAATGCTACGCCACGTAAAAGACGAATTACTTCCCAAAATGGCTTGAGAAAATTCACAATTTGAGAAATACTTGCATTTGAGCACACGATAGACTAGGGAGTTTTGCCTTTGTTGCGGCCGCCACCCTGTTTGGCTAACATGGCCATATTGAACTCCTTTAAGCTCTTGAAACTAAAAGAATCAATACCGTACCAAAGACTGTCTCAGTTTGATTATTGAAACAAAATATTTCGGTGCCGGTTAGTACCGGTGTACCATTTCAAAATTACCGCTAATAATAATAATAATAATAATTTTCTTAGAGCATATACCTTTTATGTTCTTTAAAACTTATAGAATTTGTTAATACAATTTAAGAATAGATAAATTTCCATTTATGACCCATGTAATTTATTAAGTAGAGTAAATTAAAACTAGATGCCACTAGGAGTTGACACTTGCCCGTCTAAGCAATTGACCAAAAAAAAAGTAATTGAAAATTTGAAAGAGCAAAATAAGCATTTAAAAAAAAGAAAAAAGAAAAGAAAAGAAAAGCACGATAAGCATTAAAGAGAAGAGATAAGAGCATTCAAAGCAGTGGTGACATATTGCTATATTGCTATATTTTAGCTTCTCAATCATAAAAAGTGTGCTCCAGCAGTGGAGCTATAGCAAAATTTTTTTTGCTTCCAGCTACAGTACACATCTAAAGATAGATGTGTACTGTAGCTCAAAGGTAAAAATAAATATATTATTATATTAAATTTCTCTCTCTTCTATCCTTTAAAAAATATTTTTTCTTCTTTCTTTTTTGTTCTCTGGCTTCTCTTCTTTCATCGTTTTTCCTTCTCTTTTTTTTTTTTTCTCTCCCTCATCTACTCTCTGCTTCGCCGCCGATTCTTGTTGAATCGTCGAGCTTTGCCGCCGATTCTTGCTGAATCGTCGAGCTTCGCCGCCGATTCTTGCTAAATCATCGAGCTTCGCCACCGATAAGGTCTAAATCGGCGAGCTTCGCCGCCGATAAGGTCTGGATCGTCGAGCCTCACCG
The DNA here is from genome assembly GCF_040712315.1 of Castanea sativa. Taxonomy (NCBI): domain Eukaryota; kingdom Viridiplantae; phylum Streptophyta; class Magnoliopsida; order Fagales; family Fagaceae; genus Castanea; species Castanea sativa. Next base: position 37,302,120 of record NC_134018.1, read on the forward strand.
CCGATAAGGTCTGGATCGTCGAGCCTCGCCGCCGATAAGTTCTGGATCGTTGAGCCTCGCCGCCGATAAGTTCTGGATCGTCGACCTTCATCGCCGACCCATCTCGCCCAGTCCTCCATTTCGCCGCCGATCCTCATTCTCATCGCCCACGTCACTGTCCCACGCCGCCGACCCATCTCGCCCAGTCCGTCTCACCGCCGACCTGTTCGTGGGTTTCTTTGAGGCTGTGTTGGTGTGGTGGTTTTTCTCTGTGATTTGTGTGGGTTTGTTGGTGTGGGTTTCTTTGTAATTTGTGTAGTGATTTTTGGCCAATTTGGATTTTTGGCAGTGGTTGTGGGTGGTTGTTGGCTTGTTAGTTTTTGTTGGATGGTTGTGTGCGGTTGATCTTGGTTGGTTGGCAGTGGTGGTGGATCAGTTGTGGTGTTTTTTTTGTTTGGTGAGATGTATTATTTTATTGTAGTAAAATTATTATTTTATTGTGATGTTTATGTTATTTTATTGTGTTGAAAGCTAAAATAGATCCACTGCTGTAGCATGTTTTGTAAAGTGAATAGGTAAAATAAATAAAGTAACTTTTTGTGGAGCTAAATTGCTAAAATTTTAGCTCCACTGCTGTGGATGCTCTAAGGACCAGAGAGTCACTTGGGTTTTGGAAAAAGCAAATAAAATAAAAACCTTTTAAGCTTTTGGTGGAGAAACCAAGAGAAAATGAGTTGAGCAGCCCCACAGCTTCACTAGTACAAGTGTACAACATCAAAGTAAAACATAAACATTCAAAGTCTATGTACTGTGTAGAGAAAGAATACAAGCGGAGTAAACGAAGGGAGATAACAGTGGCTTAAAAGAATATCTAAGTGGCAAAAACGAAGAAGAAGATGATTTTGTTGATGATCTGGCAAGCTAATGCTTCAATGATGGTCACTAGTTGCTGTAAGTATAAATTTTTTTTTTTTAAAAACCCATATAAATTTGTACCAGCTGGAAATGCAAATACTGCCGAAAAGCTTCGAAATCTACCAGAACAGCCGAAACAAGCCGGTACACCCCGGTATTTGGAGTGGTACGATTCAACCTTGTTTCGATACCGGTTAAGGTACTAGATTGGAAAATTTCGGCGGTACTGGCCGGTACGGTATGAAATCGTCTTCCTTGCTTGAAACCCATCTCACCACATGCTTTGGGGGAGAGCAGTTTCTCCCAATTCAGCCACGCTATTTTCTTCTCATCCGGCCTTTGACCCCACCAAAAATTCCTAATCATGCTAGTTAAATCCACACAAAGAGAATTAGGCCATTTAAAACAACTCATTTTTTATTTTGAATAAAATAAAAGGGTTTAACTTCTTTTTTTTCGCTATAGATAAGAATACTTGTATTAAAAGGAAAAATAGAAAATGATCCCAACCCATGCAAAAACCCCACTGAGGAAGGAAATGAGGAGATGAAAATAGGCCCAATTTTTTTTTTTTTTTTTTTTTTTGGAGATAATATTGGCCCAAGTTATATGGGGAAAATTGGCTTTTACCCTTATTTTTAAAAATATCTAGCATAATATCCCTGTTTTGAAACTATGAAGCACCATGTTCCTATTTTGAAGCTAGATTTTATAAAAATCGAGTTACAAGTAGAACTCAACATTAGCAATGTCGAGTTTTAAGCACATTTTTCCATTTAATTTTTTTTAAAAAAAAATTTAAGTGAAACTTGACATTGCTAATGTCGAGTTTCACTTAAAAAATATACATATAACTCGATTTTGAGGATATCGAGTTTTATACAAAACTCGATTTTGTTAAAATTAAGTTTAAAAAACAGGGCCATTCTGCTAAATAGTTTGAAAACAGAGACATTGTGCTAGATATTTAAAAAAAAAGGGCAAAAGCCCATTTTTTCCTAAATAAAAGGGGTTTAATTAAGTTATAATTATCTTTTTGTCCAGATCATAAAGTAAATAGAAAAAGAATTCAAATGTCTGCCAATTCATACTATGCACTTTCTTATAATTGAACAGGTAGAAACCCTCGGTGTTTTACTAACTAAAAAGAGTCCAAAATTGATTGTGATAGGACATTAATGTGTATATCCCACGTTGGAAAATGATTATGAGTTAAAGAGGTTTAAAGTCTATACTGTGTATCTAAGAGTTATGTTCTTTTGGATATACACTACTATCAATTTCTTTAAGATATTCTCTCCTCTTCCAAGGTATGTGTTGAAAAATACTTAGTATTCTAAAAAAAAAAAAATTATTAGTAATGCTAGGTCCCACATGGGCTCATTACCATTTTTTTTTTCATCGCTCACAACTCACCACATGACAACTTTTGGTAAAAGTTGCACAAGAAAACTTGATTCTAGTGATTACTCTTAACTAGTAAGTTGCCCGTACGATGCACGGATAATGTTGTAAAGTTTTTTGAATTTTTTTTTGAAAACTTTTACCCAGTTATTTATTTCTTGAAAGTAAGTACCATACATACATACATATATATGTATGGTACCCACTCCACATTCCATACTTTAAAAACTAATGACTATCTTAAATATTTATAATCCACTTCATAATATAAAATTTACAAAAGAAAAAAAAAATGTGAAAAAAATGTACCAAGTACTTTATTTCTTGAAATTAAAGTACCATACAAAAAGAAAAAGAAAAAAATAAAGATAAATCACTCCACAGTCCACATTCTAAATACTAATTATTATCTTAAATATTTATAATCCACTTAATAATATAAAAATTACGAAAGAAAAAAAAAGTGAAAAAAAAATTTACCCAGTTTTTGATTTCTTCAAAGTAAAGTACCATACAAAAAGAAAAAGAAAAAGATAATTCACTCCATAGTCTTGAAAGTAAAGTACTATACAAAAAGAAAAAGGAAAAAAAAAGATAAAAATAAATCACTTCATAGCCCACACTTTAAATATTAATTACTATTTTAAATATTTAAAATCCATTAAATAATATAAAATTAACAAACAAAAAAAAAGTGAAATTTTTTTTAACCCAATACTTGATTTCTTGAAATTAAAGTACCATACAAAAAGAATAAAAAAAAGATAAAGATAAATTACTCCACTGTCTACACTCTAAATACTAATTACTATCTTAAATATTTATAATCCATTTAATAATATAAAAGTTACAATAGAAAAAAAAATGTGAAAAAAAAATTTACCAGTACTTTATTTTTTGAAAGTAAAGTACCATACAAAAAGAAAAAAAAAAAGATAAATCTCTCCACAGTCTACACTCTAAATACTAGTTACTATCTTAAATATTTATAATCCACTTAATAATACAAAATTTAGCTGCACAAAACTTTAACCTTTTTTGAAGATAAACAGAAAACACAAAGGTTTGACCTTTAATATATACAACTGTGGGGGTGGGTCAGACCTTATAGGTTTTGAGTTACACGTGGGTGAGAGAGTTCAAACTTGGGTCATAAATCATAATGTCTGGGCTTGGACTTTTTGTCTACTTTGAGAAGGTAGTCATTTGTTTTTAAAAAATTACATTTGTTTGGTCTAATTGTCAACCTCAGCCCCATATTAATAACTAATAGTACAAATAAGTTACTATAATTTATTGAATAATAATTTAATTAAAAACTTAATGAAAAAGGTTTAAAAAACTAAATGGAAGCTTAGAGCGTCACATGGCAAGACCTCATGCATTCCCACATGAGGCCTTTGCTTTTATATATACTAGTTTATAACCCGCACAATGTGCGGGATACTTTTATTTATTTATTACAAAAGACATGGTAACTGAAAATATAAACATTTTTTCATTAAGATTGTGGGGAGTGAAAGAACCTAAGTGGGTATTTGGGCCTTGGGCTTTATCAATGGGTGCTAGTTCGTTCTTGACTAAAGGCTTTTAGGGCTGCGAGTTGGCTCACAAGCCGAGGGCCCGAGGATTCATCTGAGGAAGAATCTCTCCTCGAACAGACCCGTGATTACTTGGAGATTCACTAGAAAGATCAAGGCAGAGTTCTGGAAAGACTGTAGGTTAAAAAGGGGATCCAAATCCCCTCTAGACATGGCGGTGTAAGAGAAATATCTCAGAAAAAGGCTGCTGCCTCCACATTAAAGACCCTGCACCTACCTCCATAGCCACATTAATGGGGAAGTGACCCCTGAATAGTAGAATTCAGTCTTCTAGCTAGTATTTAAAGATTTCAAGAAGGTGGTGGAAAGGGATTTTGGGTGACATGTGAATAAAAGGAGAAGGAAATGAAGTATTTAAGGGGAGAAGGGGGTAGAAGAGAGGGGAGGAGGCCTTTTTGAAAAGAACTTGAGAAGGACTAGAAGCTGTAACCTTTAAAAGGAAAAAGAGAAATAATATACAAAGGGTCCTCGGCCTATGACCGAGGAGGTTCATTTTGCCCTATTTGTCCATTATTTATAAATACTGTAATATTCTAGCCCATTCATCAAGTTTCGAGCACCATCGAACTAGATTGCGAACCCACACTCTACAAATTTAATTGTTTAAGGCTCATTGGGCTTGAGCTCACGTATGTTTTTGGGTCCAGGTGCAATTGTGTACTTACAAAGATAATACCAAAAAAATAAAATCAAATAATTACTTGCAAGAAAAAGACGTGAATCCAGATAGTCTTTCACAGAGACTTCCAAATTTAATCTTGAAATTTCGTGGAGGTCAACAAAATTTTAAATAGACCTTTTAGAAATAGATTTAGAAAATTTGTATTCCTTTACCGCCCATGCACTCAAGAAAAAAGAAAGTGTTTTTTTTACTCCAATAATTTATTATTCAAAACATGTTCCATAGGTCCAAAAGATTATCAAAATAAAATTATGTCGGTCCAAGAGAGATTATAGTTGTCTTTGTTTTTTATAGAAGCAAATATAGGTGACTTCAACAAACAATAATTAATAATTACAATATTTTGATACTCAAATCTTGTAGTATTAATCCATGAAATGCATCAAACTACAGTAGTAAATAGACTCACAAAATTCTACACCAAAGGAAAATGTAGAGCAACAAACAAAGAAATACAGGATAAAAAAAAAAAAAATTGAGTTTCGCCTAAATGCAGACCATTAACCCAAGAAATTTAAGAATGTTGTTAGATTTTCTAAGAAAAACTTTCCCTGTAATGTAATAAAGAAACACATTAGAGCACAATTAGTTGTAATTAGGGATCAAAATTAAAAGTAATATTCATGATATATATTCTAAATACAATGAAGTTCTAGCAATAGCATAATACAATTTAATTGAGTGTTGAAATCAACCAACTTCAGACTTTAATTGTATAAACATTATATCATAACAATTTTAAAATATTTTATAAAAAAGTTTAAGAGGTTTATGTCATTTGTATTTTCTAAATGTTGATGGACTTTTTTGTTTCCTACAATGATTGATGCTTTAATTAACTGGCGCCTCAAGAAATAGCAAAAAATATGCATATTGGCCATTCCTTTGGAGCAACTAAATCAAACATAGTATAAATGAAACTCTAGTAGAAGATGGTTCCAATTGTTCCCATGACCATTCTCCTATTTTTCCTAGCTAGTGTAGGACCATTTCTAATACACTCAGTTTGGAAATTATTTCGTCTTCCATGCCATTTTCTTTTGGTTCTCTTCTCAAACATTATCATCCGCCTCCTTTGTCATGCTACCATTGCATTATAAATAATATTTGACATGCTACTATTGCATTATATATATATATATATATATATATATATATATATATATATATATATATATATTCTATGATAACATTGTAAAGGATCAAAAGTAATTTTAATAGTTTTTTTTTTGGTTACAAAGAGTACATATGTGAAAATCTGCATATATTGTTTTTGTTTTTTTTGTTTTTTAAATTATCAAGCATTAACAAATGAGAAAGACATTCATTTAAAAATAAAACCAACAAAGGGAAAATTATGCTATCCTGACCTTTCAATTTAATTTAGTAACTCTTCTTGAACAACAACCAATGATCTTATCTGCTTCTATGCTACCACAAAAACACGTGAAAAAAAAAAGATATTGAAATACATAAATCCTAATAAACATCAATGTAAAACACGTTCTACAAAATACAAACTTAGTTCCCATACACATTTCATCCATAAAACATCTAGAAGTAAATTTGGTCACATATGCAAAATGATTTGGAGAATAATTAAGATGGCAGTGACTTGCGTCATGGAGAATAGGCAACCTATGGTACTAAGGTGGTACTACGTTGTCAATAATCACTTGGAGTACAAATATAATAGTAATACTATTAACCACCATTCAATATGCAAAACTAATCCACATATCTTAAGAAATAGGATTGGATGATTTGCAAGTTTTGGCAACAAAAATTTGTTTTGGTCCTTTGGGAATTTTAATTGAAAAATCTAGACTCAAAAGAGAATCTACCAATTAGGAACAGCTACCACGTCAAATTCAGATCCAAATCCCGTTGACTAAATGTTACCCATTTACTAACACAAAAAAAAATATAAATACATGCATACTAATTTCTTCTTCTTCAACTATTTTCATTATATAATTTTTGTAACACTGACTTTTATCTATAATGAAAACATATAAACTTTTAAAATACCAAGACAAAGGAAAAGTTACAATGGAATTAAAAAGTGAAGTTCCAGACTTTAAGAAAAATAAGACAGACAATACTTTTACAGTTCAATTTATTAAAGAATTTTTTTTTTTAATTGAAACCAAATACTTCAAAAACAATTATGACTATATTGTACAGGGAAAAAACTAATTCAAACCCAAAGACATCAAATGAAAAAAACATAACCCAAAAAAAATAGACAAACAAAAGTGTAAAGTTTTAGACCCCTTAACACAATATTTTTAACCTAATATAAAGCCAAGTTGATTAACAAGTTTGTTAATTAAAACTAGGTTAAACCAATATGTGTAAAATAAATATTATACGGAAAAATAAATAACACAAAAATCTGATGACCCAGGAAAACCAAACTGGTAAAAAACCTAGAGATGATTTAACCTAGCTATCCTCAAGGTAAAATAGATCCACTATGAAAGAATTGAAGTTTGTACAATAGAACTTAGACCACTAACATCCTATTGCTACCTCGAGTAGAAAATTTACTACCACGACCACGTGACAGCTCCGAGTCCACGGACGACTTCTTTCCTTTGATCCACTACAACCACAAGTTCTCCTACTTGTGACTTTGAGACTCTACTCAAAGATTTCAGATCTTCGTTAAGTTCTTTATGCAACAACTGAAGTGATCACCAAGCTCTTGACATCAATCTTGATCTTGATAACCCTAAGTGTGTATAAAGGTAAACACCTTTAGATCTCACAAGAGATTCAACACACAGCACATCAAAAAGCTTATAAAATGTAGCTAGAGTTTTTCTTTTTATATAAAAAGTAAAACATAAAACCCTACATGCAAACGGGTTTGGGCTGAGTTGGAAATTTTGCAGAAAATTAATTCTACACGATTCTCGATCGATCGAGCCTTACAGAATTTGTCCACTAATTTCTGCAATCACTCGATTTCAACTTTACAATAAAACATACTTTGAGCAAGCCTAAACCTAGACTTTATGTTTTGATCATGGTTTGCCAACACAATATACATTGAAGTTCTAATACATTAGTCCCTAAGGTCTTAGAACCTAACAAAAAGGAAAATCAGGCTAACCTAAAGGAAAATCAGGCTAACCTAAACCTTTCAATATGATTTGGTATCTCTTCGTGCAAAATTCCAAACCGTTGTATCTAGTAGAGAACTGTGTAAATCTGTGCTTTGACAAAAGGACAGGTAAAGAAGGATTTTTTAAAATACAGTGAATAAGAAGAAAGAGAGACTACAAAAGAAACTGTAGATGTATGCAAAGTATTGCAAATGTTTTAATTTGGATTTATTCAAAAAAATGTAAGATTAATTACACACAACAATTTGTTTTTAAAATAAAAAGCTTTTTTCTAAAGATTAACAAACTAATCTAAACATTAATGTGTACACCACACAACAATCTTTAATAAATAATCCCTAAATATTCAATGACATAATTTTAAGCAATATGTTGGCTATTTAATTAACCCAATTTTTTTAAAAAAAATGCGTTAATTAAATTCAATAAGTGAAAAAAAAAAACATAATTTACTGCCAAAAAGAAATTCATTCATCCTTTAAGCAAATATACAATCAAACAGAAAACATGACTTTTTAGCACAAACATTAAAGGGGTTTTAGACTTTTTAGTTTTAGATAATAGATGCTCAGAGCAGCAACATTGAAAAATCAACCATTATTCAAGGGTAAACATGTTTTTTCCTACACATATTCAAGGGCTAAACCCCATGGTGCTACCAAAAAAAAAAAAAAAAACTAGATTATGATCAATTAGGAAGAAAGCATCAAAATAAAGAGTATAACACATCAAGTAACAAAATGCTAACCTTGGGTAAAGGTGCTACAGAAAAGAAGCGAAACATAGTGGGTGTCAAATTGAAAATTGGAAGGAGGAAGAGATTTTATTTTGCCGTTTTTCCTTTTACCAAATGAAGGGGATTCAACTTTTCTTTGAGGTGGGTGCCTTTTTATTAAAGGTGTGGAAATTTAGGGGTTTTATTAAGTAGCGTGAAACAGTTTAAGTTGTTAAAAAAATCAATCCATGTTATACCATAAAAACCATGTTATTGGGCATGTAAAACGCCGATGGTCCAACAATCACCATAAAAACCTTTTTCCTTCTTGGCCTGTGTTTGTTCCACTACCTTTCTCTTCTTATCTAATAACCCTTCTTCTTCTCTAATGACCTAGATAGCAAGCCAAAAAAACAGAAACAAAAACAAAATATGAAACTGAAGTTCATGAAAGCAAATGAACAAAACCCCAAAATTGAAAATTCTTAAGAACAATTCAATTAGAATTTGATCTTCTAGGTTGTTTCCCTTCTTTCAAAGAAATCCCTAAATTGACAACAAACCTAATTGAAGACAATAGGATAAGAGATTATTTAGAAGCGCAACTATTAAAACAATCTGATGGTGAACTGAAAATTAGATCAACTCTAATCCGCCCATAAGAGTCGTCCATACCAGAAAGACTATCTTAGCATAAGAAGGTCGTCCCTCATAGGACGATCGTCCATAAGTGCGAAGGTCATCCATGAGGAAAGCTCCTGGAAGACCCTCAACACTTGGAAAGTTTCCAAGTGTAAGATTTATCTACAAGAGCTTAGGAATCGGACCACGTGTAACCATTTTAATACATGAGCAAGATCCTGGCTCATCGCTATAACTTTCTACTAAATACTTAACTTCCAATGGCAGTTATAGAGGATAAGATTGAACACTATAACCTCTGAAACAGTTATGGAAGTTAAGTTTTAACCTTCAGACTTCCACAAATATTGGGGAAGTTATGAGACAAGTAACCGCTCCAAACACACTATATAAGAACTCATCCTCATCAAATGAAAGTAAGTTTTTACTGCTCTTAAAAAGTTGGAATTCTTGAGTCCCAAAGGAAAAATTAACTTAAGTATCGGAGGGTTCTTGGCTAGTTCAACCTGGTCTCCTTTGATCTAGTATCTTTTTCTTTTCAGGCCTTTATCACTAGTCCATTGAAGCCCGGAGCATTCAACCTACTGATTTTCTGTGCGTCATCAGTTGGTGCCATATGTGGGAAAAATTAATTTTGTGTTTTGCAATTTATCTTCCTTCAACAAAAGGTTGCATGGTTCGGACAAGATCGATGGCCACTAGTCCAAGCCACCAGGAGAGTGGGAATGCTTCTAGTAACCCCAACTGTGATCGTTAGTCAACACCTGTCATGCAACCATCTTCCATCCAACACATACAGTCCATGACAGCTGTCATGGCAGAATTAACCCGTCAAGAGTTGACTAGGGAGATTAGTTTAAGGAGGCAACACCATGAAAGATACATGAAAGGGCAAGTCCAGAGTCAAGAAGTCAAAGAATGAGAAAATGCTAAGCCTGAGAATCAGTCAAGGGGTACCGCCTCACGAAGGGTGCCACACTTGGAGAGGGAGATGGATCCGATGAGGAAGGCTATGGACGAGATGAGGGAGAATATGAGAAGGGCGAATCCCGTAGATGATTTAGTCCATCAAATTGATTCCCCTTTCGTGCCTTCCATCAACAGTCACCCCCTGCCTTCTAAATTCAAGATGCCTTTCTTGGACTCATAAGATGGAATGTGTGATCATTTTGATAATATCGCTACTTTCAAGACTACAATGCATCTTCAAGGGGTTCTAGATGAGATTATGTATAGGGCCTTTCCTACCACCCTTAAAGGGCCGGCACGAGTGTGGTTCAGCAAGATACCTCTAAACACTATGAGCTCTTTCGAAGAATTGAGTAAGTTGTTTGTCAATAATTTTATTGGAGGACAGAGGCATAAGCATTCCTTGTCTAGCTTGTTAACCATAGAGTAAGGGGAAAATGAAAGCTTGCAGTCCTTCATTTCGTTTCAACAGGGAAGCTCTGACGATAGATGAGATGAACGACAAGTTGTTTTTGCAGCCTTCCATAATGGAGTTAATTCCGATTTATTCATCCATAAGCTTTATGAGCAAGAGCCTCAAACCATGGCTGAACTTGTCCATTCAGCCCAAAACTTTATGAATGCGGAGGACACAATTATAGCCAAGAAGAGGAAGAGGGTTGAGCGAATGGAAGCAGATCTTCCGTATCATCTAGAGCAGGATCCTCATCCAAAGAAGGCCTGGATGGGAGAAAAGAAAGATCAACAAGAAGGCAAGTTCTTCTTCATCAAGGAGTCAGCAATATACGCCTTTGAACATGCCACTCGAACAAATGCTTATGCAAATCAAGGATGATCTATCCTTGAAGTGGCTGAAAAAAATGAAGGGAGATCCCAACAAGCGTAATAGGAACAAGTAATGCCGCTTCCATAGAGACCATAGGCGTGACACAAACGAGTGTTTTGACTTGAAGCAGCAGATAGAGAATCTCATCAGGCAAGGAAAATTGAGAAATTTTCTTGGACGAGGTCACAAGGACGAGAAGTTGAAGGGAAAGGTAGAAGAATTGTCACGGCCCTCACTTGGAGAGATAAGAGTTATTATAGGAGGGACCTCAACAGGGCAATCTTTCAAGTCAAAGAAGACGTACCTGAAAGTGGTGCAAAATGTCCTACTCTCTGGATGACCTCCAAGGACGAGGGGGCAGATGAGCAGGCCATTACTTTCACGGACGAGGACGTTGAAAGGACTCACCACCCACATGACGACGCGATCATCATTACATTGCTCATTACTGATTATATGACTAGGAGGGTGTTGGTAGACAATGGAAATTTGGTAGACATTTTATATTACCTTGCCTTCCAACAAATGAGGCTTGGACGAGATCAAGTTTGTCCAGTAAATTCGCCATTGGTAGGATTTGGAGGGATGAAAGTGCTATCTATGGGCACCATTACATTACCTATGGTGGTAGGAACGTATCCACAGCAGATAACCAAAAAGGTAAACTTCCTAGTTGTGGACTGTTTGTCCTCATACAATGCTATCATTGGAAGACAGACTCTAAACAGTTGGAAGGTAGTAACGTCTACCTACCATTTATCTGTTAAGTTCCTAACAGATCATGGAGTATGTCAAGTGCAAGGAGACCAATTAGCCGCCAGAGAATGCTATCTAGCCATGTTGGCTATGGACGAGCACATGCAGACGATGATCATAGATGAGAGAAGAGTTACTGTAGAGCCCACGGAAGTACTAGAAGACATCCCTCTGGAAAAGGGTAATCTTGAGAAATTTACCAAAATTGGAATAAGTATGAAGGAGAAGACGAAGCAAGACCTCGTCCAGTTCTTAAGGAAGAGTATTGATGTTTTTGCATGGAGTCATGAAGAGATGCCGGGAGTTGACCCATGTATTATCACTCATCGGTTGAATGTGCACCCATCCTCCAAGCCTGTTCATCAGAAGAAAAGAGTTTTTGCTCCTAAGCGAGATAACGCCATTAAAGAAGAAGTCCAGAAGTTGACCACAACAAATTTTATCTGGGAAGTTTATTACCTAGACTAGCTGGCTAACATGGTGATGGTCAAGAAGACAAATGGCAAATGGATGATGTGCATGGACTTCACCGATTTGAATAAGGCTTGCCCCAAAGATAGCTATCCATTGCCACGTATTGACTAATTGGTGGACTCAACTGTGGGTCATAAATTGCTAAGTTTCATGGACGCCTTCTTAGGCTACAATCAAATGAGGATGGACAAGGTGGATCAAGAGAAGACATACTTCATTACCAGTCAAGGTTTGTTTTGCTATGAGGTGATGCCCTTCGATTTGAAGAACGTGGGGGCAACTTATCAAAGGCCGGTTAACCATATGTTTCGACCATAGATTGGACGAAATGTGGAAGTTTATGTAGATGATATGTTGGCAAAGAGCTTGGACAAGGAAAAGCATTTGGAAGACCTTTAAGAGACCTTCAATACACTTAGACGATATAACATGAAGTTAAATCTGAAAAAGTGCGCTTTTGGAGTTTCATCAGGAAATTTTCTTGGGTTCATAGTTTCACATAGAGGAATTGAAGCAAATCCTAATAAAATTCAGGCGATACTGAATATGGAACCACCAAGGAATGCCAAAGAAGTCCAATCTCTCATCAAAAGCTACATACAAGTGTTTGCCATTTTTTAAGGTTCTCAAGAAGGCATTTGAATGTACGGACATGTGTTAAAAAGCCTTTCAAGACCTCAAGGCCTATTTCATAACGGCTCCTCTGTTGAGCCCATCTATACTAAGTGAAGAATTATACTTATATTTGGCAGTGTTTCCACATGTAATAAGCTCAACATTGATTAGAGAAGAGGGGAAGATACAGAAGCTAATTTTTTATACAAGTTGAGTGCTGAGAGGAGTGGAAGGACGGTACCCCATGATGGAAAAACTAGCTTTTGCTTTGGTCATAGCGTCTAGGAAGTTAAGACATTATTTTCAGGCTTATGTCATCAAAGCTTTAACAGATCATCCACTTAAGAAGGCGATAAATAAGTTGAAAGCCATGGGACGCCTAATCCAATGGGCCGTAGAGCTTAGTTTGTTTGATGTCAGGTACCAACCAAGAAGCGCTATAAACGCTACTGGCAGATTTTATTGTAGAGTTCACTCCCAACCAAGGTGTGTTAGACGAGATTGACGAAGCTCAGAGATGGGTCGTCTATGTAGATGGTTCATCCACATTATATGTGGGAGGAATTGGAGCTGTGCTAAAATCCCTTTAAGGGGACAAGTTGAAATATGTAGCTCATCTATAGTATCAAACAACCAATAATGAAGCTGAATATAAAGCTCTCCTCAATGGGTTGTAATTGGCTAAGTCCCTACGGACAGAGTCGGTAGTTGTCCACGGAGATTCTCAGTTGATCATAAGTCAAGTATATGGAATGTGTGAAGTTAAGGAAGACTAAATGAATAAATATCTTAGACAGGTGAAGAGGATTGTCAAAAAATTTAAGGAAGCCAGTTTTGTTAAGTCCTAAGGGAGAAAAATATGGAAGCGGATGCTTTGGCAAAGGCAGCTTCGATAGAGGGGGCTATGGATGAGTATGACAAAGTCCAATACATGCCAAACATAGACCTTCCAGAGGTACAACAAATTGAAGGAGAAGAAAATTGGATGACTTCAATAGTAGTTTACCTCAAAGATGGAAGGCTTCTAGAGGACAAGGACAAGGCTAGAAAGTTAGGGATTAAAGCTACTAAGTATATCCTTATAGACGAGGTATTATATAAAAGAGGCTTTTCTCAGCCCTACTTAAGGTGCTTAGCTTCAGATGAGTCAAACTATGTGTTGAGGGAGATTCATGAAAGAGCACGTGGAAACCACTTGGGAGCGAGAGCACTAGTCCATAAAATCGTCCGTGCAAGTTATTACTAGCCAATTATTCAAGTAGATGCTAAGGCTTATGCCAAGGTGTGTGACCAATGTCAACATTACAGCAACATTCCTAGACAGTCGTCAGAGTATCTTACCCCGATAATGGCCCCATGGCCTTTTGCGCAATGGGGACTAGATATCTTAAGTCCTTTCCTACTTAGAATTGGGCAGATGAAGTTTTTGGTAGTAGGGATTGACTACTTTACTATATGGGTGAAAGCTGAACCCTTAGCCAAGATCACATGGCAGAAAATCAAAAACTTTATTTAAAAGAGCATCATATGCAGGTTCGAAGTATCTAGGGTACTAGTGTCTGACAATGGATGATAGTTTGATAACACACCTTTCAGAGACTTTTGTGAGCAATTTGGAATCAAGAATCATTATTCCTCACCCTCCCACCCACAAGCAAATGGAAAGCAGAAGTTGCAAACTGATCTTTGTTGAAAATCATCGAGACTTAGCTTGAGGTGGCAAAAGGAGTTTGGCCAGACGAGCTACCAGGTGTTCTATGGGCTTACAGGAGGATTGTGAGGACCCCCATAGGGGAAACTCCTTTCAACCTGGCCTATGGGAGCGAAGTTGTGATACTTGCTGACACATGGCGAACCACAAAATGATGAAGTATTAGGATGAGGATAATGAAGAGCAACTCCATCTCAATCTTGATCTGATAGACGAGGTAAGGATGAATGCGGAGCAAATGACAGCAATGTATAAGAACCTCATGGCCAGACAATACGATGCAATGGTGAAACCCAGGTGTTTCAACATTGGGGACCTCATCCTAAAAAGGGTCTCTTTGGCAACTAGAAACCCAGCCCATAGGAAACTGGAACCTAATTGGGAAGGACCTTACAAGGTTATTAATTGTAAGAGATAAGGATCTTATTACCTAGAAACCCTGGATGGGAGAAAGCTGGAGCACCCCTGGAATGTTGAGTATCTAAGAAGATATTATCAGTAGGATATCAACCTGGACGAGCATCGCTCTAGACGAGATCATCCTAGGCGTGGTAGTTTCCCTGGACTATTCGAAGTTATGTGTTTGCTTTTCACTACCAATATTTCTTATTAGTATTGTATGTTGTGTTTTAATTCCCTAAAGGTGCATGTTTCTAAACTATGCAGTGTCTATGGACTAAGTCATGATTTTGGTTTGTTTATATCTTTAATTCCCTAAAGGCACTAGCTTCTAAGCATGTGCCAAAACTTGTGGACAATGTTTTATAAATAGTGTTTAGGTTTCCAATGTGTATTGTGGTGCGAATTTTCAATTCTCATGATGATAATGCACTTTCAAAACCTATCTACAAGAAGGCAAAAGGCCCTAAATGAGTAAAATTTTTGGACACAGAGATGTGACGTTTATATGCTTTCCTTAAAATAAGGATAAAGCAGAAACATAAACTTAGGGTATATTCGTCTAACTAATGGACGAAGAGAAACCTAAAGTATATTCATCCAACCAATGGACGAGGCAATGCATTCACATAAGAGTGTTCAAGAATCCATGGATAAAAGTAACTAGCCAAAACAGTCCAAATTTTTGGACGAGTAAAGGCTGAAAACGTCTTGCTAAAAGATGATTATAACCCGTCCAGGATATGGATGAGCATTAGAACCAGATGTCAAATCTCTGGATGAATAAAGCTGTGAAGGCAACGCCATTCGTAAGACGAGTTACACCTGTAAAATTTAAAGAATGGTAAAATTGTTGAACATGAGGAAGATTAACATGGACAAGCTAAATGCCTCAATAAGTAGACAGACCACAAACCAATGTAATATGGGTGATGTAATTAAAGAAAATTCATCCATACAATAACATGTTCAATAGTAAAATAAGAAATGATGAAAATAAACATTCATTCATAAAAATTTTAGAAAATGGTAGACGACCACCGTCCAAAAAACCTTAAATAGAGTAAAAGCCTAAACGACAAATGTTTGGAAGCTCGTTTCAAAAGATTACGGATGAGTTAAATGTACTTAGATAAAATTCAAATGGTCCAAAACAATGGACCTCATACTTAGAAACAAAAAAGAAAAAGGGAATAAACTAGGATAATCAACTTTCACACTTCCACTGTGAGGGGTTCTCTCCAGTTTTAGGCTCATCTTGGGTAGGCTAAGTGGTGGCATCATCCTCAATATTGATGTCTTCAGAAATCGTCTAGGGGAGAGAGTTGGCAGCATCAAGCTGGAGTTTGATGGAGCTAAAGTCAACTTCAGGGAAACGTTCAATCGCGTCCATGCGAAAATCTTCGAAGCTAGCAACATAGTTCGTGTCCAGAAGGTCAGTGAACTGGCTGGAAGCTCTGAACTCCTCAACAGTGTCCTTTTTAGCATTCTTGAGAAGGGTACTCAGCTCGTCATTTCTTTTTTGACAATGGTCAAGACAAGTGTCCTCAACAATGTCAGCCTTCAGCTCTTGGTGAGGTTTTTCATCTCTTTGATCTCATTCTTAGCCTTGCCCACCATTTCAGCACAGCACCTACAGTCTTACTTAACCTGCTGGATCCTTGTCTTAAGCTTGATCCTCTCTTTGTCCATCTCTGTGGCCTGCTTGGACGCAGCGATGAACTTTGACATTGCATGCACAAGTGGTTAAAAGTTCTGATTAAAAAAAAAAAAGACAAGATGAGGTAAGAGTAAGATTACATACCTTGAAAAGGTCATGAGCAGCAGTGATGATGCAAGAAAAATCAGTAGGCTGGATGCTTCGGGCTTCAAAGGGCTAGCAATTGATTGGAAGTCCTGAAAAAAGAAAACATGATTTAAGGTGACCGGGGTAGACCGACCAAGGACCCTCCAATGCCAAAGTTAGTTTCTTTCTTTTATTCTAGAATTCCAACTTTTCGGGAGTTTTTAGATCTTACCTTTATCTGGTCTAAATTGGTGTTTAAATAGTGTGCTCTCGAAGCAGTTATATGATTTGTAACTTCTCTTGTAATTGAGGAGTTTAGAGGGTTCAAGGATAACTTCCACAACTGCTACGAGAGTTATATTTCATCTTTATCTTCTCTAACTATCATTGGAAGTTAAGTACTCAGTTGGAAGATACAGTGATGAACCGAGGTCTTACTCATGCTTTGGAATAATAACGTGTGGTTCAATTTACTAGTTTGTATGGATAAACTTCCCTGGAATTTTCACAAGTGTTGGGGGGGTCATCCAGGTGCCTTCCTTATGGACGACCCACTTGTTCATGGACGACCGTTTTGGACAACCCACTTGTTTATGGACGACCGTCTCACATGTTATAGTCATTCTTGTCTTTTAGCCGTGGACGACACCCATGGACGAATTGGAGTTGCTCCATTTTCAGTTCACCACTAGTTGCCCATTGTCCAGGGGTCGTCCAGCATACCATTGAGTTTTGAGACGAGCCATTATTATTTTTTTATCAATGTTATGCCATGTGTCACGGTTTTATTAGTGATTGGTCGTGTTGATTTACTTCTTCGAGGAATATGCCATGCGTCATTCTCAGGTTGGTTTTGTCATTTTAGACGCCAAAATTTTCCGCCTATAAATAGCAGAATTCCTCTCGTACCCTTCACATTTCTCAAATTTTCTTTTTTGACATTCCTCGTCCATTGCCGCATCTAGAAGTATTCCAGCGTCCTTAGTATTACTTTGTCTAGAGCCAGGTATTCTCCTCATTCTTATTCTTAGGTTTTACTTTAGATTTCAACATGTCTAAGGTTGTTGTCTCCCCGTCTAGTAATAGTGTAGATAAAGCTATAGACAAGTACCATGACTCCACTAGTTATAGTGGTTTTTAGTGGCGACTGTAGTAGTAGTGGTAATACCACAGAGGAATACACCTCTAGTGTTCCTGGAGTTCATTTTGAGGTTTTTCAGGAGCATCTTAGGACAAGGGCAGCTTCTGGGGCTTGCACTTCGATGAGTATTCATTCGTCTCCTCCTTTAGACGAAGTAGAAACCGTGTACAGTTGTGCTATAGGCATTTCTTCCAAGACGGATGAGAGGAGATTAGCTGCCCTTAGTAGTTGGTACCAAATCCCAGACGACCTTAACCCTAGGTTAGCCGTCCTCTCACTGTGGACGAGTTCCTCTACTGTTACAAACCCTCAGAGATTAGTTAGTCCCTGGGCTTTTATCAATTTACAGCTAGGGGTAATGACTGTAGATTGACTAAGTCCTTGGTCATATCTGACAGAAACTAGAAGACGGAGTTTTTCTTCATCTTTGGTTTCTAGGCTGGGCACTCTGTTGAGGTTAGCAGGGATCCATTTGCCCTTTACACTAGAGAATTAGGGAACCTTTTTCCTGAAGGTATGTTTTGTTTTGCTTTGTTGTCTATTTTTTTTAAAGTGTTTTTATCTTTTGCTTGCAATCGTCTAACCTACTTCTCTCTCTCCCCCTTTTTTTTAGAGTTGTTAGATGACCCTCTTTAAGTAAATTCCATCGTGACCACGTCCATAGAGTTCATCTACACGCTGATAGGAGTTTCCACTCGTTGGTGCCCTTTCAATGTCTATCTACATGGGGACTTGGTCCTAAGCCATCTATTGAAGCCCTCGCGCACGAGCTTGTTGTTCGCAGATGTGAGTCTTCTTTTTTACTTAGAAATTTCGTAAGTATTATTTAACTTATACTGTCTGACTAACACTTTATGCTTTTCTTTTAGGGATGGCAACTATGAAGGAGAATAAGGGGAAGGAGGTGGTGGATGATGCAACCAAGCCTGAGGCTCAATCCCAGCCTCATCCTTCTGCTGGAGACAAAAGAAAAACTTTGCCCAAGATGCTGGACTTGGGAAACCTTCCCAGTGGTCGAGGGAAGAAAGCGAGGCACAAATTGTCTAGGCCTGAGACTGTTACGCCTAATCCTCTTTCCTCTCAGCCGTTTATCCCAGTTTTTGATGTTGACTCGTCCATCCCCATTGATGTCACCCCGGCCAAGACCACTGCTCCCACCCCGTCCGAACCTTCCCAGAGGGTCCCTATGAACCTTCTGGAAAATGAAGACTTGGCTTGGGAGAGGTTTGGAAAGGCTGTAACTAGTGAGGACATGGCTGCGTGCTATGACATGTCCTTAAGAGAATTTGAGCATTCTAGTGTTCATGATCTTTTCAAGGTAAACACTTTTACCTCGTCTTGTCTCAGTAACATTTTTGTTTTTATTTTATTATTTTTTTAATAGAACTTTTTAATCACTTGTGTAAGCCATGTCAAAGATCATAGCTACGTCTAGGCAGACCACGGAGATGGACAAGACGAGGATCCTACTTGGGAAGACGATCCAAGAGGTCAAGGACGACTGTAAGGGTTGGGCTGAGGTGACAGCTAAGGCCAAAGGCAAGGCCAAGGAGTTGCAGAACCTGGTTGAGGAGTTGAAGACTGATGCTATTGAGAAGAATACTCGTCTTGACCACCTCCAAAAGAGGAATGACGAGTTAAGTATCCTTCTTAACAAGGAAAAAGAAGACGCTGTAGTGGAGTTCAAAGCATCCAAACAATTCACTAATTTTTTGGACACCAACTACGGAGCGGGCTTTGAAGACTTCAGAATGGATGCTATAGAAAACTTCCTCGAGGTTGACTTTAGCTCTATTAAGCTCAAACTTGGTGCTGTTACAAGCTCCCTCCTCTAGACTAGTTCAGAAGATATTAATATTGAGGACGATGCTACCACGGAGCCTACCCAAGATGCTAGAGATGACCCCCCACAGTGAAAGAAAAGAAAATTTTAATCTTATCTTCTCTCTCTCTCTCTCTCTCTCTCTCTCTCTCTCTCTCTCTCTCTCTCTCTCTCTCTCTCTCTCTCTTTTACTCGTCTGTATCACTTTAGATGAGCTTTCAAACAATTGTTATGTTCTACTTTATAAAGGCTTTTGGACGATGGTTGTCTACCCTATCCTAAACGTTATGAATGAATGTTTTATTTTCATTACTTTTTTGTTTACTATTAAACATGTGTTGTATGGACGAACACATCCATCACGTTTATTTCAAGCATGGCTCGTCCATGACAAGAGTTTCCTCATGCTTAACATCTTTTACCATTCTTTAAATTTTTTACAAGTATAGCTTGTCTTGCGAATGGTACTGGTTTTTCCAGCTCTACTCATCCTAAAACTTGGCAACTGGTTCTATTTTCCGTCCTTAAGAATTATCAAGGCACAGTTTTTTACTCGTCCAAGGATTGGATTGTTTTAGCTGGCGTCCTATCCTATAGACTTCGAATGTTTTCGTGAGCACATATTTCCTCGTCCATGGGCTGAACAAATACGGTTCAGGCTTTACCTTGTCCATTGTTTAGACGATCGTGCCTTGAGTTTGTTTTTCTTTGCTTTATCCTTATTTCAAGGTAAGCTTATAGACGTTACATCCTTGCGTCCAGAGACTTTTAATCGTTGTAGGCTTTAGCCTTCTTGTGGGTGAAATTATGGAGACTAGATTCATACATCATATAGATTGGAAATCCAAACCACATTTATAATATAAATATCGTCCACAAGTATCAAACATGCTTAGAAGCTAGTGCCTTTTAAGGAATTATAAATACAAACAAATATGGTCCAAGTCCATGACTCTGTCCATAGTTCATAGCGCATAGTTAAAAACTAATACACTCTTAAGGAGTTAAAACATAACACAACATATAATGCTAACAACGAACACATGTAACAAAAGGCAACACAAACTTTGGCTCGTCCAAAGTGACAATCCTGAATGATCTTGTCTAGGATAATGCTCGTCTAGGCAGATATCTTACTGATAATATCTTCTTAGGTGCTCAACATTCTAGGGGTGCTCCAATTTTCTCCCGTCTAGGGCTTGCAAGTAATACGAGCCTTATCTTTTGCAATTGATAACCCTGTAGGGTCCTTCCTAGTTAGGTCCCAGTTTCCCATGGGCTGGGTTTTTGGTGGCCAAAGAGACCCTTTTCAAGACGAGGTCCCTTATGTTGAAACGCCTGGGTTTCACCATTGCATCATATTATCTAGCCATGAGGTTTTTGTACCTTGCTGTCCTTTGCTCTGTGTCCATCCTTACCTCGTCTATTAGATCAAGGTTAAGACAAAATTGCTCTTCATTACCCTCATCTTGATACTTCATCACCTTGTGATTTGCCATGTGCACTTCTGCAGGTATCACTGCTTCACTTCCATAGGCTAACTTGAAAGAAGTTTCTCCTGTGGGGGCCCTCACAGTTGTCCTATAAGCCCATTGAACACCTAGTAGCTCATCTGGCCATACTCCCTTTGCCCCCTCAAACCGGGTCTTTATGATCTTCAATAAAGACCGGTTTGCAACTTCTACTTGTCTGTTCGCTTGTGGGTGGGAGGGTGAGGAATAATGAGTCTTAATTCCAAATTGCTTGCAAAAGTATCTGAAAGGTGTGTTGTTAAACTGTCGTCCATTGTCAGATACTAGTACCCTAGGTACCTCGAACCTGCATATAATGCTCTTCTAAACAAAGCTTATGACATTTTGCTGAGTAATTTTTGCTAAGGGTTCGGCTTCTACCCACTTAGTAAAATAGTTGATCCCTACTACCAAAAATTAATCTGACTGGTCCCTAGTGGGAAGGGACCTAAGATATCCAGTCCTCATTGCGCAAAGGGCCATAGGGCCATCATCGGGGTCAGATACTCCGACGGTTGTCTAGGAACGTTGCTGAAGTGTTGGCACTGGTCACACACCTTTACATAAGCGTTAGCATCTTCTTGAATAGTTGGCCAGTAGTAGCCTGCACAGAAGACTTTATGGACAAGTGATCTTCTCCCGAGTGATTCTTGTATGCTCCTTCATGAACTTCCATTAATACGTAGTTTGACTCGCTTGGAACTAGGCACCTTAAGTAAGGCTAAGAGAAGCCTCGTTTGTACAACACTTCATCTATGAGGACATACTTGGCAGCCCTGATCCTCAATTTCCTAGCTTTATCCTTGTCTTCTGGAAGCCTTCCATCCTTGAGATAAACTATTATTGGAGTCATCCAATTTTCTTCCCCTCCTATTTGCTGTACCTCTAGAAGATCTATGCTCGGCATGTATTGGACTTTGTCATACTCGCCCATAACTCCTCCTGCCGAAATTGCTTTTACCAAAGCATTCGCTTCCATGTTTTCCTCATTCGGGAGTTGAACAAAACTGGCCTTTTCAAACTTTTGGACGAGCCGCTTTACTTTGGTGAGATATTTCTTCATTCAATCTTCCTTAGCTTCACACATTCTATTCACTTGATTAATAACCAACTAAGAGTCTCCTTGAACGACTACTGATTCCGCTCCTAAGGACTTAGCCAATTCCAATCCTTTAAGGAGGGTTTCATACTCAGCTTCGTTGTTGGTGGTTTGGTATTGTAGATAGGCCGTGTATTCCAACTTATCTCTTTCTGAGGACTTGAGTATAACCCCAATCCCCCTACATATAATGTGGACGAGCCATCTACATTGGTACCTGACATCAAACTCACTAAGCTCTATAGCCCATTGGATTAGTCGTCTTGCGTCTTCCAACTTGTTCATTGCCTTCTTTATGGGATGATCTGTCAGGACATTAATGACATGAGCCTGAAAATAATGTCTCAGGTTCCTAGAATCTATGACCAAAGCAAAGGCTAGCTTTTTCATCATTGGATATCATCCTTCCACTCCTCTTAGCACCCAGCTCGTATAGTAAACTAGCTTTTGTATCCTCGCTTTTTCTCTGATCAATGCTGAGCTCACTGCATGTGGTGACACCGCTAAATACAAATATAATTCTTCACCCGGTAAGAACGGGCTTAGCAGAGGTGCTGTGGTGAGGTAGGTCTTGAGGTCTTGGAAGGCCTTCTAACACTCGTCCTTCTATTCAAATGCTTTCTTGAGAACTTTGAAGTATGGTAAACACTTGTCAGTAGCTTTTGAGACGAACCTATTAAGGGCAGCAACTTGTTTGGTGAGAGATTGGACTTCTTTGATATTCCTTGGTGGCTCCATATTCGGTATCGCTTGGATTTTATCGGGATTTGCTTCAATTCCCCTATGCGAAACCATGAACCCAAGAAACTTACCTGATGAAACTCTGAAAGCACACTTGCTCGGATTCAACTTCATGTTATACCGCCTAAGTGTTTTTCCTCATCCAAATTCTTACTAGCATGTCATCCACATAAACTTCCACATTTTGTCCAATCCATGGATGAAACATATGGTTAACCAGCCTTTGGTAAGTCGTCCCCGTATTCTCCAAACTGAAGGGCATTACCTTATAGCAAAACAATCCCAGGCTGGTAACGAAGGATGTCTTCTCCTGATCCATCTCGTCTATTCTTATTTGATTGTAACTTGAGAAGGCATCCATGAAACTTAGCAATTTATGACCCGCAGTCGAATCCACCAACTGGTCAATGCGTGGCAATGAATAGCTATCCTTGGGGCAAGCCTTGTTCAAATTAGTGAAGTCCATGCACATCCTCCGCATACCATTAGCCTTCTTGACCATAACCACATTAGCCAACCAGTTCGGATAATAAACTTTACGGATAAATTTTGCCGTGGTCAACTTCTGGACTTCTTCTTTAATGGCATTGTCTCGTTCAGGAGCGAAAGCTCTTTTCTTTTGACGTACAGGCTTGAAAAAAGGATACACGTTTAGACAATGGGTAATGACACTTGGGTTAATACCTAGCATGTCCTTGTGACTCCATGCGAACACATCAAGGCTTTTATTTAAAAACTGGACCAGGTTTTGCTTCATCGTCTTTTCCATACTCGCCCTAATCCTAGTAAACTTTTCGGGGTTGCTCTCGTCCAAAGGAATGTCTTCCAGTACTTCCGTGGGCTCCGCGGTAGTCCTTCTGTCGTCTATGATCATTGTCTGTATATGCTCGTCCATAGCCAACATGGCTAGATAGCACTCTTTGGTGGCTAATTGGTCTCCTTGCACTTGACCTACTCCATACTCAGTCGTGAACTTGACAGAAAAATGGTAGGTAGATGTTACCGCCTTCCAACTATTTAAAATCGGTCTTCTAATGATGGCATTGTATGATGATGAGCAGTCAACAACAGGGAAGTTTACTTCTTTGGTTATCTGTTGTGGATACGCTCCGACCACCACAGGTAATGTAATGTTACCCACGGGTTGCACTTTCATTCCTCCAAATCCTACCAAGGGCGAGTTTATTGGACAGAACTGATCTCGTCCAAGCCTTATTTGTTGGAAGGTGGGTTAACACAAGATGTCTGTTGAACTGCCATTGTCTACCAACACCCTTCTAGTCGTATAATCAGTAAGGAGTAAGGTAATGACGATCGCATCGTCATGCGGGTGGTGAACCTTTTCAGCATCCTCGTTCGTGAACGTAATGGCTGGCTCGTCAGCTTCCCTCGTCCTTGGGGATCGTCCAGACAGTTGGACATTTTGCACCACTTTTAGGTACGTCTTCCTTGACTTGGAAGATTGACCTATTGAGATTCCTCCTATAATAACTCTTATTTCTCCAAGTGGGGGTCGTGACGGCTCTTCCACCTTTGCCTTCAACTTCCCGTCCTTGTGATCTCATCCAAGAAAATTTCTTAATTTTCCTTGCTTAATGAGATTCTCTATCTGCTACTTCAAATCAAAACACTCGTCTGTGTCATGCCCATGGTTTCTATGGAAGTGGCAATACTTATTCCTATTGCACTTGTTGGGATCTCCTTTCATTTCTCTGGCCACTTCAAGGGCGGGTCATCCTTGATTTGCATAAGCACTTGTTCAAGTGGCATATTCAAGGGCATGTATTGCGACTCTTTACTAAAGAACTTGCCTTCTTGTTATCTCTATCTTTTTTCTCTCCTGCCCGAGCCTTCTTTGGACGAGGACCCTGCTCAGGATGGCACGGGAGATTTGCTTCCATCCGCTCTGCTCTCTTCTTCTTCTTGGCTATGATTGCATCCTCTACGTTCATGAAGTTTTGGGTTGAATGGATGAGTTCAGCCATGGTTTGTGGCTCTTGCTCATGAAGCTTATGAATGAATAAATCGGAGTTAACTCCATTATGGAAGGCTGCCAATAACAACTTGTCATCCATCTTGTCTACCATAAGGGCTTCCCTATTGAACCGGGTAATGAAGGATCGCAAGCTTTTATTTTCCCCTTGCTCTATGGTTAATAGGCTAGACAAGGAATGCTTGTGCCATTGTCCTCTGATAAAATTATTAACAAATAACTTACTTAATTCTTCGAACGAGCCCACAGTGTTTGGAGGTATCTTGTTGAATCACACTCGCGCTGGCCCCTTGAGGGTGGTAGGGAAAGCTTTACACATAATCTTGTTCGAAATTCCCTAGAGGTGCATGGTAGTCTTGAGGGTGGTGATATGATCACACGGGTTGCGCGTTCCATCATATGAATCCAAAGAAGGCATCTTGAACTTTAGAGGCAAAGGGTGACTGTTGATGGAAGCGGTTAAAGGGGAGTCGATTCAGTGAACCAAATCATCCATGGGGTTTGCCCTTCTTATATTCTCCCTCGTCTCATCCATAACCTTCCTCATTTGGTCCATCTCTCTTTCCAAATGTGGAACCCTTCACGAAGTGGTTTCCTTTGACTGGTTCTCGGGCTCATCATTATCTCCTCTATCTTCTTGACTTTGGGCTTGTCCTTTTGCATGTCTTTCATGGTACTACCTCCTTAGACCAATCTCCCTAGTTAGCTCTTGATTCTGACAGGTTAATTCCGCCATGGTGGCTGCTATGGACTGTATGTGTTGGACGGAAGGAGATTGCATGACAAGTGATGACTGATGGTCGCGGTGGGGATTACTAAAAGAATCCCTACTCTCTTGGTGGCCTGGACTAGTGGCCCTTGATATTTTCCGAACCATACAGCCTTTTGTCGGAGAAAGAATGTTGCAAAACACAAAATTCCCCCTTCCCACAAACGACGTCAACTGATGATGTAAGGAAAATCAATAGGCTGGATGCTTCGGGCTTCAAAGGGCTAGCGATTGATTGAAAGGACTGAAAAAAGAAAATACGATCAAAGGTGAACGAGGTAGACCAGCCAAGGACCCTCTGATGCCAAATTTAGTTTCTTTCTTTTATTCTAGAATTCCAACTTTTCGGGAGTTGTTCAAAACTTACCTTTATCTAGTCTGAATGAGTGTTTATATAGTGTGCTCTCGAAGCAGTTATTTGATTTGTAACTTCCCCTGTAATTGAGGAGGTTAGAGGTTCAAGGATAACTTCCACAACCGCTACGAGAGTTATATTTCATCTTTGTCTTCTCTAACTGTCATTGGAAGTTAAGTACTCTATTGGAAGATACAGTGATGAACCGAGGTCTTACTCATGCCTTGGAATAATAACGCGCGGTTCAGTTTACTAGTTTGTGTGGATAAACTTCCCTGGAATTTTCCCAAGTGTTGGGGGGTCGTCCATGTGCCTTCCTTATGGACGACCCATTTGTTCATAGACGACCGTTTTGAACGACCCACTTGTTTATGGACGACCGTCTCGCAGGGTATAATCATTCTTGTCTTTTAGCCCTGGATGACACCTACGGACAAATTGGATTTGCTTCGTTTTTAGTTCACCACCAATTGCCCCTTTGTCCAGGGGTCGTCCAGCATACCATTGAGTTTTGAGATGAGCCATATTATTTTTGATCAACATTGTGCCACGTGTCACGATTTTATTAGAGCACCCTTGCTCCCTTAAAATCAAGGCTTATTTCTACTTCAAATCAAAGTAAAAATTTTCCTTCAATTAAGTTTGAGATCAAGCCAACAGCCCTCAACATCAAATCAAAACTCAAGTACATCCAATCACACATCCAACTTGGAGACATCAAAGTATGATTCAAAATCAAGCTTTGTAGCCCTTTGGATAGTAAAGTTACTTGGAGATTGAATCAAAGGAGTTTTATTATATTCTTTCATTGTAAAGAGTCATACAGAGGATTGTACTCACATATATACAAATCATATCAATTGATAATTTGTTACACTATTTCGTGATCGTGTGATTATTCTTTTACGAAAATTGTGTGTACAAATTCCTGGCGCGCTTGGTAGGACTTCTCTGCCTCTCATCTCTTTCTCTATCCTACAAATCTTCCAATCTCCAATCTACCAAGATCAATGGCCTCAA
This sequence comes from Castanea sativa, assembly GCF_040712315.1. Lineage (NCBI taxonomy): Eukaryota > Viridiplantae > Streptophyta > Magnoliopsida > Fagales > Fagaceae > Castanea > Castanea sativa. The sequence continues at coordinate 37,329,179 of NC_134018.1, forward strand.
AGAAGTCTTAGATGTCCAAGAATGCTACCAAGAGCATTGGAGGGTCGATAAGTAGCAGTACTTCTACAAGTCCCATGACTCAAAACAAAGCTAAGGCAATGGAACTCTTCACATCACAAGAAGTCGATGGGAAAGCTCCTATGACCAAGCTTGTCAATGTCTTAACTCAACCAAAGACATTCATTTCCTTGAGCATTTTAGGGGCAGGAAAGCACACCATCGTCGAGAAGAAAAATTCAACATTCACTCTAGAGGACTTAATGACAGGGGGCAAATCATCCTACTCTGCATTAAAAACTAAGTCAAGTACTACTTCGTGTCTGGGTTCTTCCCCAAGCTCCTCTCAAGAGGTTACCTCTTCAATCTTCTTAGGAAGCTCATCTCGTATGATATTCATGTCGACCATGATGACAGAGACTACTACCATTGATGAAAAGATTGCCGAAATGGGACGTGCCATTGCTAAACTTACCAAGATTGGGGAGGAGAAGGACCTTCAAATCGCCACCCTTATGAAAAAGCTTGAGGTTCATCGAGGGGAGTCTAGAAATGGCCAATCTCAAACTCATCAACATATGTTGCAAAGGGCTCATACATCCTCTCCAAAGAAGGCTGACAACCAACACAGAAGCTCTACCTTCATCGCTTCTCTATCAGTCCAAGAATTGCAAGACATGATAGCAAATACTATTCGTGCTCAATATGGTGGTGCACCTCAGAGTTCTCTTATGTACTCAAAGCCATACACAAAGAGGGTTGACAACTTACGAATGCCTGCAGGTTATCAACCTTCTAAGTTTCAACAGTTTGACGGGAAGGGAAATTCCAAACAACACATTGCCCACTTCGTCGAAACTTGTAACAATGCTGGCACAGTAGGAGATCTCCTTGTGAAATAGTTTGTCTGCTCCTTCAAGGGAATGCTTTTGATTGGTACACTGGTCTTGAGCCCGAGTCCATTGACAGTTGGGAGCAAATGGAAAGAGAGTTTTTGAATCGCTATCATAGTACTCGTCGCACAGTAAGCATGATGGAACTAACAAACATGAGGCAATGGAAGGATGAACCTATCGTTGACTACATTAATCATTGGCGTTCCTTCAGCCTTGATTGCAAAGATCGTCTTTTAGAAGCATTTGGGGTGGCAATGTGCATCCAAGGTATGCATTGGGGACTACTTTACATCCTCTAGGGAATCAAGCCTCATACCTTTGAAGAACTTGCTACTCGAGCACATGACATGGAGCTTAGCTTGTCTAGCCATGAAGAAAAAGGCCTACCCATTGATAAAGATAGGAAGAGAGGTGACAAGTACTCCAAGTCTACTGTTGAGGAGTCTCTAGCCATCACTACAGAGCCTATTCATTACAAGAAGAACGCAAGTCTACCACAAGAAAAGGAACGACGTCGACCCACCTTAAAAGAGATGGAAGAAAGGACATATTCTTTTCTGGACTTTGATGTTTCAGGAATGCTTGATGACCTCCTAGAAAAGAATTTAATTAAGCTACCAGAATGCAAAAGACTGAAAGAAATGGGTCACACCAACGATCCAAAGTACTGCAAATACCATCGAGTTACAAGTCACCTGGTGGAGAAATGCTTTGTTCTGAAACATATCATCATAAGGCTTGCAAAAGAGGGTAAAATCCTCTTGGACTTGGATGAAATGGTTGAGTTGAACTATACCACGTTCACCGCTACATCCCCAGCTCTAATAAAGTCACAAACTCCACCAAAGACATGGTCACCTTTAGCTTCAAAACTGGGGGCATTTGACAAGCATATTCAATTTGGAACAATTGAGCCGTTTCACATGCCATGCTCCGACCCACTGAATGAAGCTAAAATAAAGGCAAGTTGATGAATGAAGATGAGAGTTGGGCTTCTGTAACTCGAAAGAAATCTAGGAAGAAATGCAACCCAAAGTCACAAATAATCCACACAGAAAAGCAATATCAAAAGAGCAATCCTAGAGGGCCTCGTGAAAAGGTGATAAGGAATCCAAGCAAAGAAGTTCATGATGACAAATTGTTGCAACAAAGAAGCAACTCTCCAATCACCCTTCATGATTTCTTCCCCAAAAGTTATTTCAAGACGAGGATTGATGGCTTGAGAGTTGAAAAGTCGGAATCATGTGATGAAAAGCCTCAAGATCAAACTTCCAAAGCATTCAGCAAAAGAGCTTGTCCATATCCTTCTCAAGTAGGAGATTTGGCACTCGCAACACAACGACCATTCAATATGTTGTCCAAGAAGTCTGCATTGAAATGGGGTGGTCCATATGTTGTCCAAGAAGTTCATAGCAATGGTACCTACCAAATAGTTGACAAAGATGGGCAAATGGTTAGTCCCATAAAGGAAAAACGTCACTAAGTTTAAAAATATGATGTGCTCCTCGGTAAGAGCTTAAACTGCCCACCAAAAAAAAAAATCCCTCTAGGTTGAAAACCTTGAAATTAAGAGGCGACCTAGAAAAAAGTTAAAGGCAAAAAAAAGAAAAAAGAAAAGAAAAGAAAAAAACTTGAACTACATTATGACTTGATCCCTTATTGGGTACATAGGCAACTTGGTATCACTCGCTAAGTTCAGTCACATATCTCAACAAAAAAAAAAGGTGAAGTGCAAATCCAAACGATTTCAAATCAATTGGTCATGCTAGCAAGTAGCAATGTTGAAGGAGCTAGCCGAATGTGTAATTTACAAAGCAATACTCATAATCCGTATGAGGAAAAAGGCCTAAAGATCTACTTGATCACAATCGCTTGAAAAAAAAAATCAAGCACATAGAGATTGTGATCCAAGTGGAAGAAAAAAATTGGCTGAATTGACTCCCGTTTTGTTGTAACCACTCCTTGAGAATGTGAAGATTACAACTAAGCTTGTGAGAGAAGAAACGCAGCCCAACCATATCTTAGCATACACCTGTGAGCAAAGTCATACAAAAGCAGTTTCTCAAGTCACGAAATGTCAAGTTATGTGTAAGTTGTAACCAAAAAGGAAAAAAAAACAAAGACAAGAAAGACACGTAGAGGTTTGCATGTACTCTATCCAAATTTGAAAACCATGCTCATGGCTTATTAGTTATTAGGCGTGGTGTTGAAATTCAAGGCTACAAGGAAGCCATGTGTTCGCGTGGGGCATGGAAGCTTTAGGCATGTATTTAATGTGCACCTTAGTTGTCACATGAAGCTGAAGGCCAGAGCGCTATAGTCACGTAGAAGCAAAAGGAGACAATTAACAGCCCAATGCTTCTTCTTACATGGTGTCCACCTTGGGTGAATTTGAATCAACATAAGTCGATTGCTTTTGGAGCTTCAAGGACAGCGCAACTTCTCCTTTAACATTGCGTATGCAAAGAATCAACATGAAAACACGCGGCTCACAGGGACAAGGTTGGAGTGCCCAAAATCAAATGCAGTGCGTTACAAACTCACAATGTGGAAAAGTAAAGAGCTTTAGACAACCTTTACTCTTTGGCATGGGTAAGGAATAAGGATAGGCGAACACACAAGCTCGTCAATGCCTCAACTCAACCAAAGACAATGAATCGGCATTTGTAGACATCAAAATTTTATGATGCATTCATAGACGAATCACATGATCACAGAATCGTGTAGACGAGCCCTCTGAACATTCCTAATGAGTGAAAGCTTCTGTCAGCATGTAGATGAGCCCTCTAGACGCGTTCAAGATAGAATCTGCTCAAGGATGGTCGTCTAACAACTATAGAAAAAGAGAGAAAAAAAGAAAAGAATGGTTAAGACGATTATAAACAAGAATAAATGAATAAAAAAAAAAAAAAAAAATACCTTCAAGACAAAGGTTCTCTAACTCTTCAGTATAGGGGGCAAATGGATCATTGCCAACCTCAACAGGGTGTCCAGCCTAAAAACTAGAGACGAAGAAAAACTCCGTCTTCTAGTTTCTATCAAAAGTTACAAGAGATTTTATTAATCTACAATCTTTGCCCCTGGTTGTGAATTGATAAAAGCCAAGGGACTGGTTAATCTCCGAGGGTTTGTAGCAGTAAAGGAACTCGTCCACAGTGAGAGGACGATCCCCATCAAACACTTCCCTTCACAAAACTTGCATAGGGACAACCAGCCTCCATGCATTGGGGTTAAACTGACATACTCCTAAACCTAGCCTAGTTAGTAACTCCCTAGCAAAGACATTGAGAGGCAACCTAAGTCCCCCTAGAAAGTAGGCTTCATAAACTCCTATTCCAAGACGAGGGTCACAACACCATTCCCCTTGGACGGCTAACCTAGGGTTTAGATCATTTGGAATTTAATACCAACTTCTAAGGGAAACAAGTCTTTTCTCGTCCGTCTTGGAATGGACGCCTATAACACTACTATAAATGGTCTCTACCTCGTCCAAATCAGTGGATGTGGGAACACTCGTCAAGGTGCCAGCTTGTGACCCTGAAGCTGTCCTTGTCCTAAGATATTCCTGAAGAACTTCTGGAGGAACCCCAGGAACAGTAGATGTGTATTGCTCGTCTGTGGTGTTCCCTCCACTATTACTGTTACTACTACTACCACTACTAGACCCACTATAACTAGTAGTGTCATGGTACTCATCTCTCTCCTTACCCACACTATAACTAGACGAGGAAATGACAATCTCAAACATCTTAAAGAAATTTGAAGGAAAACCTAAGAACGAGGATGGAAAGAATACTTGGCTCTAGACAAAGGAGGACTAAAGACGCAGAAATACTTCTAGACGAGGCACTAGACGACGAATGTCAAGGGAGAAAATTTCAGAAATGTGAAAGGTAGGAGAGGAATTCTACTATTTATAGAAAGTAAAATTTGGCATCTAAAACGACGTGAGCTACCAGAGAAAGCCACGTGGCATACTCCTTCAAAAACTAAATCGACGCGACCAGTCACCAATGAGGCCATGACACATGGCACGATATTTAACCACTGACATAAAGACACTCGTCCAAAGAGCAGCAGTGAATTTTACAGTATTCTGATGGTGAACTAAAAATTAGATCAACTCCAATCCGTCCATAAGAGTCATCCATACCAGAAAGACTATCCTAGCATAAGAAGGTCGTCCCTCGTAGGACGATCATCCATGAGGAAAGCTCCTGGACGACCCTCAACACTTGGAAAATTTTCAAGTGTAATATTTATCTACAAGAGTTTAGGAATCGGACCACGTGTAACCATTTTGATACATGAGCAAGATCCTGGCTCATCGCTATAACTTCCTTCTAAATACTTAACTTCCAATGGCAGTTATAGAGGATAAGATTGAACATTATAATCTCTGAAGTACTTATGGAAGTTAAGTTTGAACCTTCGGACTTCCACAAATATTAGGGAAGTTATGAGACAAGTAACCGCTCCAAACACACTATATAAGCACTCATCCTCGTCAAATGAAAGTAAGTTTTTACTACTCCTAAAAAGTTGGAATTCTTGAGTCCCAAAGGAAAAATTAACTTAAGTATTAGAGGGTTCTTGGCCGGTTTAACCCAGTCTCCTTTGATCTTATGTCTTTTTATTTTCAGGCCTTCATCACTAGTCCATTGAAGCCTGGAGCATTTAGCCTACTGATTTTCTGTGCATCCTTACAATCTAAATGTCGTAACCTTTGAATTATAAGTCTGGAGTACCCTAAAAAAATGAATCCAAATATTCCAAGCAAAACCAATTCATTTCAAAGGCTGCAGAATAAAGAAGTAACTGAATTAAAAATTAGAGAAAAAAATGAAAAAAATTGAAGATTTTGGTAATCTAACAAACACATCATATGTAAAATCCAAGGTGCAATCAATTAAGATAAAAAAAATTTGTAAAAAAAAATTAAGATAAAAAATATTCATAAACCATATCAGTTATGAGATCAATGCATGCCACTATTTGAAGGCCAAAGAAGTATTATGTATTAAGTGTGATTCAGTAACATATAATTAATAAGCACCAAAAAACTAATCCTCATGTTGTTCATGGCAATATACCCTAAAAAATGGCATAAAAAATTATTTTAAAATAAGATCAATATGTAGAGGTATTTAACAGAAGCAATGGAAGTCCTAAAAATGAATAGAAAAAAGTACAGAGTGTCTCATATAAGAAAGGTGAAGAAGAAATACAACCTGTGTTAGTGATAGATTGTTTTAAAGAAAGTGAAGGGGTATTCCATCAATTCCAAATCTCCAACCGATCATGGTGAAATTACATCATTTGTTGGACATGCTTTTGATTCTCTCTTCACCTTTTCTAATTTTTGCTCTATACACAGATAGAAAAATCAGTCCTACAAACAAATAGGAAAAATTACCGAATGTCTCATATAAGAAAGGAGAAGAAGAATTTCAACATGTTTAGCAGCAAATGCTATGGGGTCAACCAAGCACTCTAACCAACCAAAAATTAATTAAACCTCTCTAGGTAGATTGAAAAATTAATAACAAATAAACAGACAAAATACTAAAATGAAAGCATCAGTTATAGGAGGAAAAAGACTAATCAAGCATATTTAAATTTTAAAAATTAAAAAAGAAAAAACTTGGGAAATATTAAAAGGAACAAACTACTTCCTATCTTCCCAAATAGCACTTGAATTTATATATCCAACAATTGAGTTTTATTAAATAAAAGAAAAATACATAAAAATATTTTAAAACTCACATTTAAAAATTAATTATTTCATTCATAATTTTATATAGCAAAACGCAAAAATATCCAACAATTTTTTCCCCAATATTTTGGGGTTATACCTATTGGCAATCTCATAAGAATTGTGGATTTGAAAAAATAAAAAATATTTCCCCTTCTTTGCTTGTGTTTGCTCCACCGCCTTTCTCTTCTTCTTCTCTAATTATGATTGTGACCGTTGATCAAAACCAATTTTAAAGCAAAACCTTAATAAGAAAACAAATCTCTCATATTTCTTTAAACAGTGTTTAGTGCAAACCCTTAATATAGTTGATCAAACTTTAAAGTTTAAAGGATGCAATTGCGTGAATAATTATGTTGGTCAGGGGGTTTGTCACGTGAAATAACAAAAAGGAATTTTAATATTGTCTTCTACCCAGATCTAAGAAAAAGAAAATCTTTATCGGACTATATCTATGTCTCTATCTGTGTCTCTCTATTTCTCTGTATCTGTCTCTCTATCTCCATATCTCAATACCTCTAGGACGTTTAATCATATTTAACTTTGACGGGTGCCGGTTGCGGTGGTCTAATTGTGGCAGGGGGTGGTGACGGCCGGCTGTATGAATCCCCAGTGTGGCGCAAGGTTTTTTTTTTCTGTATTGTAGTGTCGCTAGGGTTTTTTTAGTTGCAATGCTTTTTAATTTTATTTTAATCGGTTTTTTTTTAATATACACAAAACTGTCAAATGGTGTTACGCTTGTAAAACAATATAAAGTATTGCTTTTTAGATAGGTGCTTTTCATATATGGCAGCACTTCCTTCGTTATAGGAATCAACTTTCTCTCAGCTTCTGCTATTATATATAGTATATGATATATATATATATATATATATATATATATATATATATATATATATATGAGATAGGTTCAAGTTACACCTGGTGTAACTCTTTGGAGTTACACCTTTTTTAAATCGTTAGATTTAAGTAGATCCAACGGTTAAAAAAAAACTCTCATTATTACAAATATTCTTATTAGGATCTCATTAATTACCCTCATTTATTACATTCTAAACCTATCTCTAAACCCAAAAACGTTTGACTCTCTCTCTCTACTTTCTCTCTCTGTCTCCTCCACCATTGCTCCACCAGTGGATGTGACTTCGTTGAACGGTTTCTTTTAAAGAGAGTTAGAAGAGCAACGTACCTGACATGTGTAAGTGAAAGATGGAAGAGTAAATTAAAAGACAGTTTTGAGCACAGTATATAAACTGTAACTAGCAATTGAACCATGTAATTGCCGAAGGCACTCTTGCTTTAAAAGCAAAAAGATTACTCCCAAATGTTGGGAAAAAAAAAGAAAGCGAAAAGGTCATCTCATGTGTTATTAGGAAGACGATATTTTAAAATAGGAACAAAGTCTTGCTCACGCAAACTCTGAATTTCATTCTAGTTATATTCTGTCATCACTATAATTGAAGGAATTCTCTCTTTTATTAATATTTTTTTAAAAAAAAAAATTTGCAGGTTATGCATTTTTCTGTGAAGGAAGGGTCCCTTGAGAACGAGCATGCAAGTATTCAGGAGGTAACAATTGTCATTATACTCTACTACATGTTTTGTCCACCTTTGGTTTTGCAAACCATTCGCATTACCTGAATTTTATATATACCTCTCCTGCAGGTGGCAGATTCTTATGTTGTGGATGAGAGGGTGGGTTTTGCTGAGCCTGCTAATGGAGTAGAACTTTATTTTTGTCCACCACATAAAAGAAAACGTGAAATGCTCAGTAAGAACCTCTCGTCTGAACACGTTGAGGCACTTAATAATATTGATAATGGCCTAATTGGTGTTATTGTTTGGACTTTGGAGACGGAGAGAGAGGTCAAAGGTTTTTGGGTTTAGAGATAGATTTAGAATGTAATAAATGTGAGTAATTAATGAGATCTTAATAAAAATATTTGTAATAATGAGAGTTCTTTTTTAACCGTTGGATCTACTTAAATCTAAAGGTTTAAAAAATGTGTAACTCTTTAGAGTTACACCAGGTGTAACTCGAACCCATCTCTCTCTCTCTCTATATATATATATATATATATATATATATATATATATATATATATATATATTGATGATTTATCTTATCATGAGGTCTTGTCAAAATGAGGAAAATTTTTCCAAATAGTAACTTTTTAGGAAAATTTTAGGTGAATAGTATGTGTTTGATATTATTTAGTTATGTAGACTGTTTTTGGAACTCGAGTTTAACAAACTCGAGTTCCAACCCAAAATCAAGTTTAGCAAACGTGAGTTCCAATTACTAGTTATCTGAAGTGGATTAAAAGAAAAAAATCATGTGGAACTCGAGTTTGCTAAACTTGAGTCCCACTTAAAAAAAAAAAAAAAAACTATTCCAAAAAGAAGCTCCACTCCCAAGTCCCACCACTTACCCCACGTGATGGCATATTCCAATGTTTTGGCTTTTTTATTTACAAAGTCTAATACTTCTTGTACCTTTTGTCCACCTTACTAGTCATTATATTTTACTGACCTGAAACTTGAAGGCCTGTTTGGTACGTATATTTAAATAATAGTTTTCAGTTTTTTTGGAAATATGTGCAGATGAAAATGTGTGTAGAAATATGTGTAATGTTGTTTAAAAGCTGAAAACATGTATTTGAACTTGCATACCAAACGGGGCCCAAGTTTGCCAAACTCAAGTTCCACGTGGTTTTTTTTTTTTTTTAAATTCCATGTCAGACTTATACTATTGGACCTCAAGTTTGTTAAACTCGATTTGGAGTTGGAACTCGAGTTTGCTAAACTTGAGTTTCAAAATTAGTCTATATAACTAAATAACTTCAAACACATGCTATTCACCTAAAATTTTCCTAAAAAGTTACTATTCAACAAATTTTGCCTCAAAATGAATTGAAATGACGTCATTGTTTTTTTGATGAACAAGAAACAGGGTTATAGTAAAAAATAAAGAGAAAGTAATTATATTGTCTGGCCGACACAATAGTGAAGAGAGAGCGATAGACCCGGCTGCTTGAATTCTAAGGGCTGGTAACAGTTTCTAAGCACAACAATATACTGAATGTTCAAAAAAGGATATTCATGCATCTTTAAGAAAACCGGCCTGAAGCTGAATGCTCATGCATCTTCAACAATATATTATATACTTTCAAGCCGGTCTAAGTTTGAAACCTAAAAAAAACATGTACTAGCATTGATACAGCTTGTTTCTAGTTGTAATTTCAATATTTTATTAGACTTGACTCACAATCTGACTAGATACAACCCATAATTTCAGTAATAGTTTCCAAGTACTGCAATATAGTGGGCTTGGGCCAATTGTGTCTAATCTATACTATTATTTAAGGGGCTTATCCTATTTGGATTCCTCATTTTTTTTAGTTAAAAAATGCCCCTATACTCCTATACCCCTATATTTAAGTAGAGACAAAACTAAATGACAATTTGGTAAAAATGCAACTCTAACTTCTACTATAACATTGCCTAAAAAATAGAATCACTCTCCTATTAATTTTTAAATTGATTTATTCACTTATAAATTATATTTTTAAAATAAAAATTATATATATATAAAATAATTATATACAGATTTTTTTCTACAAAATAGGACCACTAAAAAAAAAAAAAAAAAAGCCTCATCACACACGCGAAGCGCGTGTGATGAGGCTAGTAACTCTAATGTGGATTACAAGAAAATGACTTCAATTTAGACACAAATTAAAAAACGTGAAAGCAGAGTATGTGTGAGATCGAGTTGATGGAGATATCATATCAGCCAACTAATCCTCAAAGGAAATAACCAGAGAGAGAGAGAGAGAGAGAGAGAGGATATAAAATATTTTAATTTCTCTCATTTTTGTTTAATTGGGAGTGAAAAAGTGAAGGGATGGAAAAAATGAGTTTGTATAAATTTACTCATATACCATTGTTCACTACAAAAAACGTGGTCTAAGTGTCCGTTTGGATAGAACTTATTTTGCTGAAACTGAAAACTGAAAACTGAAAACACTGTAGCAAATAAGTGAAAAAACGTGGACGATAATTTGGGATATACAAATACTGTAGCTCAGTTAAAAGTACTGTAGCATATAAATACAACATTTTTTTCCCCTTCCTTCTTCTATCACTTCTCAGAAATCCACACACCGTAGCCTCTCGTTCTTAGAAATCCACAAGCTCAGATCTTTCAAGCAAACTTCATTCTCTTCCTTCCTTCTTCTATCACTTCTCAAAAATCCATAGCATAGCATCTCGTTCTCGTTCCTGCTGTTTTTTTGATTCACAAGCGAACCTCATTCTTTATTTGTTTCTCTCTCTGCGCTCGTTTCTAGATTCATCTATTCCAATCACTCCGCCGCCTTCTCGTAATCCATGGCTTGCCGCAGCTCCGGAGGTTAGTCTTCTCTTTCCTTTTCTTCAGATCTCTGTGTTTGTTTCTTTCAAAGCTGTTTTGATTTGTTTTGAGCTTTCTATTTCTCTGTTTCATTTCTAGGGTTTCAGTCACGGTCTTCTAATGCTTTGTGAGGGTTTCTCTATTTCTCTATTTGTTTCCTTTTCTTCAGTCTTCTCTAGGGTTTCTCTATTTCTCTGTTTTGATTTGTTTTGATTTGTCAATCTTCTAACTGAATGGAAGAATTTCTAATAAATTTTTTAATTGTCAATTTAATTCTCTGTTTTAGGAGATGATCAGTGCATACAATTTAATTCTCTCTTTTAGTTGCAATCATTTTGAACAACATAGGCTCAGGCTCCCTAGTTGTACAATAGCAAACCCTTTGAAGTGCAATCTGTTTTTATCGTTTGTTAAGTTTTGAATTTGGACATTCAATTTGACTGGAATAGGCATTGTCCTAATTCTTTGAAGACTGAAGAATTCAATTATAACCTATCTTGCTGTTACACCCATTATGTGTGCCTTTGATTCTGTTATTTGTGTTCATTGAAATGCCTCGAGTAAGACACTGACAAAAAGATGTGTACTTCTAAAGGAAGGTTAGAATATTGTTATTAGAAAGAGTTATATAGCGATTCTATTCTGATTCTATTATTAAGATAAATCAATTCTAAAATTTCTTCGACATTTCTCAAGATTTCCAGTTAATGTATATTGTACCCATTCATACCCTATTTGTATATTCGTATGCAATGGTTCTTTGGTCATATAGGTCTCCACGTAAACTGCACATGCACACCCGGCTAGATATGCTGCGAGTACAATGTCGTCACTCAGGTTGAAGTCATTGTCCCTGCATATTTTACCGACTTTAATTGCGTGTACAAAATACTAATGTGATACTATAATATGTTGGGTAATTCACAATAGGTTTCACGTTATTGAACCTTTATTACTACTAGGGTCAAACTATGGTGGTACCAATAAATCATATGCTTTCATGATTTCATCCAAGATTTCTACAAGTTGTATATTCACATCTAGAGGGGAAACTATAGAAACTCACTGGTGCTGGGAATCAGATGAGTCGTTTAGGAAATCCATCCTTTTGTATACCTTGAGACTGCTTTATAGGTATTGAACAATGATCTAAAAGATTTCGATCTTAAAATTCAGAGCCTTGAGATACGAACTATATCTAAAGCTACAAAAACAAGAAAAATAATAATCATAAAATAATATAAGCACTGGTTTTACTAAATTTCATTTCAAATTTATAACTTTATAGTTTATTCAATTAATGCTTTTTCATTAAATTTTGTTATATGTTGTAGTTAATTTTCCAATTTTATAAATGGTTGAAAAGTATTTTCTAGAACTAAAAAGAATTCTAAAGAAGTTTAGAGAATGGGTTTTCCATTTTAGCCTATAATATATTATCAATTATATTTATTAGAAAAATCACCAACTTTTCATTCACAAAACATTGTTCATAATATATTTTAATCACATGCATCAACCATGCATCCACAGTCTTGATTTTACTAAGTTATTTTTATTAAAAACTTGTTAAGATATTAGAGAAAACTAATCCTTTTGTTTTTTTTTTTTTTTGTTGCTCTATTGTTTGATTACTGAGAAAATTTACAAAATCAAGGTAATTGATAACTGAGAAAATCTACGAAAACAAGGTGAGGATCTTGAAAGTGATTCTTTTTGGTAGAGAATTTCATTGCATTGCATTGCACTGGGTTAATTTCTTTTCAAAGAAGATTTTCTGCTCAACAACATGTCATCTGAGGACTGGAGTCCAGTCGATACTTGAAAGATTTTACACTCAAGTTTTGTATAAAATTAAAACTATGATAGAGATTCAAGAAGAATACACCTATTTTCTTAAATAGTTCATAAACACAGAAAATAAAGTTGATAACAATTCCCATAGAGATGAAACTACAAAGAACTACCAACTTAAAACTATTAGTAGATAAAAGCCAAAATACTAACAGCATCATAATTCCTAAGACATTAACAACAAGAGGAGCTAAAAGATTGATAGTAAATACTTCAATGTGATGTTTTAGTCTTCATCATCAGTCCATAGCTGCAAAATATAACAAATCCTCTGTAAGAATTTTGGTAGGGAAACAATGTCATTACTAAGATGTTTTGGTACATGCAAAGTTTTTGTAAAACCAAAAAGCAATAGAGACAAGTTAAAACCTTAATATTAGTACACTAAACCAAAACTGTCAAACATTACTTCAATGTGATTTTTTTTTCTTTGAAAACAAGAAAGAAACAAGAAAACAGAAAAAAGAAAAGGATAAATGCAATCGGCTGCATTTGGCAAAACTGCACAAAGTCAACAACTGCTTCAAAGAGCAAGGACAAATGCAGAAAGTTCTAAGGGTGTAATTTGACCAAAACCATACAGCCCAAGCAAAGACTACACTCCAATACAAAATTATCCAAGTTTTCCTCTTCCTCATTCTTATAAGATAACAGTTTCACTCACCATGTTTAGGAGTTATATGAGACCATTTCAGCTTATCAGTAACTCCACACCTTGAGATAAGGATAGCTAAAATTTGACAGCCACTTGTGTAGAGTATAGCTCTCTAACCAGGTCCTGTTTCAAAGTGAAAGTGTAAAGATAATTAGTTTGCTATAATCTTAAAATTGTAGCAAAAAAATTCCGCAGTCTTTTGACACATGGGTATAGGATGTGCTGCAATAGGTTCTTTAGTCAAACCCCATGACAAAAAGAGTTTAAATAAGACTTTTGACATTCAAAATTCAAGGTCTCCCTCTATCAGGCATTTTCTCAGTAACCAATCAGGCATAAAAAGAAATCAAGCTAAGAAGGTGAAAAATGCATATTACCCCTCCAAACTTTTTTTTTCCCTCCAAAAGAATCTTTATAAGAAAGCAACAGGCTGTACAAAATACGTAGGTATTCATGACCAACATAATCACCAAAATAATGCAAACCATAGGCAAATGCTCCAAACTCCAAAAGTTTTTCTGTAAAAAATTGCTACAAAAAGAATCTCACGTGACAAAAACTAATTATTCATGACCAACATATATACAGCACAGAACATTTAAGATTGTAGCAAAAACATTCCAGTCTAATATATGTACTTTATAAACACAATCTAAATAGATTCAGCATTGTTCACCACTAGTACCAACAATCCACAACCTATAAGATCATCTAAGAGAGCTGATACCCAACCTATATCACTATAAGCAAATTTCCATGAAATGATTTCAATTCTTTCAACTATGCAAAATTATTTTTTTAGCAGTATAGAAACAGAGCAATAGTGACTTCATTTTGAAATCTACATAGCATGTTCATCATAGCAACCCAAGGAAAATCTAAATTACTGAAGACCAGGCCAGATCAACACATGTAGAGGCTTAGAAACATGTATACCACAGGGAGACTGTGCGGCCCCATTTCATTGGATGAAATAGAAAGATGAAAATTTTACTTGAAACCTGAAAATTTTATGAAATTCAGAGGATGTTATTACGTGAGAAAATGACTCAAACTTTTGTAGAATTCTTTAATGGTCATGATATTCAAACACAAATGAAACAATAGACAAGTTGTTGTATACAAGATAGTAATTCCCTCCTGCAAAGACAGGCTGTGTACTTCATTGGACTATGAATTTAAAGGATTTTCATGAAAGCATTTGAATGTACTATACATTTTGTGGGAAAAAAAAGAAGAAGAAAGAACAAAAAAATAAATTCAGATTCGACAATGTTCAAAATAATAAAATTCAAGTAGAGTAGTTACTTCATGATTGGAAAACAGTACTGATGTATCAGCTCAAGTATAAAGGATGCCATGCAAGTATAAAACTACATACCTTCCATGTGGTCACTAGTCAGGCAGTTGTGGGAAGGATCAAGCTTTGAGGACTTAACTATGCCAAAAAAAAAATGTCTAAGAGGTTATTAATATTAGGACATATGAAAAAATAAAAAATTAAAGGAACAGGTAAACATAAGAAAACGGAACAGGTAAGCATACATTACACATGACAATTAATTGGTAACCATTGCCTTACATACACACCCTTGGTAAGCATTTTAGTTTATACCAATAAAAACAAAAGAAAATTCACATAGTACAACAGGTACAACACTGAAAATCCGATTACAACACCAATCCTATCAAGACAATCCCCTTTCCTTCACTAAAAATGAAATTCAGGGTGCCTTTGGTACTCATTTTCTAGCCACTTCAGCTGGATGTCCTTGTCATCGCAAAGTGCTGCGAACATGTGCCTACCCTTCTCTTTTTCCATGAAGTAGACGGTGCTGAATAAATGAAGGTAATGACCCGAGTGCACCCCGGGAAGACTCAACACCATGTCTAGAATTGTTTTAACCTGAGTAGTTGCTGTAGAAGCAAATGGTGTACGGGTACCTACACTCCTACTTTCAAGAAAAACCTCTGAGATGCTCTTCAAAGAGTCGGACATCTCTTGCGCAACTGAACGCTTTTTTTTTTTTTTTTTTTGATTTCTTGCAAATTGGCTTGAAAAGGTGGACACTGGTTGCCAAGCCTTTCCCCTTAGTCATTGTCAATCCTGCCCTCGACGATGATGGACCTTGAACCTCCATTGCGTCAACATTCAGAAAAGGTTCACATTGGGGATCAACAAATTGTGTGCTATCAGCAGAGTCCCCAGAACCTTCGGTGGTTTCCTTTGGCATTTGACCACTTGTGCAGAATGCATTTTTTCCCGTTGCAACCGTGCCTCCAAACATGATGTTCAACGCCTCACGATTCGGCAAACATTTATTTTTGAAGGTTTTTGCACTGGGACATGCCTACATGTGGAGAACCAGTAGTTAGAACACAATAATATAGTTGTAAACAGTAAAGTTTTTCACAATCATGTATATTCAACTAACCGTAATCTTTCGGGTCCACCACTCATCAGTGGCCTAAAACAGCCCAGTGCTAGCATCATAACCCAACCCACTCTCATTGTCAAAACAGTCGTTATACTGCCTCCACCCTTTTTTCAGATGATCCCATTTGTTTTTAATCTGCAGTAAAGTCACCACTTTTCCAAAATGGTTATCCAACTGCTGAATCACTGCATCAACCCCAATTTTGGTTAGAAATCCTCCGCTTCTCTAGCCTTCTAGGACTTGAACAGGACAGAACTCACAAAAAGCTTGTAGTTCCTTAATGTCTTTCCAGTCAGCTCTCAGATCATTACTAGCACCGTCCTTCGATTTCTCCTTAACCATTTTTGCTACAACTTCCTTCTATACTCATTGAGGCATTTCAACAAACAGTTCATGTGCATATCATATAATCAGTTAGGCATGCCCACATGAAAAATGCAAAGTGAACTCACATATACATTATATACAACAGAGGTAGGAAGAGAATTTACATGTGGTATTACATGAAGGATCAAGAAACCCACATTATAGTGTCATAGAAAACACAAAAGAACCACACACAAACGTTGAACACAAACACCACACACAACCGTTGAACACAAAAAAAAAAAAAAAAAAAACATCCACAGATTGATGAAGCCTCATGGATCACATTATAACCACACCAACAGATGAGAGAACATGAGAAATTAGAGGCAACTTACCCGTGAATGCAGAGACCCACAGTGGCGGCAACAATGTCCCAAGCGGAGAGAAGGTTTGCTCGCGCGAAGGAAGAACAGAGGGGGTCTTTTCAGAGAGTTCCGCGTAATGGGCTTTCTTCTACCATGTGTGCTCTGTTTTGATGGTTTTGTGGTTGGTGGGTAGGTGCAATTCATTGAAGAGGATTCGGACGGAGCATTGAAGAGGTTTGAACACATTCTGCCACGGTAGTTGGGAGAAAAGAAGAAAGCTGAAGAAGAGAAAAAATATCCGTTGAACAAAGGAGGAGCGCACCGTTTTGATCAAATGGAGCTGTGCTTGTGCAATCAGATGGAAGCTGTACGCACCGTTGTCATCACAGATGGCTTTGTGAAGGCTACATGGACACCCCATCACGCATGCGTTGGACTTTTTAATGAAACGGTGCGTCTTAGCTCTTTGTTTTTAGAAGGTGTCCATGAACAGTACCCCCCATGCATTTTAAATTTTAATGAAACGCTGAAAGCTCTTTTCTTCATCTGCGTTTCTCCTCAGCGCGTTTTTGTGTCACTGTACACGTGGGTCCCAGCATATCACAAACGCAAACGCACAGACACAGGGATAAGCTGGATCCAAACAGTCACTAAGCCTCATTTCTTTTAGCACTGTTAACAAAAACTCGGCTATAAGTTGGCTATAGTCTCATTTTTAGCAAACATAGTTTAAACTATTGACCTATAGGTTATGCCTATAGTTGTGTTTATAGGTGTTTATAGCTGCGTTTAGAAAATGTGGCTATAAGACCAGCCAAATAATTTTTTATTTTTATTTTTATTTTTCAGATGACCTATGGCTGGGTTTATAAAACGCAGCTTTAGCTTACCTATAGCTGCATTTGAAAAAACGTGGCTATTGATCTGTCAGACCTATAGTTACAGCTTTTAGGCAACAACTAAAAATGCGGCTATAGACCAAATTGACCTATAACCAAGGAAGTCAATACTGTACCGGAGGCTATACCGGTTTGGTCACTGGTACGATATATTTTGGATACTGGTCAATACTGGTGTACCGTTTCAGATTTACCGCTATTTTATATATTTAACATATATATATAATAAAAAATGTGAATTTTTTAGTTTTTATTTTCTTCCACTATCTTTAGTATTTTATTATTGTTATTATTATTATTATTATTATTATTATTATAATAATATTTTTTTTCCTATATCTAATTACTCCTTCCCTCGTTTTTATCACCTTCAGGTAATTTTCTTTCACACTTTTTTTTTTTTAATGTTTCACAGGCAGGCCTAATTGATAGCTCTTCCCATTTTGTCTTCTTTTTTTCTCCTCCACATCACTAGCTTGTCCTAGTCACCTGACACCTACCTCCAATTTCCAAGAACCTTTTATCTTCACACATTTAAACTTAACTCTTCAATTTTCAAAGTTCATTCATTCATTTATTTTTACTTCTGATCTATCTCCTTTAGTTTCACCTCACCTCTCTCTCTAGTTTCATCTCCTCTCTCAAGGTGGCACGGCCAGCCAGCTGCTCATTGGCGTTGCGTCTCAGTATCAGCGTTAAGGGAAGAACATACGAAGAAGGTAGAAAGTATAAATTAGTAGAAAGAAGCGTTTGTGTGTCTAAGTTAGGTACCGGTTTGGAATTTGTTTTCCGGCCGAAATCCGGTATATACGCCGGTATAGCCGAAACGACTCCGGTATGTCCGGTATTTAAACCGGTACGAAATATGCTCATTTTTGTGCCGGCCTAACCTCCGGTACGGTATATACCGACTGCACCGGCCGGTACGGTACGAAATAAACTTCCTTGCCTATAACTACGTTTTTAGGAGCTATAGCCTGCGTTTTTTTGTAGTGGTTAAAAAATGATGATTAATTAAAATAAAAAAGTGACAAACAACCCAAAAAAAAAAAAGCAATCACCCAATTATGTACTTATTAAATAAAACAAAAAAGTAACACATTTATTTAGCAAAAAACATTGTGTATATGCAAATGGATGAAGGAAAAAAAAAAAAAGCAAACAAAGCAACTAGACAAAAGGAAGAAGCCCATGTGCAAGTGCATATGGGCATTTTTGTCCATTAAGCAGCTCCATTTTTTCCCTTCAGTTTTTTTCCCATTTTGGAGAGAGAACTTTTTGGTAGACACCATCTATTTCCTTTCTCCCCACCCAACCAAACACACTCTAAAAAGTTTTCTTTCTCATTTTCCCTCCAATGTGTTCCATCCACCATATTTCACCTCCAAACAAACACACCCTTAGGCTTGGATCCAAATGAGGGAAGACAGAGAGTGTGAAACATGTATTATGAAGGGTTAAAGTAGCATATTCTATGGGTTGGATCAGATTGGATTGTATTATAAAGTAGCATTTTCTCTCCAAGGTTTTCCATCCACCATATTTCACCTCCAAACAAACACACCCTTAGGCTTGGATCCAAATGAGGGAAGACAGGGAGTAAACATGTATTATGAAGGGTTAAAGTAGCATGTTGGATTGGATTGGGTTGAGTAAAAATGAGTCATCTTAAATGGATTGCAAGTGAGTTGGGTTGACGATCAGGCTAAAGGTCAGGTCAAATTATGGGTTGATTAGTATTTTCTTACATAAAAAAATAAAAAAAATAAACAAAAAAATACTAAATGTCAAAAATAACAAAATATTAAAAATAAAAGTTAAATAATATATAGATTCTTATGTTTATACAATTCAAAATTCACTAATGATATAAAATAAAAAAGCTATATGTCGTTGATCATGTCAAGTTATTGGCCTTCTTAGGTGTACTTATTCCTATTGCTTCTATAATAATAAAAAAGTTATATTATAACTTGGAAACAAAAATAAATAAAAAAATTTTGAAATTAAAACATAACATACTAGGTAAAGAAGAATAAGTAAATATTTAATATGAATTGCACTTTAGTCTACTCAATGTTAGTAATAGATCCAACACTAAAAATTTTGATATGTGAGAATTGCAACTCAAGTTCACAAGTAATTTTGTCACTATCTTCACCTATATAAAAAAAAATTTAATATAGCTTAAGAATAACATGAAAGCAAGTCAATAAAGAATAAAAATTTTATAACTATGATTGTTTTATAAATAAATTAAATTACCTTCAAATGCATATAATTATTTTTTAGTGCACGACATAGCTTCCAGATTCTTAGGCATAAGACAAGGTCGGGTTTGAACCTGACCCAAAAAAGGCTTGGTTTGAATCAAATTAATCATTTTTACTCTAGGTAAAACGTTCTTGAGTTTAGGTCAAACTAATGGGTTTGGGTCTAATTTTGCCGGGTCTAAATCAAGTTAACGGTTGTGGGTCCCAAGTTAAGTTAATTGTATGCAGAGAAAAATATATGTATTTTATTTATATGTTATCCACACTACACTAAAAATAAAAGACAAAAAAAAAAAAAAAAAAAAAAAACCTTTGCTTTCATTATCTTGATCCACCTACACTAGGTTATGTATCATATTGAAACTTTAATCATGGTTATTTGATTTATTTTGAATTTTGAGACTTCGGTCTAAGTTTTTCTGAGACTGGAATATTAAGCTTAATTTTGCAAATTGTAATTAATTATTGAATAATCAACTTAAATATTTGAATGAAAGAATATAGTTTTTTTTTTAATATTAGATTTGACAAAATGACCTTAACCCTAATTCCTTTTATTATGAATTTTGGGTTAGGTTGGTTTTTAGAGTTACCATGAATTGAACTATATTTTTCAAATCGAGCAAGTCAATTTGAATTGAAAACTAGCTTAAACCTAATAAGTTGAAAACTACATTTAGGGGGCGTTTGGTTCGCTGTAATGTTACATTACATCATAATATTACGTTATTGTAATCTTACATTAGTATAATCTCAATATAAAAATACAAAATGCCCCAGGAGGGGTGGCCCAATTGGTGTGAGATCCCGCAAGCATGCACATGGTCCCTCGTTCGAGTCGTGGCGGGTACCATGTGGGGGGTGAGTTCCTAGCATGCTTTGCGCCTCCTCCACTGACTCTCTTGGAGTGCTAGGGTGAGATCTGTGATACCCCGATCACAGTAACACCCTGGTCACAATAGCTATGGCTCAATCTAACATTCCCTAATGCGAGGGTGCCCCTATCAGGTCATGCCCTGGGGGGGTAAACCACATATGGTCACCCCTGGCCCCCCCTTCTCATTTATCAAAAATATATATGTGGGAGGTAAAAATTCCCGAATAAACATTTGAGCTTTGGGCTTTATTGACGGGTACCAGTTTGTTTTTTATTAAGGCCTCCAGACCCACATGTCAGTCTGCACTGTAAAGGTCCGAAGAGTTGTCCGAGGAGGAATGTCTCCTCGGACGGGCCCGGCAATGACCCTGGACTTGCCAAGAAGGTTAAAGGCAGAATTCTAGAAAAACTGATGGGTAAGAGGGTGATCCAAGCACCCTCTAGGTGTAAGGATGTGATAGAAATATCTAGGGAAAAGGCTGCTACCTCCACATTAAAGACCCTGCATCTACCTCCCTAGCCACATTAATGGGGAAATGACCTTTGAACAATAGAATTCAACATTCCTGCTATTATTTAAAGACTTCAAGAAGGTGGTGGATAGGACAAGTATCTAAGGGAAAGATTTGTATGACACGTGGATGAACAGTGAAGAGGAAGAAGTATATAAGGAGACGAGAGAGGAAAGAGAAAGGGATCGGCTCCTGAACTAAAAAAAGAACTAAGAATTGTAAACTTGGGCATAGAAAGAAAATATATATACAAATCGTTCTCGGCTTACGTCCGAGAAGGTCTCTTTATCATTTGCATAGATTACGGCATTCTAGCTTGTTAAACAAATTTCCAACATCCCGATCCTAGATTTCAAATCCATACTCTACAAACTTTATTGTATAAGGCTCATTGGGCCTGAGCCCAACACTTGTTTTTGGGTCCGGGTACAATTGTGCACTTACAATATATATATATATATATATATATATATATATAAATACAAAATTATATTATTTAGGAAGATGATGAGATTAAGATAATGTGATATATATATATATATATATATATATATATATATATATATATATTGTAATTTTAAATTATGGCAATTTTAGAAAAATATAATAAACAAAAAACTTTAATGTCACATGACTCACATCATTATAATGTGCATCACATCAAGGACATATTACACCGAACTAAACACCCCATAATAGTTCTATCTCTGTGATTTGAGGAAAAAGAATTATAATGATACACTGAACTGTGGTAGCATTAAAGGTAGAGTAAATTTTCTATTTGTCCCATTAGACTCAATTTATTTTAAATTTATTTTTTGTTTTGTTTTTTTTTTTTTTTGTTTTTTTGTTGAGAAGAACCATTAGATTCAATTGTTAGAGATGAGTTCTGAAACCCAATTTATATGCAACAAGCTATATCTCTCAAAGTGCTTGGTTTTAAACATAGGAGGGCGGGGATCCAAGAATCATCCCCAAGACCGTTAGCAATGTCCGTTTTTGGAACAATTGTATTCAGAAAAACAATGACCTAACTTTAATGTCATGCACTGTCATACCCAGTTTTTTTTGGTAAGTCACTGTCATACCCAGTTCGTCTTTCGTAAAAAAGTACTATATTCATAGCCTCCATTAATTCTATGTAGGCCAAAACCTTTCACATGGTTTTGCATTTGGAATTCCATGGCTTGAATGACAGGTCTCTGGGACCATCCTTTTTGCCCCACCAAAAGTTTCAAAGAATTGAATCAATTTTGAAGCAAATGAACTTGGAAAATTGAAAAGATGCTAAGTACAATAGTTTATGCCGCAAAAAATGACCTTGTTGATTGAGCTAAATGTTTTTGCTTCACTCCTACACCTTAAGTTGAATTTTACTATGCACCACCTGATTCAAAGGAGCTGCTCGTGTTCTGTTTTGGCTTAGAGGGATGTCCAGGTTGGGCAGATTATTTTTCTGTGAAAAAAAAGAAAAAGGACAGTTGGACTAATTAAGGAGAATAATATATGTATTCTCTTTTTATCCCCTATACTAAAAAGATCATATTTTTCCGTCTACAATACATTAAGTATCATATGGAAACTTTGATTTTGGATTTTGAGTCTTAAGTTAAATATGTTAGTTCAATTTATTTTGGTTAAAACTTTGTTTTATGACGTTAGAATCTTAGTCCCAACTGTGTACATTACAACCATTGATTGAAATGATTAGCCTATGTATCCAATAATAATAAGCTTAGGGAAAATTCACTTTTAACCCTATAATTTAAGGGTAGTTTAAATCAAATCCTATAATTTTAAAAGGTACTAAATCAAATCATGAACTTTTGAAAGGTAAATTAAACCTTAGGGTCAAAATTGGTGTAATACGAACCTCCACCGCCAATGCACTCCATTGCAACAAGTTTTTTTTTTTTTTTTTTTTTCTTAAATATAAATAATTTCATATTTTGATATGGTTAGGTTAGATTTGTTTTGTTTTGGGTAATTTTGGTTAGATTGGTTTTTGATTAAAGTATTTGGGTTTGATTTAGATATTACTTCGATTTCACCAAGCCTAAAAAGTGTATCATCCAAAGCTACTTTGTCATTTGATGAAGTTGCTTCTTTACACTCCTAACCTTTTAATTACTTGTTATACCAAAATAAATTTGAATATGGCTGAGATGTCAATACATTTATTATTATTTCTTTTTGATAAATTAATAATTGAAATGGATGAATTTAAATATTAAACATATTTTTTAATAAAATTAAGAAATGACAGTTGAGTTACAAAACTTATAGCTTATTATCGTGGCTCCAACTACATCAAAATTAACACCAAATGAAGACAAGAAAACATTATTTTATTTATTTCCTTTGATGTGATGGGTGGCAAATAAGGAAGGACAACGATTCAACGACAAAATCAATCACAAGCCGTCCATTTAGGTCCTAACAGAAACCCATACAAAGCCAAATGCCTAAGTAATAATCCAATCTATCCAAAGTTCCAAACTACCCAAAACAAATCTAACCAAATAAAAAATCTGAAATAAAAAATAAAAACAAGAAAAAAGACAAGAAAAGAAAGCGTACTTAGTAGAGCCGGTGGTGGTCTTGGTGGAGGCTTGTAGCGTCGACACTGACATTACTACATTACTTTGTCTCTCTCCTCCAAACTACTTCTATTTCTTTTCTTTTTTATTTCCACGTTATTATTTGATAGTTAACGATTACTTGATAGTGTTACGCTGATTTTAACTCCATGTTTACTTTATAACCTTTCAAAATTTTAAGGTTTAATTTAGTACTTCTTTTTATAAAGAAATTTAGTAATTTTGAAACTATGAGGTTTAATATGTGCCATCTATAAGATTTAATGTGAAATTTACGCTCTTAAAAAATTAAATTTACACTAAACTTTTATTTATATATATAATTGGGGGTGGGGCTAATGGGATTTGACCCTGATTGTCTCTATTAAAAATTGGGAAATGTTTTGCTGTATATAGGAGTATGTGATAGTAAAAAGAAATTGATCACATACATTCAAGGGGTATGTACAATGCACATTGATGAAGCAGTATCTCGTTGATTTGCTTGGATTCGTCCAGACGACTCCTGTAAGTACTCTGACGACCCTGTGGAGGCAGGAATTTACTCAAATGGTCACCGGTGTGGTGCCTGCCACAACGCCTCCGATGATAAAGTCAGTATTGAAGAAGATAATGATTGAAATACCAGAAAAAATGACTCAGGTGGTGATGTTGTTTTTTTATGTACCTTGTATTGGTGTTGTGAGGGTTTTATATACCCTTGGGGATTGTAGCCGTTGGAGTGTTAATGCCTCCCTGATAACGTCTCTGGTGGAGTTATGGACTTTAATGTGTTCCCGTCGGTTCGTCCAGCTGGTCCTGTAACGGTTGGGGCTTTATTGGCAGCATTGAATGGCATTAATTCTTTTTGATGACGCAGATATTGGTCATGTTCGTCCGTGAAGGCAACTTCGTCTATAATTATACTCGTCAGCTACGTATTCGTCAGTACCATCAGATGCCCCCGGGCTTTACGGTCGTCAGTGACGATCGTGGAAGCCGAACAGTTTTTTTTTTTTTTTTTGTCCTTTAGGATTTCGTGCCGCATTGAATGCGTTATGGCGGCGTTGCGTGGGTCGTGGCCACGTGGCGTGATGGGGTTGGAAAGGGACTGACCTTTGGGTTTCCCGCCGATTTTCGGTTTCCACCTCTATTTTGGCTTTTAAACTCATTTCTCTGCACTTTACTTTTTCATTTCCTTCCAAACTCCAGTTTTTCTCCTCTAAGCATCCTCTTCGCACGTTTCTTTGCTCCTTTTTGGTTCTTGGCTGTTGGGCTCTTTGCTGTCTCCGAGGTAAGCTTCTTCATTCTCTCTCTTTTTTCTTTTTTTTTTTTTTTCTTTGCAAGTATCTGATTTTTGTTTTTTCTTTGTGGTTCTCCCTGTTTGTTTCTCTCTTCTTTCTGTGGGAATCTTAGTATTCTTCTTTGTAGACTGGAAGTTCATGGTCAGTAATTTAGAGGTTAGGGAAAACTGTCCTTCAATTTCTTTTCTTTTTGCTCGCTTAGGGGGGTCATTAGGTGTTTTCCCCAATTTGAGGGGCTTTGTTTCGGAGGGTAGCAGTTTAGGTGTTGTTTTGGGTGATTTATACCCATTGCTCCGAGAGTCCGTCGATTGGTTTGAAGATTTGGTGAAGAAGCTTAGGTTGATGTCAGAGGTTAGGTCTAGTGACCTCGATACTGGGTTGTCGTCTAGCGACGGTCCTATGGAGGGAGATACGGCCGTCTCTACTTTTAGAGAGGTTAGGGCTTTCCATGCCCTCGTGGAGCCGTGCGGATTAGATTCTGACGCCGTCAATCGGTTTAGAGATAGATTTCAATTTCCAGAGCGGGTCCGTGTTCGTCGCCCCACTGACGATGACAGGGCTTGCTCGTTTTTCCCCGGTGAAGTGTGCTTCTATGAGGCCGCTTTCACTTGTGGACTTAGGCTTCCCGTCCACCCGTTTGTGATGGAGCTCCTGGCATATCTGGGGATTGCCCCCGGGCAACTTATGCCCAATTCGTGGAGAATAGTGGTCAACTGTATGGAAATATGGTTGGCCGCTAACGGGGATATGATTAAGGTAAACGAGCTCGTATATTTATACCGTCTAAAAGAGTCCAAAGAGTACGGGTATTACGAGCTAGTACCTTGGGAGAGAAGAACCAGGATCGTCAAGGGCTTACCTTCGTCCTTCAGATACTGGAAGTCCAGATTTGTGTTTGTGTCTGGGGACAATTTTGAGACTCCCTCCAGCCAGGACTGGGGTGAGATCCCCAGGTTGCTTCGTCGGTGGGGAACCCCGACCTTAGGTGCGTCAGTCTACTTTCTCGCCCTTTTTTTTTTATATATATATTTTTGGGTGATTGTTACTAATTTCCTTCGTCCTCGTGCAGCTAAACGAAGACCGAAGTTGAAAAGCAGGTACAAGGAGCGCGTTGAGGCGGCCATCACTTATTCCCAATCCATTGACAATTGGGACGACTTGGTAGACCCGAGGACACTCGCTTTCTACAACCTCGGCCCCGATCCGTCTTCCTACGTCTTACGAAGCCTTGATATCGAGGGAAAGAAGAGTAAGCTTCTAAGTTCGTTGGTCTGGACCCTGAGGCTGTACTTGTTCAATTTACTCTTTCTAAATTTTTCCCTTTTGCAGAGATGACGACGAAATTCAACAAGGGCATGTATGAAAAAATGAGGTCCAAGAAAGACGAACCCTTGTCGAGCCTCGGGAAGAAGGTGGTTCGAGTGAAGGGCAAGGTTACTTCCGTTACTCCGACAGTCTCGACCACACCCGTGGTTTCGGGTGCCGAGACGACGAGGACGGCTTCTCCAGCCACTTCAGTAGAAGAAATTCCGACACCCGCTTCCAAGAGGCCTCGCACATCTGACAAAGAAAAGGATAATTCCGGATCGTCCTCAATTTGGGATGACGAGAGGTTGGCGACGGATCGGGCTCGTGGGGTAGTGAATGCCGAGGACCTGAAGGTGCTTTCAGGTTCGACTCCAGCTGAGTTGATGGGTCGTCATATCCATAAACTCGTCCAGGTAAATCGTTTGTTTCTCGTGACGCCTTTACACATAAGCCTCTCTCTTTCTTATTTATTCTTTTGCATGCCCTTTTTTTTTTTTTTAGGTGTTGGGGGAAGCCGTCCATTTTTCAGCGGAGTATCAAGCTCAGGAGGCCAAGGTCGAGTCTTCGCTTTCTCGGATCAAAGTCCTGGAGATGGAGAACTCGAGGCTGAAGAGGGAGCTGACAACCGCGATGGAGGATGTTCACCAATACAAGGACGAGGTCAAAAAGCTGGGCGACGATCTTAAGGTTGAACAGCAGCTGGTTCTGGAAAAGGACGAGCAGCTCGCAGCCGCGAAGGAAAAAATCAAGGTCGTCGCCTCTAGGGCAATCGAGGGCTTCCAGCAGACTGAAGAGTACAACTCTGTGCTCTTCAGTTGGTACTTTAAGGGGTTTGAGCTCTTGAGGAGGTATTGCATCAAGCATCCTTCCGGGGTGGATCTGGAGGCGCTGGATATGGAGGAGGTCGACAAGGAGATCTCTGCTGACGAGGCTGCCCTAGCCGCCGCCGCCGAAGCCCCTGAAGACGTTCCTGATGCTCCCGTCATCAACGCCCCTGCCCTTGATGCCCCAGCTGGAGACGATGCCGACCCGGTAGTTTGAACCTGTAATCAAAAAGTTTTTATTACGTGTATTTATTTTTTTTTTTTGAGGTGCCTGACATGTTTTTCAGGCTTAATTTCCTGGACAATTAGAAATTTTCATGTGTATTTTTATCCCAGTGTTTATGGGTTTTTTTTTTTTTTTTTGGAACAATGGCCTCAGGTTTTAGGCTTTTATAATATTGCATCTACTTGGATATATTCTGTTATAAAAATATTTTTTTGTGTCCGTCAGTAATGTTCGTCCACTGGATGGGAACGTGATCACTTAATCCTTCTCCTGTACTTAGGCGTTTTTCTTCTTCTTTTTTTTTTTTTTTTGCTTCGTCAATGATGTGTCTCCGTCTATGCGGGACCTCATTACTTAGGCAAAAGTTCTTTGCTTTAGTATTCGTTAGTAATATACTTCCGTCTAGGCGGAATTTTATTACTTAGACAAAAATTCTTTGCTTTTGTCTTCGTCAGTAATGTACATCCGTCTAGGCGGAATCTTATTACTTAGACAAAAGTTCTTTGCTTTTGTCTTCGTCAGTAATGTACATCCGTCTAGGTGGAATCTTATTACTTAGACAAAAGTTCTTTGCTTTTGTCTTCGTCAGTAATGTACATCCGTCTATGCGGAATCTTATTACTTGGACAAAAGTTCTTTGCTTTTGTCTTCGTCAGTAATGTACATCCGTCTAGGCGGAATCTTATTACTTGGACAAAAGTTCTTTGCTTTTGTCTTCGTCAGTAATGTACATCCGTCTAGGCGGAATCTTATTACTTGGACAAAAGTTCTTTGCTTTTGTCTTCGTCAGTAATGTACATCCGTCTAGGCGGAATCTTATTACTTGGACAAAAGTTCTTTGCTTTTGTATTCGTCAGTAATGTACATCCGTCTAGGCGGAATCTTATTACTTAGACATTTTTTTTTTTTTTTTTTTTTTTAACTCCCCGAGACTTGGTACCTGTATGAGCACATCATTTGAAAAATCATTTCATTAATTTTCGGTAATTAGTACATTCTTGATCTATGTCTGTTGGTGGTACTTCTTCAAGTTTTCTATGTTCCAAGGTCGCGGGAGTTTTTGTCCGTCCAGGGTCTCCAAGTGATAGCTTCCTTGTCGTGAGTAGTGCACGACCTTGTAAGGCCCTTCCCATGTTGGGCCAAGTTTCCCGTGGGCGGGTTCTCTAGTTGCAGTCGTCACCTTACGTAAGACGAGATCGCCAATTTCTAGTCTTCTGAGCCTGACCCTTTTGTTGTAGTATTCAGTCATCTTACGTTGGTACTTCTTCGTCATGTTCGATGCCTTGTCCCTTACCTCGTCTAAGCAATCCAGATTGATTCGAAGCTGGTCGTCATTATTCTCCTCGCGGAAGACTTCTCGCCGGGTGCTGGTCATACCCACCTCGACTGGGATTACTGCTTCAGTGCCATAAGTGAGCCTGAAGGGCGTCTCTCCCGTGGGGGTTCTTGCTGTCGTCCTGTAGGCCCACAAGACATTGGGCAATTCTTCTGGCCACGCGCCCTTAGCTTCATCTAGTCGTGCTTTTATGATCTTGAGCAGTGTTCGATTAGTTACCTCCGTCTGTCCGTTAGACTGTGGGTGCCCAGGTGACGAGAACTTATTCTTGATACCCAGTCCCGAGCAAAAGTCTCTAAATCCCTGGCTGTCGAACTGTCGGCCATTGTCTGAAATGATCGTTTGTGGGATCCCGAACCTGCAAATTATGTTTCTCCACACGAAGCCGCGGATTCTTGCTTCTGTGATCGTTGCTATTGCTTCTGCTTCAACCCATTTAGTGAAGTAGTCGATAGCGACGAGCAAGAATCGTACTTGTCCTTTTCCCAACGGTAACGGACCGACGATGTCGATCCCCCATTGTGCAAATGGCCAGGGGGAGGTAATCGTTGTCATCTTCTCTGCTGGCAGCCTCTGGACGTTCCCGAACCTCTGGCACTTATCGCACCTCTTGACGAGCTCCATAGCGTCTTCCTGCATAGTTGGCCAGAAATACCCTGATCTAATAACATTACTTACCAAAGATCTGGGCCCGGCGTGGTCCCCGCATATCCCTTCGTGGATTTCGTGGAGGACGTACTTAGCTTCTTCCTCGTCGAGACACTTCAAATAAGGCAAGGAGAATCCTCTCTTGTATAAGGTATCATTCAAAATTGTGAATCTGGCCGCCCTTGCTTTAATCTTCCTGGCCTCCATTGAGTCATGAGGAAGATGTCCGTCTTGAAGATATGAGACGATCGGTTCCATCCAACCACTCGTGTTCCGGATGGGGAATACCGGGACTTCCTCGATGC
Source organism: Castanea sativa (assembly GCF_040712315.1). Taxonomy (NCBI): domain Eukaryota; kingdom Viridiplantae; phylum Streptophyta; class Magnoliopsida; order Fagales; family Fagaceae; genus Castanea; species Castanea sativa. Next base: position 37,358,953 of record NC_134018.1, read on the forward strand.
TAGGGTATTTTTGAATCTCCATGAGAATCTCCTTGTTCGTTGGTTCTTCTATAGACGAGGCCATTTTGGCGACCTCGTCTGCCTCTGCATTTTGGCTTCTCGGGATCCTGACGAAATTCAACTTGTCGAACCCACGAGCTAGATGCCTGATCAACTTGAGGTACTTCTGCATCCTTTCTTCCTTCGCCTCATACTCTTCCCTGATCTGCCCTATCGCTAGTTTCGAGTCACTCTGAATGAGCAAGTTCTTAATCCCGAGGGCATTGCCAAGTCTTAGTCCCGTCAGTATGCCTTCGTATTCAGCCTCGTTGTTGGTTGCCGGGAATTTTAATTGGACTCCATATTGGAGTTTTTCTCCATTGGGGGTGTTTATAATGATCCCTACTCCTCCCCTCTTTCGGGCTGACGATCCGTCAGTCTGAATCGTCCACTGTTCCGCATCGTCCATGACATCACCATCGTCTGGGAAGGTAAATTCTGCTATGAAGTCCCCTAGAGCTTGCGCCTTGATGGCCGTTCTGGGATGGTATTCGATGTCGAACTGGCTGAGCTCGATTGCCCACTGGACCATTCTCCCAGCTGCTTCAGGCTTGCTCATGGATTTCCTGATGGGTTGATCCGTCATTACAAGGATAGGGTGTGCTTCGAAGTATGGTCGTAGCTTTCGCGAAGCCACTATTAGGGCGAAGACAATCTTCTCAATCCTGGGGTATTTGGCCTCTGCTCCTTGGAAGGCTTGGCTGACATAATAAACTGGGAGCTGCTTCTTGTCTTCTTCTCGGATTAAGGCAGCACTGACGGCTGTGGACGAGGCTGCCAGGTATAAATAAAGGTTCTCTCCTGCTTTTGAGGGACTCAAGACGGGCGAGCTACTCAAGTAGCGCTTGAGTTCTTGAAAAGCTGCCTCACACTCGTCAGTCCAGGCGAACGCTTGCTTCAACGTTTTGAAAAATGGGAGGCATTTGTCCGTCGCTTTAGAGACGAACCTATTCAGCGCAGCTATTCTTCCTGTGAGCTTTTGGACATCTTTGATGGTTTTGGGGGATGCCATGTCGAGTATCGCTTGCACCTTCTCCGGATTTGCTTCTATTCCCCTTTGGGATACCATGAACCCTAAGAACTTTCCCGAAGCTACCCCAAAAACACACTTACTAGGGTTGAGCTTCATCTGGTATCTTCGGAGGGTATTAAATGTCTCTCCCAGGTCGTCCAGGTGAGTCATCTCTTCTTTGCTCTTGACGAGCATATCGTCCACATACACTTCCATATTTCTTCCAATCTGCTTGCTGAACATCTTGTTCACCAATCTTTGGTACGTTGCCCCTGCGTTCTTCAGTCCGAAGGGCATTACCTTATAGCAGTAGAGTCCTTGGCTTGTGATGAATGCAGTTTTTTCCTGATCTTCCTCAGCCATCTTTATCTGGTTGTAACCTGAAAATGCATCCATGAATGTTAGTAATTTATGTCCAGCCGTGGAGTCTACCAACTGATCTATTCTCGGCAGGGGAAAGCTATCTTTCGGGCAGGCTTTGTTTAGGTCCGTGAAGTCTACACACATTCTCCATTTTCCATTTGCTTTCTTCACTAACACGACGTTGGCCAGCCATTCGGGATAATAAACTTCTCGGATGAAGTCTGCCTGCAACAATCTGTTAACTTCTTCCATGATTGCTTGGTTTCGTTCGGGGGCAAAGACCCGTCGTTTCTGCTGGACGGGTTTCTTCTCAGGATCTGTCTTCAACTCGTGTTGGATTACCTGGCATGGTATGCCCGGCATATCTTCGTGACTCCATGCAAATACGTCTAAATTTCCTTTAAGGAAACGGACGAGTTCATTCCTCATCTCGGGACTTATAGTTGTACCTATCCTCGTCACCTTCGAACTTTCCCCCTCCACGAGTTCTACAGTTTCTAGGGCTTCCATATTGTCTTCTTTTTCTCTTTCAATCGTCCACGTGTGGTTTTCTCCTGTAGCCAACACGGCTTGGTAGCATTCTCTAGCTAAGACTTGGTCTCCTTTTACTTCACCGACTCCGTCTTCAGTTGGGAATTTTATCTTTAGGCAGTAGGTGGACGTTGCTGCCCTCCATTGGTTGAGTGTGGGCCTCCCAATGATCACATTGTACGAAGAAGGGCAGTCTACAACCAGGAAGTCTAGATGACGGGTCTGCTGCTTCGGGTAGGCGCCTATCGTGACTTTTAGTGTCACAATGCCCTTGGGGTATACTCGGTCACCGCTAAAGCTGACGAGGGGGGACTCAAATGGACGCAATCTACCAGGATCTAGTTTCAATTGTTGGAAGGCCGATAAGTACATAATGTCTGCAGAGCTACCGTTGTCGACGAGGATCCTTTTAGTATTGAACCCTTCAATTGTGAGTGTTATCACCAGAGGGTCGTTATGGGGCTGCCTGACTCCCCTCGCGTCCTCTTCGCTGAAGAATATGTCTTGGTTCGTCCGTCTGTGTTTCAATGGGAATTCCATATGGACACTGTTTACTTGTCTCTGGTATGCTTTCTTGAGGGACCTGTACGATCCCCCCACGAAAGGTCCTCCTGCTATCGTGCTTATCTCCCCGATTACTTCTTGTGGCTGAGATCGGCGGCTCTCGTTTTTGGACGAGGGCTCTTGTTGGCCCATGTTGCCCTCTCTGGACCTGCTGGAGTCCCCCTTCTTGACAAACTTCTGAAGTTTTCCTTTCTGTATCAGTTCTTCTATCTGTCCCTTCAGATCTCGACAATCTTCTGTGTAATGGCCGTGGTCCTTGTGGAATCGGCAGTATTTGCTTTTGTCCCATACACTTGGTGACGAGTGCAAGGGCCTTGGCCACCTTAGGTGGTGTTGATCCTGGATCTGCGTCAAAATTTTGTCAACAGGCATAATTAGGGGCGTGAATTTTACCGGTCGTGGAGCTTTCTCGTCTTTTCGTCTATCGGTGTCACCTCCCCGACGGCTCGGACGCTCCCTCTTTTGTCCCCTGCGTTCGTCCTCCTTCCTTCCTTCTGTCTTTAGCTTCCCCTCGTCTACGATGGCCGCCAGTGCGTCCTCAGCGTTCATATACTTTTGAGCTTTCAACAACATCTCTGCCATCGTCCGGGGTGGATTCTTTGCTAATGAGACGACGAATTCTCGGGACTTAAGCCCTGCCTTAAATGTCGTCAGCTGGACCTTATCGTCTGCATCGTCCACCTCTAAAGTCTCCCGAGTGAAGCGTTTTACATACGATCGCAAGGTCTCCTTCTCTCCTTGCTTAATAGTGAGTAGGTGATCCGCTGGTCTTTTGGGACGTTGCCCCCCGACGAAATGGCGCAGGAAAGCACTACTTAACTGCTCAAAGTTGTCGATGGACGAGGTGGGCAATCTCGTGAACCATTCTCGTCCAGCTCCCTTCAACGTAGTGGGGAACGAACGGCACATGATCTTGTCAGGGGGCTGTTGAAGGCCTAAGGTCGTCTTAAAGGTGTTAAGGTGATCTTGGGGGTCCTTGAGCCCGTCAAAAGGCTCAAGCTGAGGTAGCCGAAATTTCGCTGGTACCGGTCGTTCTAGGACTGCCATGGTGAAAGGGGAGTCCGTCGCTCTGACCATTTTATCCAGGCTTCGATCAGTCTTCTCTTTGATGGCGTTTCGTAATTCATCCATCTCTTTCCTCATCTCTTGGAGGATGTCAGAATGCTGCTCTTCTGGGGTTACCGTTCTCCGTCGGTCACTCCTTCCATGGCTATCCCCTTCGTCTTCTTGAACAGCTCTTGACCGATTTTCCTCTTGCTGTAACCTCTGTCTCATCTCTTGATTCTGTCTTGTAAGTTCTTCGACGGTGGCCGCGAGGCTTCGCACTTGCTGCGCCAAGGCCGCTGAGTCTTGGTTAGATTCCATCTGGAGCTGGTAGGAACCACGTTATGGTTGTACAAGAAAGTCGTTCCCACAGACGGCGCCAAACTGATGAAGCAGTATCTCGTTGATTTGCTTGGATTCGTCCAGACGACTCCTGTAAGTACTCTGACGACCCTGTGGAGGCAGGAATTTACTCAAATGGTCACCGGTGTGGTGCCTGCCACAACGCCTCCGATGATAAAGTCAGTATTGAAGAAGATAATGATTGAAATACCAGAAAAAATGACTCAGGTGGTGATGTTGTTTTTTTATGTACCTTGTATTGGTGTTGTGAGGGTTTTATATACCCTTGGGGATTGTAGCCGTTGGAGTGTTAATGCCTCCCTGATAACGTCTCTGGTGGAGTTATGGACTTTAATGTGTTCCCGTCGGTTCGTCCAGCTGGTCCTGTAACGGTTGGGGCTTTATTGGCAGCATTGAATGGCATTAATTCTTTTTGATGACGCAGATATTGGTCATGTTCGTCCGTGAAGGCAACTTCGTCTATAATTATACTCGTCAGCTACGTATTCGTCAGTACCATCACACATGACCAAATGAACCTTAGACACATGTCCCTTTTTTTTTGCTTCCACATACTCCTGTATGCCTCAACTTTTCCCTAACAAATATCAGGAGGTGTCAACAACAATTGAAATACAAGACTCTTTAACTTCTAAACTTAAATGGTTGAATGGATTTTTTTATTAGGCTTGACAAAATGACATTAACAGGATCATTTTGAATTGGATTAGGTTGGTTTTTAAAATTGCCATGACTTGGGTTATCATTTTTCAACTGTAGCAGGTCAATGTCCATTTGAGAATTAAAATAAAAAAAAAAAGTTTTGGTAAATGTCCATTTGAGATTTTTTTTTTTTTCATAGATGCACAGTATTTATTAGAAGATGTAGTTTTTTATGACTTTTTATGTTAAATGTGTACAAAAATCTAAAAAAATTCTTTATTTCAAAAATGTTCAAGGTTGAATTATTTATTAAAAAAAAAAACCAAAGACAAAAAAGAAAGACCAAAACATTTATATAAAATTGGGGGTGAGGGTGGAGGGATTTGACCCCGGATGTCTCTATTGTAAGTATTAGGAGATGTCAATACCAATTGAGATACAAGATTCTTAACTTCTAAACTTAAATAGTTGAAAGAAATTTTTTATTAGGCTTGACAAAATGACATTAACATGATCGTTTTGAATTGGATTAGGTTGGTTTTTAAAATTGTCATGAATTGGGTTATCTTTTTTCAACTCTAGCTGGTCAATGTTCATTTGAGAATTTATTATTTTCGGTAGATGCATAATATTTATTAAAATATATAGTTTTTGATAACTTTTATGTTAAATGTGTTACAAAAAAACTAAAAACTAGTATATTTCAAAAAAGCAAAGTTAAATTAAATACAAAAAAAATAACCTGAGATATATAAAACAAAAATCAAAACTTTTTGTTTTATTATTTATTTTGGTTAAAGGAAATAAAAGTGTATGAAGTGAGGGTGGCAACCCTTACATACCTAAGACACCATGAAGGAAAGTGAGCACCAAAGTCTTTCAACAATTCTCAAATGCACGCTGAGTTTGAAAAATACTCAGAAACTCCATACAACCTGACACATGTACATCCTCTACTTGATATAATCGATAATCATTATTGAAGTTAGAAGTTACATTTATAAGCCAAATCTAGAAAGTAATAAAAAATTAAGATGACGACAACTCTTCCCACTAAAAATACAAGACGTGGTTCGGGCGTTGATCATGCGCAGCGTGTTCTCTTTTTCCCTACAACTTCTCTACAAAACTATCATTATAAACTATTGTTGGGTCATTTTATAAATTATCAAGAACAGATTTCTTCAACTACAAAAAGATCCAATTATTTAAAAAGTTGAAAACAAACCAACCACGTCAATTTTCATCAAGGACGTAGTTGTTATTAAATATATATAATGTTGGGCATGGGTTTGGGTTTTCAAAGTAGAATCTTGAAGTCACGAATCAAAGTAGTGATGAGTGAAACCCTACCCTATTTTCCATGAAGTTGCATAGAAACCATGAAAGGTACTTTGTCCTAGTGCCCTTGCCAATTTGTGTTAATGGAGGTGCACCCTAACAACCTTTCTATTGACTCGTTTGGATGACTCTCTCTCTCTCCCTCATAGCATTAATGGGTCTGTGTGTGTTATAATGGTACGACTTGGGCAAAGTCCAAGTCCTTGACGGCCCGAAAGTGCATGCCGCAATATCTACAGTTCTATACTTCTACTCATACCTCTTTTTTTGTTTTGGGTTTTGGTGGCTTGTTTTTATAAATTTTCGGTCCGACTTTCCCAATTCCCATTATAAATAAATTTAAAAAAAAAAAAAAAAATCAAACATGTGGGTTCAAGGACAATGCTCCGCGTCCCACACTCATCACTGGAACTGCCACGTGTCCATTAGATGAAGTACCCAGGAAATTTACCAATTAGGCTGACTGACGGGGGAGCAAAGAAAAGCTTGTACTAAGGTCATTATCACCTGCTCTTTAAACCACCAAAAGAAAGCTTGAACGAAGCTTCCTGATGATCAAACCCATGTGTGTATCCACAGAATCCACCTGTGACTTGATGGTGACTGAGATTTCTTTTTTTCTTTCTTTCTCATGCTTAAGAAATATTACGTTCCAAAACATCTCAATCTTTTGGTTGGCAAATAATTAAGGATTTTACTCCCTTTAAACAAACAATAGTATATCATTTTTTAAAAAAATTTATTAAAAATTGAAATTTTTTTACAGCTTTTTAAAATTTTTATAAAATATTTTTCAAAAATAGATGGTTTAATATATGCCCTTAGGGCATATATTAACTAAACTCTATAATTAATGAGAAATTTTGATTCCACCACTGATTCTTACAGTGAGTGATGAGAAAAAAAAAAAAGTAAGTTGTTATAAAATGGATGTAGAATTGACTATAGTCTTAGGATAACTTAATTAATAGTCTTAGGATAAGACAAAAAATTTGACAAAACTATTCACAATTGATAATGTGGCAAATTATTAATAATAGGTAAAATAGTATTAGTATTACTATAAAGAAAATCAGAAAAAAAGTTGTAATGAATTATTATTTTTTTTTTAATGTAAGGTGTGTTTGGATACCGCTTATTTACTGAAAACTGAAAATTTATTGCTAAAAATATTGTAGTAAAATAATTTTTAATGATGTGAATAGTATTGTGAAACTCAAATTTACCTAAAAATTTGTGAAAAAGTGAGTTTAGTAGTACGTGAACATTACCCATAGGACCCACTAAAAAAACACTGAATGTGCAAATTGGGCAAAACGTCCAATCCAAACGCACGCCTAGTTTTGCTCATAATTAAGAGCTACATGTTATTTTCTACATAATAATTAATAAGCCGTTAATCTAATAGTACAATGACACAACAAATAATCTTGTTTGTTAATAGTTAAAAACATAAAATTAAAGATTATAAAATAATGATAGAAAATACGTCAACTTTTCTTTATATCTCCCAGATTATGAATAAAATGACACTTTCATCTGACAATAAATAAATATATATATATATATATATATATATATATATATATATATATATATATATATATATCGGTGAAAAGTTTAGAAAGTTGTATCATATCTGATAGTGAAATCACGTTTTTAGCTCTAATATACTTATTTATATTGTATTTATATAAATGAGTATTTTGGAGAGCGAGTATTATTTCTCCCATAAATTAAAGTAAAAGAAAAAAAAAAGTGCAAAATAAATTTCTGTAATTGACCCAAAGTATTTCTTGCTAATGTCAAGCCACTTTTTTGCTTGACTTTCTGGGATGCTTTCTTTATCTACGTAGAAATTCATTAAAGTAGGGAAGAATATAAAACCAGTGTGGCATAATTTTAGTTATTTAATATGAAATAAAGTATAAACAATCATAAAAGTCATCTTTTTTTAGGGGAATCATAAAAGTCATCTTAGAAGTGAAGCAAGGGATATAAACATAACTGTTTTCACAAATAGTTGACATGGTCAATTGTTAGTAATTGTGGATAATTACTTTTAGAACCCACTACACATATCATTTTATTTTTCACCCCTTACAACGTGTTACTTCAACAAATTTTGAAAATGTGCCCCTAGATTTATTCACAAACTTTTATATTATCTTTAAAAGAAGTTTTATTAATTTGTTCAAAACTTTTTTGGTTCTCCTATTTTTATTTATTCTTTCTGTATAATAAAGTCTAAGAACACAATTTTGCATCATTATAATTGACAAAATTGATAAACATATGTGAAAGTGATTGTATCACATGATATCATTAAGGTATGGAAAAAATTGAGACAAATAAAAATTGTGGGAGGATTTTATTATCGAGATGATTTTGGAATTATCGATAAGGCGGATTTTATGTCGTAACTTTGAGACAATTGACTATAAATATAATTGAAAAAATTGATAAATACATGTAAAAGTAATTGTGTTATGCACATTATCAAAATAATGCAAAAATAGTGACAAATTATAATTGTGGGAGTACGGTTCCAATAGTATAAGGATGATTTTGGAACCATCAATCAAATGTTATATTGTAATTTTGAGAGAATCAACTGTGAATATAATTGATATATACATGTGAAAGTAATTATGTCACATCATCAAAATACAGTAAAAATGGAGACATTATAATTACGGGAGGACAGTTCCAACAGTATAAAGATGATTTTGGAACCATCAAACAGATTTTATATCATAATTTTAAGAGGATTGACTGTGAATATAATTGAGAAGATTGATAAATACATATGAAAGAGATAGTGTCACATCATCAAATTACAACAAAAATTGAGACAAATGACAATCATGGAAGGACAATTAATCGTTGTATAGGATTGTTCCAATAACAAGATTGTTTTGGAACCATTAAGAGATTTTACATCATAATTTTGAGTGAATATAATTAAGAACATGTGATAAGTTTTTTTTTTTGTTTTTGATATGAACATGTGATAAGTTTGATTCAAATGGTACTGGGGCGTGTCCTGTTCTTAGATTATCAAGATCATTTTGGAACCATCAGGCGGATTTTGTAACCATTCAAAAAATAAAATAAAATAAAATTGTTGTAGATTATTACCGTACAGATATATAAATGTAGCTCAATTATATTAGATGGTACAAAAGGAGTGTGGCCAGGCCACTAATAAGATTGTTGTTGCGCCTTCCTGGAGATCAGGCTTATAATCTGACAAAGCCACGTGCTAAAATTAAAATTTCCAATTTGACGGCCAAAATGACTCATATGGCTGACGTTAACACATGACGACTCGTTCATAGTCTCTCTTTTCTCACTGTGGATTTCTTACACTTTTTCGAGTGTGTATATATATGTGCCAAAGAAGGAAAAGCTATCTCCACTGGATTTGAACTTTTTTCGTGGGACATTTTTGGATCAACTTAAAAGAGAAAGAAATGGATCAGCAGGGAAGTCAGTCAACTTCAACCAAGGTGGAGAGAAGGATTATAGAGAAAAATAGGAGGAATCAGATGAAAATCCTCTATTCCAAGCTTAATTCTCTACTACCAAACCAGAATTCCAAGGTAATATACATCTCTTTCTCTAATAATTAATTACAGTGTTTGTGTTTGCTTCCCCTGTCTTTATACATATATATATTTGATCTATTTGAGTATGTAACAGAGTTTCAATATATTCTAATCAAGAAGACACTACAAAGGCTTTAGTTTTTACAAAGTAATGAAAAATTTCCTTGAATCTTAACAATTTATGTGCTTTTGTATTTGTATATACTCGGAGCATACGTACATGGACATGCACGTACGTACGTAGATGTATTTGTAAAAAGACTGATGAATGATTTAATTAATTCCATGTGAATGCAGGAGGCACTGTCACTACCTGATCAAATAGATGAAGCTATAAAATACATCAAAAGCCTAGAGACAAAGCTGAAGAAGTCTAAGGAGAAGAAGGAGAGCTTAGGTATTAATGGCAGGAAAAGATCATACACTGGCACAAGTTTTGATGCTAAATCGAGCCTAAAATCGCCCAAATTGGAAATTTGTGAAATGGGTTCCACTCTAGAGGTTGTTTTGATAACTGGGTTAGATAATCAGTTCTTGTTCTATGAAATTATTCACATTCTTCAAGAAGAACAAGCAGAGGTCTTGACTGCCAATTTTTCAATTTCTGGAGACTCAATTTTCCATGTGGTGCATGCAGAGGTATCTCTCTCTCTCTCTCTCTCTCTCTCTCTCTTGCTTTTCTGGATTACATATATGGATAATTAAATTTGTTGGCTTTCTTTTGTGTAGATTAAGTCTGGATCTTTATTCGATTTTGGGGCTGCAAAAGTAACTGAGAGACTGAAAAGATTCATTTACGGATCCACCAGTGATGTAGATTTTGAGCCAGAGCTTTGCTGGGACTTGGATATCCATCCTGAATCGTGGGATTTCTAAGTACAATAATGCAATGTGAAAGGTTTGAAATTCCGAGATCAGCTAGCTATATGGGAATTGTAAAATTAGGTAGAAAACTTAAAGCCCATATAAAGATCACGGAAATGTTATTAGTCATGTATTCTTAGTTTCCTACGAACGATGACAAATTTAAAGAAAAGATGTAATTGATCTTACTTTGGATTCTATATGTTTTCAGCCCTAGCTAGCTATTCTTAAATTAATAACAGTAAAAAATAAGTAACTTAAAACTTAAAAATAAAAGGCATTGAATTAATTCAACCTCCATAAGATTTAGCAAACAATCATTATTTAAACACTATTACTCTTTGTGCCTCCTTGGATGTTGTCTTCTTCTTCTTCTATTTTTGCTGAATTTTTTGTATGTTGTGTTAATGATAAGAAATTTTTCAGATACAAAATCATTAGGGAAACATGAGTTCCTCACCGTGATATATCATCAAAGATACAAAAATGGAAACAAACTTTCTTCAAACTCACAAGATCAGCTATGTTATTTCAAGAAGCTAGCCTGTGATTTGTTCTTAATCTAATACGCCTACAACACAACAAAGCCCAAACCCTAGACCTCCTCCTATTCGAAAAGTAATAAGGCTTGATAAAATATGTACACCTTAACACATATAAAGAAGATTTAGTGAAGGAATATAGACAATTAGCCTCTAGTTTAGATTTTATTTTGAATTTCATATCATCTATATTGCCCTAACCCCCTGGAAAATAATGGATCCTTCATCTTGTTGGTTATTTAGCTCCCTCAACATGCCTCTCTTCCCCCCTCTCATAACAAAGGGAGAAAAAAAAGCCATTTTTCTTCAATCTAAACGGTGGGACTTATGCCTAATATTCTAAGTTATGTATTAAACTTATGATATAACAATTATATTAGAAATTTCTTATTCATAAATCTCAAAGATTAAGCAACCTTTGTTATTTAGCTATATATTTTATTTCCAATTTTCAGTTTATCTCCATTTTAGATCTATCACAAAGGTTTTTATAATACTTATAAAAGTGAATAAGGCAGGAAACTTAAAACAACGAGTAGTTTTAGAAAGACCAAAAGAAAAGAAAAAGAGCTATGAAGAAAGATGGGAAAATGGGAAGAGAATTTGAGCTTAAACTTACAAAACATATGACAAATTCTACCATGTTGAAACAAAGATTTTTTAAATGTACTCAAAGTTATTAAAGATCGATTCAGATATAGTTGGTTTTTCTTTTTTGCAATAGATTAGAGTTATTATTAGAAACAGACTCTATAAAATGAAACTATCTCCCAAAAAAAAAAAAAAAAAAAGATTAGAACTTAATAAATTCTCTAAATTTGTTCGATTATTAAAGATTTTTTGTGCTGAAAATAGAGTTAAATTATATAAATACAGATAATTGGATAATTTTATGATTAATCAGTGATTATTTATTGAAAATTATGATGCCATATATATATATACTACTTAACCTTTTTCTACAATAGGTATAAAAAAGTTTTTTAACTGAAAATTACATATTTTAATGTATTACCAAGAATTTTTGTTTTTTGAGAAACGTATTACCAAGAAATTAAATGTGTATAAATTCGTTGGTGTTTTACATGAAACTCTTTATTTTCATTCTTTCAATATTTATCAATAGATTTAAAAATTTTGCCCCCTTTGAACCTAAATCCCTACCACTAAATATGATTAATTTTAACTCATATGCAAAAGTATCTTTTTTATTTAAAAGGAGAAAATACAAAATATGGTAGAAGCAACAAGAATGATGTATTCATAATTCTTTTCTTAATTGTCAATAATAACTAAACCTTAGTTCCAAAATTATGGATTAGCTATGGATTCTCTACATACAAGTTAGAATTGGTCACACATATTATTTTTTGACGTTCTATTTAATGATTGTATATGTGTTTTAAGCTGTCAACGAGATATGTTGATTCAATAGCATAGGTTAATTACATTTAGCAATGACCTTGTAATTGGTATTAGTGCAGATTCCCTCTTGTCTACCCATGCCTTAGTCACACTTGTTAGTTATATTCTTAAGCAATGATATTAATAGAATGATTGCATTGATATTACTATTACGTTAAGAATAAAACTTATAGCATATCACTGTTATAATCATGGTTAAATAATTAAATTTATAATTTTCTAATCATATATATTGTTGGGATAATTAATTATCTATTATGGTATATGGGTAGGTGATCTTAAATTTGAAGCTTGTTTACTGTTTAGTTATTGAGTCAATTGGTAGTTTATTAATCACATGCACTAACATAAAAGTGATATAAGAACTTCATTAACCTAATGCATGTATTTAAATGTTCTCTACTTGGATTCTGTAAATGCTAATGTAGCTCGAGAATTTATGAATTAATAAATATTTACCATGAAAATATTTTTCCTTCAAACCCATTTAAGAGGAAAGTAAATTCTTCTACTTCACTATGTGGCAATTAATAAAACCGTTAGTATGTACTTTTAGCTACGCTTTATTTAATAGTCATGTGACTTGTTTAAATAATATAAATAAATGATTTTATGAATTGTCATGTAATGAATTAGAAGGGATTTTTTTAAAACTAATTTGGAGATAAACTTATTCCATTTACTACAATATTATCCTTCCAAAATCTTTGTATGAAAAAAAAAACAATTATTTTTCTACAAAATCAATAATATTAATTTCGAGCTAATCTATCTTATTATAGTAAGAAACAATCTAAATTTCTCTCAAAATGCTTCAAAGTTTTAACCCTAACCCTACTCCTAACTTTTATCAATCTAAAAGCTGAGGCTTCCACTCTGCACCATGATTGCTACTAGGTCTTTAAGGACCAAAAAATAAACCTCTATCTGATGAGCAACAAGAAAAAAAAATGATGGGTTGTAATATCTAATTTGTTAAAAGATGTAAACTTCACTAACCTATAGCTAGTGCCTAGTGATTTATAATCATCTAATGTGTACACTTCGTTCCTTTCTTCTTCTTCTTCTTCTTCTTTTTATTATTATTTTATTTATATATATATATATATATATCGATAATTACAACAAGAAAGAGGAATTTGAAGCTTGAATATTTTCATTGAAAACACCATAATGTGTCAGTTAAGCTATAAAACTACTAGCAAATGGGTTATAAATAAAAATTAGAAAATGGCCATTTTACATGTTTTGGAAATTTTAAAATTGACCAAGGATTAAAATCAAAGTCATATATATTTGGTGTCAAGGGAGTCTTTTTTTTTGAATGAGAATTTGACTTTTTGACCAATTTTGTGAAAAAATCAATATTTATTGGCTTAAATATAGTTTTAGATTACACCAAATGGTACTTGTAGGATTAAAATATTTTAATTTGATTTATCATTGGTTGAACCAATAAAACTCAACCCATTTCTTGGTTCAATGGTTCAACCATAAGATTAATTGATTATAACCTTGCTTGTACTTGATACTTGATAAGTATATTGCCGATTGTTCCAAAATTTTAATTTGGTAGGAAAAGGGAAATTTAATCATCTAATTTAAAAGTACTCCTATAACATAATTATTAAATTAATTATTATTTTTAGATTAAATGATTCAATTGATAATTCTCAATAGCCCATTTCTCACTTGGAGTTAATCCTTTCCACAAACCGTTGTACTTGGACTTAATTTTATGCGTTGATTAAGTTTGACTAGAATTTCCACTCTTTTTTTTTTTTTTTTTTTTTTTAGATTTTAGTAATTACTATTTAGGCATTTTTTAGGCCTTTGGGACTCAAACACTTCAATTATCACTTAATATAATTATTTAAGGTCCATAGGGCATAGGCAACGAAATGCTCCCTCATCTATAAATAGAGAGGGATGTAAAAAAGAAAGGAAAAAAAAAATATATATATATATATATATATATATATATATATATATATATTCTCTAGGTGAAAACTTGTATTTACTTTACCAGAATTTCTCTCTCTCACCTACTCAAAAGTCAAAACATCTAAAGAATCCAAGCCGAAAAACCTATCGTTCATCCAAAAAAAATAAAATAAATAATAATCTCAAAAAATCTCTGCATTTGAGAATCAAAACAAAGTCCTAATTTCTCTAAACACAATCTAGATCAAATGACATTCCAGCATCAAATACAACAAATAAAGCACAATCACTCGAGGAAAATCATGAATATGACTCATAAATCAACATTCTAAGGAGAGGAGTCGTGATAATTGCTACATGTCCACTCAAAAAAAAAAAAAAAAAAGTTCATTGATGGGAGATTTTCTAACATCGTTCATGAATGAAGTTGTTATAAATTTTGAATGAAGAATAAATTTTGTCATTATCAAGCATGTTCATAAAACTCAACAATGTGTTTTCTTAGTTTTTACCATGTTTAAATCAAAATCTGTTAGTTGATAATAGAAATAGTTCTAAATTAATTTCATGATGTTCATCTATTAAATTATTTTCCTCGCATGTTGATTTTTATTCTATGCATTATAGATCATAAAAATTGTTATTCATCATTTAGAAACATAGTACGGCATGCTAGTTCAGGAATGTCACATGAAAATAATAAGTTTTGCATATAAAATGATGATTATTTTCTAATATTCTAGGAAATCATTAAATATGAAATTGAATGATTTTTGTATCATTTAGTTGAATGTAAATGTTGTCAATTTACTTTTATTTTTCTTTTGTATGATATGATTATGTTTTGATTTTGTGATGGATTTTATGTTAGTCCTTTGTACTAGGAAGACGGGATGGTGGACTAAGCGCACGACACTTTCACATTTTGTAACTTAACTTTCGAACTTAGCCGTATATTAGGCGTTACCTATATAAATATATTATTTTTTGCAATAGCTTTTACTAGATTCTAACTAGAAAAATTAAGTCGCATATTTTGTTTTCTTTTATCGCGTACTGATGACACAAAGTTAGGTACATTTCCTTCATTTTGAAGTTTCTTGTAATATTTTCATTCATTAACACAATTTTGGGTTTTCTTCATTTTTACCTTGTACACTAAAAATTAAGTGACGGTCTCCAATATAAATCATTTAGGTTAGAAGGACATGACGAAAGTTGAACCTCCATTGCTTTACCACTGAGGGGTGCTAAAAATATGATCTCCTTGGGTAGGAGTTCTCACTCCTATTTGATGGGAATTTCACAACTAGTATCATAGATTGTAGCTTGTTGGCTTTGGCTACGTTCAATTTCTTTTTTCTTTTTATAATTCAATAATTTAGAGAATGATGATTTGAACTCTAAATAAAAATACTAAAAAGAATAATTTGAATTATAAAACTCTTGACACTAAAAAATACCATTTGATCACAAAATTCTTGACAATTGTGCTTATATCAATATTATATCATAAAAATGATACTATTTTGGCCAACATTTTTATTTTTAAAATAGTAATATTTTTCTTCTTCTTGAGGACAACCATGGTCCATCACTTTGCTACTTGATATTTCGCACTCGCTCTCTTTCAATGAACTTTCTTAAATTCTGTTTGGGATTTGGTAAAGACTTACTCAAAGCCTAGCGTGGGTGATGCTTCATGAGTTATCTTTTCTCACAAGATTCCTTGACTTATTCCTCTATCTAATTCCAAATTATCGTTTGTCTAGTCGGTTCCAGGTCGCGTTCTTTTTTCTTTTGTCTCAGATTGACAGACGTAAACAATTCCCTAATGGCTTCCCATTCACACACAAAACTCTGAAAATAGTCTCCTCCAAGTACCACAAGGTAAACAAGTTTTTATTGCTCTTCGTCTCCTCTGTAACCTTTGCTAGCATTTCTCTTCAGCCTTATATTTGGCCTCAAGTTTTATAATATTTTTACTGATTGCGTGATTTTAAGGCAGAATGAGACTACAAAAAGCCCTCACCCTATATATTTCCACCACTTTATATATATAACAGAAAGCAAGCTCTAGTTGCATTTAACACCGGAGCTGCTAGGGGCAGTTTAATTGAAAATTTCTAGCATCGATGTTTTAAATAATGTGAAAAATATAATTTAAAAAATGTTGTGAAAATATGTGTTTACAGTATTCATAAAATAAAAAATATGTTCGGTACCATGTTTTAGTGTATGAAAAAACATAATTGTATGATTGGTATGTGTGTGTGTGTGTTTTTTTTTTTTTAAGCTGACAAGTGTGCCCCCTAGTTGGAATTGAAAAATGAAGTTTTATGTGTTGTCTAATCAAGTAAGCCCCATATTTTTCAAAATATTTATAAAAGTGTCATTAAATAATATTGTTTGAAATCTGAAAACTAGTAAGAGAAGTTTTCATAAATTCAGTGTTTAAACACCCTAAAATTTGTAACATAACTCAAACACTCCTTAAAAAACACCCTTACCAAACAAATTGTTTTTTTTTTAAACCACAATTTTCAGAATTTAAATACTGAAAATAGTTGTTTGGAAATACATATTAAAGAGGCCCTACATGTTTGTGATAAAGATCCTATCATTCAAGCTTCTGTAGATTGAGAATATTATTGAAGTAGAACTTAGATAAATATTCCTAAACTCTTTTGGAGTCACCTATATTTAAAGCTATGTCAAGAAAAGAAATCATTTTTCACACTACAAAAAAAAGGCCTAAGCCAGTGGTGACTTTTTCAAAAAATGTCGCTATAGACAACTTATAATGGCGTTTTTAACAAACGCGGCTACAAACCCTAACCTATAGCTTGAGTTATTTATTAGAAATTTTAATAACGTAATTGTAAACATACTAACATATCAAATTTTGAAAGTTTAGAAATGAAAATGTTAAGACCACAACTTTTACTACAACTTTTTTATGCGGCAAAGTTATGAGTGGTGGAGTAAAAGTGGTGGGTCTACAACTTCACCACTCATAACTTGCTACGTGAGCAAATTGTGGTAAAAATTGTTATCCAAGCATTACTCATTCATATCTCTAATCTATATGTGTTTTTGTTCACCCCAAATTCTTGAGAATCTCAAAAGTCAAGTCAAGAATCAAGATATTTTTACAAGTGTGGATAACCATCAATTTTAGAAAACTTTTTATAGAAAATTGAAGACTTATTGGACACACAACTTGAACATTTGAGTGCAACTCGTTTAGGGTGTGTTTGGTAAAGTGGATTTTAAGGAGGATGAAAAAAAAAAAAAAAAAAAAAAAAAAAAAAACTTTTTGGAAAGTGTTTAATTCTGCTCACAGTTACCTGCACATTATCATTTCATGTACGAGAACTCCGGATTTCGACATAACAGCCCACTTTGTACCCTACATACATGTGTGGATATAAACTCTTTGAGATGTCCACGTTATGGTAAATTCGAGGATTTTATGGACAGTGTCGCCTGATTGGGTGCAAACATGGTTGATGACAACAGCCTAGCAGATTGAGGATAGGAAATTAGAGCCTGTGGTCCCCAATGAGAATCAACCTCATGGTCAAAGTCCACAATTCTCCTTAGAAATCCAAGTATTTCAAGTGGAAATGTGTAGCGTATATATTATTGGAGCTGCAAAGCTTTAAACAACTGGGTCCGTATAACTCTACGGTTGCTTTTTTGAGCGTGAAGTTTATGGCTGTGCCTTGTGCTGCGTTAAAATGAATGCTGTTTTGATATATATTGCATGGTCTGAAGGGAGGACAGATTCAGTTCCGTAAACGGCCCGTGTGTGAATGGGGGCCAGGAATTTGGATCATTTCTTAATCAATAAAATTCAATGTTAGACTTTAGCTTTCAAGTGTTCGTTTGTGGACCTTATAAACTGATCTAGTACTGATGAATATGATTGAAGTTTGCACCAACCACATAATAAATAAATTTCTGAATAATTTTTTGTTTTATATTTAAAAGTTAACACATCAATATCTATATGAAGTTTATGTAATAAAATTTATAGTAATTACATCGTTACTCTTTTATTCCAATGATTGACCTAAAATTATAAAGCTGTCACTGCAGTGTGTGGAATTTCATCTTTGAAAGCGCCAACAATGAGTCAAGGAAAGTAATTAATTGTTAGAGAAAATCTAGTTAACATGACGACAAGTCAAGGTTTGCATGTTATTTGGCAATATACAGACATTTTATTCAAAGGCCACGTGGTTTGCAATTATAAACTTTTTTTTTTTTTTTTTTAAAGACATGGATTGAACACACACAAGAGAGAAAGAACCCAGGTTTAATATCACACAACTTACAACCCAAGTTAGCAATTATAAACTACCAATAAAGACTAAGGTCGGGTATTTTTAGAGAAGTTTTTTTTGAAATTTAAGACAACTTTTATTTTACCGCCCTAAATTATACTTTTAATTACAATTTACATCCTAAATTTTTCGAATGTACATTTTATACAATAAACTATGACTCTTATTACATTTTGTACCTCAATGTCAAGTTTGCTATAAACTTTGATGAAAAAATATGGCATAACGTGAAAAGACCCAATTACCTATCTTCTCAATTCCTTAGAAAAAAAAATGACATTTTACCATCTTAAACAATACTTCTGATTACACTTTACACCTTAAACTTTGAATTTCCATCCAAATTAATAGGAAACGTGGAATCGGAGTGCAAAGTGTAATAAGAGTCCTAGTTTATGGTGCAAAACGTGCATTCAAAAAAGTTTAAGATGTAATATGGGATATAATTTAGAGCGGTAAAATATGATTTTTCCTAAAATTTAAGCACATATAACCATCGCTGGAATCTTCATTTATAGAAATTACAGGTAGGAGAAACATAATTTAATTATCATTGAGAATTCAGTTGAAACAAGTGACATGCATTTGAGATTGTTTTGAGAATTCAATTAATATATGCTAACATAGGAATCCTACTATTTGCTTTTGGCATGCATCAACAAAGTCGCACCGCATCAAACACATAAAACTGACCTTGATGCCGCTCAAGCAGGGGTGTTGAAAAACCAACCCTAACGGTGCAGTGTAAAATAGCCCAATAACACCAATTGTGTTACACCGTGAACACCCCTACTATGTTTATTTTTGTAGATACTCCAATTTGTACCTCATATGGCAAGGCCCAAATTCTAAATGACAATATCATAGAATGCATGTATCAGCCAAGCAAGGGCGGCCTAACAAATTTGGAAGCCTAATTAAGACGATATATTTAAATGGGGTTTTTTGGATATCACTTAAATAATATTTAACTAGTATTTAATATCATAATTTTTTTTAACAAAAATCTATTCCTTTTATTTTGTAATATGCTTTTCTTTTTTTTTTGGGGGAAAAATGCTAAAGATATAACAAATTTTACTAAAAAAACTTTCAAACGATGTAAAAATGAATGTGATTAGTGACACTTCAAGAAGATAGTAAACAAGTATTTGAATGAATATTGTTAGGGATATTATAAATTTTATAACATGAAGCTTATAAAGATATATCATTAATCACAAAAAAAATAATTCAAAAATGCATTTAATAGGTTATTGACGTCCACATATCATACTAATTGTCATATAAATTTGTAAAATTTTCAAATAAAATTAATAATATTTCTAACATTTTTTTATCTAAATTATTTCTTGCGATTAGTGACACATATATTTGTAAGGGAAAATGCTAGAGATACAAATTCTTTTACAAAAACTTTTACAAATTGATGTTGTGAAGAATGATTATAGATAAATAAAAAAGTAATGTTATCGGTGGGTCTGGATGAGAACCAGTAAGAAGTTGGCTACAATGACAGTTTGTAAAAATGTTGTAAAATAGTTTGTAAAACTATAGCATTACTCTATTTATAAGACCCATGTCTTTAAAGTTGTATTATCTCTAGCATTATTCAATACTTTAGGACTTCTTGAAAGTAGAGGAAAATTATAAAACTAATTTTTTTTTTCCTTTATCTCCAAATTTTTTTTATTTTAAATATATCAATTTTTGCCCCAAAATTTGGGGCCTTCCTCCAATAGGGGGCCCTAGGCGGTGGCCTAAGTGGCCTAGGCCTAGGGCAGGTCCTGCAGCCAAGCAGGACATGAAATTATATAAAATCTTTTGAAAAAACCCTAGTTCTATGTATGCATGACTCATCCTTGTGAACATAGCCTTGAGGCAGCCTATAAAGGGTCAGTCCTTGCATATGCAATTGGCAGCCAAAATGCCTTAGAACAACCACATCAGCTCATGTAAAAATTCCGTCTATTTTACACAAAAAACCTCCTTTTAAAATTTTACACATTCATTTTTACAAATCACCCATATCAGTTCATCTATTCTACTACATCTATTAATTAAATAATCAACTTTATCAAATTTTTTATTATTTCTCTTTTAACTACCACTATACATACCGCGCACCCTCATTCTCTCTCTACCCATTCTGAAATTGCTCTCTCTCTCTCTCTCTCTCTCTCTCTCTCTCTCTCTCTTTGTGTACCCATTTTGCAGATCACCCAGTCTCCGACCAACGATCCACCACAGCTCCGAGCCACGAGCTCCGACCAACGATCCACCACAGCTCCGAGCCACGAGCTCCGACCAACGATCCACCACAGCTCCAAGCCACGAGCTCCGATTCGAGCTTCGATCCACCATCCACAAGCTCCGATCCGAGCTCCGATCCACCATCCACAGCTCCGGTCCGAGCTCCGACCCACGATCCACACTTCGATCCACCATCCACACTCCAATCTGAGCTCCGATCCACCATCCACAGCTCTCATCCAAGCTTTGACCCACGATCCACACTCCGATCCACCATCCATACTCCGATCCGAGCTCCGATCCACCATCCACAGCTCCGATCCACCATCCACAAGCTCCGTGTTTGTGTATCTTTGTCTTCTTTTTTTTTTTGAGCAAGTGTATCTGTGTGGATGTGTTTGTGCATGGGTGTGTTTTTGTGCATATGAGGAAAAAGAAGAAGATGAGCAGTTAACTGGGAGAAGAGAGAGAAAAAAACGAGCGAACTGGAAATTATTAAAAAATTGAATAAACGAGCTACAGTAACCGTGTAAATATACATGGTTACTGTAGCTCATGGATGGATTTCCACAGTTTTAAACATTTTTACACCCACTGATGTGGGTGTTTTTTTGCTCAAAATGTGTAAAATTGATAGTTTTTTTCTGTTTTAGAAGTTTTTACATGAGCTGGTGTGGATGCTCTTATATGTAATTTTCTTTATAAGCAAAGGATTTAGTGCAAAACCATAATACCTTATTGCCGGAAGGTGGGTTTTACACCCCGTTTTTCAACTATAAAAAAGGGTTTGTTCTCCCAAGTTAAAACACTCAAAGAAAAGCAATCAAAAGCTAGCGCTTATAAGATAATAAGAGAGTGAAAACTCGATACACTTAAAGCTTCTAAATGCATTAAATCATCAAGTGGTTCAATATATGTATGTTTACTAATGTTAGTTTTGAGTTTTAAGCCTCTCACTGATAATTTTGGTAATAATTGAAAATTTTCTTTATAAGAGAGTGAAAACTCGATACACTCAAAGCTTCCAAGGGCATACCACTAGTTTTATTTTAAACTTTTGAACCTTTCATGTTAGAAATTTTAGTTGAAGTACTATTTTCAATTTTTTGAGACTTGGGTATTAGAATTTTACTTGGAATAAAATATTTTAACAATAATTAAGCCATTTGACATGGTAATAGAGTTTCATCCAAAGTCAATTATCTTATTAATTAATGAGTCACATGTTAAAAATCAATTATATGATGTGTTGTATATGTGTTGAGCCACTTGATCCAACCATGATTTAAAAGTCCATTATACTATATGTAAGGCATCCATTAATATTACTTGATACAACTGTAATTTCTAAGAACTAAGTTTAATTATATAGTATGACTAGGGCTATCTACGAGAACCCATCACATGACCCACTTGACGTAACCGCCTGGACTCTAGTCAATCGTTGGCTGACTCAACACCTTGGCGGTTGGCAACGGGTGCTCCCATCCAAAGCCTGTTGTTTCTCTATCAAGTGGCGGTTCTGCCTCTCCAAAACTCAATCCAAACTGGCCCAACTACCACCCCCTTGTCCATTTGATATTTTGCCTAGATTTGCATTTGCCATGCCTAGATCTACCTTTGTCATGCTCAAATCTACCTTTATTGTGCCTCGATCTGTCTTCATTGTACCTAGATCTCCTTCATCATGTGTAATTCTGCCTAGATCTGTCATCTCTGCTCGTTTTTTCGCCAAGATTAGCCGCCTTCAATTTCGACCGAAACCCGATCCGTCGCTCCCAACAACCAACTTGATCTGATCCAATCTCCTTTGCGGTCGATGGTTGGTGCCATATGCTTCCATTCTCAAACACACACACACACACACACACAAGGGATAAAGAGTGAGATTTTAACACACAAAAAACATCACAAAATTCACTCAAAAGCTATTGAAGTTTTTAAGGGAGTTTGAGACAACTTATACCAACACAACTCACTCTCTTAAGCAATAAAGAAAAATTACCCCATTTTTAGAGAGAAATAAACACGCACAAGGTAGAGAGGATGGGGTACATGGCTCATGAATATGACGTATTAGGAGACATCGTCGTATCAATATGTAGAGAACAAAAAGGATGAAGAGATTATTTTAGAGATTATTGTTCCTGATATTTAGATATCGGATAGCTTCATTTGAAAATTTGAAAAACTCTAAAATTAATAGAAGACATATATAGTAAAATTGGTGTTCCACTTCTTATTAATTAACTAGTCACGAGTGCATTGGAACGTACCTTTCCATGTGTAGCAAACTAAAATCAATTAATAACACGCTCAAAGCTTCAGATTAAGTGTGTGTTTGGGGTGAACTGAATTTTTCAACTTATCTCCACTTTCAACTTATTTTTACTACTATGGGTTTCATTGCACTTTTTGATGATATTCATAGGTTCCACAATACTATTTAGCTTATTTTTTAACCTTTTTTTTTTTAAACATTTTCAGCAAAAATGTTTTCAATTTCAGCAAAATAAGTTGTTCTAAACAAATACTGACCATTTGGGAACAGCTTATTTAGCTGAAACTGAAAACTTTTTGCTGAAAGTACTGTAAATAAATGTAAAAGTCAGCTGAAATAGTATAGTAGAACTCATGAATAGTACCAAAAAGTGTAGTGAGATTCATAAATAGTAGCAAAAATAATTTAGTTGAATAATAAAATAAGGTGACAACAATAATCAATACCAAACTCACTATAAAAATTATAACTTTAAAATTATAATAAGAGCACAATAAAAATGTGTGTTACTATTTTTTTTATATGAATGTTAATACTTGATCACAAATGGGTTGGAATTGGAAATTACAAAATACAGAAATTTTTGGCACATATATAAAATATTGAATTTGTATAATTGATTGGATATGGTTAATCTTGTTTGCTTTTTAGGAATGATAATCACAATTGCGTGAACTGGTCTTGTCTGGCTTGAGTTTGTTCTATAATTTGATAAAGAAGTTATTGCTTGAGCTTTAATAGGTGTTGGCATCTCACATTGGTGGTTAGAAATGCGGAGGTTACTTGAATTATATTAGTCTCAGGATAACTATAAGAATTCCGGGATTTTTGCAAGCTCGCTTTCTGGACTTCCCACCAATTGAGCTATAACAATTATCTACATATATATATATATATATATATATATATATATATATATATATATGCAAGCATTGTACGTTAGCTTTCTAAAACAACCATAACAATGGAAATAAATTATGCGTATCTTAACTAAGACTTTTTTTAAAAAATAAAAATTAAAGAAGCAAATAAGGCTCCCTTTTAGTATATCCGTTAACACCCCCAGGCCCCAGCCTTCAAAATGATTCCAAATGTTAATTAGCACAAGTTCAGTGACTTTTAGAAAAGGAGTTTCCGAAGTAGCAAAAACATGCAGGGAAAATTTTGCGTTTCATTTAGGGAGATAAAGTGTTACACCTAAACCAAATAAAACATTAATGGTTTCTTTATTTTACAAGAAAACTATAATAGAGTTTTGTGTATTTTTCCTAAAACAAAGTGCTAAATAAGTAAATGGTTATATTAATAAGTTTTCTTAAAGCAATTGTTAATAAACTATATAAGTGCTTGTGGAGTGTGGGGAGCAAAGGCAGGGTTCAAGTCTCTAGAATTGAGCTTCACACATATATACACTTAGATTGGGGTAGAGTAGAATTCTATCTTGTATCCAAAAAAAAAAACTATTTTAGAAAAATTTTGACATAATTTTTATAAAAACATAAAATAAAATAAAACTGTTAAAATATTAATATTTTTTTTCTCTCATAAAGACTTTTTTAAAATAATTCACTAATAAATATCCTTGCATTTGCTTAACGTGTTCTATATGCGAATTATTAGTGAAAGATGCAACAACCCAATTAACACGAGGTGAAAGATATTTTCTTAAAATCTCTTGATAATTTATAAAAAGTAAAACAACGTTTTAAATGTGCTAACAGTTAAGTGCACATTATTATGTACGAGAAGCTCGGATTTCAAAATATCAGTCCGCTTTGTACCTTACATACATATGTTTCAAAAAGTAAACTCTTAATTTCTGATGTCGACGCTATGGTAAACGCCAAGGATTTTATGGTCAGTGTCGCCCGACTGGGTACAGCCTACAGAGTACAGACATGGTTGATGAGCAGATTGAGGATAGGAAATTAGAGCCTGTGGTCCTCAATGAGAATCAATGAGCACAATTCTCCTTAGAGATTCAAGCATTTCAAGTGGAAATGTATAATGTATTATTGGAGCACAATTCTCCGTATAATCCTACGGTTGCTTTTTTGATTGTGAAGTTTATGGCTTATACCTTTTGCTGAGTTAATATGAATGATTTTTTGATATATATTGCATGGTCTGAAAACTGAAACTTCGATGCTTTTGCCTTTGGTCATTTAGAATTTAATGACCAATATATTAGTCTTTTAGAGGAGAGGACCGATTCAGTTCCGTAAACGGCCCGTTTGTGAATGGGGTCCAGGAATCAGGAACATTTCTTAATAAAAAAATTATAAAAAAAATTCAATGTTAGACTTTAGCTGCTTCAAGTGATTGTTTGTGGACACTAGAATCTAGATTGAAGGGGAAGACTAGGGTTTCTTCTTCTTGTTTTTTTTTTTTTTTTTTTTTTTTTTCAATATTTGGAAAATTCTAAAATTTATTATAATTTTATTACATAATAGTTATAAATTGATTTAATAATGCATATATAATTGATACTTACGTAAATAATATAAGAAATGCGTAAATGTACTTTTAGTCCATACATTTTGATTTTTTTTTTTTCATTTTAATCCGTACATTTTATTTTTACCACATTTAGTCCCAAAACTAATTAACACGAGACATTTAAGTCCTTGAATCACCATTCCGTTAGCCAACTAACAAAAAAAGCTGACGTGGGCATTAAAATATTATTAATAAATTATTTGACATATTTTAAATGCCAAAATTAAAAAAAAATAATAATTACTCAATTTTAATTGGAAAAAAAAAACAAACAAACAAAAAATTATTTTCTTTCAAACAAAAATTTTACTTTCTTTTAATTAAAATGATTTTTTTTTTATTCCAATCTTTTTCTTTTTTCTTTTTCCAGAAGAACATATTCTTATTATTTATGTTCTTCCCGTATATGATTCATATTCTTACCAAATTAATCCTTATTTTCTTATCATTTTCTTTTCCTTTCTTGTACTTTCTTTATAACCAAATATATCAAAACAAAATTAATTAATTAAATGTCTTTCTTGTCTTTTTCTTTTCTTTTTATTATTTTTTTAGAAGAACATATTCATGTTCTTTGTATACTTCCCTAGTGTTCTTCCCTATAATCAATCTCTAGCAAAAAACAAACCCTAAACCCAGATCCTAACCAAACCCCAAAGTCATATCCCCAATAAAGCAAACCTTAGCCATCAAACCCATAAATTTTCTTGGCAAACAAACACAAAAAAAAAACCCACTGGAAAAAAAAACCCCTTAAATCACCACCACCAAATCAAAGAACATGAAGATCAAACCCAAGCAAAATAATAGAAACCCGGTAACCAGCAAAGCACCACCACGAATCAAATCATCCACTACCACATCAACAAAACCACTCCCAAACCAAACCATCCAAAGAATAGAAACCCAGCAAAGCACCCAACTCATCCACTCCCAAACCATAATCAAAGAGGCTAAGATCAGGTGTGATGGGTTTGAGATAGAAAGAGGCTGAGATCGGCTTGATCTGGGTTAGAGAGATGCTGTGATCGGTTGGTACCTGGTGATCTTATCGGACGGTTGAGAATGCAAACACAGAGACATACACACACAATGAGTAAATGTAAAAAAACCCAACAGTACATTTTTCACCTGAGAGAGAAAAAAAGTTGGTAACCTGGTGAGAGCGAGCGCCAGAAATGGTGACTGGAGATTCCGACGAAGGGACTTCTGACCAAGTAAGTAGATCGGCGGTGGATGTGTGAGGCCTTTTCACTGGTGTGTTTCTCTCCATCTCTCACTCACACTCGCTCACAGAGTTGCTCAATCTCTCTCTCTCTCTCTCTCTCTCTCTCTCTCTCTCTCTCTCTATGTTTGAGATATTTTTTAAAAATTTGAAATTTTCAGATTGATAAAAAAATATCTTGGATGGTGTAAAAATGTTGTCCACCAGACTTATTATTATTTTTTGCCATTTGGGTTTGCTTGGGTTTGTAAATTTGGATTAAGGCGTGTAAGGACTTTGGGTTTATTGAAGGTATTTTGAATCAAGTCTTTGTGTTTGTAATGGGAATGTGAAAGAATGATAGATTAATTGTTGAATGTATTTGTGTTTTGTAAATCTGTGGGCATGTCTTTGTATTTGTAAATTTGACTAATTTTATGAGTTTCGTTGCTAAGGAAATACAAGAAAAGAGAAAAGAAAATATTGATTTTTTAAATTTCTGGGCAAGGTTTGCTGGGAAGAAAATGAAGAACATGATTAACGGGGAAGAACACATGTTCTAGATTCTTCATGTTCTTCCCAAAAAAAGAGAAACAAAATTTATTTAACTCTTTTCTTTTCTTTTTTAAAAAATAAGAAGGTTAGAAACTTTATTATTATTTTATTGATCCATCAGTTTCCCCGTTAGTTTGGTGACGAAATGGTGCTTCAAGGACTTAAATGTCCCGCGTTAATTGGTTTAGGGACTAAAAGTGGTAAAAATAAAATGTAGGGACTAAAATGGAAAAAAGTCAAAATGTAGAGACTAAAAGTGCATTTACGCCTATAATAAATGAATTTCTTAATGGTTTTTGTTTTATATTTGAATGTTGACACATTAATATCTATGAGGTGTTCCTGATGAAATTTATAGTAATCACAACATTATTCTTTTATTTCAATGATTGACCTAAAATTATTGACCTAAAGTTATAGAGCTGGTAATGAATTGTGTGGAATTTCATCCTTGAAACTACCAACAATGAGTCAAGTAGTGAAGTTGTTGGGTTATAGATTAACCCTAGTTAATTAATTCAATTACTCAAGTTGATTAATTAGTCAAATTATATTTTTAATCACCAAATTGAATTAAGTGCAGTGGAAAATAAGTTTGACACGATGATTTGATCACAATAAGGAAAACCCTTACCCTTGCAGATAAAACCCCACTAGGTGAATTTCAAGTCATTATTCCTAAAGAATCCATTAACAAGAAAAACAGTTACAAGCAGAAAGTATCTTACCCTACATGTCTATCCCAAATTACCTACCTATGATAGAACCTACTGAGTTATACTAGTCTCAGTTCTAATCCCTCACTGGATATGATCTTGTAAAAGACTTCTCCTTTGCACAAATCTCTCTATCTGTGACTTACTTCACAACAACCTTCTTGATTGTTGTAGCTTTATGGAGATCTTCATTCCACGCTTGGATGAATTGGAAGTATCTTTACGCAAAACCCTAGGCACACACACAAAACATCACAGTAACTTCTGTTATGTGTGTAACTCTTTGTTTCTGTGATGACGACTATAAAATATGTCTTTTATATGTTCTACAACCCTAAATTAACCCTAGTGCATAAATTCCTAGAAAGCCAAGTCATCATAGGCTAAAAACAGAACTTATCATTCAATTCTCTTGAAACTCAATAGATTGAAAGATGTCGAACTAGGTATCGAGATTCATTAAACTCTATAGATCGACAAGTATCGAGCTAGGTATTGATACCTACAAATGCAATTTTTCTTAAGCAATTTCTTGAACAGTCTTGTGTCTTGAATAACACCACTTATTAATAATATTTGTTTATCCAAATGAGGTCTTCATGAATACACTTGAAACTAAAACTTAAATACATCTCAAGTGTGTTTTGTACTAAGATATGTCAATAAATAAAATTATGACCCTATAGAAGTATTTGTTAGCAAAAATCTAGTTAACATAACAAGAAGTCAAGATGCATGTTATTTGGCAACATGCAGACTCTTTTTTCAATGACCACATGGTTCCCACTTATGAAGTTCCAATCAGATTAAACTCAGGTATTTCTAGAGAAAAATCCTATTTGAAATTAAAATTTGAGCATATGTAATCATCATTGGAATTTTTTTTTCTTTTTTGGTACCAAAAAGGGAGATAAGCATACAAACTTTTACATAACAGCTAGATTAAACCAGCAATAGTTCAATGGCATTTGACATGCCAGTTTAGCAATTGACCAAACAGATTTAACAACCAGATGAGGCACTAAGAACAAATCACATCAAAGTCCATTTTGGTTCAAAAAATCTAAACTAGCTAGTCTGATTTCTTGAAGCCAGTCTGAGGTCTTCCTGTGTTGAAATAGTTGAACTAAATGCCTGCTAGCTCCTAGAAACAAAATACACTGGAAACCATGTTTCTTAGCCTTGATAGCAGCTTCTGCCATAGCATCTAGCATTGCCCCACATGTTGTTCCTGCTACATTGCTATTTACACCATAAAACAAGCTATCTCCTTGCCTAGTAATAGCTTCATAAGCAAAAGACCATCTGTTAGGCTTCCTGCTTCTAGCTCTAACAAGTTTTACAATCAGCTGCCACTGCCCTGAGAGTTGGTTAACTGACTGGTGTGGTTGGGGTCTGCTTGGCTGATTGGTGTGGCTTGGTTGATCAAGGAAAGCCTCTTTGTACCTGCAAGCCATAGATTGAGATATTAAAATCACATTCATAGGATTAGGATGTAAACCATCATAGAGCACCCTGTTCTTGTGTAACCAGATGGGCCAAAGAGTTCTAAAAATGGCTTGTAAGTAAGCCATTGAAGATGTCTCCCTGGATTTAAACTTGATGAGAAGTGAGGTAAGCCATTGTTGAACACTTGAACTACTAAAGTCAGTGGAATAAACAGCCAAGGTGGATCTATGCCAACAAGCTCTAGTGAAAGGGTAGAGGAGAAAGAGGTGAATTAAGGATTCAACATCAGAATTGCACAAGGGGCAGGATGTTTGGGTTGGGATTCCTCTATTGCTTAGATTAAAAAGGGTAGGCTATTTGTCCTAGATGAGTTTCCAAACAAATGTATTGATTTTCAATGGTACTTTGACTCCCCAAATTAGATTCCACACACTTTGCTAGCCATATGTACTCCAAGAGGAATGGGAATCCTGCATAATAATCTCATAAGCTCCTTTGACTTTGTAATTACCATTGCCCTCATTTGAAAACTTCCAAAGCAACTTGTCTTGCACATCATGCGTTTTGGGTAAAGGAACTTAAAGAGTTTGTTTGCTCAAAGGAAAAAGGGTATAAGGTTCGAACCAAATTAGCTTTCCATGATTTGGAATTGTGATCAATAAGGTCACCCACCCACTATACCTGTGTGTAAACCAAGATGATCCAAGTTGACATGAGAACTAGGAAACAGTTTTGATGATTAAGTGGAATATTAAATCCAGTACCAATTCTCCACTGCCCCTCCCTTAGTCTAAAGTCACCCTACTTAACAATATTCTTCCAAAACCAAGAATGATGAGAATTTGGAGTACATTCTTGTAAGGAACAGTTTGGGTAGTACTTAGCCTTATAAGTCCTTGCCAGCAAAGAGTTAGGATTTTGGTTCAATTTCCAATATTGCTTTGCGAGCTTGGCTTGGTTCATGGGACCAAATTTCTTAAGGCCAAGACCTCCCTTTCTTTTAGGTTGACAAATTCTTTCCCAATCCTTCTGATGTAGTTTTTTCTCATCTTGCCCATGCCCCCACCAAAAAGCTCTAATAATGGTATCCATCTTATTACACACCTAATCAGGGACCCCAAAGCAAGGAAAGGTATATAAAGGTAAAGATTGTAGCACAGAGGAAATAAGAGTTGTTCTCCTTGCTTGTGATAATAACCTAGCCTTCCAACCTTGCAATTTAGACTAAAGATTTTCAACCAAAAACTGAAAATCAGCTATTCTATTACCCTTTAGCTTAAAATTAAGGCCAAGGTACTTGCTAGGATTTTGCACTAGATTAACTTTCAGATCTCTAGCCAAGGCTTCCTAGTCTTCCATAGGCATATTAGGTGAACAAAATATATCAAATTTGAGGAGATTTATACATTGCCCTGATACCTTGCAATACCAATCCAAAATTTTCAATAAGGTGTCTAGAGAGTGATTATCCTTCTTGAAAAATAAGAGGGAGTCATTAGCAAACAAAAGATGGGCAAATGAAATGTCATTTCTTCCAACTTTTACCCCTTTCAAATTGTTTGAGGTTTCAGCTTGTGTAAGGGAGATGGATAGGATATTAGCACATAACAGAAACAAATATGGGGATAGAGGGTCCCTTTGTCTCAACCCATGAGCTGGTGTGAAGGACTTAGACATGTGACCATTAATAAGCAAGGTATACTACACTGAGGTGACACACTCCATTATCCATTTTATCCATTTTGAATCAAATTTCATCACCACAAGAACTGCTTGAAGAAAATTATATCTAACTTTATCATAAGCTTTGCTCATATCTATTTTCAAAGCCCCAAAGTTGTATTTCTTCCCTTTTTTTTCCTAAGGTCATCCATGATTTCATGAGCTAAAAGAATGTTGTTAGAAATGTTTCTTCCTTTTATGAATGCATTTTGAAAAGGTGTAATGAGATTGTCCATAAGAGGTTTCAGCCTATTAACAAGAATTTTGGAAATAATCTTGTATATGACATTGCATAGATTAATAGGCCTGAAATGATTAACCTCTTCAGGATAAGTGACCTTAGGGATAAGGGTAATGAAAGTATGGTTAAGAGGTTTGAAAAGTGATCCAGAATGGAATCTTAATATATAGCAATTACATGCAGAAGAAACATGATATATTATCATTGACAATTTAGTTGAAGCAAGTGGCATGCATTTGAGATGGTTTGAGAATTCAATTAATCTATACTGTTAGGTTATAGATTGATTCAAGTTAATTAATTCAATTACTCAGGTTGATTACTTACGTCAAATTACATGCAATATCGTGAAGGCACTAACAAATCATCAAATAATATAGAGTACAGTGGAAAATGAATTTGATACGGTAATTTTTTGACTAATGGGGAAAACCTTTATAAGGCAAAAACTCCAGCCGGGTGAATTTCAAGTCACCACTCCCAAGAATCCATGAATCAAAATCAAATGATTACAAGTTCAAGGAATCTTACCCTCCTGGCCTATTCCAAAGTACCTATTGATAAAATGCGATTTCGCCTCGTCAGTATATTCCTCGTCAATACGATGGATGACCTAGAGGTCCTGTACCAAAGAAAGCACTAAGTAGATAATGACACCGGTTTAGGGCCTGCCAAGGACCTTCCAATGCTTAAATTAGCTTAAACTCTTTAGAAATCTATAATCTATAGAGTAATTTGTGTGTGTGCTCAACATGAATCATTTACCTGTCTCTCCTGGCTTTTTGTAGCCTTTGTGTGAGTAAATGCTCAATGTATTGGCCTTTCTAATGTTGTACCACAGCTAGAGGATTTATGGCCTAATAATGACCATTTATCCTCAACCCTATAACGTCTGTAACAGCCATTAAAAGCGCATAATTGGACAACAATAACGGTTCCATGCTCATTTATCATTTGGACATTGCATGTCGTGTAGAACTAATGTGCTTACGCTCATCCATACTTTTACTCGTCATTAACATGGACGGTTTGTAAGTACGGACAAGCATTTTATGACTATCCATCAGTTATGGTTAAGCTGGAGGGTTCAATGGCTCATTTAATAACTATTTAACTTCCCCATTCAATGTTCTATAATGGTTGTGTAGTGGTCAGCTTGAGGTAATTGCAACAACTGTGAGCTGGTGGTTGGAAAGGCTGTACATCCGTTACATTTGTGCAATTTAAGTGAGGAGTTTATATCTAGGCATTAATGTGTGCTTACGATCGTCCTTAGTAATGACAGTCACTTTATGGACGACCATTTTACACTACTCGTCACCTATCTACAATAGAATCCTTACGCTAATCTCCAATTAGACTTGATTTTGCAAGGATTTCTTCAATCATAAAATCTCCAATCTATGACTAACTCCCAACAACTTAAAGCTTGTTGTTGGATCTAAATTTTTCACTACGCACTTATAGAAGAGAAAGCAACTTGGTTACAAAACCCTAAGGTGCATAAGAACACAATAGCTTCACAGTAAGTGTATAGATTCTCCATGTGAGTCTCTATGTATTATGGTGGCTGTAAAATAAAGCTGTTATATCATCTAGTAAGTTAAAGAATGAAACCCTAGAAAAGCCACATCATCATGGGCTGAAAAACAAATTTGAAAATTCCGTAACTACGAAACTCAATAGATCGAGAGGTATTGAGGTTCATTTATTCTTGATAGAAGTAGATATCGAGCTAGGTGTTGAGATTCTTGTTTTCAACTTTATCACACTTGTTTATATATGCAATCTTCATGTCTTCACATCACAAGATCTACTCAAAAGTTATAATAACTTTTACAGGAAGATGTGACAAAATTATTATTATTATTATTGTTGTTGTTGTTGTTAAAAGGAACTTGCATTAAGAAACTAGCTAGCCAAAATAGGCATAGTAGTAACAGAGAGTATAGACTAGAAGTATCAAAGTTTAAAATACTAGAGAGTTTAATCAGAGGGGGAGGGGGGGGGGGAGAATTCTAAAGCTCAAGGTTGGTTTAGGGCCAAATTAGATTGAAATTGACTTGAGGAAAGTATTTTTGGAAAATATAACTATTTTTATGAATTAAATAAGCTATTTTTGGAAAATAAGACGACAACAACCCTTTGGCATGCATACACATACATGCGTATGCACACGCATACCCAAGCTCTACGTACGTATGCATGAACGCATACACGAGCATGTGTGCACATGCTAAGGTTCTAGAAATTATGAAAGGTAAGTTTTACTGCATTAAAGCTGGGTTTTGGAATGAATCCACATCGTTTGGGAGATGTTTTGAACCCCCATTTTTCAAATATATAAAGCCATACATGGTACATTTCAAAACACACAAAAAATCCTATGAGAAAACACAAGATTCACTAGAAATAGTGAATCAAAGAGGAAGTTTTTCATAGAACATCCTCAAGTCAATATTTTTCTGATTAAGGCCTTTTCTGGCCTTAACCTTCAAGTTTCAAGCTTACTAATCACTTTTGTTTTTGATTGTGAATAGATTGATTGAGATGAATGGTCAAAATCAAGCCAAAGAGCTTTGTCTTTGAGGTATAATGTTCTGGCCTCTTCTTCTTTTCCTTTTTTGTTTTAAACTATTTTCCTTGCTTTCTTTTATGTTAAATATGTTTAATGTGCCTATTTAGTTTAGGTTTATGTTGTTTTCTGTTTTAAGCATGCTATGTTGCTAGGTTTAGTTTTTGAGTTGTTGTGCTTTTGTTTTCTAGGTTAAGGTTAGGGCGTGTATGCGTACGCATGCTTCCTCCATGTGCACGCATACTCAAAGCATGTGTACACATACAATTGGGTTGTGTACGCAAGCCTTATGTATGCGCACACATACTCGTGTCCAAAAACTCTAATCTAAACCTTTTCTCCTTCTATTTCTTTATTTTTTATGTGCATAATATGCTTCTGTTTTACCCTATTTTCATGCCTAAGTCTCTACCTTCATGTTCTATTTGTGTTTTGTGCCTTACATGCTAGATTAAGGCTTCTTTTAAAATATTTCTTTGATACGTCATGAACATGCATATGAATGACCATGCATTGGTGCATAGGTGCTGTGGTGTAGTGAGGTAAGACATGCATTCATATGAACATGCATTTGGATGACGAGCATGATGAATACGTTTCTTTGATGCCTTGATACTATGTTTGGATGTTTGGGATATACTTAATGATTAATGCCTTGTTGCCATGTTTATGTTTCTATTTGAATGTAATAATATGCTTGTTTGGATTGGCCACAATGTTTTAGCCCTTGGTTTATATATGACGTGATGCCATGATAGATGTATGTTAGGGTTTGAGATGAAATGCCATATTGTTTGCTTAGATGTATGTTAGCGTGTATGTGAGTCTAGAATGCAGTGTTGAACATGCCTTTAATGAGTTTAAAATGTAAGACATAATGAGTGGAAGCCGACCCATAAGTCGGGTGGGGTTGGATGCCTAACACATTCTCATCCCCATTCCTAAACTCCGGACACATGCTTTGGTAGTAAGATCAGTCCTTCCATGAAGGGCATCATACATGTGATTCCTAGACCTAATCTAGGTAGCGACTCTATCTTTTCTCCATCTTGGCCCACTCGGTTGAGGCATACTCCCCTAACCCGTTGCGCCCACAACGGGGGGTGGAAATAAAAAAACAAAAAAAATCCTCATAAAGAGAACAACCCCTTTTGGCGAGAATATTAGTACACTTATTCAATTCTCAATAGAAATGGCTCATTTTGACTTGTTGGAGCCTAGTGAGTAAGGACCTACAATCGATAGGGAGAGAGGAATAAGCCCTATTAGTATCAGATCAATAATTGACCAAATCAACAATACTTTTTGTATCAAGTTCAACTTCCAGAAAGCTAATATCTAGTCGAATGGCCAACATCAGTCCGTCAAGAAGGGCCCATAACTTGGCAATAACATTGGTAGACACACTGATAAATCTAATCCATTTACAGAAATGATGGGACAAATTTTACTAACATAACACACTCTCTTAAGCAATATAGGACAATTACCCTTTTGAAAAAAAGAACAAATACACAAGGGAGAGAGAGAGAAAGAGAGAGAGAATAGGGTACATGGCTCATTTATATGATGTGAAATAGGAGACATACTCAAATCTATATGTAGGGTAAAAAAATCCTTAAAAAATGATGAAGAGATTATTTTAGAGGTTATTGTTCCTAATATTTAGATATTGGATAGCTTCATGTGAAAAATTGAAATACTTTACAAGTAATTGAAGACATAGTAAAATTGGTGTTCCACTTCCTATTAACTAGTCACAAATGCATAAGAACCTGCCTCTCCGTATGTGTAGTAAACTAAAATAAATTTATAACACTCTCAAACTGGTTATGAAAATATGACTTCAATATTGTAATAAGAACACAAAGTGCTAAATGTTGGGTTAAAATAAATTGACTTCAATTAATTAATTCAATTACCTAAGTTGATTAATTAGGTCAAATTATATGCAAATCATGGAGGCACCAACAAATCACCAAATAAACTAAATGCTACTGGAAATAAATTAATACGGTGATTTGTTGACAAATGGGGAAAACCTCTCGCAAGGAAAAAACCCCCCGGGTAAATTCAAGGTCACCACTCTTAAGAATTTACTAATCAATAATCAAGTTGTTACAAGTATGAGGAATCTTATCACTACCCCGGCCTATCCCAAAATACCAACATACAGTTGAACCTTTCCTTCAACACTTAATTGGATTTAATCTTGTAGCAAACTTCTTTCCTTTGTTGCACAAATCTCCAATCTGTGACTAACTTCTTTACACGGATCCTAGTAAGTAACTATTGATTGTTGTTGGCTGCAAAATTTTTCACTTCATAAATGATGAAGATCATGAAGCACTTGGTTACAAAATCCTAAGGTGTACAAATGCAGTAGTTTCACACATAGTATATGAGTTCTATGTCTTTATTTCAGTACTTGATGACTTTTAAAATAAGTCTTATATATGACTAGGGTTGTAGAGAGAGAAACCCTAATTATTCAAGTTATCATGGGCTGAAGTTCAGATTTGAGATAATAGCTTTTGTCGAGCTTGTGTCGAGCTTGTCCATTAATCCTTGATAGCAACTTCTATCGAGCTTTAATGAAACAACTTTTCTTCACTTGTTTTTTAGATCAACCTTTATATCTTTAATGATACCACTTGATATGTTTGAACAACATACTTCTTGATACATTAAACTCAACTTAGATCTACCCAATTACAAGTAAAGTGCGTTTTTTCAAAGGATTAGCCAATTACATAAAAAATATGACCCTAACAATCTCCCCATTTGGCAATTTGTGACAAAACCACAAGAATTATTATGAGAGAAGTATATAACAACAATCTTCCTAATTATTACACATAGAAGTACATGAGTCTAACTAATACAATGAACTCTTGAAAAACTTTGCAAGAAGAGAGATCAAGGTATGAAAGACTTGCAACCTGTCTTAGCTGAAACACTAAACAAGATCCATTAAGGCATCGACTGCGAAATATGGACAAGTTATATAAACCAAGAAACATGTGTATAAAGAGAGAAATTGAACAACACGTGAGATAAAGTGAAAAACATACATCATCATCACATATATCAAATAAGTATAATGTATGTAAAAAGGTCACAAGACCAAGGTACATGTATTGAGAACTATACGTCCAAAACCTCATTAAATATCACAAAAACACTCTCCCCCTATCAATAGTTTAGCTTTCCCTTTAACAAGACTACTCTCTCATAACCAAAACTATTCCCCCTTTTTGTTACAAGTGACAAATGATGAATCACTGAGAGATAGTTATCTCAACATCATGCACAAAGCCAGAATCATCATCTCCACTAGCTGAAGATCCAACTGAAGGATCAAGCTCAATAGAAGGAATGAAGCCACCAAGACAAGATTGTTGGCGAGCAATCCGTCAAATCCTGGTGTTCATCTGACACATCTCCTTAGAAATATGGTTAAGACGGCTACCAAAATTTGCTCTCAATTGCCGAAGCTAATCCAAGATGGTAGCAAGAGATGCCTCTACTCTAAAAGAAGAAGAAGGAGCAGATTAAGGGGGGGGGGTCGAAAGGCATAGGTACCATCCTCAGCAGCTCGAATGTTAGCCACCTCTTGCTGGGTGGGAGTAGACTCCTCATGAGGCCGCTTGGTCTGGAAGCTAGCTTCTCTGCATAGCTTCCTGACTAATAGCACCCATGATAAAGAAACAAGGGCAAGAGGAATAGGAACGTGCATGTGTGTGAAAATGCGTGTGATAGCCAAAGGAAAGATGAGCTTATCAAGTGTAGCGGTGTCTTGATAGACATCTATCATAGATACTATCGTATGTGAAGGAACGTCTATAGAAAGGCCGTTCAAGAGAAAGAAAAGAAAATGAGCACAAGGCTCAATGATGGTGTTATAATGAGACCATAGAGTGAGTACAAAGTTCATCATCATATTAAGGATCCTTGGACCCTTAGCAAAGTCATGGGTGGTGAAGTTAAGAATTTCATCCATAACATGGTCCTCTCATAGAAGCGTGAGGCAAACTTGTCTCATGAGATAGAGTGGAGACGTGGATGACTAGTATAGTCTAGATGAGCTACCCTAGGGACGTGTAGTACAATAGTAATGAATTTTGATGTAACTACGATATGTGTTCCTCGGTATACCATAGTAAACTGAGGGACAGAGTTATCGATAGGATGTATGTTGGAGTAGAAATCCAGTATAAACATGCTAGGACA
This sequence comes from Castanea sativa, assembly GCF_040712315.1. NCBI lineage: Eukaryota > Viridiplantae > Streptophyta > Magnoliopsida > Fagales > Fagaceae > Castanea > Castanea sativa. The sequence continues at coordinate 37,397,318 of NC_134018.1, forward strand.
TCTAAAGAGTTTCTCAAACCCGAGTGCTAAATGCATCGAGTAGAGGAGTGTCTGAAAAATCGGTCAGAATAACTTACCATTCTGAATGAATCGACCAATCACAAAAATTCTCAAAATTCTTTTGAGATTTTGAATCACAGAACTAGTCTCAAGAAAGGATAGAAGAAGAAGAGGAAGAACAACAACAAGATATTAAATTCTTCGAAGGAATGGATTTCTTAGGTGCCATAGCAAGAAACTAAGGAAAGAGATGCTTAGGAATGAAGAAAAAGAAAAGAGCAATGCATTTTAATGAATGAACATGTTACGTGTAAAATAAATAGCATAATGAGCAAAATCCCAATCCAAACTACATCACTCACAATATTATAATCAAGCACACAACCTAGAATGCATAAAAGCATGATTGCAATGCTAGCAAATGCAATGCATGAGCATGTGATAACATTACTACAAAACCCAACCAAATATTTCATCAAATACACAAAAACACAAAATTTTCCCAAAAATATAAAACCTAGGTCACAAAATGCGTGAAATTCATGAGAAAAAAGAAATAGAAGAGTTTTCGAACACTTACCAATAGATTGGATCTTGGAATAGGTCGAAGTCTAGAAGTGATGGATGATTTTGATGAAAAAAAGAGGTTAGTATCAAGAGATAAGGGAGAGAGATTGAGATATTTTAGTGTGAAATGAACTGGGTTAAACCTCGAGTGTGTGTATATATATATCCATCCATCTTGATAGATCAAGGAGGTATCAAGAGCTATCGAGAACATAATCTCGATAGATTGAGAGGTATCGAAGAGGTGTCGACGGCTAAACTCTTCGATGTATTGAGGAACATGTCAAGCTTCTATTGAGAAAATAAAAAGTTTAAAAATAGGGCTCAGTGGATTGGGCTATGTGTCTGGAAGTATCGAGAAAAGCCCAAAAAACCTCGATAAAAGAGGCTGGTGTCGAGAGGTATCGAGTAGCTATTGAGCCTACTATCAAGCTAGTATTGAGCAGTATAGAAACATGAAATTTCAAGGGAGAAACGACATGAAATGAATGCAAGCAAGATAAACACCATACCAAACATCAAAGAAGCATGTTCAACACTCAAACCCAACAAAATCTCTGGATGCAAAGCATTCCTAGATCCATAAATACTAAACAAGTCTAACCAACTTTATTGTTCAAAAACAAGTTAAGATAGTTTAGTAAGCTTATATTACCACATGTATTCCTTGTGATGTCTAAATCACATTGTACTTGTACAGTTGTATCAAGAGTAGTAAAGAGTTACGTATTGTGTGTGAAACCTTTGCAAGAGAACATAAGTATTTTCATCATATGAAAATAATGATACAAGTGAATCAAGAACACTCATACACAATCATAACCATTTGATGGGGACCATCACCTTTGAGATACGTCATATAACTCTCACATCTCCTGGAAACATGCTTGCAACCATATAAAAGCATTTTAGTTCTTTTTGCTTTTGATGTTCTTTACATATTTTTTCTTTTAAATATAAAAAGGCATATCATGCATGGGCATATAAGAGAGAGAAATTAAATACCCATTTATGTTAGCCAAACATCTTGTTCTTGCTGTGCAAGTGCTACACCTTACCGAGCACGGTTTTTATGAATTGCACACAGATGTTTATGATTGACGAGTTTTAGTAGTGAGATGATTATTTATGCCTTTTTCTTAGGATTTTTTAGCCATTCCTGTTAAAGAGAGTGATAAAGATATGAATGATAAAAGATTAACCAAATTATACAAATCACACAACGAGCCACAAAGCTCACATTGCTTAGTTGTACATGAAGATGCTCATCTAAGCTACGAGTGATACAAAGGTAAAAAACTTTGTTTTAATGTCCATCCAGAGGTATACAAGTACTAGTATACACAAACACACACTGTTTTTATATTTTTTAGATTTTTTTAATGAAAAAAAATAACACAAACAAACAAGCATATAAAAGCAATAAAAACTAGACTAACTTAAAAACAACAAAAGCACACAACAGATGCAAGATAAGTAAATGAATCACTTAGAGGAGTCTATTTCCTTCCAAACATGAGATTTGGAGGAAGGAGAAGTTTTCTTTTTCTGAGACCTCTGCTTATATGGATAAGAAGGAGGATTGAACCCATTGAATTTGTCAAAAATAGAACAACCTTAAGAAGTTTTCCAAGAGGAGCCAAAGAGTTTTGAAATTGATTTTGACCTCCAAAGGATGACACACTATTGCTTTGTTGAGTAGCAAGCCACTTATAGAAATTTGGACTAGTGTGTCCTAATGCTTCACAATGATGACAAAAGTGTGGTTTCTTCGGTTGAGACTTCTTATTAGAGGAGTGATGACTGTTCTACTTACTCTCCTTCTTAACAATTTTAGGAGGTGCTCCTAGAATGGATTTACTCTTATCATGTTTTTCCTCACTAACTATTTCTATCTTAGACTCATTTATCTTAGATTTAGCATTAGTAGTAGAAGGCACAAACTTGACATTACGTAAAGAAATAGAGGAAGTACTACAAGCAAAGAGAGAGTGATCATACCCAAGACAAGTTTTATTAGATGTAGCCTTTTGGAAGTTGAGCTTTTCATCCAACTTAGCACTTGAAGCTCTTTCTAGTTGAGCTCTCACTTGAAACATTTTGCATCCAGTTTCTTGGTTTTCTCAGCTAGGAAGTTGTTTTCAAACTGTAGTGCTTCTATGGTCTGATTTGCTTCATTAATTTTAGTAAAGCATTCTTCTCGTTCCAACTCCACTTCACTTAGCTTCCTTGTGGCTAGCCTATAAAGCTTCTCATGCTTCTCAAAATTCTTGTAAAGCTTTAAGTAGGCAGTATTGATGTCATCATCTTCATCCATCGTCTCAAATTTTGACTCCATCAGTTCTTTTTTCTCAACAACTAGTGCTTTAGATTTTTTGGAGGATTCAATAGTTGCTGTGAAGGCCATGAATGTTCCTTCTTAATCACTATCCTTTGAATCTGCTTCTAGTTTGGTATCACTCAAGGTGGCAGCTAGGGCTTTGCTCTTGCCATTTGACTTGAGATAGGTAGGACATTCTTGCTTCATGTGTCAGTACCCTTGACACCCAAAACACTTTGGATTAGTTGGAGTGTTGCTACTTTGTCCAACTTCTTTATATTCTCTCCTGAATTTATCTTGAGACTTAAATTGAGAGAATCCAGTCTATTTGCGATGCTTGTCATTTGCCTTGACATTCACATTCTTGATGAACTTCTTGAATTTTCTAGTAATGTAAGATTTAAATTTTGAGTTCTCATCTTCAGACGACTAATATACTTCATCATTTTTGGTTTTTAGAGTCATATTCTTGTTTTTGCTTCCCTTGCCAATCCTCACTAAAGCTAATTCATAGGTTTATAGATTTCCAATTAGCTCTGTCAAAGGAATGGCATCAATGTCCTTTAATTCTTCTATAACAATGATCTTAGCATGGAACTGCTTTAGAAGTGATCTGAGGACTTTCCTTGCAATATTAGGCTCTGAAATATTTTCACATGAGCTGAAAGCTAAATTCACTATGTTCTTGAGCTTGACATAGAATTCATCGAACGTCTTATCATCATCCATCCTGATTTCTTCAAAACTAGTGGTAAGCCTTTGAAGCCTGGAATCTTTCACAACTTTGGTACCTTCATAAGTGTTTTAAGGGATTGTTGATGCTTCCCTGGCACACTAAGTGGATGAGATATTCTTAAACTCCTCATTAGTCATAGCACTAAAAGAGGCATTCAATGCTCGACTGTTGAAATTTGTAGCTTTGATCTTGTCATCATCCCAAGACGCTGGCAGTTCAGTTGGTTTGGTCCATCCTACCTCAACAACCTGCCATACATTTTCATCTAAAGACTGCAAAAAAGTTCTCATGCGTACTTTCTAATATGCATAGTTAGTACTATAAAAGAAGGGGACATATAATTAATAATTGTTCATGATCCATAACAATAGGGGTCAATGGATCACATAATAAAGATTAAAACATAATCAGAGTGTGCTCGCTTTGATACCACCTGTTGGGTTAAAATAAATTGACCCCAATTAATTAATTCAATTACCCAATTGATTAATTATGTCAAATTACATGAAAATCGTGGAAGCACCAACAAATCATCAAATAAACTAAATGTAACAAAAAATAAATTAACACAGTGATTTTTTGACAAATTGGAAAAACCTCTCACAATGCAAAAACCTCACTGGGTGAATTTAAGATCACCACTCTCAAGAATCTACTAATCAATAATCAAGTGGTTACAAGTATGAGGAATCTTACTACTACCCAAAATGCCAACCTACAGTTGAACCTTTGCTTCAATACCCAATTGGACTTAATCTTGTAGAACACTTCTTTCCTTTATTGCACAAATCTCTAATCTGCGATTAACTCCTTTGCACAGATCCTAGTATGTGACTAACTCCAACAACTTAATTGATTGTTGTTGGCTGCAAATTTTTTCACTTCATAAGCACTTGGTTACAAAACCCTAAAGCATACAAACGCAGTAACTTCACATAAAGTATATGAGTTCTAGGTTTCTATTTCCCTACTTGATGACTTTTAAAATAAGCCTTATATATAACTAGGGTTGTAGAAAAAGAAACCCTAACTATTCAAGTCATCATGGGCCGAATTTTAGATTTTAGATTTTTGAAATCGTAATTTCAATAGATCGAGCTTATGTCAAGCTTGTCCATTAATCCTCGATAGCAATTTGTGTCGAGTTTAATGAAACAATTTTTCTTCATTTGTTTCTTAGATCAACTTTCATATCTTTAATGATACCACTTGATATGCTTGAACAAAATACTTCTTGATACATTAAACTCAACTTAAATCTATCCAATTACAAGTAAAGTGTGTTTTGCCAAAAAACTAGCTAATTACATAGAAAATATGACCCTAACACTAAATAACATTACATTTCTTTAATCTGTTTTTATATGAGAATTATTAGACAAAGATGACCCACCAATTAACATGTGTGGAAGATGTTTTCTTGAAATTTCTTACAGGGATGCCTTTGTTAAAAAATTACAAGAAGTTACAATGGTGCAACTTTTGATAATTTATAAAAAGAACGTTTTCAATTCTGCCCCCCCCCCCCCCCCGCCGCCCCAAAAAAAAAAAAAATTAAAGCCTTTATTCCTCATGGTCAAGCCCACATTTCTCCTTAAAGATTCAAACATTTCAAGTGGAAACGTATGATGTGTAATAGTAGGAGCAGCAAGCATTATAACATCTGGGTCCATATAACTCTGCTGCTGCTTTTGATTGTGGACTCTGGAGGTTACCGCTGTGCATTTTGCTGCGTTAATATGAATGCTTTTTTTTTGTTTTTAGTGTCTTTTGCAAAAACGGTCGACCTTAGTCCACACATATATGTATGGTCTGAAGACTGAAACTACGACGTTTCGAATTTGGTCATGTCAATGATGTCTTTTTTTGTGGGGTTAATGAACAATATTAGCCTTTTACAGGAGATGACTGATTCAGTTCCGTAAACGGCACGTTTATGAATGAGCGGCCAGGACCATTTTTGAACGGACAAAGTCAGTGTTAAGACTTTAGTTGCTTTAAGACTAAGTTTGGATAACATTTCTTCTCCCTGCGTCTTCGTCTTCGTCTGCGTCTGCACCTACGCCTGTGTCTGTGTTTTGTTTTGTTTGTATTTGTTTTTTTTTTTTTTTTTTGGACTAGCGTCTCTTGCACTGTTTATGGGACATGAACAATGCAAATAGAAAAATGAATAGTATTTTCATTTATGAACAGTAATCAAAAATTATTTTTTATTATTTTCAGTTTTCAGCAAAATAAGCGGTATCCAAACATATCTTAAGTGTTCTTTTGTGGACCCCTAAAGTACTAAAGGGGAGGACAAGGTTTTTTTAAAAAAATATTTGGAATATTCTAAAAATTATTATAATTTTATTAAAAAATACTTATAAATTGATCTAATAATAAATATAATTGATTACATCATCAACATAATAAATAAGTTTTTGGATTATTTTTGTTTAATATTTAAAAGTTTAAATATCAATATTTATGTATGAGGTTTACCATTTTTGTAATAAAATTTATAATAATCATAACATTTTTATTCTCAATTATTAACCTAAAATTATAGAGCTGGCAATGCAATGTGTGGAATTTCATCCTTGAATATGCCAATAATGAGTCAAGTAGCGATATAATTGTTAGAGAAATCCCAGTTAACGCAATAATAAGTCAAGATCTGCATGTTATTTGTTAACATGCAGACTTTTTATTTAATGACCACATAATTCGCACTTATGAAGTGCCAATGAAGTTTAAACTCAGGTATTTCTTGAGAAAAAATCTTGGGCATAAATATGCAATCATAATTGGAATCTTAATTTATAGAAATTAAATGTAGGAGGAAAGACAATTTAATTGAGAATTCTGTTGAAGCATGTGGTATGAATTTGAGATTGGTTTGAGATTCAATTAATCTATACTGATATAGGGGGGGGGGGGGGGGTCCTACTATTTGTTTTTGGTCTCTGCTTCAACAAAGCTGCACCACATGAAGCACATAAAACTAATTAACCCCAATATGGCTTGAGCGGGGGTGTATGAGAAACCAACCCTAATGGTGCAGTACAAAATGGCCCACATACACCAATTCTACTCTACCTTTAACACCCATACTTTATTAGACTAATAGTAGAGTTTTACTTGGAATAAAATTTCTGAACAATCAATATGCCATTTTTTTTTTTTTGAGAAGGAAAAAAAGAAAAAGAAAAAAGATAGAGAGTAATCAATTATACAAAAATTATCCTCTACATATGGATTATTTTTACATCATAATAATCCAAAAATTGTAGAGGAAAATGGCCCACATACACCAATTCTACTCTACCTTTAACACCCATACTTTGTTTATTCTTGTAGATATTTTTTGAAACTTGGGTATTAGACTATTAGTAGAGTTTTACTTGGAATAAAATTTCTGAACAATCAATATGCCATTTTTTTTTTTTGAGAAGGAAAAAAAAAGATAGAGAGTAATCAATTATACAAAAATTATCCTCTACATATGGATTATTTTTACATCATAATAATCCAATTTTTTTTTTACATCATATGGATTATTCTTTTCCTCTACATATGGATTATTTTACATCATCAATCAATATGCCATTTGATGTGGAAATTGAGTTCAATCCAAAGTAAATTATCTCAATAATTATTGAGTCCCACGGTAAAAATTCATTATAAGATGTGTTATTCATGTGTTGAGCTACTTGGTGCAACCATAGTTTTAAAGTCTATATATTATACAACATGTAACATATTTATTAACTTAATACAACCACGATTTCTAAGAACCAACATTTGTTATATAGTATGACTTTAAGATATTGCTAACTCGTAAATGTTGTAAAATAAAATAAAATAAAATAAAATAATCTCCATAAAATGTCTTGATTTACAAAAATTTTATTTCGGGGGACACCTACGATTCTATTAAGCTTTTATCAACTTTATGTTCAGGGATGGCATGGCAAAGATTGAATAGATGAAAAAAAGAAGAAGAAGAAGAAGAAGAAAAAGATCGTCATTCAAAAGCTTGAAGCTAGCTTAGATGGCTCATTTATATGATGTGAATTGGGAGACATACTCGTATCCATATGCAGAGGAAAAGAACAAAAACAAGATAGAGAGTATTTTAGAGGTTATTTTTGCTGGTATTTAGATATCGAGTAGCTTCTTGTGACAAATTGAAATACTCTAAATTTGATAGAATTCATAGTAAAATTGGTGTTCCGCGGTTCCGCTTCCTATTTACTAGTCACGAATGAATGAGAAACTGCCTCTCTGTGTAGTAAACTAAAATTTATTAATAACACTCTCAAACTGATTGTGAAATTATAATTGTAATAAGAACACAATAAAATGTGTTAGTACTTGATAGGGACAAATTCCAGAGCAAACGGATTGAATTAACGGAGTTAGACATTAGAGACCAAGTAGCTAGAAGAGACGGCATAGTTAGTCTAATAGTCAAAGAACTGGTAGACGGACTCATAACCTGGACAGAGAGGCAGGATGATAGATGGACTCTTTAGAGTGAACGGATCCAAGGGAGATGGTTTGTTGAAGCCACGTGGCGCCTACATGGCCTAAGTGGTCTCCAAGAATCCAAATATGAAAATTTCTTGCATTTTACGCCCAACCATAATAAGAGGAATCCCTACAAGGAAAGGATCTTACGAAATACGAGCATTAATAAGGATCTTCCTTACAAGGAAATACCCTCTCCACCAAGAAATTAAGGTCGACTCTACACTACTATAAAAACCCCAAAGCCCTCACAAATCAACGTACGCATAATGATACCCTAGCTCTGGCACTCTAGAGTGATAGAAAATTCTCTTTTCTAACTTAACCTTTAAAGGGTTTTGGGCCTGTACCACACCAGTACTCTCTGTAAGGTTTTCTTTTTATTTGAGTTACGCAAGTTGCCAAGGACACGTGAGGACTATTCTGCTCACTAACGATTTTCAGCATCATCAGTTGGTATTATCTGTGAGAAGCGCGATAGCCATATTGCCACTTCCCAGACAAAAAGTTGTATGGTACTCACACGCTCGATGGCAACAACCAACAATCAAGAGAGTGAACCACGTGCCGCTGTCCTCGAAAGACAGGTGCAGACTTTGGTTATGGCTATGGAACGCCTTACTAAGCAGAACCACGATCTAGAAGAATAGTTGTGCCAAAAGGACGCTAGGCCTCATAATCAAGAAGAAGAGTAGGAGGGTGACGGTCTTCAGCACACCAACAATAGGCAAAATAAAGAGGGACCAGAAGGCTACAACACCTTGAGTAGACCGTTTGTTACAAATACAGCGCCACCACACATGGTCGCGAAGACACAGATGATGAAGGAAATGATGGAATTCATGATGAATGCCCTCAAGGGATAGGTGTTAAATGACCTTGACGAACTGGTCCATCAGACAAATTCGCCTTTCACAGCGCCCGTCACTTCCTTCCCCCTCCTCGTAAAGTTCCGGATGCCGTAAATAGAACCCTATGACGGGTCTAAGGATCACTTGGATCACTTGGAATCATTCAAAACCCTCATGCACTTACAAGGGGTCCTGAACGAAATCATATGCCAAGCATTCCCAACTACGCTGAAAGGACCTGTCAGGGTATGGTTTAGCAGATTGACGCTTAACTCCATTAGCACCTTCAAAGAGCTAAGTGCACAGTTTGCTTCGCACTTCATTGGGGGGCATAGGTACAAAAGATCCACTGCATGCCTGATGAGCATCAAGCAGCAGCAGGATGAGATGCTGAGGTCATACATAACACAGTTCAATAAAGAAGCCATTTCGATAGATGAAGTAGATGACAAGATACTGGTTGCTGCATTCACCAATGGCTTGTGGAATAGGAAGTTTTTGTTTTCCTTACACAAAAACAAATCTAAGACCATGTCAGACATGCTTTACCGGGCCACCAAGTACATGAACGCGGAAGATGCACTGTTGGCTCGGGAGGAAAAGCCCAAGAAAAAGGACTGGCAGGAAGATGCGCGGCAAGAGAAAGGACGGAAGACCTCTAGAACAGGAGACCGATAGGAGGATAGGCGCTCCAAGCCACCCGCTGGAGGTTTTAAAATTTCACCCAGCTGGCTACCACAATCGACAAGTTCTAATGCAGATCAAGGATGATACAACCCTGACATGGCCAGGCAAGTTAAAGGGAGATCCAAGCAAGAGGTCCAGAGACAAGTATTGCCATTTTCATCATGATCATGGTCACGACACATCTGAATGCTATAACTTGAAACAACAGATTGAGGCCCTCATTAGACAGGGGAAACTACAACGGTTCGTCAGCAAAGAGATGACAGACCCATCACAAGAACAGGCTAGTAGAAGGGAAGGTAAGCCCTCTAGGCCACCTTTAGGGGACATAAAGATGATTGTAGAGGGCACCACAACATCTGGCTCATCTAGGAAAGCCCACAAAACCTACCTTAGGATGGTTCAGAACGTCCAGTTGACGGGTTTCGTTCTGAAGATAGCACGGGTCAACAACCCCATAGTTGGGTTCTCGGAGGAAGATGCTAAACCTCTCCACCATCTCCACGACGATGCACTTGTTATTAGCATACGGCTAGGGGATTACAACACTCACCGGGTCCTGGTTGATAATGAGAGCTTTGATGATATTCTCTATTACCCAGCATTCCAGCAGATGCAAATCGAGAAGGAACGGCTCGTACCGACCAATGCACCACTCGTCGGGTTCAGAGGAACGAAAGTATACACCATTGGAGCAATCGCATTGCTTGTGACAGTTGGAGATTACCCTCAATAGATCATAAAGGAAGTAACTTTCCTTGTCATTGACTGCTCGTCTGCTTATAATGCCATACTAGGCCGACCTACCCTCAATTCATGGAAGGTCGTGACTTCAACCTATCACCTAATGATCAAGTTCCCCACCGAGTACGATGTAGGAGAGGTGCGGGGAGACCAAGTGGTAGCACGAGAGTGCTATATAGCGATGTTAGAGATGGACGACCACTTATAGACTATGAGCATAGAAGAGAAACAGACGGTTGTGGAGCCAGTTGAAGGTTGGAGGAGATACTTCTCGATAACACCAGACCTGAGTGGACGACAAGGATCAGCACCTTCGCCAGTCCTCTTATTCGCCAAGCAATCACGACGTTTCTAAGAAAGAACGAAGATGTCTTTGTTTGGAGCCACGAAGACATGTCTGGGATCGACCTTTCAATCATGGTTCACAAGTTAAATGTATCACCCTCGTTTCCTACTATCCGTCAGAAGAAGCGGGTGTTTGCTCAAGACCGAGACAAGGCTATAGCAGAAGAAGTCCGCAAATTACAGAATTCATCAAGGAGGTATACTATCCCAACTGGTTGGCCCATGTAGTGATGGTCAAGAAAGTCAACGGAAAGTGGAGGATGTGTGTAGGCTTCACAGACTTGAACAAGGCACGCCCCAAGGATAGCTACCCACTCCCACGGGTCAACGTCCTAGTAGACTCAACTGTGAGACACCAATTGTTGAGCTTCATGGATGTCTTTTTTAGTTAACATCAAATCAAGTTGGACGAGGCTGATCAGGAGAGAACTTCATTCATCACCAACCAAGGCATTTTCTATTACAAGGTGATGCCGTTCGGTCTCAAGAACGCAGGAGCAACGTATCAAAGGCTCATGAACAAAATGTTTGCACATCAGATTGAGAGGAATGTCCAAGTCTACGTGGATGACATGCTAGTGAAAAGCCGACGGGAAGGTGACCATTTGGATGACCTCAAGGAGACCTTCGATACCCTCTGCTCTTATAACATGAAGCTCAATCCAAGAAAATGTACATTTAGGGTAATGGCTAGAAAGTTCTTGGGCTTTATGGTGTCTCAGAGAGGTATTGAAGTCAACCCAAACAAGATTCGGGCGATAATGGAGATGGCACTGCCGAGGAACGTAAAAGAAGTGCAAAGCCTCAACAGCAAGGTAGCGGCGCTAAACAGGTTCATGTCAAGGGCAACAGATAAATGCTTACCTTTCTTCCGCACGTTGAAAAAGTCCTTTGAGTGGACGACTAAGTGTTAACAAGCATTCAAGGACCTAAAAACATACCTCTCTTCCCCACCGTTAATAAGTCCTTCCAAACCAAGGGAGGAGCTATTTCTCTACCTGGCTGTCTCCCCAACTGCTGTTAGTGCAGCCTTAGTCAGAGAAGAAGACAGGGTGCAGAAGCCCATGTATTACACTAGCCGAGCACTCCGAGGTATGGAGGAGAAGTACCCCCCAATGGAGAAGCAAGCCTTCACTTTAGTAACCGCAGCTCGCAAGCTTAAACCATATTTCCAAGCCCACACTATGATCGTTTTGACAAACAAGCCCCTACAGAGAGCAATGATTAATCCTGAAGCCGCTGGACGGATGGCACTATAGGCAATTGAGTTGAGTGAATTCGACGTACAATACCGCCCTCGCACCACATTGAAGGGACAGGTGGTCGCTGACTTCATTGCAGAATTCACCAATATGGAAGGCCAAGGGGCAGAAGAGCATCCTCAATAGAGTATCCACACAGATGGACCATCCAACAGGCAAGCTGGTGGAGCAGGTATAGTACTCCACTCTCTAGAAGGGGACGAGATCGAGTGCATGGTTCGTCTCGACTTCCTTACGACCAATAATGAGGTAGAGTACGAAGCTTTAGTGGCAGGACTATAGCTCGCCAAAGCAGTAGAGGACACAAGAATGACAGTTTATTGCGATTGTCAGGTGGTCATAAGTCAGGTGAATGGTGACTACGAATACAAAGGTGAACAAATGAAGAAATACCTGGAGTAAGTAAGGAAACGGGTGGACGACCTTCAGGCTAAGTTTGTTCAAATCCTAAAGGAAGAGACCGAGCAAGCCGACCGTCTTGCCAAAGCCGCATCAGTAGAACACTTGCTCATCCCCAGTAAGGTACTTTCTTTTGTTTAGCTTTCGCCTTTGATAGACGGCGTCGATGTGCAAGAAATAGTCTTGGAAAGCAACTGGACCACACCGATAGTTTTATACTTGAAAGACAACACACTACTTGACGGTAAGGAGGCCGCAAGGAAGCTGAAGGTTCAGGTGGCACAATTTGTCCTAATAAAGGGTGTCTTGTACAAAAGATGCTTCTCCCAACCGTACTTAAGATGACTAAGCCCCAAGGAAGCGAATTATGTCATGAAGGAAGTTCACGAAGGGATCTACAGGAACCATTCAGGGTCACGGTCACTAGTGCACAAGCTAATTTGGGTAGGATACTATTGGCTTACCATGCAGAAGGATGCCAAAGCCTATGTCAAAGCCTATGTCCAAGCTTGCGACCAGTGTCAGAGGTTCAGTAACATCATTAGAAAGACAACAGAAGAGCTCATTCCGATGAAAAATCTGTGGCCTTTTACTCACTGGGGGTTAGACATCATGGGTCCATTCTCGACAGTGGTAAAACAGCTGAAGTTCCTAGTGGTCGGTATATATTACTTTACCAAATGGGTTGAAGCTGAAGCACTGGCCACCATCACAGAGAAAAACATATGAAGCTTCGTCTAGAGAAACATTATCTGCAGGTACGGGATCCCTAAAGTGTTGGTCTCGAACAATGGAAAGTAGTTCGACAACGAGTCATTTAGGGATTTTTCTCACAATTGGGGATCAAGAATTACTACTCCTCACCCGCCCACCCTGAGGCCAATGGACAAGTTGAGGTCACGAACATATCCTTGCTCAAAATCATCAAGACTCGGCTCGAGGGGACAAAGGGTATATGGTCAGATGAGCTGCCTAGTGTACTATGGGCGTACAAGGTGACGGCCAAAACACCTACAGGAGAGACACCATTTCGACTAGCATATGGAAGTGAAGCCGTCATCCTTGCTGAGGTTGGACTCACAAGCTACAAAGTAGAGAACCATGATAAGAGTAGGAACGACAAAGCCATGCGCCTACAGCTTGATCTAGTGGATGAGGTCAGAACAACAGTTGAACAAAGGTTAGCATGATGCCAGGACCTCATGGCCAAGCACTACAACTCCGGAGTCAGACACAGGGATTTTCAAGTTGGAGACCTTGTCTTGAGGAAGGTGACGGGCGCCATAAGAGATCCCTTCCAAGGAAAGCTAGGACCCAATTGGGAAGGACCCTCCAAAATTGCTTCATGGCAGAGGAAAGGCACCTATCACTTGGAGACACTCGACGGACAAAAGTTGCATCATCCATGGAACACCGAGCACCTATAGAAATACTACCAGTTTACGATGGCATACAGACCACCACTCCTCATTTCTAGTTTATTTCTTTCTAGTTTTTATTATTATTATCTACAATACTTTTTTAATCCCAAAGGACAGCTTTTCATTTTTTCAAGAACAATTTTTGGCTTATGCACGTATTTATCATAATAAGAGGAGTTATTCAGATTTGTCATGAGTATACATCTCTACAAAACCATGTCTATGACTAAGTCCTCAAGTGGACGAACGCATCCCAAAGGATGCATTGAGATTTATTAAAGTCCTTAACTGGACAGATGCATCCCAAAGGGATACCAGAAAATTTATATAAGTCCATAAGTGGACGGACACATTCCAAGGGATGCCTTAGAATCTACTTTAAGTCCTTAAGTGGACGGGTGCATTCCAAGGGATGCTCAAATTTACTCAAAGTCCTTAAGTGGACGGATGCATTCCAAGGGATGCCTTAGAATTTACTCAAAGTCCTCAAATGGACGGATGCATTCCAAGGGATTCTCAAATTTACTCAAAGTCCTTAAGTGGAGAGATGCATTCCAAGGGATGCCTTAGAATTTACTCAAAGTCCTTAAGTGGACGGATGCATTCCAAGGGATGCTTTAAAATTTATTTTAAGTCCTTAAGTGGATCGATGCATTCCAAGGTGGACGGATGAATTCCAAGGGATGCTCAAATTTACTCAAAGTCCTTAAGTGGACGGATGCATTCCAAGGGATGCCTTAGAATTTATTTTAGGTCCTTAAGTGGACGGATGCATTCCAAGGGTTGCTTAAATTTTACTCAAGTCCTTAAGTGGATGGATACATCCCAAGGAATTCCCTGAAATATATACAAGTCCTTAAGTGGATGGACACATCCCAAGGATACCTTGAAATATATATGAGTCTTTAAGTAGAAGGATTCAAAAATCCTAAGGGATAACTTGCAATTTACACAAGTCCTTAAGTGTACAGACACATCTCGAGGACAATTTGAAATATATACAAGTCTTTAAGTGGACAAATACAAGGAAGTCCCAAGAGATAACTTAAAGTTCCTATAAGTGATTCCTTAAGTGGACAGATCTAGGGATATGGATACCTTGAAGAACATGATAAGCCAGAATTATTTATTAAAACACAAAAGTGGACGGACCATGTTTATCTAAAAGATCTACAAAATCCAACCCATGGCATGGACAGAATATGGTCGTCCTAAAAATCTACTAGGTCACACTTATAAGACAGATAGATCACTCCTGGGTTAAAAACTAAACGAATGGCCTAAAACATTCAAGTCGATGGATGTAATCGAGAGTGAAAATGTGTACTAATCTTTGACTTTTCTCCATAACAAAAGTGCAACTATAGGAAAACTTCTCCTGGAGCAGTAGTTAGTCCCTAATTCAAATACATATTAATGCAAGAATATGATTCTAGAATTTCAATAAGACTCCTTTTGTTTTGACATTAATGTTTTTTGGAATATGAGTCATTTTCCCACAAAAAAATAAAATTTTTATAGAAAACTATCTCATTTTCCTTCGTTTGGTAGCAACCTTAAAAATGAACTTGAAAACATGAATCTTTACTCCTTTCTTTCATTATTTATGCTAAAGTTGTTTTCCGAAAAATTTACATAGAAAACAACCTTTAAGAAAAGAGTTTTCCCACTGGTTAAAGATAGTTTTCATTTGGCCTATATTTTTTAATGCTGCCAAACACAGGGAAACCATCTTCACATAAGGTTTTCAATTAAAACAAAGGGAGTGACATGAATGCGTGTGTGTGTTGTTTCTCCTTTTAGAATTTCAATGAACTCCCTAAATCGTGAAAAAAAAAAACTTTGAATTATTTGTGGAGGAACCTACTCCTTGGTTTAGGGGATCTTAATTTTATTGAATGTCTTTGGAGGCGAGTGTACTCCCATGATTTGCAATTTCATTGGTTCAGTGTATCAGTGTTGGTAAAAGCGCTCTTTAAGCGTGCTTAAGCTCAAAGCATGAAGCCCCAAGGCTACAACGCTTTTTGCCTCAAAAGCCAGACTTCATTCAAAGAAGCATGCCTAAAGCGTGCTTCTTTTTTTCTTTTTCTTTTTCTCAAAAAAAAAAAAAAAAACCAAAGCTGAATTAAAAATATTGGATGTTGACATTATTGATATAAGCCATTGATTTGACATATTTATAGTGCAACTTACTTATCAAAAATAAAATTTTGAGTGTAACTTGTCCTGACCACAACCTCCGAATTCTTTTATTTTTTTATATTATTTTTTCTTGATTTTTTCTTCTTGAAATAGTAACCCACCTAGCTTCTTCATATTCTATTTTTTCCCTTTTGGATAGTTGCTTGGTACCAATTATGTCCTCATATTCTTAGCTCATTCATGAAAAAAAAAGTATGATATAATATATTTATGGTAATTGTTTAGTTACTTTAGTGGTTGATGTTGAACATAACAGACTAATTCTTATAAACTTATAGTCACTAAGTGATTAAATTAGTAACTAATATTACTAACTAGTCATAGGGCATTATGGATATTGGAGATTTAAGAAAGGATATTACATGGAAGTAATCATATCTAGCTAATCCAAAAAATGAAAATGACTTGACTTGCAATTGTTGTGTAAAATTGCAAAAGTAGGGCTTATCTAAATGTTATAAGAATTATATAATTTTTTCTATTTCAATTTATATGATATTTGATCATTTGATTGATGCTTTTCTCATTTATAATTATTTTTTTAAAAGTGCGCTTCACTTCTATTAGGCACGCACATGCACTTTG
The DNA here is from genome assembly GCF_040712315.1 of Castanea sativa. Lineage (NCBI taxonomy): Eukaryota > Viridiplantae > Streptophyta > Magnoliopsida > Fagales > Fagaceae > Castanea > Castanea sativa. Next base: position 37,413,952 of record NC_134018.1, read on the forward strand.
CCCTTTGCTCCTAGGCTTCATGAGGCCTTTGTGCTTATTGCATTGTATACCCAAAGTATGTCTAAGGATCCTTAGGGTATACATGTAGTATACTACACGGGTTCCTATTAAAAAAAAATTACAATATATTATCTGTTCAAAAAGTTAATTCTTTGAATTCCTTGACTTTGATCTGGTGTCGTAAATCCCTAGGGACCAATGCAAGTCTAGCAATGACATAATGATGCCATTTGGCATGATATTGTGAATTCTTAAGGCCTGTTTGGTTGTGTTGTTTAAACAACAGTTTTTGTTGTTTGAACAACACAACACGTATTTCTACAACACTTAAACAACATTACTTGAACAACATTACCAAACGGGACCTTATTGTTATCAACAGTGTTTTGAGCATGAAATCTTCTATGTTCGAGTGTTTGACGTTAATTTAACTTCTGGGAATGTTGAGGCACTGAAAGTTGACTGCAATCCTAATTTAGCTGTTATCTTAGAATATATTTCATACTTCTGGAGTGAATCCTTTGTTTTAAGATCTTGGTGACCTTTAGGGGTTTTTCTGGTAGGTAGGATAGACAAGTAATAAGAAATAAAATATGGGTCTAGTTAATGGGTGCCTTTAGAGCATTTGTTGATAGACCATTTTAGAAAAGTGTATTTGTGTGAGTCTCTCTCTTGGAGACTTGAATCACAGTCCTTGCCCCCCTCTCTCGCCCAAACACCTCATAAGTACTTATACTTGTGGAGTGACCATCATGTCAAGGGTGTGTTATGGTATTCTAAGTTTTGATACCACTTTTATAGGGAATATAAAAAGCTGTCAAAAAAATCAGTTACCTATTTCTTTTTCCATAAAGTGTCAAAATATTTCCTATAAACATATTTCCTAAACCAATGCTCTTAGGGCTTTTGTTAACTTCTGTTAAAAATATAAGGAGAATGGGAAAAAAATGAAGAAAAAAGATTTCTGAAATTCTTTTTATTATATTTTATTTTATTATGGGTGTTTGGCAGGAGGGATGTGTTTTTTGGCATTAAATTCCTATTATTTCTTGCCACTGAGTTCTAGCTCAAGTGGCAGCTTGTCTCATAATAAGAGTACAAGGAGTGTGAGGTCGTGAGTTCAATTCAAGACCATTGGCTGCATGTGTAATTACCAATTAAAATAAATTCCTAGTATATCCTTGTATTGAATTATCTTTTAAAACAAATTAGGGTTTGAGGAATACCTAGTGGTTACAACACCTCTTTTGGTGCTTGTATACTTAGTGTTCGAACCCTGTGAACCTCATCCTTGCATTTACCTAGTCAAAAAATAAAAAATAAAAATTCACGGACAAAGTTGTTAAATCAGCTATATAGTACATTTTCTCTCCTCTTTTCCTGCCATTTTGGGAAGATAGAAAATACAGAGCCTGGATGGAAGATAACCATAAATTTTTTTTTCTTTCCTTCCATTTTTCTTCTCTGACAAATGATAGAATATATCAATTCTTTCTTCCATCCTCTCACTTTCCTGCCCTCTAAATGCACTCTTAAGGAACTATGATTGAAAGAAATCAAAATGAACTTTCAACCAGGCTAGTATGGGAGAAGTGGACTCGCTTTTTAAATAAAATTTATTAGATATTTCTCAAACTGTAATTCTATATCTTAAGATGTCCCCTCCCCACTTTTTCTAAATTAAAATTTTTTTTGGAGGGGAATCAGACAATAAACCGAAATGGAATAAGAAAGATAATATCTTAAATCATGGAATAAGAAAGATAACATCTTAAATCATAAAATACTTTGAATTGCTAAATAGTTTATATGGTGACCACTTATCCCAAAAAAAAGAGGATATTTAAACAAAAATGGGTGGGAAACAGAGCCCCCTTGCCTTTGTTTCATTGAAATTTCCTTTTGGCAGGAGTCATTGAAATTTCTTTGGAAAAAAAGGGGAAAACAATGCAATAGCCTACACTTTTGGCAAGAGTCCTGAAACGTTTTCTCCATTGTATACGTTCAATTTTCCTCCTTTCTTTTACACAATGGCAAACCAAACAAGTTTTTCCTTGGAGAAAATGTTTCATTTCTCTTGCAAAAGTGTAGGCTTTTGCATACTTGTGTTAGAGATGAGTGATTATAAGGTATTGTCACTCTAAATGCACCTAAATGGTCCAGTACTAGTTTGTGTTACATGTCATAGAACCATAATTGTAATGATTGTTGAAGATTTAAAGGTGACTAGGGAAGAGAGTCTACTGAAGTGCAATGGAAGTCCAAATGACACCTAGGTGATAGTTTCGGTAAAATCATCATATAGTAGTCGTTACAATGCATTAGGGAACAATTTAAGTGAATGAAATGTGATATTGTTACGCTAATAGGTGTGCTACTGTGCAACTTTTAAAACCACTGCAAATAATGAAGTGCATGAGCGTAAGCTAATTTAATTTTGTTTTCCAACATTCTCCATAAAACAGAGGGTAGTAACATAATGAAACGGAATGCAATGTTTTTTAACATGATAACAGAAAATAAAAGGTTCTTTCTTGCACCCTATTTATGTTTGGCACTTAAGAGCAGGTGTATAACAAGAAGACCTTGTTTGTACTGCACATCGCAATTTCCTGCTGTTAAAAACAAAAAACTTATTAGCATGTAATTTTAAAAGAATTATTAGCATATGATTGGTATGGTGATAGTCTAAACAGTAAGTCATCATCTGAGATAATCAATACTTACATGAAATTTGGTTGAGGCAGGTTAGTACTTCATCCAATATTGGTCTCCCCCTAGGAGAAGTTTGGGCACACAGCAAGCCCAACTCTGTGATTTTGGTAGCCTTTTCTTCAGTGCATCCATCTTTTAGCAGATATTTGTGAACTGCATGACCTTTAATGCGTTGCTTCTCCTTTGCACACATGATCAAATCTTTTTCTCTTTTCTTAGCTCTTGTAATGTTCACTTCTTCAACTTTCATGATAAGCTGCAACATCAAGATGCCCAAGCTGTATACATCTGCTTCTGCACTTGTATGCATTGCAAATTTTTTTGTCAAGTTATTAGTTTACACAAATACACACACATGCACACACAAAGTTAGGTTTTTTATTTGGGAGTTTGTTACCTTTGATCTCTGGTGCTGAATATCCAGGAGTAGTTGTAGGTATGTTTCTACCATCTGGCATGGCCGAGCCAAGTCACCTATCTACACTTTTCCGTCCTGAACACGGAAGAATAAAGTTTAGGCAAAACAGAAGATTTATAACATAAAAAATCTTGTGAAAGATAGCAAACGTTTTTATCATTAACATATGTCTGTAATTCCTATAGATCTAACTTACCTCATCAAGTAAAATATTTCCTGGTTTGAAGTCTGCACAAATGAACTGGGGTTCAAAGTTATGCATGAAAACAATGGTTGATGTTGTGTCCTTGAGAATGTTTAGAGTCTGTGCCATTGTAGTCCTATGGAAGATGAAAAGGAAAGAATTTGTTTTTAATTATTCGTGCAGCTTAGTACACGTTAAAACATAGAGCATCAAAAATGAAATTTAGAAAAGAGTTGGATCTTGTCATGAACATGTATATGGAAGTAATGCCCCATTCCATATTTATTTCTAATTCAGTCTATTTTTTCTTGTTGTATAGAAGGATAGATACACATCAAACATAGAGCATCAAAAATGAAATTTAGAAAAGAGTTGGATCTTGTCATGAGCATATATATGGAAGGTATGCCCCATTCCATATTTGCTGAATCTCTATTTTTTCTTGTCATACAGAAGGATAGATACACATCAAAACATAGAGCATCAAAAATGAAATTTAGAGAAGAGTTGGATCTTGTCATGAGCATCTACATGGAAGGTATGCCTTATTCCATATTTGTTGAATATCTCAATCTCACTTGTTAATACTTGCTTTGTTTGGATTATCATGCATGGATGTTTCTTCTCTAGCTTGAAGATTACTTTGGCTTGCTATGCATACATTGTTTGAGTATTTAGGTATCTAGTAAATTGCATTATGGAAAAATTTCATACCTGAAATCTCCTTTTTCATATTGGTTGGCATGAAATCATAGATTAGAAACAGGTTTTTCTCCTGTTTGCTGTGACCATACCCCCTGAGTCTAATAATATTCTGGTGTACCAACTGACTCAGGGCATGTACTTCTGCCTGCAAATTCGATAGAACAAGCATTGTTAATAAACAGGAGAGAGAGAGAGAGAGAGAGAGAGAGAGAGAGAGAGAGATTCTATTTTATCTTTTTTGTGTTTTTCTCTCTTTGATTCCTTTCTTGAATCAGTTCAACAATTTCTTCATTTGCTCTTGAATTTACACAGCAAATCCTCAAATTGTTGATTTCTTAATTCAATTTGCAAATTTCTTCTATCAAGTTTTGTCCTTTCTTCCGATCCAGTAAATTTATTTATTTTTTATCTTGGTTTTCTTCTATTCCATCTAATGACTCTGATTCAATTTCTTCTCCAACAATGGCTGCTACTTAAAGCACAGTTCATATCAAAGATGATTCAAATCCATATCACTTACAAAGTGGTGATAATCCAGGTTCCAAGCCACTGTTCTTTTATCTCAACTCCTCAGAGAACAATTACAATACTAGGAGCAGGTCATTTCTTCTTGCATTGATTGCAAAGGACAAGATTAGCTTCATCGATGGAAGTATTTCACAGCCTACAAATCCCATAGATCCTTTATTCAACTCCTGGGGACAATGCAATACAATGGTCCTTTAATGGATTCTCAACTCCATTTCGAAGGACATCACTTCAAGTGTGATGTATTTCAATACTGCTAGGGAGGTGTGGGTGATCTGAAGTGAAAATTCTCACAGGGCAATGGGCATTGAATGTTTGAGTTACAAAAGGAAGTTCTCTTACTTAGGATAATGTGACTGTTAATGGCTATTACACGAAATTTAAGGCTGTTTTGGGATGAGTTAAAGGCCTCTAATACTTGCACTTGTGGACATCAAGAGTACCAAATTACCATGTCTTTTCTGATGGGTTTAAATGAGTCTTTTGGTGCTATTAGAGGTCAGATATTACTCCTAGAACCCTCACCACCTCTTCATAAAGTGTTTTCACTTGTGTCTTAAGAAGAGAAACAAAGAAAGGTTGGGAGTGGGTCAAATGTTGGAACTGAATCTGCAGGACTCATGGCTAAGGCTCAACTCATAGCATTCACAGTATCAACAGTACAACAAAGGGAATTACTCTAACAAGCCTAAGAAAGAAAGACCTGAGTGCTCACATTGTTGTTTACTTGGGCATGTTGTTGACAAATGCTGGAAAATACATGGTAATCCTCCTGGTTACAGGACCAAAGACAAATCTCAGTGGTGGCAAACCAAGTTACTGTGAACTCTTAAGGCTTAACATTTGACACTGGGGGAGAAGATTTAGCTCAAGTAGCATTGACTTAATCTCGGTATCAACAACTTCTCAACATGCTGAACTAACAAACTTTTCTTGTCAATCAGTGCATTCCAGAAGTGGCACAGGGTAATCATCAAGTAGCAAGTCTTTTAGTCCCATTTCACACACGTCAGGTAGTCAGTGTTTTATCCTTAATCCAAAGCACAATGTTGATGACCATTCTATTTTTTCTCCATATTCTTTTGATATTTCTACTTTACATTCTGATGATTGGATTATTGACAGTGGAGCCACTGATCATATGGTCCCATCTATTGCTCCTCACATCACTGTTAAATTGCCTAATGGTGAATCTGTTATTGTAACTCATACAGGCACTGTCCAACTTTCTGCATCTATTGTCCTAGAAAATGTTCTATGTTCCTAGTTTTACTTTCAAACCTCATTTCCATTAGCAAATTGACTAGTTCTTAGAGATGTTGTATTTTTCTATCTTCTTATTGTTTCATCCAGGACTTGGAGCAATGGGAGGATGATTGGGATGGGTAAACAGCTTGGTAATCTTTACATTTTTCTGAAATGTGCCTCCAATCAAATATCTCTTCCTTTTCAGTTTTCAACCTTCTTGTCTCATTTTTTACAAAAATCAAGTGTATCTGTTTCCCCAACCTTTTACTTCTTTGCAACGTAATAAGACTTGGAACTATGTCCAAAGCCATTTGTTGCATAATCGGCTTGTACATCTCTCTGTAAGAAGGCTTCAAGTTCTTACTTATGTAATGCCTGAAATAACAGCTTGTCAGAATTCATCAATTCCTTCTACCATTTGTCCTTTTATCTAAACAGAAAAGACTTTCTTTTTCTCCTTACACATGTTTCTGAATGAATCTTTGACCTTGTGCACTGATATATATGGGGACTATTTTTCACTCCTATGAATGGCCACAAATATTTTCTCATTATTGTTGATGACCACATTAGATGCGCTTGGGTTAATTTGAAGAAATTCAAATCAGAAACAACCTCACTCATTCAGTCTCTTTCTTTCATTTCGTTGAGACCCAATTTCATACTAAAATCAAAGTACTTAGAAGTGACAATGTCATTGAATTTGCGATGCCTTCCTTCTTTGCTTCTCACCAACTTAGCTATGGGAAACACCACAACAAAATGCTGTAATGAAGAGAAAACACCAGCATATCTTAAATGTAGCTAGGGCCCTTAGGTTCCAAGCCAATCTCCTTATTAAATTTTGGTGAGATTGTGAATCAAATAGACTTCCTAGTCCTCCTCTTCTTAACTCCACTCCTTATGAGAGACTTTTGGGCAAGTCTCCTCCTTATAGTCATCTAAAGTTTTTTGGATGCCTTTGCTATGCTTCTGCTCTTTTTAGACATAGATCAAAATTTGATCCAAGGGCAAGTATTTTCATTTTCATTGGCTATCCTGTTGGTGTTATGGGTTATAAACTGTATGATTTAACCTCTCATAATGTATTTTTGTCTAGAGAGGTTATTTTTCATGAAACAGTTTCCTTATCACGCTTGGTATACAAATCAGTCCAATAATGCCTACCCTTTATTTCCTAATTCATATTCTGCAGAACATGACGTCACTCCCTCTTCCACACCTATTTCCCATAACTCCCTGACCAGATTGATGATCCTACTCCTACTCATATCTCTAAATCTCCATCTGATCCTGTAAAAAGTAATTCTACAGATCACATTTCTAGTCCTAATATTCCTCAACCTGTCAGGCATTCTACCAGACTACACAAGGCACCTGCTTATCTCAAAGATTACCACTGCAAGTTGGCTTCAAATGATGTTTGCTCTCCTCCCATTCTCTCCACTGCTGCTTCCATTTCATCTGGTAAGCCACATCCAATTTCATCTACTCTTTCTTATCACAACTTATGACCAATTCATAGGTCTTACAGTCTAGCCTTATCTAGTACTACTAAACTAAATCCTTTAGTCGTCAAGCTCTCCAAGATCCTGTTTGGAAAGCAGCAATGGATGTTGAAATCACAGCCTTAGAAGCTAATAAAACTTGGTTCTTGACTCCCTTACCACTTGCTAAACAGCCAATTGGCTGCAAGTGGGTTTTTAAGACAAAACTCAAGTCAGATGGTAGTAATAGCCATAAATATTACTCGAGGTTAATATTTATCAATATTAACATGTACATAAATATTACTCAAAGTACAGGACAAGCTTATACGACCAATAGTTTTGATCAACAACACAAGTCCTACTACAAATCATTTATAATATATTGAGTTGTATTGTGTAATTAACATGTACATACAGCTGTCATGATATTATTAATTAGTCCCTAAGGCACTTTCTTAGGTTTGTTAGATATAAATTAGATTGTTAACAGTTGCTTATAAGTCTATGTTTTTGTATATATAGTAATGTATTATTCATTCTATCAGTAAGAAATACACATTTTCTCTCAAAATATATTCTCATATGAATCCCATAGCTTTGCATGTGTTGAAGCATAAAATTGAGGGAGGTTTCACCTATTAGTATCCTTCCATGTTTCCCAATTTTGTTTCAGGGTGTGGCAATAAGAAGGCTGATATGAAATCCAACATAAGAGAGTGATCTTTCACTTCAAGTGTGTAAACATGTCCTCTGCATCACGTGTGCCTCATGCTCAACCCCCCAAGGACACCACCACTTTAATAAAATTTCAATGGCTAAGATTCATTTTTCTACTTCTAGCTTCTCAAAAAACTCTGTTCACTTTCGTTAGCTCTTAATTATAGCAAACTATAATAGGACAATGGAGTTTTTTACTTGCATCAAAACTAGTGGTTTAAAAGTGAGAAGAAGATACTGTGAGTTTAAACAAAGACAAGCTATTTTCTAAAGAAGTCGGTTATCTATCAAAAAATAAAGGAGGCAAGATACAAAATATGTTTTTAGTATGATTTTCACCTCCCATTGTTTGAATTTGGGGTCCGTTGTTTTGTTGTAGTTAGTGATTTTAACAGCCACATCATCATCTCCATAGAGTCCCTTGTAAACGTCTCCAAAACCCCCTTCACCAATTTTCATTTGAAAATTGGTGAAGTTTCTAACTTCATCCCATGGCAATTCAATTGGATTTGGAGCCATATTTGGTTTAGACAATTGAAAAGGTTAACAAAGGCTGAATGGGAATGGGCATTGATTGATTGAACAAAATCTACGGTAGTGCTCCAAAAGATTATAAAAAAAAAGGCAGTGCTCCAACAGAGAGGTATTTAAATAGAAGCAGATTTGGTTTTGAAGCAATGAGCCCATTTTTACTATGATTTAATCTGATATATCTAAATTGAAACAGATTGGGTTTTGAAGCAGGGAATGAACCCATTTTTATTAAGATTCAATCTGAAATGGAAAATTTGATGTGAACTACAAACCCCAGTAAATTGGAGCGGCAAACAGAGCAATTTAGCATTAAATGTGAATTAAAGCAAACAATAGTAAATACAAGCGGCAAACAAAGCAATTTAGCAATTCAAAGATCTCAAAAAACAAAGCAATCTAAAGACATGAAAACTGTGCACTTCAAAGATCTCAAGATCAGAATGTACATTATTAAAAAAGGAGTCTCAGCACAACACAAACATTAATTGAGCACAATTATGTTAAATAAAACCTCATAGAAAACCTTCAAAGTCCTTCGCCAAATAACGTTGAGCACGACACACGAATTGAAGAAATCAATAAGAGTTAAAGTACTTTTACCTTAAATCACTCAAGGTAAAAGTACTTTAACTCTTATTGATTTCTTCAATTCTTATTTGGCGAAGGACTTTGAAAGTTTTCTATAAGGTTTTATTTAACGTAATTGTGCTCAATTAATGTTTGTGCTGTGCTGTGCTGACACTCCTTTTTTTAATAATGTACATTCTGATCTTGAGATCTTTGAAGTGCACGATTTTTATGTCTTTAGATTGCTCTATTTTTTGAGATCTTTGAATTGCTAAATTGCTCTGTTTGCCGCCCCAGTAAAATTTACTGGGGTTTGCTTCAGTTCACATCTAAATTTTCATTTCAGATTGAATCATAGTAAAAATGGGCTCATTTCCTACTTTAAAATCCAATCTGTTTCAATTTAGATATATCAGATTGAATCGTAGTAAAAATGGGCTCACTGCTTCAAACCCAATCTGCTTCTATTTAAATACCTCTCTGTTAGAGCACTGCCTTTTTTTTTTTTTTTTTGATAATCTATTAGAGCACTGTCGTAGATTTTGTTCAATCAATCAATGCCCATTCCCACTCGGCCTTTGTTAACCTTTTCAATTGTCTATACTAGATATGGCTCCAAATCCAATTGAATTGCCATGGGATGAAGTCAAAGACTTGGCTTTGGAGACGTTTACAAGGGACTCTATGGAGATGATGATATGGCTGTGAAAATCGCTGACTACAACAGGACAACGGACCCCAAATTCAAACAATGGGAGGTGAAAATCATACTAAAAACATATTTTGTATCTTGCCTCTTTTTTTTTTTCTTTTTTAGAGTTCCCCCCAACTGGGGATAATTTATTCAATAGGCAAATCTTTGGATACAAAATTCAGAACATTTGGTAGAACATTCTCCATCCAAATACGTAAAGGAAGAGACATTCTAGCCTTCCTAGCTAAAGCATGGGCTACACCCTGCTACTTTACATTAGAGATAGAATAAGTTTGAAACAAACCAACTATAGACATAAAGTCTTTTACTAAGTGCCCCACAAAAGCATTGGAGCTATCTTCTTCCCTTATACCTCTCACCACCCCCTCGGCATCACCCTTAAAACAAACATTCGCGAAACCCAGCTCATTGGCGAAGATGGCAGCTCTCATGGCAGCCAGCACCTTAAGTACCTCCACCAACGATGGCATCACTATTTTCTCTGATAGAGAAGCCCTCACCTCCCCCCTTTAATTCCGAATCACAACTCCCACCCCTTTCTCATAAGAATCACTAAACACTGCACCATCAAAGTTCACCTTTGCTGAATTAGGTGAAGGAGGCTTCCATTGGTTTGGACTAGATTGATGCGGACCAACTATCCTCAACTTCTTCTGCTGGAATTCAGCTAAGAGTGTCAAGGCTGATTTATAGATTTTATGGATCAGGGTGCTATCTTCCTTGCTCCGAAGCTTGTTTCGACGTTGCCATATCGCCCATGCTATCATTGCAAATTTATTAAGCTCTTTGGTCTCTTCAAGTATGAGATTAACCAAGTCACACATGGTATTCATCCTCGGGTTTTTCATCCTAGCTGCTGCAAATGGGGCTTCCCAAGCTGTTTGGATACAGTCACAACTCCAGATTGCATGTACTTCATCCTCAACTTCCTTCAAACACTGATCACAAATTTTATTATCAACAATCTTTCTTTTGTGTAACCCCACCTTAGTAGGTAGTGCACTTGAGCATGCCCTCCAAAGGAAAACTTTAACCTTATTGGGCACCTTGAGACCCCAAATACTCTTCCAGAATCTTTTAACTCCCTTATTCGTAGGCCCTGATGGTGCACCATTTGCCTCAGCTTCACACAATAGTTGATAACCCGATCTGACAAAATAAGACCCGGTTCTACATTTAGGCCATGACACACAATCTTCCTAACTTGTGACACAAGTAGGTATACCTTTGATCCTTTGATCCTCAAAAGGAAGGAACATGACATCCACCAATTGATCATTCTAGCCAGCACCATTCGGTTCCAGCAGCCTATTCACTGTCCACTCTGCAGAAATGCTATTTGAAGGTGAAATTACCTTAGCTGGTTCCTCCCCTGGCAGCCACTTCTCCCCAAAGATTTTTATTTGCTTGCCATCCCCTACCCTCCATAACATACTCAATTTGACCAATGGTATTGCTTTCACAATGCTTTGCCAAGTATATGAACCCGAGGAAGGTTTTGCATCCAAGATTGAGCCATTAGGAAAAACTTGGCACTAAAAACCCAGTAGAACAGAGATGTGTGGTCTGTTAACAACCTCTACACTTGTTTAGCCAGCATCGCCTCATTGAACTTCTCTAAGTCCTTGAACCCCATTCCTCCCTAAGTCTTTGGCTTGCACAAGGTCTCCCAATTTTTCCAATAAATTTTACGTTGATCACCTCATTGCCTCTACCAAAATTTTCTAATCAACCTCTTAATGTCTTGTATGAGTCCCTTTGGGAGTTTGAAGCAACTCATTGCAAAAGTGGGAATTGCTTGAACTACCGCCTTAAGCAAGCCTTCCTTACCCGCTTGAGATAAAAGCCTCTCTTTCCACCCTTGTAGCTTATTCCACACTCTTTTCTTTTATGTAATTAAGACTCTCCTTCTTATTTCGCCCAACCACGGTCGGTAAACCAAGATACTTCTCATACTCTCTAACCTCATTTACTCCCAATAACTCCACCAACTCCACCCTTCGTTCCTTCGTAGTAGCCTTGCTAAAAAACACTGGGGTTTTTTCTCTATTCAATTTTTGCCCCAAAGCTAGCTCATACAGGTGTAATAAGTGAAGAGTTACCTCCAAGTCTCCCCTTGATGCACGGCAGAAAAGCAAGGTATCATTGGCAAAGAACAAATGATTGATTTTTGGGCCATTTCGACACAAAGAGAAGCCTTGAATTACCTCAAATCTGGCTGCATGTTGTAATTGCTGGTTTAGAGCCTCCAAACATATCAAAAATAGATATGGTGAAAGTGGATCACCTTGCCTAATCCCCCTTGTTAGCCGAATATCCCCTCTTGGAACACCATTCACCAAAACTTGATAGGAAGCTGACCCCGCACAAGCCATGATCAAATCCAACCACCAGTTACAAAAACCCATTTTTCTCATGGTTAACTCTAAGAACCGCCAATCAGCCCTATCGTACGCATTGCTCATATCAAGTTTAAGAGTCATAAACCCTCCATTTTTTTAATTCTGATTTTTCATATGATGTAGGGTCTCAAATGCTACAAGAATATTATCTGAAATTGCCTTATCAGATTGGAAGGCACTTTGGGATTCCGAGGTAATAAGAGGTAGTAAGCCCATCATCCTTTTTGCAACAACCTTTGAAACAAGCTTATAGACAATGTTACAAAGAGAAATAGGTCGAAATTCGGATACTTTTGTAGGGCTTTTTACCTTGGGGATAAGAGTGATGAATGTACGATTAATGGAAAAAGGAATGACTCCTGCAGATAGGCAACTTAGCACTGCCTCAATCACATCATCTCCCACTGCATGTCAATAATGTTGAAAGAATAATGGAGGTAAACCATCCGGCCCTGGTGCTTTCAAAGGTTCCATTTGCTTCAGGGCCACTACCACTTCTTCCTTTGTGAAGTTAGCCAAGAGCATGACATTCAATTCATCTGTAATGGAGCAAGGAATATGTGCAACAACATCTTCTATCATGGACAGGTTGGATGAGTTAAAGAGCTGTTGGTAATAGTCTACCAAAATATTTGAAATACCATCTTTATCACTTCATAACTCTCCATTTGCATCCTCCAAATTATCAATCCGATTCCTCCTAAAGCTATGAGATGCTCGGCTATGAAAGTACCTTGTATTGTTGTCTCCTTCTTGCAGCCACAGGGAGTGAGATCTTTGCTTCCACATTTGTTCCTCCCTCACTAAGCGTTTAGAAATTTCTTTTTTCAACCTCAAGACCCAAGCAATGTTGCCTCCCCTTGTTGCTTCAGCTTTGGCTAGCCTTAGTAATTTCTTCTTTTCCTTCAACTTTTGGGTCATATTCCCAAAGGCAACTTTACTCCACCATTTTAGATTTCTACAACACCGATCAACTTTCCCTTCTAATCTATTTATGGCACTACCCTAGAATCATAAGCCTATGCATCTTCCACCATTTCCCTACATCCCTCTTCCTTCATCCACATTTGTTCGAACCTCCACAGTTTGTTAATCTTTTTTGGTATACCCGCTAAGTAAATCATGAGAGGCTTATGGTTTGAGGAACCACTCTCCAAATGGACCACCTTGGATGCTGGAAACATATCCATCCATTCCACCGTACCCACTGCTCTATCTAGCCTTTCCCACACCGTGTGTCCTTCCCCATGTCCATTACACCAAGTAAACTTACTGCCACTAAAACCAAGATCTTAAAATCCACATTCATCGAGTACATCTCTAAAATCCTCCATTTGTTTACTCGGCCTCAACCTCCCTCCTAACTTCTCATGTACCCTAATATTTCATTAAAGTCTCCGGCACATAACCAAGACAAAGAGTATCTTGATTTTAATCTCCTCAAGGTGGCCCAAGAGATATAGTGATTTCTTGTGTCGGGTTAGCCATAAAACCCAATGAACCTCCATTCATCCTCCTTACCCTTATTTATAATAGCATCAATATGATTCGGCGAGTAAGTATCAACCAAAAAATCTACATCTTTTTTCCACATGACAACCATCCCTCCACTTCTCCCCTCCCTTGAAAAATCCAGTAAACCTTCAAACTTGAGCTTGTCTCGAATGTAAACCAACCTAGCTCTATTAAGCCATGTTTTGGCTAAGAACACGACTAAGGGACCTTGAGCCCGAATGATATCACCAAGCTCTTGCTTTATCTGGGGGTTCCTAAGCCTCCGACAGTTCCAGCACAAGAGATTCATTGTTGTTGGCGGGGCTGCTTAACAACCTCTACCATTGATGAAAGTGTAGCCTGATCATAGAGAGAAACCGCTCTTTTCTTACTTGGTAACCCACTACAATCCTCATCACAAATTCTCTTTGCCCTTGTCAAACCCGAAGGATTCATGTTTTCATTTGTACTAGCCCAACATTGTTTCTTCCTTTGTCTTCTTTGCTCCACCATGGCTGTGTTATTAGGTCTACTTAAGGCATTAGTAATATCACCCAATATATTTTGAGTGATTGGGACACTTACCAGATCAGCATCATTGACACGTGGTTGCCCACTCAGCTTTTGACTCAAGAGACTCCTAGAATGATCCTCATAAGGAAATATTGCCTCTGCATGCATGATCTGATCAAATTCCAGCCGTGTAATGTGGTCAGCACTAGTATCTTCCTCCAAAATTATATCCTTATCAAATCCCGATTTTGAAATTTCATCCTTACCAAACTTATTCAATTCCCTATCAATTTCCTCAATTCTCTCTTCAAAATCCTCCCTAGGAACTTGGTTTTCACTCACTCTTCCAACTATAATCCTCTCCTCAATATCAAGACCCGATCCCCTGACATTATTCTCCTCCTAAAAATCCTCACCTTCCTCGGCTAATGGCTGCACCACCACCGAAGACTTCTGCGAACCCAAAACCACCATTAGAATCGGACTTGGTTCTTTGCTGCTTCTCTGTTGCCTCTCTTTTTTCCTTGCCTCATAATAGCTTGGTACTTTAATCACCGGACTACTTCCCTTAACAAACGGTGGAGCACGAATCGAAGACCCATACGCTTGCTCTTCCTTCTTCAACTGGCCTTCACTATCTAGCCATAGCTCGCAATCTCTATCAACATGGCTCAAACACCCACACCAGAGAAGCGTCGCCCTCTACAAAGCGGTTTATTGATATTGATAAGAACCCTTACCCTCGTGAAACTCCCTCCATATATCTGATTAACGTCATCCAATCAGCATACTGAGCCCACAACATCACACAAATCTTCAGCAACCTTATAGTTTAAAAATCTCACCGGGATATCATGAACTTGAACCCAGACTGGAATCTTGTCAAAACTTATCGCCCTAATTGGAACTCCTCTGTCATACCACTACATCACCACCAGATGTTTATCAAAGCTCCATGGTGTGTTACTTATTATTTTCTCTGCTTCCTCCTTATTGTCAAACACAAACAATAAAACGTGGTTTCCTGCTCTTCTCACATCAAACCCCCTTATAGATCGCCACAAAGGGCTAAAGGTTTTAATGATTGCCTCAACACTCAAAAGCCCTTTTTGTTAGGAATTTTGCAGCCAGGATGAACTCAGTAGTTGAGTTCTCGTCGAGTAGTTCTAGGTTTTTATCCTCTCTAGCATTCAGTGATAGCTTCTACCAATGCTCGGCCAAGCTATCCATCTCAGAATCACTCCAGCCCTTGTGTTTCTCCAATACCCTAGAGAAGAAAAGAGAAGAAATAGTCCCCCAAAATCCTCCAAGTAAACGTGTTTACTTGAGGTACAAAGTAATCCTCACACAAGGAATGACAATTCTACAGCCTAAGGGAAGCTTTCCTAGGTACTAGAGAGAACTTACTTAGCGACAGAGAAACCTTTGCCTCATTTATTATTTGATAAATAACCAACTTCTTTAGAAAATTGCTTGTCTTTGTTTAAACTCACAGTATCTTCTTCTCACTTTTAAACCACTAGTTTTGATGCAAGTAAAAAACTCCATTGTCCTATTATAGTTTGCTATAATTAAGAGCTAACGAAAGAGAACCGAGTTTTTTGAGAAGCTAGAAGTAGAAAAATGAATCTTAGCCATTGAAATTTTATTAAAGTGGTGGTGTCCTTGGGGGGTTGAGCATGAGGCACAGGTGATGTAGAGGACATGTTTACACACTTGAAGTGAAAGGTCACTCTCTTATGTTGGATTTCATATCAGCCTTCTTATTGCCACACCTTGAAACAAAATTGGAAAACATGGAAGGATACTAATAGGTGAAACCTCCCTCAATTTTATGCTTTAGCACATGCAAAGCTATGTGATTCATATGAGAATATATTTTGAGAGAAAATGTGTATTTCTTACTGATAGAATGAATAATACATTACTATATATACAAAAACATAGACTTATAACCAACTGTTAACAATCTAATTTCTATCTAACAAACCTAAGAAAGTGCATTAGGGACTAACTAATAATATCATGACAGCTGTATGTACATGTTAATTACACAATACAACTCAATATATTATAAATGATTTGTAGTAGGACTTGTGTTGTTGATCAAAACTATTGGTCGTATAAGCTTGTCCTGTACTTTGAGTAATATTTATGTACATGTTAATATTGATAAATATTAACCTTGAGTAATATTTATGGCTATTACTACCATACTTGAGTTTTGTCTTAAAAACCCACTTGCAGCCAATTGGCTGTTTAGCAAGTGGTAAGGAAGTCAAGAACCAAGTTTTATTAGCTTCTAAGGCTGTGATTTCAACATCCATTGCTGCTTTCCAAACAGGATCTTGGAGGGCTTGAAGACTAAAGGATTTAGTTTAGTAGTACTAGATAAGGCTAGACTGTAAGACCTATGAATTGGTCATAAGTTGTGATAAGGCTAGACTGTTCCTCACCGTGATATATCATCAAAGATACAAAAATGGAAACAAACTTTCTTCAAACTCACAAGATCAGCTATGTTATTTCAAGAAGCTAGCCTGTGATTTGTTCTTAATTTAATATGCCTACAACACAACAAAGCTTAAACCCTAGACTTCCTCCTATTCGAAAAGTAATAAGGCTTGATAAAATATGTACACATGAACACATATAAAGAAAATTTAGTGAAGGAATATAGACAATTGGCCTCTAGTTTACATTTTATTTTGAATTTCATATCATCTATATTGCCCTAACCCCCTGGAAAATAATGGATCCTTCATCTTGTTGGTTATTTAGCTCCCTCAACATGCCTCTCTTCCCCCCTCTCATAACAAAGGGAGAAAAAAAAAAAAAACCCTTTTTCTTCAATCTAAACGGTGGGACTTATGCCTAATAGTCTAGGTTATGTATTAAACTTATGATATAACAAATTTATTAGAAATTTCTTATTCATAAATCTCAAAGATTAAGCAACCTTTGTTATTTAGCTATATATTTTATTTCCAATTTTCAGTTTATCTCCATTTTAGATCTATCACAAAGGTTTTTATAATACTTATAAAAGTGAATAAGGCAGGAGACTTAAAACAATGAGTAGTTTTAGAAAGGTCAAAAGAAAAGAAAACGAGCTATGATGAGAGATGGGAAAATGGGAAGAAAATTTGAGCTTAAACTTACAAAACATATGACAAATTCTACCATGTTGAAACGAGGATTTTTTAAATGTACTCAAAGTTATTAAAGATCAATTCAGATTTAGTTGGCTTTTTTTTTTTTTTTTTTGGCAATAGATTAGTGCTATCATTAGGAACAAACTTTATAAATTGAAACTATCTCCAAAAAAAAAAAAAGATTAGAATGAAATTCTCTAAATCTTTTCAATTATTAAACGACTTTTTGTGCTGAAAATATTGAGTTTTATTATATAAATACTGATAATTGGATAATTTTATGATTAATCAGTCATTATTTATTGAAAATTATGATGCCATATATATACTACTTGCCCTTTTTCTACTATGGGTATAAAAAAGTTTTTAACTGAAAATTACATATTTTTATGTATTACCAAGAAATTAAATGTATATAAATTCGTTGGTGTTTTAAATGTAACTCCTTATTATCATTCTTTCAATATCTATCAATAGATATAAAATTTTGCCCCCTTTGAACCTAAATCTCTACCACTAAATATGATTAATTTTAACTCATATGCAAAAGTATCTTTTTTATTTAAAAGGAGAAAATACAAAATATGGTAGAAGCAACAAGAATGATGTATTCATAATTCCTCTCTTAATTGTCAATAATAACTAAACCTTAGTTCCAAAATTATGGATTAGCTATGGATTCTCTACATACAAGTTAGAATTGGTCACACATTATTTTTTGACTTTCTATTTAATGATTGTATACGTGTGTCAAGTTGTCAACGAGATATGTTGATTCAATAGCATAGGTTAATTACATTTAGCAATGACCTTGTAATTGGTATTAGTGCAGATTCCCTCTTGTCTACCCATGGGCTTAGTCACACTTGTTAGCATTATATTCTTAAGCAATGATATTAATAGAATGATTGCATTGATATTACTATTACGTTAAGGATAAAACTTATAGCATATCACTGTTATAATAATGAATAAATAATTAAATTTACAATTTTCTAACCATATAAATTTTTGGGATAATTAATTGTTTATTATGGTATAAGAGTAGGTGATCTTAAATTTGAAGCTTGTTTACTGATTAGTTATTGAGTCAATTGGTAGTTTATTAATCACATGCACTAACATAAAAGTGATATAAGAACTTCATCAACCTAGTGCATGTATTTAAATGTTCTCTACTTGGATTCTGTAAATGCTAATGTAGCTCGAGAATTTATGAATTAATAAATATTTACCATGAATTATATTTCCTTCAAACCTGTTTAAGAGGAAAGTAAATTCTTCTACTTCACTGTGTGGCAATTAATAAAACCATTAATGTGTACTTTTAGCTGCGATTTATTTAATAGTCATGTGACTTATTTAAATAATATACATGAATGATTTTATGAATTGTCATGTAATGGGTTAAAAGAGATTTTTTTTAAACTGGTTTAGAGATAAACTTATTCCATTTAATACAATATTATCCTTCCAAAATCTTTGTATAAAAAAAAAACAATTATTTTTCTACAAAATCAATAATATTAATTTCGAGCTAATCTATCTTATTATAGTAAGAAACAATCTAAATTTCTCTCAAAATGCTTCAAAGTTTTAACCCTAACCCTAATCCTAACTTTTATCAATCTAAAAGCTGAGGCTTCCACCCTGCACCATAATTGCTACTAGGTCTTTAAGGTCCAAACAATAAACCTCTATCTGATGACAATCTATAGATCCGACGATGTTAGTAAAAATATAGTTTGTAAACAATGCTTACTAATTATAATGTTTGAAAAATAATGCTAATTTCCTATTTTGGCCCCAAAACTAAATGGAACTTTTCTCTCTCTCAAAAAAAAAAAAAAAACTTTTCTCTTTTGCTACTCTGTTAACTTTGACTGTCTCATTGTCTCTTTCCTATATCGCCTTCACCGCTTTCAACCTTCCTTACCCTCCGCAGTTCATCTAGGCCAGGCAGCTCCTCCACTACGGCGAAGGACCTCCATTGTCAACGATCTCCGGCGACCCTCCCCATCATTTGTAAAAATTATATTCAAATAATCTGAAGAGAATACACATGCTTGTCAAAGAGATTATTGCACCCACACGCACACCACCTGTTTGAAGTATTTTCACTTAGAAAATCCGCCCTCAAAATCAATAACTAGGTTGCATTTCAAGAACTTGGGTTTGTTTGGTTACGCATTCACTTCTTGTTTTCCAAAAAATTACCAGCTTTGCCTACGTTTCTTAATGAATGAATTTGGAAAATTTGTAAATACAACTTTGGACAGAATTCAAGAAAGAAAATTTCATATACAAATTAAAGTCTGGTAAGGAGTTAGAGCTTTTGTTTAACTGATCTTAAAATATTTCTTCCTTGAGCAGAAGAATTTTCCATATTCAAGAGAGGCTTTAAGGTTGGCTGGTGGCATTTAAAATGATAAAGAGTTTGGTCCTTCCTTGCAAAGTATGTATCTTCTTCTTTGTGTATTTTATATTTTCTGGTAGAGTTTGTATAGTCCTCATTATACACTATGCTTGATACCGGTTACACAATAACTAAAACTGTCGTTTTGTAATCTGTTTAACTAGTTCAATGAAATTTGAGAGTTGAGGCTGTTGGTAATCTTTTATTGTCAATCTGCTTTGACCGTGTCCTTATGCAACATATTATAATACCCATAAGGAGAATCAGATAAAAAGAGCATGAACTTTACAGCTTATTCTGTTCTTTTTTGTTTGTTTATTTATTTATTTATTTTATGTTTAGTGCTCAATCCCTGATTCCCCGTGGTGTACATGTTACACTCTTGTTCTTATTTGCATTCGAGCTGAAACATACACAAAAGCTGCTGCCTAATACACCAGAAAGCACGTGAAAGATAAAAAGTGAGAGGGAAGATGGAAGAAACTGTGGTTTGGATTTATTAAAAAAACATTTGTGGTAGTGTCCCACATTGTACTTTTTGTTGTAGTTCATATTAATTCACATATAATCACTAATCAGGATGAGTACAGCTTATTATGCCCATGTTTATCTCACCACTATTCTTTCTGACTTGACAAAACTTTATTCTTAGAGTGTGTCTTCATTTCTTATATGTTTGTTGTAATATAGGCATTAAAATTCCCCTTGGAGAAGTTTGAAGGGCGTAAGCAATTAAGGTGCAAAGGACCTAAGATGGAGCTCACTCTAACACAACCTGATGATTGGCATCTTCATCTCCGTGATGGAGACCTTCTTGAAGGGGTTGTCTCTCACAGGTCAATACTTCATTGGCTATTCTTTTGAGGCTGACTTGCAAATTATTGTCTTTTGTGTGTGTGTGCATGTGGATATGTCTCCTGAGTAAGACTAGGGTCTGAATACACTTAATCATATTTTACTGAAAATTTAGAGTAACTTAATTCTCAATGATTATGATGTATTCTCTCTGGTAATTGTTACACCTATAGTGCAAGTCATTTTGGAAGGGCAATAGTGATGCCGAATCTGAAGCCCCCCGTCACCACCACAGCTGCTGCTGTGGCTTATCGAGAATCAATCTTGAAGGTTCTGCCTGTCAATAGCAACTTCACTCCACTTATGACACTTTATTTGACGGATAAAACAAGCCCAGAAGAGATCAAGCGTGCTAGTGAGTCTTGCTTATAATATGCAAGTAGGACATTTTTAATCAAATTACACTTGGACAATATGTTTGCAGCCTTACAATCATCATTATTGTTTTACTCGCAATTTGAACTTTTTCAAATACATATGAGACTATAATTGCTGCTTCACTTTTCTGTTCATGAATCCTCTTTGCTGCAAATTTTGATAGGAAATTGCCTCTGCTGTTACTTGTTGTTTGATATACTTGAAGCAATGTAAACATTAAAGATTATAAGAGAGAACGCTACCCATCGGAAAAATACAATTAATTTAATAAATTTGTTTTGTGCTCAACATGTTTCTGTTGCATGAGATTTAAGTTGATTATTAACATGTATTTGATCATTGTGGGGCTAGGGCTTCAATGTTTTTCACTTTTATTTGATCATAGCCAATGTCCTTTGGGCCAAATGGCACACCCACAACCACTAATATGTGGTGGCGGGCAAGTATGGGGCTTTGCTTCCCCTCAAGTTTTTACCTAGAAAATGAAAAGGTATTTGATTGCAGCATTTCTTCAAATCCTACACAGATGGATGAACATCTTATTCTTAAGAGAATACTGCCTGTAAGATTAGTATTTCATGATGGCTCTGTGATGCAGAATGTATTTGAAAGAGAATTGTAAATAAAAAGGCAGAATAGGAAAACCCAAGGCTACACCACCCAAGGGGCTTGGAATCACCGCCAAGCTGAAGATGGGGAGAATAGCAAATAGAATTGAGGGAAAAGAAAAGAACAAGACAAATCCTAGGCTTCTCCACTGAGTATTTTTGTGGAGATTGGCGACTTGAAACTTTGTTGGCAAAAACATGTTGCTTAAGATTGCTGCTCATTAATAGCTTTTACTTCGTAAGAGCAGTTTTTAATATCTTTTTATTGTTGCATGAAGATTTAATTGTAGCTGTTAATTTAGTAAGATGTATATGGGCTGCTTCCTCTCTGCTCTTCTTTAATTTTGTTTTTGTTTTAATTAACCTAATTTTCCCCCTCCACCTCTTCTTTCTTTCAATCCTAAGTTCATGACGATGCTGATTCATTGACAGGAAGAAGTGATGTTGTTTTTGCTGTGAAGTTGTACCCTGCTGGTGCTACAACAAATTCTCAAGATGGGGTTACAGATCTTTTTGGAAAATGTCTACCCGTGCTTGAGGAGATGGCTGAACAAAACATGCCTTTGTTGGTAATTTCACCATATTAACTTGTTGTTATCTGTACTTTTTAAGTGTTGGCCATGTCATTACTTTTCTACATCCCATTTTTGGTTGTTCACATTCAAATTGAAACATTTTTTTAATGGCATTCTCTAAAAATTGAAAAAGGTTGACATGCTTAAAGTTTCAGTGAAGCAATTACTTGTTTCTGGATATTGTGCTAGGCTGCATTCAGCATCAACTTTGTGCAGTAGCTCATGGTTTGTTACAACTTCTTTCAGTCATATTTGACCTTTGTCTATGATGTCATGCTTGTCATGTACAGCAGGATAAAACATTATTCAACATTTTATTGGAACTCCTAAGAAGTCACACCAATCTTTTAGCTTATGAATTCTGTTGAAGTTGATAATACTTAACACAAGAAAAAAGCACTCTTATATGATTTCCAAAATTGTAACAGGCATCAGCACACTCCACTGGTGTAAACTTGAATTCATTGTACGTTTTGAGCTTCTTCCAATGATGAATGAGTTCTTAGAGCATTACATAAACTAAGCAAAATCTTAATGGATTTCGAGTAGAACACTGCAAAAAAATTTCCTTGTGATGCTTACCCATCTGTAGTAGGCTTATTTTTCCCCAATAAAACATCTGTAGGAGACATTGATTAGCATATAAACCTTCATTTTTGAATGTGAGTGCTTCTTTATACACAGGTTCATGGGGAGGTTACAGATACCAACGTTGACATATTTGATCGTGAGAAGGTATTTATTGAAACTATTTTAAAACCTTTAGTCCAGAGGCTTCCTCAGCTGAAGGTAGTGATGGAACATATCACTACCATGGATGCTGTTAGGTTTGTGGAGTCCTGCAAAGAAGGTATCCTTATTCACTTTTGTTAGAAGTTTTGCCTGCTGCCATTCTTTTCCCTTTATTTTCTTTTCCTTTTGTCTCATTTCAAGATTTATGCTCTTGCTTTAACTTTTAGGATCTGTAGCCGCAACTGTTACTCCACAGCATCTTCTTCTCAACAGAAATTCCCTCTTTCAAGGAGGATTGCAGCCACATAATTACTGCCTTCCGGTACTCAAAAGAGAGATCCACAGTATGTTGCATTTTAACATTTCCCACAAAGCTGCAATTAATTATCACCGTCTCCATATGCACTATCAAACTTCTAGATGTCTAATTTGTTATGCACTTCCAAAATAATGAACAAGTTATGGCCCCGTAAATTATGCTCAGTGTCTTTGCAAATGGCAGTCACATTGGTCCTGATGTCTACATCCCTTATGGTGCTGACTTGTTGGTGTTGTAAATATAAGATGAAAATTAAATGTGTTTCAATGCCCAAAATGATGTCTGACATGAGAGTTGACTATGTGATATTTTTTTTGGGTGTATTTGTTTAGTTTTACTGGCTAGAGGCAAGTTTGAAGGGCTCTTTTTTAGAAAGGTTCCCTACACTAAAAAAAAAATCTCCTTGGTGATTGATTTCTAAGTTATAATTTCTTAAAACCCTTGTTATTTAGGAACTTAGCAATTCATAATGGTAAAAGGAAATTCTCCTTATGACTATTTTACGTTCATTTGTTTCTAATCTAGGAGATGCTATTGTTGCCGCTGTAACTGGTGGAAGCAAAAGATTTTTCCTTGGAACTGATAGTGCTCCTCATGAGAGACGAAGGAAAGAATGTGCTTGTGGATGTGCTGGTATATACAATGCTCCAGTTGCCTTATCACTGTATGCAAAGGTCTTTGAAGATGTAAGACTTTTTAAATTTTTTTTTTTTAATTTGTTATATTTATTATTAATTCCTAGTTTGTTTATTCTTCCTATTTTCCATTTTTGTATATATTTTATTTTTCTCTTTTTTTGGTCCAAAGGTGATTAAAGAAACCTGAACTTAATGCAACCTCATTCTCTTTTCCCGATTTCCTGACTAGGCACTACCTTGACCATTGACATTGATGCTTTAAGGATGTTTGAACCTCCAGCCTCTCTGAATGGTCTTTTAGTACCTACCCTATATATTCTGATTAACTGGCCAGGTTGGCTTTTGGAAAGAGGATAGTTGATGGGTTTACCATCTTTGGAGTTTAAAAAGTTATGTCTAACAGGAAAAGACATATACCAGGACATGCTAAACTAACTGCTAAAATTTTGAGCCTAAAACTTATTATGACTAGGGAAATTTGATATGCCGTGCATGCAATAAAATTCTATGTTTGAAATAACAATGAAGGTTATGTCAGAATGAATTCTAACCCAACAAAAGGGGATGTGTTATGAAAAAACAAACTGTTTTTTGCTAATTTTAAGTGATGTGTAGTTGATGTGGTTTTACGAGTTTGGATTGAATTGGAGAAATCAGTTCAGGCTTCCTGCATTTTTATTGAGCTCTTGTATGGCTCAACTCATTCAGGACTAGTGAGCTTTTAGGTTATGATAGGATCATCCCAAATTAAAGCTCAAAGTGCACACAGTACAAATCTAAGATGACAACATACAATTTACAAATTACTATAAGATTTCCTGTGTGTGTGGACACTGCAAGTATGATTTATCAATTAAGGTTAAGGAACTAAGAGAAATATGATTTTTCAAAATTCCCTATTGGAGATAGGAATGTGTCTTTCAGGAGAAAAAGAATTTGTTGCTTAGATTTTCCAGGACTTGGTTTTTAATCCTCTGAAAAGTGAAGAAAGTAGGTTCATTCATTGACATTATTCAGCATCTTATTGTTGGATCCACACTGACTTGTTCTTGTTTTCCTGTTTCAAACTTTGATGTGTCCAATTTTTGGAGTGCATATGCTGTCTTTAGGATATTAGTGTGTAAATTACTGTATTATGATGAACTTTGTATGAGATTGATCAAATACTTGAGATAATTTTCTTATTCTACATTTTAAGCAATTCTTAAAGATGGTGATAATGACTGCAAGAAATTATTAACATCATGCTAGCTTAATTTACTAGTCATTTGCATATTTCAGGCAGGTGCGCTTGACAAGCTAGAGGCGTTTACAAGCTTCAATGGACCAGACTTCTACGGGCTTCCAAGAAACACATCAAAAATTAAAATGACCAGGACTCCATGGAAGGTACCGGAGTCTTTCTCCTTTTCTTTCGGAAATATCATTCCAATGTTTGCGGGCGAAACACTTGAGTGGCAGCCATCAGTCATGTAATTTAAATTTTATGATTTTGGTATTTTGTTGTCTCTTATTTATATTTTTTTAAATAGACTGGTGTAATGGAATTATGACTTCATGCAACTTTTGCTGGTTAAAATTAGAAGTGGACCAAATTTGGTCCTCTTTGAAGTTATAATGTACTAAAAAGTTAATTTTTAAAAAGAAAGTAACGCTTTGAGTCTAGGTTTTGTTATATTTAGCTTATTCAATTTTAAGTTTTAACACACAAAAGCTTGTGTCCAACAGAATTAAAATGATTATATTTTCTAGGGTTGTTTAAAGGCTTAATTAATGTTCTCATTTAGTCTGCTTATTTCCTACAAAGTTCAGTATGTGAACTTTCATGTTTGCATCTACTTCTGATGCTCTCTTGATGCAACTATCCTCACTCCAAACCTGATTTGGTTTAGGATTTTAAAGATAATTGACATTCTAGAATTTATTAGTGATTACTTAAACTTACCAAGTTAATAATATCTAGCAACCTGTATTGTTCAGTGTATATGCGAGTGGTATTTTTCTTATTCACAAAGCTACTGATAGTTAATTTGAACATAGCACTGTAGCAGTGCCTGGCATCTCCTTAGAGCAAATAAGTCATCGGTGCAGACAGTAAAGGTAACTGGAGAAAGGGTTTTTTCCGAGATGTGCGAAAATATGACATTATGTAGTACAGCAAATAATGTTTTCGCTAAGAGTGTTCATGACCTATATTGTTTTTTTTTTAATCATTCAACCATGAACTTAATATGCAGTAAAAATTAAAATAAAGGAAGGTGCTTTACATTAGGCATTTTAATTAAATTGAATACTTAAAAAAGATAACAATTATGGGGCTATTTCATGGGTAATACTACGGTACCTTTTTAACATTATTTCTATTTCATGAGTAATACTACGGTACCTCTCTTTTTGGGGGGAGGAGGGTGGTGTTTACAGTACCTACAAGTAGACAATCTGCTATATTAAGTTACCAAATTATCATATTTGACCATTTCATCATATTGGATAATACTAACATCATATATGGTCGTACTTTTGTTACACTGGACAGTGCCAACATCATTTAACCATAGTTTCTCTTGTTTTTGGAGATTATGTGTGCAAGTGTGAAAATAATTTTCTTTTTTCTTCTTTTCCTTTCTCTTCGCACCCCCCCCCCCCCCCTCTCTCTCTCTCTCTACTAGAACCAAACAATAAGGAATTTAAGGGAAGGAAAAGAGTGATCTCATTTTGTGTGGGTTTATAGTGAACTGGGAAAAAGAAGAAAAGTAGTTACTCTGATTTAGCTCAACTTTTGATTGATAATATATGAAGAATATCATACATTATATTTTTGCTATAATATGGACTTTATCTCTTACAAGTGTTTATTATTTGAAGAAACTAGAACTAGACCATATATGAGTACCAGTTAATTCAGTTGGTAAAGACTGGCATGGTGTTGTCATCGTAAAAAGCATTAGATTTCAACAGTAAAAGTGACTGCAATTGCAAGCATCTTTACACCACAAGTACTCTTCTATCCAAGGACATGAGGAATTATTCACCAATATACATTGGGACAAATAGTACGCGCTACATAGTCCTCTATGGACATTATTGAAGTACTATAATCATAAATGCAACGATATGATAGCCTCCCCTCTTTTCATCAGAAATGTAAGAGGAAAAACTGTCCATTGAACTAAAATATTTAAATTAAGTGATGTGGATGTTCTTTCCTTTTGAGTCCATCAACGGACAACTAGTGAAGTGGTCGTAAGTCGTAACAAAACTTGACTAACCCTTAAACGTAATCGGTTTTACAATAGATGACCCAACATGGTAGACATTTAAGCCTGGTTTCGCAGCAATCCCATGTTTTGCTATGGCTGCTATGGACGCGTTGACAACCATGTCAACAGGAACCTACAAGCATTCAACTCTTAGTAAAATAGAAATTTAAATGTTAAAAACATTTCAAATTTTTCTATATGTCATTTACAACTTAATATTGCAGTAAATTTGATTGGAATATATCAATAATATAATATATTTGATAAATTTTGTAGTATCCATAGCATCATTCAAATAAAAAGTATATCATATGTCAATTGAAATTTGTGAGGAAATGAAAAAATAGCTACGCACCATGTCTATAATTGTTTTTGAGTCTCCAATAAATCCTGTGAGCTGGCCTTTACCATAAGATATGATCACCGGATCTAGCATTCTGATTTGTTCACATATAAGAAAAGATAACAAGTATATTTACATTAAAATTTTAAATTATCACTTTTATCTAATGTCAATTTATATAAATTTCTTTAAATAAAACAAAAACATGATATAATTGTTGATTTATATGATGTCTTATCATTTCCTTTTCTTTTCATTTTAGTTTTTAAAACGTATCTATAGCCTTCATTGTACTAAATTTTAAAAAATCTACGCAACTCAAGGAAATGGATTAAGCATTCACATCCCATCTCCGCTGCTTCCTTTTCATTCTCTGCTCTCTTTTCTCCTACAAAACTTAAAAACACTGTATGTTGTGACTTGTGAAGCTTCAAAGGGCACCTGTTTCCTTGTATCCATCCAAGGCAAGGCTCTTTATAGGTACTCTCAACGATAGTAGGGCGAATGATGACTATTGGAATATTTCCTCTCTGGATATTTACCAGCATCTCACCCATGGCCTTAGAGCATTACCATCAGGTATGTCAAATGCCAAATATTTAGCATTTGACACACCAAACACCAATTTTCCATCTTCATGAGATGTTCTATATCCCAAATTTTTTTGAGACATGCTACAGTGCGGTTTCATAAATGAAACGGCATTGTAGCATGTTTCATAAATTTTTTATCATTTCTTTCGTACCTAAGGTATCTCTCATTTCTTCTCTCTCTCTCTCTCTCTCAAGACCTTTGCTCACCGATCTTTCTCGCCAATCTGAAGCACAACACAATTCCCATCGAGCAACAAGGGTCCCGCGAAGCGATTTTGCTGACGAGGACCGATATGACGATCTCCTCATCTTCTTTGGTGGAGAGAGCTAAAATCAACGGTTTAGGATGGGGTGGTGCCGGTTGTGGTTGTTGCGGTGGTGTACAGCAGGGATATTGTACATCGTCGATGAGGAAGTCCAGGCCAAAAATTTGCCTCTCTCTCCAACGAAACCCAAGCCAGAGCATCAAGCCAGGCTGATCTCTATGGCAATGGTTTCTTTTTTCTTTTTCTTTTCTGGTTTTGTTGTGATTTGATGGTGGGTTATGGTGGTGGGTGGGCTACTATGGGATGTGATGGGTTGATGTTGGTGGGTTATGGCAGAAGGTGTGGGCTAATTTTGGTGGTTTGGTTGATTTTGGATTTTAGCTATGGTGGTCGGTGGTAGTGGGTTGATTGGTTGATTTTGGGTTTTGGTTATGGTTGTCGGCAGTGGTGGATTGCGTTGGTTGTAGGGGTGGGCTACTATGGGCAGTGGTGGTGGTGGGCTGTGTAGTACATATTACTATTTGAAGTTTTTTTTAATGATATTTTAATATGATGTATATATTATTTTAATGTATGGGATTGAAGAATAGAACATGTGATAAATGGTGTATTGTAAAATGATGTACTAAAATGATAAAGTAGGTTTTTGGTGTGTCAAAATGACATTTTTTATGAAAGAGCTGATGAGAATGCTCTTAGTGAACAGGTAAGTGTGCCTTGCCATCCGAAGGTTTTTTCCCTATTGAAGTGATACAAGTTATTAGGATTAACCTAGCCAAAGCAATGAAAACCTAAAGTTTCAACATATGCATGTTAACATATCCAACCTTACAGAAAAAGTAGAAAACTAATCTTTACTTCTGATGAAAGGTTTGAGTCGAATAATTTTCTACTTTCAATTTGCATTTCTAATTTAAAGAACATTCGATACCTTTGCAGACCCAATTCTTTTAATCTTTTGAGCAACATCATTTTCATGCACAGATAATTTCAAATCTGAATCCAACTCTATTTCAGCTATAATATCCAGTGCTGGGATAGATACTAGTGTGGTTTTTAAGGTGGCACTTTCCTCTGCTATTGTCTGTCCCATGTGGAAAGGTTTTTCCACAATTAATCCTTGTCTCTCCCCATTGACATATGCTGTAACAGAAGTAACACTTAAAAAAATAAAAATTGTTTTGATAATGTATATATTTAATTAGCTTTAATTAGAGTTCCATTTTATTTGCATACCGGTTGATATATGCAAGAAAATGTCAAGTTTCTTGCACCTCTTTGCAAAACCTAAGAGTCGAGAAGGTCCTCTTGTGTTTGTGTTGAGAGCAACATCACACCTATATGATAACTATATTTAAGATTCCATTTCACGAGAACACCTAGAATACAAAAAAAGGCTAAAACCATGTTATTTTGTAAATGCATGTTCAAGTGAAATGGAGAAAAACCTTTCATCAAAAGTTGTATTGGCGGCTACATTTATGATCACATCAACTTTTTTTGCGATCTCATTAGCTGTACAGGGATCCATCCTTAGATTGGATTCACAAACATTTCCAACTACTTGGACCAGCTTCCTCATCATGAAATCCTCAAAGGATTCCCCATGCATTTGTTCCAAGCCCTTGAAAAGTTCGGAGTCTAAAATCTAATCATGATAATTGAATCTCTGAGACTATGAACAATGATCTAAAAAGTTATTTTTTTAGACAAATTTCATTTTAAACCATATAGTTTAGGAGTAGTTCTAATTAAATTCTATAGTTTTAAAAGCACGTATCGAACTAAACACTTAGAGGTAACAAATTAAACTCTTAAATCAAATAGGTGTAACACCATTAACGATAGGGGAAAAGAGAGAGAGAGAGAGAGAGAGAGATGGTCAATTACATAGACCAGTACAACAGTGGATCACTGAGTTAGGATGGGTTCTCATTGGAAGTGAACAATTCTCATACAGATCACATGGAAAACCCAATGAAAAGGTTGGTGGTCCCATACAGGCCTAAAGAAAAGAGTTATTTGTACACCAACCTACAAGACTTGAGCGGTACGTAATCTTTATGTTAGCAAATTGTGCCATTCATCAGTGTTCTGCTATAGTGCCTGCCTTTCCTCTTGAGTCTAAAAGAGTTAATTTTGGTTTATAAATCGTCTACGTGGAGTCCACCTGAAAATCGAGTCTTAGAGACTCGATTTATAAACCAAAAAAAATTTCAACGCTCAAGTCTACAAGCCTAGAAACACAGAAATCCCAGCATAATGAAATACCAAAAAAACAGAAATTTAACAAATCTCAGAAAATCTCAACACATGGGTCGCAGCACAATGAAATACAAAAAAATAAAAATAAAAAATAATAATAAAATAACAAATCCCAAGAAATCTCAGCACATGGGTAGCGCGCCTAGGTAGGGCGCCTGGGTCGCGTGGCCTGGGTCGCGCTGCCTGGGTCGCTCACCTAGGTTGCATCACCTGGGTCTCGCAGCCTGGGTCGCGCTGCTGGATCGGCGGCGATGGGTCTGTGGTGGTTGGGCTTGTGCAAGTCAGCGTGGAGGAAGAAAGAAGCAGATGGAGAGGTAGTGAGGAGAGAAACACGGAGAATAGATGCACAGAGGAAAGGAAACGCAGAAAAAAGAAGGAGAAGGAAAATAAGAAAAGCAAAGTAAAGATATAAATCGAGTCTTAGAGACTCGATTTCCAGGTAGACGCCACCTGAAAAAAATGTCACATCAGACTTGATCAGAACATGAAAATCGAGACTTTAAGAGTCGATTTATAGGTTCAAAATTGACTCTCTAAGAGTCGAGATGTTAGTATTATATAAACTTTCCAAACAGTACCTACTAACTATATTGTTGATGAATTATGGTTAATTGCCCATTTTTGCCAGTTGGGGTGGCAAAATTTGGTAAATAGTATATTTTTTGGAAAACATTTAGTGAATAGTATGCGGCTGAAAGTATTTAGCAAGCTGGACTTTTTTTAAAAATCGAGTTTGTGAAACTCGAGTTCCACCCCAAAATCGAGTTTCTCAAACTCGATTTAGACCTAACATGAATTTAAAAAAAAAAAAAAAAAAAAGTGGATCTCGAGTTTATTAAACTTGAGTTCCATGCTTTTAAAAAAAAATAAACCAGGTGGAACTCGAGGGAAGCAAACGCGAGTTCCGTTATTTTTTTAAAATGGAACTCGAGTTTAATAAACTCAAGTTCCACTTTTTTTTTTTTTTATTCAAGTCGGGTCTAAATCGAGTTTGAGAAACACGATTTTGGGGTGGAACTCGAGTTTCACAAACTCGCTTTTCAAAAGCAATCCAACTTACTAAATACTTTCAGCCGCATACTATTCACCAAATATTTTTCTGAAAATACGCTTTTGAGCAAAGTTTGCCAATTTTGGGTTTATACCAACTTAAAAAGATCAAAAGTACCATAAACTATGTGGTCAGTCTAGTATATCGTGGGTTCTAGTTAGCTCAGTCTATACCAAAAACTGATTGGTGTCTTGATCTAATAATAAAGAGTCATTATCAGGAGCGGACACCATAGGTTGAAGCACTAAAAAAAAAAGTCTAGTCTATCAATTGGATACCGCTTATTTTGCTGAAACGCATGAGTTACTGTTCATTTGCCTATTTGTACTGTTCATGTTCCATGAACATTGCAATAGGCACTGGTTTTTTTTTTTTTTTAAAAAGCTGTAAAAAAAATGCGAGAACCAAATGCTCACTAAATTTTGCTTCTCAAAAAAAAAAAATGCTCACTAAATTTCAAGTTTGTGTATAATTTAAAATTATGTATAAAAATAAGTTTATATATAAAATCATAAATAATATTTTATTGGCTTAAAATTTTACATGTGTGTTAAGAATATAAAAAACATGCAATTTAATAATTATATTTTAAATATATGAAATCATGTTAATTTTTTGAGGGAGAGTTGTAGCCTTAGGGTTCAATTAAATTTGTAGTCAAACTTTGTCCAAATTATATTGCATGGATTTAAATTACAAGATTGTAGTTGAGATGCTCCCAAATTTTAGTACCAAAAAAAAAGGTGAAAAGAATTATGATTGGAAGAAAAGGTTTAACTCCAAACATATTTGAAGGCTTAGGACTTGACCACCAATAAGAATATGAAATGTGTTTTGTGACTCTCGTCATTTGTAATTCACACTATTCACCTACTTGATTAGGGTTAAGTGAGTCATGTTTGTTGTGCGTTACAATGACTAATGTTATCTTTTTATTAGTGGTCGGAGCTAAGTTTTGCCCAATTGATTGGTGCAACTTCAATAATAAATTATAAATGATTATTTGAAACTTTTTTGTGATCAATGATACATTATATTATAAGACCCATGTATATGGACACAACAAAATCTCACAATTTTTTTACAACACTTTTGTTTTATATATATATATATATATTAATAGGTATAACTTAAAGAAAGTTCCATTAGAATTTGAAATTAAAATCCAATTTTGTGTCATGTGTCTACATTTATGTGGGGATCACAACATAATTATCCACTTAAGTTTGTGTCACATGTCCACTTAAGTTTTTTAATCTTTGTGTCAAGTGAGTTAATGAGTGCAAAATATTAAGAATCTAATATTAATGAATTACAAAATAAAAAAAAATTAATCACATATACTCAATAAAAATCATCACACAACAAAGATCATTACATGTTCTATTTTTTAAAAAATTAGAAAAAATTATCATAATTAGTATTAAATTTAGGTAAGAATTTAATATGTGACTAATTACGTGTACTTTAAAAAAAATTGACTAATTATCTATATTGTGGGGTACTAGAATTCCGAGTAAGGTAGTCACGCCACGTGTCATGGCATGGCCAAGAAGGGCAGCTACTGCGCCAAGGAGTCCACGTCCTTGGACTCTATGATCGCATCATCAACATGTCATCAAAGAAGGCCATACTATGCGGAAAGAGCTTTGGGAAGGGGGCTAGCACTAACGTGACTAAAGAGCTGGAGGCTGCCACTACATTCAATGCATTCTACCAAACCTCCTGGCCGCATTTATGTGGAGAAGACCGCTGAACAGTGCTGCCTTGGTTGCTGCATCTCACAAAGGTATAGGGAAGGTAGTTGATGGGACTGACACTTGAGTGATAGCCTGTGTGATCAACAAATGGAAGAATAGCATCATCCAAAAGGACCTATATAAGGTAGAAGGTCCCCCGAAGAGGAGGGATCTGAAAAACAACAAAGAAAAACACTATAGAACAAAGAAAATAAATTGTAACAAGCCTGATAGTGATATGTTTAAGAACAAAACCTCCTCGGACATATCCAAGGAGAATTATCCTTCACAGCACTGTGATTGCCTTCTGTCTTTCCTTGTCTCTTTGAGTTTTTTTTTTTTTGGGTCTAGGGTAAGCGCTATCTCTCCATGAAAGCTTAGTTTCGGAGCCCACTTTCTAACAAATTCATTGTGTGGGGCTATTTGGGCCTAGGTCTTTCATTCGTTTGGGCTACAGCGCCAAATCTAGTCCTTACATATATTTTTATAATAAAAATTTTGCTTAATTTTAAAAGTCTCTATACGTATGTGTGTGTTACATGATATTTTTTTATAGAAAAAAATAATTTAACTAATTATTTATATTTTTGAAATAAAAATTATGTTTAATTTTAAATGCATTTATGCGTTTGCATGAATTACATGCTAGTTATTATTATGTAATAAAAGTTGAGTCATGAAAGTCATAATTACGTCAAATGGCTATCTTCATTTTGAGGCAAGTTTCTACACTTTTATTAATTATTAAGATAATCTATCATAAATTAAACTCTATTACTAATAATTTACTCTACACAAACAAACTCCATTATCAAAATTATAAGATTAAGAGTTTATTTTAATTAAAATTCTATTAGTAAAAATTTCAAGTAATATAAAATAAATTTAATATTCATTTGAATTATTTTGATAATTTATCATAATTTTATATTCTAATATTATCAGATGTACGCACTATCTATTGTGCTTACACAACTCAATAAATATTAATATAGTTTCAATTGTCTTTAAAAAAATATATAGATTAATTTATTTACATATAATTTTTAATTAAGCCATGCAAGTGATGTGAACATATAGTCAATTTTAAATACATGTTCCCATTATGTGAAGTCTAGTACATCGAACTTCAAGGGCTTAGTTTAGTGGTTTTTAAAGCATCATTATATATATATATATATTAGATCTTAGGCTTAAAACCTCTTGCTAGCATTTTAGGACCACTCCCAAGGGATTCCTCCCTGTAATAACTCGGTATGTGTAGGATAGAAGAACTGCACAAGTCCAAGAATTAGTCAAATACTCGAAAAGGTCTGGATATTTTTGTTTGTATAAAAAAAAAAAAAAAAAGGTCTAGTACACTAGAGCACACACCATGCCAAAACTAAAAGAATAAAAAGTAGTCGATTATGAGTGGTAGATGCTTTCTACCCACCACTTTTTCATAGACCCACCAATTAGTTTTTCATCACTCACATGAGATCATATCAGTCTATTGTAAAATTAACTTTGTTGGTCCATGGTATGATTAATCCTAATTTTTTTTTTTTTTGAGAGTTGATTAATCCTAAAATTAAATTGAGTAGTGCTATGGGTACAATAACCTTTAATACATTGAGCTTAATCAAAAAAAAAAAAAAAATCAAATATTCTCTTATAAAACTTTCGAAGTTTACCAATCACATTTATTGTTTATCAATTTGTAAGTCTTATTTGAGTACAAACCAATTTTCAATCCACTCAAAATGATTAAACACTCCTCAAAGCAAGAAACTCACTTCATATAAAAGAAAAATGAGTCTAGTATAACCTAACTTAATAGGACTTTTTTTTTTGTTGTTGGTGAAATGTGCAAATTAAAAAAAATGAAAACAAAGAAATTGAAGATACTTTATTGTCATGCGAGGGAATGACACTTACAAGCACGAAGTGAAAACCTCCAGGTTCCGGCAATGAGAGAATCAATTTCTTTGGTTTGATAGATGAGTGTGTTCCTCATGTGGAAGAATTTTCCTATTTACACATAAATCTTTATGGTGCCAAGTGTCACATTGTGATTAACTCACTTTCCTTAACGTTGGCTGAAACTTCCCCAGAAATTGCTTCAAAGTAACTCCTCTCATTCACATGCCCATCACGTCTTGTTTCTTGAAATTAACCTCCTGTGAGGAACGATTATCATTACTCGCGAGATTATCACATGCTTTACTTGGGTAGATATGTGCAAGTTTCTTTTTGTGGTTTGGGGGATTATATTAACTTAATTTTCAATAAAATAACGTCAATTGTGTTTCTTTAAGAACTTCATTTTACTGTTGTTATGCTAATAATATAATTAAATAGGTAGTGACTATGATATTATACTTATATGGGTCATGTAACGGGTGTTCTTATAACATTTGTTAATGAATAATTTAAAAAAAAAATTAATACCACTTTTACAAAAAATATAAAAAGTTGTAAAAAAAGTCAGTTAATTTTTTTTATATAAAAAAGTTTCTAAATGCTTGTCTTTTCCCTTTCTTTACTAATATGATTATATTCTTCCTCTTTTTAGGTATTAATTCTCTGTTTGTTTAGGTAAAAATGTTTTTTAAAAATTGAGTTATTTTTCAAAAAGTATTTTTCAAAAAACTATTTCAATTTTTTTAATATATTTTTTATCTTATCACTAAAGTTCACATCTTAAAAAATATTATTAGGTCAATGATTTACAACAATAGGGATAAGCCCACATGTCTGTGCCCAATACTATCTGGTCCTCAAGCCCAACCCAAATTTAAGCCTTTAGGAGATGTATCAAGTACTACTAGCACAGAATGCTTACCGGGATTCGGGTTTATCACGTTCATAGACCCACTATTTTTTCTTTACTAATTATACTTTGTTGAAGTTTTTGAAAAATTATGTGGTCCTAGACTTTTCATTTTCTCCATTTAGGAGGTAAGACCAAACTGTTCATATTTATAGGCAGAGAGCATGGGAAGGAGAATCGAAACGAAAGAGAGAGTTGAAAAACGAATTAGAGCTCTTAGAGGTTAGACGAGAAAAGAAGAGGGTGATGGGACTAGGTGGTTTTGGGTACTCAATTTTGGGTTTAGTTCAGAATTTTATCGGTTTTGTTTTTGAGGAAGAAAGATAATTTTTATTTTATTTTATAAAGGTGATTGATGTGAAAAATTGGAAGAGTTTTAAATTTCAGTAAGTTCTCGACAAGTCAAAAAGCAGAGGTTTCGATAAATAGTATATATAGGTAAACAAGTCAAAAATTATTATTTACATCGTTAATAAGGTGTGTTTATCAAATAAAAAAAAAAGATGTAAATAATAATAATTTTTTGCTGAATAAGATGTAAAAATAATTTAATCTCATATAAACTTGGCTTGTTTAATAATTAAGTTTTAACTCAAGGATGAAGTTGACTTATTTTCTAAAGAAACTAATATAAACCAGCTTTTTCAGCTTGGTTAACTAAGCTATACAGCTTGGTTCGGATGAATTTCTCTTGTTCTTATGAACAGATCTGAGGCTGCTTAAAACCTTGAACTTGGTACCATTACCGTACCCAATCGAATACTTTACTTTTTCAATATCATTTTGCTCCCTTACATTTTTAGGATGACCACCAATTTCGTTCCTACTTTTTGGTAGCTAAATTTGGTTTAGAAAATACTACTTACATATTCTGGATCGTTTTTTTTTTTTTTCACCTTTTAACAAAAGTCAGGTTAAGGAGGGTGCCTTAAAAATATTTGTTAATTACAGTATTTTTTTTCTTGTGGAAAAATTTCATTCCAAGAACCACAGAGTTCTGTAAGGTGATTCAAATTTTGAATCAATAAACAAAAGATCCGAACTTCAATTACAAGATTGACTTAAATTTTGGGTATTCGCAAATACGTAAATTAGAATAAAAAAATCCCAAACAAATCAGGAACCAAGAAAGAAAAAAGGCAGGGAAGAAATTGTTGACCAGTGAAAATCCTAGAGAGAGAGCTTTACACAGAATTTTTTATGAAACGGGAAGTATAATAATCAGAAACGAAAATCTTTCTCATACACAGCACGCGTGCGTGCTGTCTCAGAAGGTGTCCTAAGATTTTCTGGCTTCATCATCTTCACAATGTAGCATAAATTTAATAAAGCAGAAGTGAAAAAAAAAAAGAAGTCAGAAACAAGAAAGAATCAGAAAGAACGTAGCGAGTAGATTCTTGATCACATGATGTTGATCATCACCCGTAAATTACTTTCATCATGTTCTACAGATCAGATTTTACACAAACACCAGAAGATAGATAGATAGATAGGTTGGGATACGCAGAGATTTTGAGAGAGAGGAGACGGTATGTGAAGCTTTTATAGAGGTGTACTTGAAACCCTAGAGGCGCTAATTGTGCTGTTTGGTTACAGATATGTGGTTCGCCTTCATAATGTTATCCCCTGCTTGGCTGCTTGGGAACATTCAAACTGATTCAAAGTGATGTTTGCTTTAAAAAAAAAGAGAAAAGAAAAAAGAAGAAGCTTTTATCTTCTTTTTTTTTTAATTAAAAAAAACTAACTTAAAATAAAAGGGGGAAAATTACGACTTACCCACCTCTAGTTTGGTTGAAATTTAGGTTGTTTACTTATGATTTAAAATTTGACACTTTACCCGCTTAAAGTTTGACCAAAATTTAAGTTACTTATTTGTGGTTTAAAATTTCATGATGCAAATGTTTCAATTGATAGTTTTTGATATTATATAATTTTGTATTTAGAGCAAGAATTAGGTACAATACTTAGGTGTTGTTCCTTAAGATTCTATCTTAGGATTATGTTATGTGACTTTTTTCTCATAGGATGAAAGTATATTTTTTTTAATCAAGTCTCCACAAGTCCACATGGTAAAATTTTAAGAGAGGAATCTAAAGAATAGCACCTAAAGTATTGTATATAGGTTGTCCTTGTATTTATATGTTTTTTGTGTTTTTGGAGGAGTGAAACATAAAAGTTGAGCAAAATTATATATTTAGCGTTTTTAGTAGATGTGGATTATCTTACTATTATTTAAGGGGCTTCTCCTATTTGGATTTCTCATTTTTTTTTGTTCAAAAATGCCCTTACACTCCTATGATTAAGTAGAGACAAAACTAAAGGACAATCTGGTAAAAATACAACTCTAACTCCCACTAAAACATTACCTAAAAAATAGGGCCACTCTCCTGTTGATTTTTAAAATGCTTTATCCACTTAGAAATTATATTTTCAAAATAAAAATTATATATATAAAATAAATACACATGTTTTTGTTTTTGCTACAAAATAGGACTACTAAGATTCATGACACTTCTGGTTGTATTAATAATTCTAAATGCATAATATTAATGAGAAAACGTGTAAACCTCAAATTGAAATGAATAAAAAATTAGGACACTAAAAAAATAAAAATAAAAAGTCTCATCGCACGTGCGAAGCGAGTGTGATGAGGCAAGTAGAAATCTAATTGAGTTAACCTCAAGTGCTTAAAGTATCAAAATTTAAACCGCATATAAGTAATTTAAATTTCAAACAAACTACAAGTGAGTAAATTGTAAATTGCAAAAAAAAAAAAAAAAAAAAAAAAAAAACCTATATATTTTGATAAACACTACAAATAAAATACCAAAAATTACAGAATTCCCAATTGGACAACTAACATAATTTTCAAAATGAGCATTTTGGCGTTTTGTAAAAATTACAGTTACTTATAAACCGCACAGTCAAACAAATAAATACTCACGTTTTCATTAAAAAAAAAATGCGCATTTGTCCCGCAAAATCGTTGTAAACAGGGACCCATGATCTTCACTGCACCCAAGCTAAATGTTTTAAGTGCAATCCAATTTTATGCTAATTTGCTTTGCTCCCTGTAAATTGAATGTGGGCTCACAACTCACAAGTATAGTTGGATGAAATCATGAAAATACAATCATTTCGTGAAAATGCATTTAAGCTTGATAGGATTCCATTCAAACAACATGTTAAACATTAAACCCATATTATAAAATTCAGTATGTTCTGTGCTTTTAAACTAAACTATGATTCAGAACAAAAAAGCTTGTGGATAAAATTTTTCAATTCTTAAAAAAAAAAAAGAAAAAAAAACTATGACTGAAAATAAAAAAGTTTTAAAGAGATACTCGCATACACTACCTCTTACAAAAAATTTGATGGCAGATAACTTTCGATTCCTGAGATATCTGATTGGTGATTTGATGAGTGTAAATCCGATGCTCTCAGATTTTCATAATGGAAGTTCTTAGAAAAGAACTAGATTGTGCTTTTGAACGTTTGTCAATTGATGATATTTTGGGATTTGTGTGATGAAAAAAATGGGAAAAATGATATTTTCTTTGCAGAGACTAATGTTACGTAAGTAACTTAATTCTTCTTTTACAAAACTATTTCTCAATTTATCTTCGAATGCGGGCTGTTTGGATTTCTATGTTTTCGTTACTCATCACTTAATTTTCATCACTTATCACTCAAAAATGGTGGGATCCATGGAGATGCAGCATGTTTGGCTTTGTTTTTTGATTTTGTTTCCATCACTCAATTCTCACATATTTGAGTAATGAATTACAAAAATTGAAA
Organism: Castanea sativa; assembly: GCF_040712315.1. Classification (NCBI taxonomy): domain Eukaryota; kingdom Viridiplantae; phylum Streptophyta; class Magnoliopsida; order Fagales; family Fagaceae; genus Castanea; species Castanea sativa. The sequence continues at coordinate 37,453,988 of NC_134018.1, forward strand.
ACAAGTTTGAGGTGTTTTTGAGTTATGGTAACTAAGTTATGATAACTTTTTTTGTAAATACACACACAACTAAGGGGCCCATGGTCAGAGCCTTGTCTTCTGGCTCTCCTTTTCACTCACCCCACCAACGGCTCCTTCACACCAAAAATCAACCCACAGAAAAACCATACCATTCCCAAATCCAAGTAGAGCTCCTCACACTTTTGAACCCTCAGCTCAACCACGCCTACCGAGCCCCACCTCAGCTAACTTGCCCTGGCCAGAGCTCAGACCGGCAAACACGACGCCGCTGCTGCTAAGAAGTTGCAACCCTTGACCTTTTTCTTGGAAATTTCAGAAAATCCAAGGTATATCCACCACTCTCTCTTCCTTAAACAAACATGAATGGGTCTTAGAAAATTGGTGTTCTTTATAGATTTTATTTAGAAAGTATACGCGGGTAGGCTAACTGTGAGCCTAACGTGGTGCTCAAACAATGGGTCCTACAAAAAGTTAAAGTTTTTGAGTTATCAGAAGTTGGAAACAAATGTCAAACATGCCACTGAAGGAAGTTGGGGAGTTTTAAGTGATAAGTGATGTGTTATTGGGTGATGAGTG